>NC_044558.1:60827785-61427785 GCF_007565055.1 Rhinopithecus roxellana | reverse complement strand
CTTCCACTCAGCTGCCCACTTCCAATTCTGGTCCTTCCCGTGGTTGCCAGACTGACCTACCCACAACTCACAATCTGACTATGAAACACATAAAGTACAGTCTCTTCCACATGGCATTCAAAGCCCTCCTTACCACTTTAGCCCTGCCTATCATGAGTCTCTGCCTTACACTTCACACTTCAACGGCACTGAGCAGTTCTGTGAGGGTTCTCTGAACACATCATGCTGTCTCGATTTAATGCCTCTGCTCATGCTGTCCTCTCTACCTGGAATGCTTTCTTTCCCAAACTTCTGTCCTACTCCTAAATACCCTTTTAGCCAGCAGAGATTTCCTTCTCTGGGCAATATTCCCCAAGCCCACCTCTCAACTGTGCTCTCCCAATGCTTCCTGCATCTCTACAGAATTGCACTTAGACAGCTGTATGTTATAATTACATGTTTAATGTGTTTGTCTCCCCCTCTAGACTGAACTCCTGGGGGCAGGATGACTGTCTTAGTCACCTTTCTCTAGCTCTTAACACAATTCTAAGCACTTGTTGAGTGAATGAGTACTAGGCTGCACTTGGTGAGTCTTTGAGGGCTACTATCTTGCCCCCTCTCTGTCTCTAGGCAGGGAAAATGACACCTTAACCATTCTCAGTTCACCACCTCAGAGGCCCTCCTGAGTGCTGATGTGACTCTTTAGCTGCCCTGCCACAGAATAAGGCTCTCTCTGCCCTCTTACCTTCAAGACAATCAGAAGCAGCTGGTAGGGCTTTTGTACTCTTATGACATCAACTTGACATTCCCCTGGATCTGTGGGCAACAAGCACTAGATACTTCCTTTACAATTCTTGGAAAGAATCAACTGAGAAGCCAAATGCTACTGGACACCCAGGAGGTGGAGGTGTCTAGCTGGTTATCCTCCAGCTTCTGAGATGATGCTCAAAACTTTTAACAAGGATATTCTAGGGAAATGAAAGATTAATGCTTTGGGACGCCACCGGGAGTTGTTGCCCCATAAATGCACAAGAGATTCCTAATTCCTTAGTCAGTCACCATGCCAGCAATAATTAAACAAGCCCAAAGGGAGCAATTAATAGCTGCTATTGGACCATCAATCTGGAACTCATGCCAGATGCCATCAGAAAATAATCTGCAGACATGAGCACTTCACGAGGGAGCAGATTCACCACGTGTCCTGCCTGCCAAGGGCCTGAGGATAATGAGTGCTTATGTGATATTTATTCTGCTGAGTGGCAAGTAAAAACAAAATAAGCACAACCACAAACAAGAAGTCTGTCCAAAGTAAGGGCCCAAGCATACTCTGGACACAGAAGGGGTCCAAACAAAGATGCTCTTTCCTGGTTAGATTATCTCTGGCCCATCCATTCTAGAACATTGTCTGGGCCTCACTTCAGGGCTGGCATTGAAGGGAGGGGAGTATGTGATCTCCAGTCTACAAAATGAGCCCATATAAAAGCAAGTCTACCACCCCAGAGTTCAATAAAATCCCAGGAGCACAGGTCTCAACCTCAGCTGGTGTATGATGGTTTTAACCTTGGTAAATGCCCCCAGTTCAGAAGGCTTTTAAAATAAGGTCCAGGCCAGGAGCAGTGGCTCATGCCTGTAATCCCAACACTTTGGGAGGCTGAGGCAGGCAGATCATTTGAGCCCAGAAGATCGAGACCAGCCTAAGCAACATGGTGATACCCCTAGCTGGGCGTGGTGGTGCTGCCTGTAGTCCCAGCTACTTGGGAGGCTGAGGCAGGAAGATCACCAGAACCCAGGAGGTGGAGGTTGCAGTGAGCCAAGATGGTGCCACTGGACTCCAGACTGGGTGACAGAGCAAGACCCTGTCTCAAAAAAAAAAAAAAAATAGGCCGGGCGCGGTGGCTCAAGCCTGTAATCCCAGCACTTTGGGAGGCTGAGACGGGCGGATCACAAGGTCAGGAGATCAAGACCATCCTGGCGAACACGGTAAAACCCCGTCTCTACTAAAAAAATACAAAAAACTAGCCAGGCGAGGTGGCGGGCGCCTGTAGTCCCAGCTACTCGGGAGGCTGAGACAGGAGAATGGCGTAAACCCGGGAGGCGGAGCTTGCAGTGAGCCGAGATCGCGCCACTGCACTCCAGCCTGGGCGACAGAGCGAGACTCTGTCTCAAAAAAAAAAAAAAAAAAAAAAAAAAATAATAATAATAATAATAAGGTCCCTCCACAGCTGCACAAGAGACAAAATGTGCTAAAGGGCAGGCCAACAAAAGTCAAGAATTACCCCAGTACCTGGAGGTTCCTAAAGCCTGTGGAAAAGTCATGACTAGGCCAACATTATTGAGCAGAAAACAAAGGTGACTAGTACGTGCCATTCAGTGACTTTACAACTTCGAGGTACCGAGAAACAGTCTCTACCCTTCAACAATAATTCTTATTTCTTAAATATTTTTGTTAGGCTCCTCAATACCAGATCTCTGATTCAAGAGGTTAATGACCTTCAAATAATATTTCTATTTAAGGCTGGGTACGGTGGCTCACACCTGTAATCCCAGCACTTAGGGAAGACAAGGCAGGCAGATCACTTGAGGTCAGGAGTTTGAGACCAGCCTGGCCAACATGCTGAAACCCCGTCTCTACTAAAAATACAAAAATTAGCTAGGCGTGGTGGTGGGCGCCTGTAATCCCAGCAACTTGGGAAGCTGAGACACAAGAATCACTTGAACCTGGGAGGTGGAGGTTGCAGTGAGCTGAGATTGAGCCACTGCACTCCACCCTGCGCGACAGAGCGAGACTCAGTCTCAAAAATAAATAAATAAATAAATAAAAATTCTATTTAAAATGTTTTGTTTTTTTGTGGGAGAGGGTTTGAAACAGGGTCTCACTTTGTCACCCAGGCTGGAGTGCACTGGCATGATCATAGCGTACTGCAGCCTTGATCTCTTGGGCCCAAGCGATCCTCCCGCCTCAGCCTTCCAAAGTGCTGGGATTACAGGCATGAGCCACTGTGTCCAGCCTTCTACTTAAAATGTATTGAGCATCCTGGCTGGGCAGAGTGGCTCACACCTGTAATTCCAGCACTTTGGGAGGCTGAGGCAGGTGGATCATGAGGTCAGGAGATCAAGACCATCCTGGCTAACACGGTGAAATCCTGTCTCTACTAAAAATAAAAAAAAATCAGGCGTGGTGGCGGGTGCCTGTAGTCCCAGTTACTAGGGAGGCTGAGGAAGGAGAATGGAGTGAACCTGGGAGGAGGAGCTTGCAGTGAGCAGAGATTGTACCACTGCACTCCAGCCTGGGCGGCAGAGCAAGACTCTGTCTCAAAACAAAACAAAAAAGTATTGAGCACCCTTTATGCCAGTCACTGAGCCCCAAAACGCTTACAAAAGGCCAGGCTGAGCACCCAGACATGGGCAGAAGGAATCCATCCCTACACTCCTTGCAGCTGCTTCCCAGACCAGACTTCATATTTCTCTTCAAGACCAGAACACACAGAGTGACTTCAGGAAATCTTGAGAATCAGACTTGAGAAGCCTAGGAAAGACAAGTATCTCTTTACAGTTAATCAGCACCCTGCCCAGCCCTGCAGACAGTTCTGACAACTGGAGCCAGGAAGAAGCAATCACAGGCTCTGGCTAGGGCCCACCTGGGGCTAGGAACAGTTGGACCCCCAGATGAGTACTGACTCTGATCCCCACTCAGACGGGCTGCAGTGCCATAGGGAGCCCCTTCCTCGGAGACACACTCAGGCACTGGGATCCAAAGTTCATGGAAAGTTTCACCTTCTCTTATAGCTCAACCCCCAAAACTGCCTGATAATCTTACTATCTTATCTAAATATCTTCCTCATAATTTTTTTTTTTTTGAGACGGAGTCTTGCTCTGTCACCAGGCTGGAGTGCAGTGGTGTGATCTCGGCCCACTGCAACCTCCGCCTCCCAGTTTCAAGCGATTCTCCTGCCTCAGCCTCCTGAGTAGCTGGGACTACAGGCACCCACCACCACACCCGGCTAATTTTTGTATTTTTAGTAGAGAGGAGGTTTCACCATGTTGGCCAGGATGGCCTTGATCTCTTGACCTCGTGATCCACCCACCTTGGCCTCCCAAAGTGCTGGCATTACAGGTGTGAGCCACCACGCCCAGCCCCTCTCTCTTATTTTTTAAGAGACGGGGTTGCCCAGGCTGGACTCAACCTCTGGAACTCAGGGGATCCTCCTGCCTCAGCCTCCCAAGCAGCTGGGACTACAGGCACATGCCACCACACCCGGCTATAACCCCCAATGACCATCTATCTCTTTATCTTACCTTCTTTTTCTTCACGATACTTCTTGCTACTTAACATTATATTATATACCTGTAAATTTGTTTACTGTTCTCCCCAACAGCAATGCAAATGCTATGAGACTGGCTTGTCTTTTTTTTTTTTCTTGAGACGGAGTCTGGCTCTATCGCCCAGGCTGGAGTGCAGTGGCCGGATCTCAGCTCACTGTAAGCTCCACCTCCCGGGTTTACTCCATTCTCCTGCCTCAGCCTCCTGAGTAGCTGGGACTACAGGCGCCCGCCACCACGCCCAGCTAGTTTTTTGTATTTTTTAGTAGAGACGGGGTTTCACCGTGTTCGCCAGGATGGTCTCGATCTCCTGACCTAGTGATCTGCCTGTCTCGGCCTCCCAAAGTGCTGGGATTACAGGCATGAGCCACCGCGCCCGGCGAGACTGGATTGTCTTTTTTGTTCCCTGTGGTATCACTAATGTCTAAAATACAGAGTAAACACTCAATAAATAGTTGTTGAATGAATAAATAAGTGATCATGCAAACATTTTAAAACTCTGCTTCCATCCTAGTGGGGTTACATGAGAAGCAAGACTGAATAATGCCTACTTCCCAGAAAGCCCTATAAACCTGTTGTTGAATCCTAACATCTCCAAATATCTCCCTAAAGTCCTCCATATCTCATTCCCAGGCCCACAAACCCTAACCCACCCCAGAGCAAGTATTAAAGAGAGAAAATGGAGCAGTACCCAGGGAGGAGACACATTTTTCCTCCAGTTAAGTACAGCCCAGAACCTCTGCAAATTAAAAGCTCCCTCTTCACTGAATCCACTCAGCTATAGTTATAGGTCACACTTTTTATTTTTATAACCAGCCAACCCATCAAATTATAGGCTCAGGCCACTGGTAGGCACGCCAAACACTGGGGCCAGCTTAGCCTAGAAGAGGCACTGCTCCTTCTGGCTTGTGAGGGGGTGCAGGAGTGAGGGCTGAGCACCAGTCAAACCTGAAAGGGCAGAAGGCACCATCACTCCACTGGGGACAGTCTAGCGATAAGCCTGGATCTCACTCAGGCCAACCTGTTACCCATAAGGGAGACAGATTCCAGGATTCTCCACACAGCAAACAAGAGAACTCTTAACCTTATAAAGCACACCTAGAAGTTTCCCTACAATTAATTTCCAAACTCCTTACCAACGCCAACAAGGTCCTACATGATCTGGGCCCTGCTCACCTTTCTTATACCTTCTCGGACTCTCCTCAGCATCCTTGTCTACCAGTCTGGCCTTTTTTCAGTTCCTCAAATGTGCAAAGTTCTTTTCCACCTAGGGCTTTGCAAAAGTTGTTCTCTTCCTAGAAAACCCATCCCCCAGATCTTTATATATGGCTATGATGATGGCTTGTGGTAAGTGGATCTGTAAGAATGAACCAAAGAAACTGCTAAGAAGTCCATTACAGCAGACCAGGCAAGAGCTGAGGATCAACTATAGTAGTGGTAGTACAGATAGAGAGAAGGTGAGAGGGACAGCAGACCAGACTAACTCCAAGTGCTTGGCCTGGATGATTAGCTGGAAGAGTGCCATTCCCCCCAAAATACAATGTATAAGAAAACACTAGCAGGTATAAAGTGGCTCACAAACACTGGACACTGTTACTATGCAATGAAATATATTTATTGAGCATCTACTATGAACAAGGCATTGTTAATAATAAAAATTATTGAGTACAAGACAACATTTTACCCTAAAGAAAGGCAAAAATGGGCTGGGCATGGTGGCTCATGCCTGTTATCTCAAGCACTTTGGGAGGCTAGGGTGCGAGGATCACTTGAGCTCAGGAATTCAACGCTGCAGTGAGCTATGATCACACTACTGCACTCCAGCCTGGGCAATAAAGAAATATTCTATCTCAAAAAATAATTTTTTTAAAAGGAAAGCAAGACAGATTTGGCAACGAAAAGAATTAGTTCAAAACTTGATGACTAGAAATGGAAGCTTCTACATTTGAAGACTTCTGCAGTTCAAGGGTAACACATGGGGGATCATTTTCTATCCCGTTTCCCCCT
Organism: Rhinopithecus roxellana; assembly: GCF_007565055.1. Lineage (NCBI taxonomy): Eukaryota > Metazoa > Chordata > Mammalia > Primates > Cercopithecidae > Rhinopithecus > Rhinopithecus roxellana. The sequence continues at coordinate 61,421,479 of NC_044558.1, read as the reverse complement.
TTTTTTTTTTTTTGAGACGGAGTCTCGCTCAGTCGCCTGGGCTAGAGTACAGTGGCCAGATCTCAGCTCACTGCAAGCTCTGCCTCCCGGGTTTACGCCATTCTCCTGCCTCAGCCTCCCGAGTGGCTGGGACTACAGGCGCCAGCCACCTCGCCCGGCTAGCTTTTTTTGTATTTTTTAGTAGAGACGGGGTTTCACCGTGTTAGCCAGGATGGTCTCGAACTCCTGACCTCGTGATCCGCCCGTCTCGGCCTCCCAAAGTGCTGGGATTACAGGCTTGAGCCACCGCGCCCGGCCTTATCCCGTTTCACTTAAATCAAATTATTCTGATTCTCTAACCTATGAGGATTGAGCATTTATTTCTCATATATTTCAATCATTCAACTTTAAATGAGCAAACTCATGAATGGCCAGAGACCACTTACCAACTATTCTCTATTCCCTGTTGAAACCCTGGGCAGGAAAGTCCCTTTTCTAACAATCAAGAAATGTTCAGGCTAGGGACAATGGCAGCACTTTGAGAAGCTGAGAAAGGCACATATGGGCCGGGCGCGGTGGCTCAAGCCTGTAATCCCAGCACTTTGGGAGGCCGAGACGGGCGGATCACGAGGTCAGGAGATCGAGACCATCCTGGCTAACACTGTGAAACCCCGTCTCTACTAAAAAATACAAAAAACTAGCCGGGCGAGGTGGTGGGCGCCTGTAGTCCCAGCTACTCGGGAGGCTGAGGCAGGAGAATGGCGTGAACCCAGGGAGGTGGAGCTTGCAGTGAGCTGAGATCCGGCCACTGCACTCCAGCCCAGGCGACGGAGTGAGACTCCATCTCAAAAAAAAAAAAAAAAAAGAAAAGAGAAAGGCACATATGGCTTGAGCCCAGGAGTTCAAGACCAGCTTGGGCAACACCGCAAGATCCCATCTCTACAAAAAAGTAAGAAGCACAACTGTAGTCCCAGCTACTAAGGAGAATGAAATGGAGGATGGCTTGAGCCTATGAGCTGGAGTCTACAGTGAGCCATGACCACACTACTGCACTTCAACCTGGGTGACAGAGCAAGCCCGTTTCAAAAAAATAAGAAATGTTCAGACAAAACTCAGTGTGTACTGGCCATCTGTCCTAATCCAAGCTCACATCTCTCTATAACTAAACTCCTCTATTCCAGCAGCAGGGCTCCTGGCTGCCCCTCATAGAGCTGCTTCATTCCTCCTCCATAATCCCCTCCCATATGGCTCTGCCCTGCAACAATCTCCTCTCTCCTGATCTACAGCTGACTAAAGACCTGACTAAAGCCCCTGTCCTCCTTAAAGCACTGCCTAATTAGCACTCCTATACCACGCTGATCCTCCCTTAGCTCTCCAATCTTTCTGGGTTTATAGCTGTGTGGCACCCTATCACCTCATGATATCACTTGGTCTTCACAAAACATGTGATTGGCCAAGACAAACAGTATTCCCACATTATAGATAAATAACTATGGCACATAGAGTCTCATAGACAACCTGAGGACATGCACTTGCTTTAATTCTCTAGTTCAAAATACAGTTTTAAGTACGTACATATTTTGTCTCTCCAACTTAGATAGCAAGCATTATCTTCTATTTCTTTGGTATATCCCAAAGCACTGGGGAAAGTGCTGTGTATACAGCAGGCACCTATGACATATTCACTTAATAAATCATGAAAGAAAAGAAAATGGAATGAACATTTAGAATAGATCCAAGACTTCCCAACCTAAAGCCTTCTTTGTTACACTCTTAACAACCTGTTCTTTGCCTTCCAAGAATATATCATAATTAAATATTTATTTAATATCTGTCTTTTCCTCTAAACTCTATGAGGGAAAAGGAATTCTTTGATTTTTTCACCACTATATACCTAGTGATATCAGGAGCACATAGTAAAATTAAAAATAAAAAACTTCTCGAATAGTAAATGTCCTAGTGGGATGGATGGCTAAGATTCAAACCCAAATCTGGCTGACTCTGAAGCTCAAATCTTTCCACCATACCCCTTAGCAAAGGAGAACTTGTTTGGTAAACTTTCCCCTATATTCTGCCACAATCCACTCAATCCACTCCAAAGCAGTAATAAGAGCAAAGGAGAATCAACCCTGCAAAAAGGAAACTATAGTTAAGAAAGTGGGGCTGGGCACAGTGCCTCATGCCTATAATCCCAGCACTTTGGGAGGCCACGGCAGGAGTGCAAGACCAGCCTGTGCAACAGTGAAACCCTGTCTGAACAACAACAGCAACAAAAAAACTGGGCTTTGGCATCAGGCTGCTTGGATTCAAATCCCAACTTTGCTACCTACTAGTGTGTGATCCTAGGTGGTCTATTTAACCTACCTGGACCTCAGTTTCCTCTTCTATAAAATGGAGATTAACAACAACTACTTCACAGAGTTGTGATGATTAAATAAGATAATGTGTGTAAGTGTTTTGCATGGTGCTTGGTATACCATCATCACATATAAATGTTAGCTATTAAAATTATTAGCTATCCTTATTCCTAGGAAGCAAGAATCTAGAGAAAATGATTGTCATGGTGGTCACAGCTGCTGAACTGACTTGACTTTGAGAAGCGGAGATGCAGCACAGCCTAGAGCTCAGGTTTATTCTCTTTGCTGACTTCAAGGACTATGGCTCTGCCAAGGCTGGAGATGCAGCTTTCACTGGCCTGAAAATGAAAGAGGCTAAAAATATATAGCCTGCCTGTGTCTGGGGGACCGGGATCATGCCTACATTAAAGAGTTCAAAATATAGCTTCAGGGCAAAAGAGCATCTCTTAGGATTCTTTTTACTGTGGAAATAGTGCCAAGCTCAGCACAGGGCACAGGGCAGTGGCCAGTTGCTGACCCCACTGGCCCTTTCTCTCTCTCGCATTTTTCTTTTGGCTTAGTGCAAAAAGTAAGAGAGGAGCTTTTTTTTTTTTTTTTTTCCCCATTAAAAGTTGGGTCTGGCCGGGTGCGGCAGCTCATGCCTATAATCTCAGCACTTTGGTAGGCCAAGGCGGGTGGATCACTTGAGGTCAGTAGTTTGAGACCAGCCCGGCAACATGGCGAACCCCCATCTCTACTAAAAATACAAAAATTAGCTGGGCGTGGTGGTGCACGTCTGTAGTCCTAGCTACTCAGAAGGCTGAGGCTGCAGAATTGCTTGAACCTGAGAGGTGGCGGTTGCAGTGAACCCAAGATTGCACCACTACACTCCAGCCTGGCTGACGGAGCAAGATTCCATCTTAAAAAAAAAAAGTTGGGTCTGGCTGGGCACAGTGGTTCATGCCTGTAATTCAACACTTTCGGAGGCCAAGGCAGGCCGATTGCTTGAGCCCATGAGTTCAAGAACAGCCTGGGCAACATAGCGAGACCCTGTCTATTCAAAAAATACAAAAATTAGTCAGGCATGGTGGTGCACACCTGCAGTCCCAGCTACTTGGGAGGACTGATTGAGCCTGGGAAGTTGAGACTGTGATCACACTACTACACTCTGAGCTGTCTCCAAAAAAAACTTCAGTCCACCCCCTCCCCACCCCATTTTTATTCCTCCTTTTCCCTTAAAGGAGGAATACACAAGTAGATAATGTAAAAGAAAAAACTCCAACCAACTCAAAGCTGATAGAATAAAAAATCAGTCACTATTCAGGCTCCAAACCCACTCAATCCTCTCCACAGTTCACCAGTTCATAGGTTGGTCTTTATTTTTCTAGGCCTTTTTTCTATGTATTTACATACAACCACATGTGGTTTTTATAAAGCACTATATATACAGTCTTCTAATTGCCTTTTTATATTATATTTACACACACACATATATCTTGGAGATTCCCATTTGCCACAACCATTTATTGAGTGCCTACCCTGTGCCAGGTATTTGGCTGTACAGTGATAAGCAAACATAATGTCCCCACCCTCATGAGTCAACAATCTGGGAGATGGATAATGAAAAAGTAATCAAATAATTGTAAAATGGAAAAAGAATGAATAGGATGCTAACTAAGACAAAGAATAGTAAGTGGGGAAGATTTGAGAGGTGGCATTTTTAAAAACTGAGAGCTGAAGTATAAACTAGAATGAGTCATTTTAATATCCAGGCAAAGGGCATCCCACGAGAGGAAACAGCTTGTGCAAAGATCCTGAGATAGAAAAGAGTTTGTCCTGAATGAAAGAGGGCTAATGTGGAACTTCGTAAACAAGAGGGCAATAAGGTTAAAAAGGTCAGCAGGTGTCAAATGATGCAGTCCTAAGGGTCCGTGTCAGGAGTTTGGCATTTTTCCTTTTAGTATAATAGAAAGGGAAGCCATTAAAGGTTTTTAGGTCAGGGAATGATGTTATTTAATTTATATTTTAAATTTGGATGCTTTGTGGAGAATGGATGGGAAAATGGAGATAGGGATAAGAGAGGAAAATGGAAAGCCAGTTGGTTGGCTGCAATACAAGCAAGAGCTGATCTTGGCTTAGACCAGGGCAGTGGCAGTAGAGAGAAAAGGGACAGGCAGATTACATATACATACAGAGATAAACAGTTTTTTTTCTTTTTCACTTTTTTTGAGATAGTCTCACTCTGTCACCCAGGCTAGAGTACAGTGGCGCCATCTCGGCTCACTGCAGCCTCTACCTCCCAGGTTCAAGTGGTTCTCATGCCTCAGCCTCCCCAGTAGCTGGGACTACAAGCATGTGCCACTACACCCAGCTAATTTTTTAGCAGAAACAGAGTTTTGTCACGTTGGCCAGGCTGGTCTTGAACTCCTGGGCTCAAGTGATCCACCCGCCTCAGCCTCCCAATCTTGTTTTGTTTTGTTTGAGACGGAGTTTCGCTCTTGTTGCCCAGGCTGGAGTGCAGTGGCGCAATCTCAGCTCACTGCATCCTCTGCCTCCTGGGTTCAAGCAATTTTTCTGCCTCAGCTTCCTGAGTAGCTGGGATTACAGGCATGCACCACACCTGGCTAATTTTGTGTTTTTAGTAGAGGCGGGGTTTCTCCATGTTGGTCAGGCTGGTCTCAAACTCCCGACCTCAGATGATCCGCCCACCTCCGCCTCCCCAAGTGCTGGGATTACAGGCGTGAGCCACCTACAGTGTTATTTTTTTTAAAGACAGGGTCTCATTCAGAGGCCCAGACCAGAGTGCAATGGCACAATCATGGTTCACTGCAACCTCAAACTCTTGGGCTCAGGCAATCCTCAGGGATTAGACTACAGGAACATGCCACCACACCCAGCTAGTTTTTATTTTTTGTAGAGATAGGGTCTCACTATGTCGCCCAGGCTAGTCTCAAACTCCTGGCCTCAAGTGATCCTCCAGCCTCAGCCTCCAAAGTGCTGGAATTACAAGCATGAGCCACCGCACCCGGCCTATTTTTGGAGTTGAAATCAGCAAGACTTACTCATAAAGTGGGTATGGAGAAAGGAAAAGAAAAAATTAAAAATAACTCCCAGGATTTGCCCTGAGTAGGTGAATGGGAGAGCAGTAAATCTAAGCAAGAAATGGACAGTCAGGCTCTTCCCCATTCCTTTTTTTACGTTAAACAATGTAGCCCTGAGTATTCCTTACATGCACCTTCCGTCACATGTGTAAACTGTTCTGCAGAATGGTTTCCTAAAAGTGAGGTGGGGGAGTTAGAGAACATGCGCATTTTAAATGGATAGACCCTGTAAGATGCCTTCTAAAATGTCTGTACTGAATTACTCTGCCATTACTATTGACCACGGACATTGTTGGTCTTCAAAATTTCACCAGATAATTAGTATAGTAAGTATATCAGGCCGAGCGCGGTGGTTCACGCCTGCAATCCCAGCACTTTGGGAGGCCAGGACAGGTGGATCACCAGGTCAGGAGTTCCACGACCAGCCTGGCCAAGATGATGAAACCCCATCTCTACTAAAAACTACAAAAAATTAGCCGGGTGCAGTGGCAGGCACCTGTAATCCCAGCTACTCGAGAGGCTGAGGCAGGAGAATTGCTTGAACCCAGGCAGTAGAGGTTGCAGTTAGCCGAGATTGCACCATTGCACTCCAGCCTGGGCAACAAGAGCCAAACTCGGTCTCAAAAAAAAAAAAAAAGTATATCCTCTAAATTTTCGTCTCCTTGATTTCTAGTGAAGTTAAAAATTTTTTTCTATTCTTTAACTTTTAATTATATAACTAATACATAAATGAATTATCCTTGCCAAAAAAAAAAAAGTAAACATTATAGCTAGGCATGGTAGTACACTCCTGTAGTACCAGCTACTCCAAAGGCTGAGGTGAGAGGGCCCAAGGGTTTGAGTCCAGCTTGGGGAACAAAAAAAAACACTGTCTCTAAAAAATATATAAATAAAAATTTCAGATGTAAACATTATAGATAAAGCTAAATTCCTTTTGAATCTGTTCTTCCTATCATGGTTCCTCCCCTACCCCCAAATCCCAGAGGTAACTAACTAGTGTTATCGGTTTTATCTGTACCCTTACAGATTTTTTTTATGAATTTAAAATCTATATATAAAAAATAAAAGATTAAGCATATTTTAGAAGTTGTTTTTCCAACAGTTCTTTTTAGTGTGAATAAAAAAATCTAACCAAAAATATTTTCCTTAAGGCCTAAGTGACAGTTAAGCTGAGACCATCCCCGCTTAGTTAACCCCTCTGAGTGCTAGCTTCACATTGCCTGTTAAAAAACACTGCAGTGAAATACTGCCTCACAGAGTTGTTGTCAAGTTAAATGAGATAACACATGTTAAAGTACGCAGCATACATTCAACAAATGTTAACTGTCTTTCCTTAATCTCTACAAGTTAAATCCAGGCATTCAGTGAGGACCAGACACTGAGCCATTCCCGAAAAGATGAGATGAGGGACTCTACCCAGAAAAAAGAGTGTTGTTTTAAAAAAGTTTTTTTTTTTTTTCCATAAGTCCCCCAAAAGATGTAAATTTTCCTACAAAAATTCTGTTATGAAATATCCGAGCAGTCAAAAAAGGTACAGGTCATTTTTTTTTTTTTTTTTTTGTAAGGTAGAAGAGAGGATTTAAGCATTGCTAGAGAAATAAACGTTCCATCCTTCTCCCAGGCACACGCTGGGAAGCCCACTACCCAGATATTCCCCAAGGAGTTGCTGCTTTAGGCAGGTAGTACCTCCAAACACAGGATATTACCTAACCTTTGGCCGTTACTGCAAGAGGCCACTGGGTTCCTGGGATTTGTTGAAGTACAGTTGTCTCTTGGTATCCGAAGGGGATTGGTTCCAGGACCTCTCTAGAATAACAAAATCTCCAGATGCTCAAGTCTCTGATATAAAATTGTATAGTAATTGCATATAACCTACACACATCCTCCTGTATACCTTAAATCACCTCTAAACTATTTATAACACCCAATACAATTAAGTGCTATGTAAATATAGTTGTCCCTCAGTATACATGGGGAATTGGTTCCAGGATCCGACCAAATGGCTCCAAGCCTGGTCCTGGTACCAAAATCTGAGCATACTCAAATTCCACAGGCCCCATAGAACCCATGTGTATGCAAAAGTCTGCCCTCCTTATAAGGTTTTCAATTCTTACCACTCAATTCTCGTTTCACTGAAAAATCTGTGTATAAGCACACCCACATAATTCAAGGCCTTGTTGTTTAAGGCTCACCTACAGTTGTTATACTGTTTTGTTTACAGAATAATTACAAGAAAAAAAGGCTACATGATCAGTACATGCACAATTTTTTCAAATATCTTCTATCTGAAGTTGGTTGAATGCACAGATACAGAACCCACAGATAAGGAGGGCCAGCTGTACATCCTATTATCTCCACCTGGATGTTCCCAAAGGTTGAGGGCTAGGGCCCTAGTTCAAAGGGGTAGACCCCACCACAAAGGATCCTTAATCAAAGTTAAATCAAACTGTCCAAGGGCCTGAATATCTCCCTCTGAATGGGAATCACCCAAGTTTCAACAAGCTCTCTTTGTTGGAACCAAGAGCGGCATTATTTTATCTGAATCAATAACCAGGGCTCCTTCTTACCAAGGATCAAGAGTACTAACTGTATCAAGGAGTTCCTGCAGTAGAGTTTCCTCATCCAGCTATCACTTCCCATTCCTCCAGGCTGGAAGCCAGGGCTTCCTTAGCAAATCCAAAAATGGGCTTTAAATCTCCCAAAGTACTACATGTGTTCATATATACATGGGAGGGGGAGGGGGAAATAGGGACCACAGGTTTAACTGGATTTCCAAAGGAATCTGTTACCCAAAAGATTCAGAACTACTGTTGAGAGATGTCTCAAACATATTCCTAACTTATAAAAACTTTTACTCTGGCCTGAGTAACTGACCGGGGGTGAGTGTAGTATGTACACCCCAAACTGCCCCTTGATGAGTTTTATGGTAGAGCCCACAGTACAGAGGAATCAGGTATTAAACTGACAGGCAGAGGCAATAAAAAGAGGTCCACCTCTTTCCTAAAGGTGTGCCAGGAAATGGGAAAACCAAGAAAGCACGACATAACCATGGCTCTGTCTTCCCTTTCACTGCTCTTGAAGCTTCATCCTCAATTGGCACACAGGACAAAAGAGGTACAGATAAGTGGAAGGCAAATCTCAGCAGGGGTGCCAACCACATTTTGGGCAGGATCCTTCTTCATTGTGTGGTACTGACCCAAACATAACCCAAACACAGAGGGATGGTTAACAGCCTTGGCCCTCAGGTAGAAAGCCTAGCACTCCCAGTCAGTATGATAATCAAAACATCCTCAAGTGCTTCCAAAAACTCCCTCCTGGGACAATACCTCCCTCAGTTGAAAGCTACTTTAACTTACGGAATTCTGAGAGGAGATAAAAGTGGGTAAAGTATATACACTAAATATTTTTGCACCTTTATAGGTTACAAAGTATGTTCACTATGTTGTCTCCTGTAAGCATCCTAAAAAATCTGTAGGATAGGTATTATCCTCACACGTCATAAACGATGAAATTGACTCAGAAAAGTTACAGGATTTGCCTAAGGTACAGCTAAAAAAAAAAAAAAAAAGACTATAAAGCTGAATCAGCACCTAAATCTTCTGATTCCAAAACCAATGGTCTACTGCTTCCTCCCAGAACAAAAATTTTTTTAAGGTTTCATGGGAAACACTAGGAGGATCTATTGACTGGCTCCCCAGCTTCTGTGCAAAAACAAGAGCAGAAACTGCTCTAAGCTGTAGGTAGTTCTTAAAACTAAACATCCATCTCCTAAAGTACCCAACGACTAGGCTCATGTCAACTTTCTTAGGCACCGAACAATTAAAAGAGGACTAAGATATTCTCCATTCTGAATTTGAGTAGAAATGAGCAAACAAGGGAGAAAGAAAGTACATATCTTCCCTGTTACTGTGTATAAGGGACCCAGAGGTAAGATCACCAGCCCCAACTCCAGCTTTGGCCGTAACTCTGGTGAGGGTGGGAAGGTGGTAAAAGAGATGGGGGTGGGGTATGAGGATAAGAATTAAACCATCACTAATATACAAGAGCCTAAACTTGTCCTCTACTGGCAAAATCTGCCATGTAAATAATTCTGCTAGCCCCTCGTGGTTCTGGACATTATTGAGAACATCTTTGAAGGACCTCAAAATACTTTATAAACTAAGAAGAGTATGCATAATAGTAAAGCTGAAGGAGGGGAAATACTGCACCCCCCCCCAAAAAAAACAACACCCTATCCATGCCCTCCCCTACCCAACACACAAACCCCAACCCACAACTTTGTTGTGAGGTGATGGAAGACAGAAGGGGTAAGAGAACCTGGAAAGAGGAAGATTCTAAAAGAGGAAAAGACAGGTGGAGAACAAAGTGGGAGGCAAAGACAACAAGAGTATCTCCAGGACACAGAGGGAGCTTGACACTTCTACACCTTTCTTGGGGGACTGACTCACTCTCCATGTGGAACGAAAACAAGATACAAAGACATAACTTTGCCCAGAGAGGCAAAAGAGAGAGACTGGAAATGGAATGCAGGAATTCCAGCTGCCCAGCTCAGTTCTATTCTGGAATCCACTTCACTTCTTCATGAATGACAACCTTAAATCCCTGAAGTTCTCACCTGCTGCTATTCAGAAGTACCCAGCGAGAAGGAGGAGAGGGGAAGCCTGTGTGCTGACAGGACCCTCCCCTACTCTATCTTCAAAGTAAAAGGTCCTCCCTGTTCTTTAAAGTCATTTCTGAACCGCGATGAACCCCAGCCTTTCCCTGGCACTGCTACTGCTCAGCTCAGACATGGGAGAAATGTTTCCCCAGAATGGAAGTGAATGGTCTGGCAGACCAGATGACACGCTGACTTCAGGCAGCCAGCACTGCTGTCCCATGGGCTTACTACAGTCACTTCTGGGGCACATACTTTGGTGCTGACCACAGAACCAGGACCCTGGTTCTGCCCAGCCTCCCCAAGCAATCTCAGGGGCAGAGGAGGATCTGCGGTCTCATTTCCTCTCCACTTTGGCTTCTTTTTTCACTTCACTGAAGATTAGTTATTTCCACCAAGACCAGTTCCTGTTCTCACCAGCTGTAGCAGTTGTTTCCCCACAGACAGAATTATGAAGCACTGGTGTGGCTGCCACCTGGACTGTCCCAGCTGCAGAACACAGACCCAGTGAGTCCTGAGAAAGGGCTTTTTTATCCTAAAGTAGCAGGAAGAAAATAAGGGGCAGGAAGCAATTCTAAGAATTCCACAGTGGATACACTGGTGTCCATTTTATTATTTTAACTTTACATAATAGTTACAATGGTTTCATATGTGAAAAATATTTTATAATGAAAAAGCGTAGGAAATGTATGCATTTATTACACTGACATATGTATATAATAAATCCCCAACAGAGAGCAAAGAGTGCAAATAAAAGATGGCCAAAACACTTACAATGAAATGTTCAAAGAACTGCAAAGTAAAACAAGATACCATGTCTAATTAATCAAACTGGCAAAGGCTTTAAAAACATTAATCCACTCAGTAATGGTTGGCTTACAGAGAAAGGTAGACACACATATACTAAAAATGGAAAAGGTAACTGATAAAACTTTTTCAGAAGATATGTCTCAAAGGCCTTTAAAAACCATATACCCTTTGGCCCAATAATTCCAATTCTAGCAATTTATCCTAAAGAAATAATCAGAGATGGACACAAATATTTATGCACAGGATGTTCAACACAGCATTATTTGTAACAGCAAAAAAAAAAAAAAAAGATTTTAAAAGGGTAAGATAGGCTGGACGCAGAGGCTCATGCCTATAATCTCAAAACTTTGGGAGGCCGAGGCTGGTGGATCACGTGAGGTCAGGAGTTCAAGATCAGCCTGGCCAACATGGCAAAACCCCGTCTCTACTAAAAATACAAAAAATAGCCAGGGTGGTGGCACGTACCTGCAATCCCAATTACTCAGGAAGTTCAGGCAGAAGAACTGCTTGAACCCAGGAGGCAGAGGTTGCAGTAAGCCAAGATCGCACCACTGCACTCCAACCTGGGTGACAGAGCAAGACTCCATCTCAAAAAAAAAAAAAAAAAAAAAAAAAGCAACATAAGGCAGTGATAAAATATTACAGAGTACTATGCAGTAATGAAATCATGATACTGGGCCGGGCACAGTGGCTCATGCCTGTAATCCCAGCACTTTGGGAGGCCGAAGTGGGTAGATCTAAGGTCAGGAGTTTGAGACCAGCCTGGCCAACATGGTGAAACCCCATCTCTACTAAAAATACAAAAAAATTAGCCAGGCATGGTGGTGGCCATCTATAATCCCAGCTACTTGGGAAGCTGAGGCAGGAGAACTGCTTGAACCCAGGAGGCGGAGGTTGCAGTGAGCCGAGATCGGGCCATTGCACTCCAGCCTGGACACTGAGCAACAGAGTGAGATTCCATCTCAAAAAAAAAAAAAAAAAAAAAGAAATCATGATACTGAAGAATATGTAAGCAAATGAGAAAATGCTTGAAATAGTCAATGAAAAAATCAGTTTACAAAACAATATACACAGTATGGTCCCAATTGTTAAAAATATATATATACATGTACATCAAAGTATTTATTAATAGTAGATGGTGAGATTACAGGTTTTATTATCTTCTTTATACTTTTCAGTAAGTTCCAATTTTACCTAATAAACATGTATTATTTTCATAATCAGGAGAAAAGAAGCTATTCTCAATCCTCTTCCATCCTTTTAAAACCACTTTCATACATTATTCCCTCTTTTAAAAAACCATTTGGAAATAAAAACTGTTATATCCTACAATCTAGCAAGTTTTATTTTGAGTTTCTATCCCAAGGAAAACTCTAAATATTGAAAACACTTTGTATGCCAAGATGTTCATCACAGCATTGTTTATGATGGCAAACAGAAGCAAAAAACCTAAATGTCTAAGAAAAGGTGTATAGGTAAGCAAACAAAGGTACATTCACTTAATGGACCATCATACAAGCATTTAAATGTTTACAGGCCAGGCTTGGTGGCTCTTGCCTGTAATCCCAGCACTTTTGGAGGCCAAGGTGGGCAGATCACCTGAGGTCAGGAGTTTGAGACCAGCCTGGCCAACATGGTGAAACCTTGTCTCTACTAAAAATACAAAAATTAGCCAGTCGTGGTGGCAGGTGCCTGGAATCCCACCTACTTGGGAGGCTGAGGCAGAAGAATCGCTTGAACCCAGGAGGCAGAGGTTGCAGTGAGCAGAGATAGTACCACTGCACTCCAGCCTAGGTGACAGAGTAAGACGGTCTCAAAAACAAAACAAAACAAAACAAAACAAAACAAAACAAAACATTTACAATTACTAACCTGGGAAAATAATCAAATAACAAAAGCAAAAAACAAACAAACAAACAGGATAAAAAATATATATACCGGCAGGCCATGGTGGCTCATGCCTAAAATCCCAATACTTTGGGTGACTGAGGTGGGAGAATCACTTGAGTCTAGGAGTTTGAAACCAATGTGGGCAGCAAAGCAAGACCCCATCTCTACAAAAAAATGAAAAAATTAGCCAGGCATGGTGGTGCACGCCTATGGTCCAGCTACTCAGGAGGCTGAGGCAGGAGGCTTGCTCGAGTCTGGGAGTTCAAAGATGCAGTGAGGCGCAGTGAGCCGTGATCATGTCACTACACTCCACCATGCGTGACAGAGCGAGACTGTCTTAAATTAATAAATCAAGTGTCAAAACATTGTATAAAACTCTATGCAGAGAAAAAAATATAAAGGTTTTAAAGCACATCACCTGCATTTGGTAAATGAACTAAGAAAACATTACTTGCATTTGGTAAAGAAACTAGAGAAAATACGGATATTTTTCTTTAACCTAAATCTTTAGTCTTTTCTTCTTTCTGAATTGTCCCATACTTTCTTTAGAGAATAAGTATTACTTTAAGAGGAAAAAAACAAAAAATGCTGAATCTCCCTCTGGGCAATGAAAACATTCCCAAATGACAGAGTCCACTCTATCAGTCCCTTCCCAACATGCAGGCTTCCCCCAGACTAAGGCAGGGTCATATCAGGAGGTCAAGGGAACAAGACTCCTCTCTGTGGCCTAGGGTCTTCTCTGTGGGGTCTCTGAACAAGAAGAAGGTTCCTCTGACCAGCTGCTGTCAAAGGCCCTTTCCCCGGCCCCTCCCAAGTTCTATTCCAGCCTGAACTAATTCACCACAATCCTGAGGGCTGGGAAAAAAATTTCCACCATGGCGATTTGGAACCTGATATTTAGTCCAAGTTTTTCCCAGCCCCTTTCTGTGTCAAAGGAGGCCCCTCAAAGCCTCTTAGACAACTAGCACCCAGGCCAACTTAGCTCCCACATCAATGCTACATTTACAGAAAAACCCCCAAGTTGTCAGTCATCACCAGGGAAATGTGAGAGGAGGAACTGCAGCAGGGATAGCCCCTGTCACACAACCCTACCCTCATGCCTTGAAAGCCTCCTCCTGAGGGATACGCAGGGCTTTTTCTGGCATCAGAACTTTGAGACTCCATTTCAAGTCTGTACTAAATCAACAAAGAGAAAAATCAGAGTACAATCACAACAAAGACAGCTATCCTTTCAAAGACCTTAGAGCCCTCTGCCTCCCTTCTCTAGGGAAAATCCAGTACTGGCCAGAATACTAGCTTCTGAGCAACTGAGTTTGGGTAGTAATCTAGTTTGGACCAAAACACAGACTTGGACTGCATCAGACCAGAGATTGGCTCTCATTCTGGTATTCATAAAGATGAACTCCATTAATTGCCCCAACCCCAAACTTCTCAATACCCAACAGAATGGGAAGTGCTGCTCAGATAGGGGGTAAGGAAGGATGCCATGAAGCAGTGTAACACAGCAGCTTCACAACCTTTTTCACATCGAGGCACACCTAGAAAATAATACTGTTTGTACAGTACATGGGGTAGAAGCTGATCCCATCCAGAGGGAACTGACTGGGAACTTTAGCTGCCCCTAGGAATAAGGGGATCAGTATCCCAGCACACCTGTGACCCATCTACAACACACCAGTAAGGAATCCCTGAATTAAGGCACTGGGCTGGATTAGGATTCTTGGAATCAATGTCCTCATCAAATCTTCTCATAGCCCTCATCTCAAGCTCTTCAACTTGGGCTGACAGATCATGTGTCTGGAACAGAAAGCTGGGAGCCTGTGGTCTTGACTCAGCCCTGATACAACTTCCCCAGCGAGGATACTCTTCAGGGGGTTTTCCACAGACACACTGGGGCTGAGGAAGCCCTCCAGCTTCCAGCAGCAGCCATATTCTGAGACTGGATATACACAACAGGGTAATTGGTTTTATCAGATTTCTAAACTGTAAAACCCCTTTTTGGGAACACAAGTGATCTCAGATCTGAGTCACTGCTGAGAGGTACAAACTTAAAAGCTACCATTTACTAAGCATATAGTAGATGCCAGACTCTGCTAAGTATTTGACTTCCAATTTCATTAAATCCACACAACAACCTCATGTGGCAAATGCTATTATTATCCCCATGTATAAGAGGAGACTAGGACTCAGATTAAGTAGCTTGCTTGAGGTCAAACACTCTTCTAACCGAAGACTATGGATGAAACAGTATTTGAATCCACCCTGATTTGAAAGTCCGTATGCTTAACCAGGACACCACTATGTCACCTCAAAAAACCTCCCAAATAGCTTTTTCAAAAAACCAAACCAATTATAATGAAGCTGACAATACGGGAAAGAAAAAGGTGATAAAGGAAAAACTTATCTGACTGTTTCAAGCCAACAACAAAAATAAGCTAATCTGGCCAGGCACGGTGGCTCATGCCTGTAATCCCAGCACTTTGGAAGACCAAGGCGGGTGGATCGCCTGAGGTCAGGAGTTCGAGACCAGCCTGGCCAACATGGCAAAACCGCATCTCTACTAAAAATACAAAAATTAGCCAGGCATACTGGCACGCGCCTGTAATCTCAGCTACTGGGGAGACTGAAGCAGAATTGCTTGAACCTGGGAGGCGGAGTTTGCAGTGAGCTGAGATCGTGCTGCTGCACTCCAGCCTGGATGACAGAGTCAGACTCCATCTCAAAAAAAAAAAAAAAAAAAAAAGCTAATCTATATTGAGTACTTACTGAGTACTTACTACATTGAGCACCTTATATACAGGGGCTCACCTAATTCTCACAATCTCACCAGAACAGGATTACCTCCACTTTACAGATGAGGAAAAAGTCTAGGCTCAGAGAAGTTAAGATACTTGCTAAGCCAGAGTCCTTGCTTTTTCAACTACACTATGCCTCTCCTGAGTGTTCAGGAAATACACCTGAGCCTGTACCTGGGTCAAACATCTAACTCACAGTCAGTACTATTCCCAAAGCATGGTAGAAAAGGTACCTTTCAGAATAGTGGACACAGGGACACTTAAGAGCCCCCAGAGAAGAACTCAAATCCCCAAGAAGGGATAATTTCCCTGTATTGGAAAACTGAGGTGAAATCCCGTCTCCTGAGACAACTAGCTCTGGCCTGCCCTGTTCCAACCCTTCATCAGCAGCAGCTCAGGCACACAAAAACAAGACCAAAATGAAAGGCACGAGAAAACAAGTCAAAATTTTATACAGAAAGGCAGGCAGGCAAGTGGGTGGTCCAGTTCCCGTTTAACCTGGGTTCTCCTGGTGCTCTGGTGTTCTGGTTAACTAGGACACCACGTGCATTTTGTGACTATTAAGCCATTCGTTTGCTAACTAAACAAACTGGTCAACCAAGGGCCAATGAGAACATGATGGATTCTGGTTCTGAGCTCTCACAAAAAATGGCCTGGCAGCTCCTACCTAAGGCAGCCTTCCACCCAATCCACCTCACCCCATCCCTTTCTCCCCAATTTCTATAGCTAACTTGTGTCAGCTTGCTGGAGGTTTTCACACCCCCACTGGAGTGCAGATCCCCTCCCACTCTTTTCCCCAACAGTTGGGCTCTTGTTCTCAAGGCCACTAAGTCCGTCTCTCCTCCTCAGCCTGTGAGATGGTCACAGCACATCGGTAATCACTGACTCACCCGATCCCCCTGAGGAGGCTGGGGGAAATGCAGAGGGCCACAGGATGTATGGCCCACATCCCTTTGGCCCTTTGCAGAGCTGGCAGGCAGAGAGGTGCCAGCGACACCACTTCCCCTTGGAACACTGTAGACCCTCTTTGAGCCAGCTCTGGTACCAGTGGGCTGATGTCAGGCTCTCTACCCCTGGAGAGGCCAAGATCTCTAGACAGCTCCACTGTTGCCAATAGATCTAATCTCCTTATTCCAAGGCAGATGAAATCCAATAAGGCTGCTAAGTCCACAACTTATCCCTCCTCACGGGCAGAGGCAAAGGCAAAGTCGGCCCTTCAGGCCATACCAACAATAACGCCAGAATTATTACTGCTTCTTAGATAACTATTTGGGGAACTGATAACTATTTCCCCAAGTTTCTCAAAGATTAACCCCGGTTTACCAATGTTTTCGCTCTGCAAAACTTCATTTTCAGCGGCAACATATTCTCTGGCTTCTTCCCAGTGATACCAGCTCAGAACCTCTCGCTTCATAGAGCCACTGACATCAATGTCCAATTCCCACACCAAAGAAGAATCCCAAAGTCAGCTCTAAAAATCCATTTACACAGACCGTTTGAAATCTACAGAAAGACTAAAAAGCACAGGCTAAACAACACAAACCAGTCACTATGGCTTAACATGAAAAGGGGGGGAGGAGGCGGGATGGTTTGTGTATTGTTTCACTTGGAAAAACACCCCAGTGAAATGGTTTATCCACATGTTCAGCCTTTTAGGCAAATCCACTATAACTTAGCAGGATGCCTGCAGGCAGTTCTGAAAATAAGCAGAATGGCACACTACTTATTCCACCACTTCAGGAGCTGCCAGCCCCCTCCCCATCCCCCTCTCCCCCCAAACATCTGGTGTGGGCTGGGAGTGGGACCCACTCCCTGGGAAGCCTCCATGTTTGCAGGAGAGGCAGTGTCCTCACTCAGGGAAGCCTGCTAAGAAGCCGGCCGCGCTTCTGAATTCCCCCCACCCGCGAGAGGCTCCTGGCTGAGAATGCTAGGGACGGGGAGGCTGGCGAGGAAGCAGGGAGACGGCAGAAGGGCAGCAGAAGGGGAAGGAAGAAGGAGGGAGAAGCCTGGTTCCCAGGACGGTCCCGAGCTGGGGACTTCTCCTAAGCGTCCAGCGGTGGAGGCGTCGGTCCCGAGATCCCCCACGGGGCTGTCCGGGCCGGCCAGCGGCTGCTCAGAGGTTCCTGGGAAGAAACTGGAGGCTGAGATCCGTCCGGGACCCCGACTGAAAGGGTGGGCGGGACGGGGGCCCAGGACAAAGTCTCAGCCCGGGCGTCGGGACCTGAGGGGAGGTAGGCGGGGGAAGGGGCTGGGCTCAGCTCTCACCAGCACCAGGGCGAACCTTTCCTCCAGCTCACAGGGCTCAGGCATCGGCATCTTGCCGGGCGGCAGCAGCAAAGGGACAGAGGGCGGCTCTCCCGGGCCCCCCTCGGCACTCTCCAGGTTGCCCATCGCTGCGGGGCCCCCTCAGGGGCCTCGGCCCCCCACCTCCACGCCCCGGAGCTTTCGGCTCCGCGGCTCCGACCAGGCTTCTCCTTCAGCGCCGGCTCCCCTAGTCCCGACTCCTCGGCCCCGTCGGGGTCGCCAGAGGTTCCCTGGAGTCCCTCAGGAGGCGGCGCGCGGCGAGGGCGAAGGCAGCGTAGCAGACAGCCGAACCGAAGCGAGGGGGACGGAGGCAGCCGGCTCCTGCTCACACCCGCCGCCTTGCCGCGCTCGGCTAGCCGCCCGGGCGCTGCCCCTCCCCGCCCCCCGCGCTCTTTCCCTTCCCCCACCACCCAACGTCGCTTCCTCCCACCCACTCCCAGCCGGGACTCGGGCTTCCCCCGCGAGCGCCGACTGCAGCCAGCCCGCCGCGCGCCCCATTCATGCAGGCCCCGCCTCCCTCCCAGAGGCCTCCCAGGCGACCCAGCCCGCCCCGCCTGCGCCCGATTGACGGCCGCTTCTGCCAATCACAGCTCCTCCCGCCCTTGACGGCCTCGCGCCGGGCGCCGAGCGCTCCCTGGCGGCCTCAGCCGGGATCGAATCACCGCGGTTCCCAGAGGGCGTGACGCGCTGGCCTGGACACCCCGGGAATGGGCTGTATCCTTTTTCACAAGGAACTCATGATGTATACAAGTAAGTAAAATATTATACAAGGCATGGCGTACAAAACTACAAGAGAAGTAGAAACAAGCAGGATACTCAGAAGAGGGAAAGAGACAGTATCCGTTAAGAGTCGGGGTGAGGGGCCGGGCGCGGTGGCTCAAGCCTGTAATCCCAGCACTTTGGGAGACCGAGACGGGCGGATCACGAGGTCAAGAGATCCAGACCATCCTGGCTAACAGGGTGAAACCTTGTCTCTACTAAAATATACAAACAACTAGCCAAGCGAGGTGGCGGGCGCCTGTAGTCCCAGCTACTCGGGAGGCTGAGGCAGAAGAGTGGCGTAAACCCGGGAGGTGGAGCTTGCAGTGAGCTGAGATCTGGCCACTGCACTTCAGCCTGGGCGACAGAGGGAGACTCCGTCTCAAAAAAAAAAAAAAAAAAAAAAAAGAATCGGGGTGAGGGAGATCATAGTTGGACCAGGCATTGAGGGATGAGGAAGCCCTTGACCGACAGAGGCAGGGGAAAAGACATTTAGGAGGAGAGAAGCTTAACGGTCAGAGGCTCATCTGGCTGAGTGTGAAAATGGAGAGGCGGGAGAAGAACGCTGTTCTGGGCTCAGTCGGCGGGTGGGTTGTTGATGATGCGGTGGACATTTGTTGTCTAGCCGCCATCTTCTTCCAGTGATAGCATCCCCTTTCCTTTTAGGAAACCACCTCTCCCCTCTTCTTAGTCTAAATGGAGCTGAACTTTATCCCCGGTTCCAAAGGGCCCCAAGACCCAGGCCCAGTCAGTCACAACATTTTCCTCCTCTACCCTTAGACACTGTTTTAGGAATTGTCACTTGACCCAAACCCAGACAATATGGTATATCCAAGGCTTTCTCTGTAACAATCAGGAAAGAGGCACTCACTCTCTCTCCATTTAGGCTGCAAAATTGTTAGAATGTAAACCTGCAGCCGCTGGTGGTCCTCTTATCATCACCTGTAACACATCAAGCCTGCTTGAGAATGAAGCCAATGCAGAGGAAAGGCTATGAGACAGAAGAAAATTCTAATGACATGCCAAGAACCTGGATCTAACCATGCCTGAAGTTATCACCTAGATTTTTCATTCATTTATTCAACAAACATTTATTTGAAAAAGCTTATTCTATGCCAGATGCTATTCTGGGCATTGAAGATACATCTGCAAACAGCATATACATTGTGTCCTCTTAGAATTCACAGTCTGTGTAGAAGGAAAGGTAGACAATAAACTAGATGAATAAAATGTATAGATGTTAGTGATCAGTGGTATTAAAAATAAAACTGAAAGGGGATAGAGATGGAAGAGGCATTAAGATTTTAGAAAGAGTTGCTTACTTGGGAGGCTGAGGCAGGAGGGTCAATTGAACATAGGAGGTTGAGGCTGTAGTGAGCCATGTTCATGCCACTCCACTCTAGCCTGGGTGACAGGGTGAGACTCTGTCTCAATAAATAAGTAAATAAAGCTGCTGCTTGTCACAGGCATGATGGCTTCCAGGTTAGTTTTCAGAGCTGGAGCACTAGCTACATAGGCCTGAGGGCTTACAGTCCCAATGGGGTGGTGGCAGCATGCTTCATGGCATCTGGAGGTGGTGTTCCTACTGACGACGAGCAGATGACTGGGCTTGAGAGGAAGGTCATGATAGCCATGTATGAGACTGGACCCATACAATATACTACCCCAAAAGGAGGCTTCAGGCACCAGGGAAGACCCTAACAGCTCCCTCCATCACCAAGAGAATAGCGAGCTGCATCTGTGAAGCGGACAACAGTGCTGTCAACTGGTTCTGGCTGCACAAAGGCGAGACCCAGCGATGCTCTAAGTGTGAACCCATTACAAGCTGATGCCCCACCAGTTGGCCCAGTGAGCCCTGGCACTAATTGCTCAAAAATGTGCTGTAAAGTATCTTCTCTCCAATAAAGACTAGCCATTGCATTGGCTCCTTCTTCCCCTCCCTCATAATAAATTTTTTAAATAGTATGATCAAGGAAGGACTCACTAATAAGATAGCATTTGGGTAAAGATCTGAAGAATGTAAGGAAATAAGCTATATGGCTATCTAGGGAAGAATTATCCAGACAAAGGGAATGGCAAGTGCGTACTATGCCTGATGTATTAGAAGAACAGCAAAGATGCCAGTGTAGCTAGAGTGCAATGAGCAAGGAAAAGAGTAGTGAAAGATGAAGTCAGAAAGGTAACCAGAAGCCATATTGTGTAGGATATTGTAGGTTATTGTGTGAGGACTTTGGTTTTCTCTAAGTAGGATAGGTAGCCTTTGGAGGATTTTGAGCAGAGGAGTGATATGATCTAACATGTTTTCTAACAGGGATCACTCTGGCTCTTGCATTGAAAACAAACCAACTGAAGTATGGACAGGGAGACTAGTTAGCAGGCTAGTCCAATCATTTGGGTGAGAGATGGTTTGCACCAGGGTGGTAGCTGTACCAGTGGAAAGAAATGGTCAGATTCCTATAGACTTTAAAGTAAAGCTGATGGAATTTCTTGATAGTTTGAATGTGGAGGGTGAATGAAAGATAACTGCAAAGTATTTGACTTGAGCAACAAAGACGGTGGAGTTTTCACTAATTGAAATAGGGAAAATGATAGGAGGCGTAGGTTTGGTGAGGGGAATTGGAAAGGGAAGGTCAGGAACAAGTTTGGGCCATGTTGAGTTTGATTTGCCTTTCGAACATCCAAGTAAAGATAACCACTAGGCAATTGGATATATATGAGTTTGCTCTTCAGACTCATATATGTCTTATTGCGATTGCACCCCACTGGGACTGCAAGCCCTCAAAGCCTACATGGCCAGTGTTCCAGCTCTGCAAAGTAACCTTGAAGCCATCATGCCTGCGACAAGCAGCAGCTCTACTTATTAATTAATTTATGCAATTTGGCAATGTAAATTTGGAAATCATCATCATATAGATGCTATTAAAGCTAATAAATTCTTTTTCTTACTCACTCTGCATTGGGTTCCTGTTGTTTACAACCTAGAGGTAGAAATGGTCTTTCCAAACCATTGAAACCCTTTTCTGTGAAGCTCGGCCTCTTCTAATCAGTGAACAAATTAATCAGTTCACATCTTATCCCCTTTCTTCCTCTCTATTTCTTACCCTAAATACATGCTTTCCCAACTGCTGTAGCAGACTCGTCTAAGCAGAGGGATTATAACAAGACTGTAGACTTCCACTAGACAAAAATTGAGAATTCAAGAAGGGAAATAATTCATCAGTCATTTATCATGGATGCACGAGGAACATATAGCAAAAAGAAGAAACTTGATAGGACAGCAAATAGCAGTGTATTCACCTTTGTGTGGTCTCTTGATCCCTAACCTTTTAATTCTGTTTTTGCTTACCTCAAGCATAACCACTAGATTTATATACTCTATGGTCTTTGGGGGTCTGCTAGATTACTGCTTTCATTGTTAACTCCCTGTTCACCCACCTTCAAATGCTTACTTTCTATAGGATAAAACTAAAACTCCTTACTCTGATATTCGAGGGTCTGTATTATCTCCAAACTCTAATGTATTCTAATCAAATCAGCCCTTTGCTTCAGCTGGAAAGGTCCATCTCCAAACATTAGTTGCTCATTCTTATGTCTAGCTTTGCTCTTTGTGGTAGACAGAATAATGGCTCCCAAAGTATCCATATCCTAATCCCCAGAACCTGTGTATATGTTATCTTATGTGGCAAAAGGGACTTTGCAAATGTGATTAAGTTACAGATCTAGAGATGAGAGGATTATCCAGGTGATCTCAATGTGATCACAACAGTCTGTATAAGAGGAAAGGCCAAAATGAGGGAGGGGGATGTGATGACAGAAGTAGGGGTCAGGGTGAGGTGGGGCCATGAGCCAAGGAATGCAGTAGCTTCTA
The DNA here is from genome assembly GCF_007565055.1 of Rhinopithecus roxellana. Taxonomy (NCBI): domain Eukaryota; kingdom Metazoa; phylum Chordata; class Mammalia; order Primates; family Cercopithecidae; genus Rhinopithecus; species Rhinopithecus roxellana. Next base: position 61,398,983 of record NC_044558.1, on the reverse strand, counting down.
GAAACTGAAAAAAGTCAAGGAAACAGATTCTCCCTTCAATTCTCTATAAGGAACATGACCCTGTCAACACTTTAATTTGAGCCCTGTTAGACCTAATTTCAGACTTCTGATCTCTAGAACTATAAAATCGTAAATCTGTGTTGTTCTTAGCCACCGTTTGTGATAATTTGTTAGAGAAGCAACAGAAAACTAACACATTCCTGCTGCGTCCCTGATCTGGATTTCTTCTTCCTTCTACTCCATCTATCCAAATCCTACCCAGGCTTAATACAATCATTAGGTTTATTGGGTGCTTATGTACAAAACATCTGGCTAGATACCAGTAGATAAAGAAAGAATGCAAGATAAAAAGATGAACAAGAGACCTGCTGCCAACTTCAAAAGAGTTCCAAGTCTGCGGCAGGGGAGGCAAGGTAGAGAGGAGGAGTATGGACCCAGTTTGAAGGAACCACATAAGATCATTGGTATTATATTGGTGGGTCCAAGTTTTAAATCCCATCCTGGAGTTTTCCCAAATTCAAATGATCATGACTCTTGTTTCCTCTACTTTTCATTTAGAACTTATAGATATGCAACACTTGGTTCCTTTACTTCCTTGCTGTTTAATTTTTTTTTTTTTTTTTTTTTGACAGAGTCTCACTCTGTTGCCCAGGCTGGAGTACAGTGGTGCAATCTTGGCTCACTGTAGCCTCCACCTCTGGGTTCAAGTGATTCTCCATCCTCAGCCTCCCGAGTAGCTGGGATTACAGGTGTGTACCACCACATCCAGCTAATTTTTGTATTTTTAGTAGAGACTGGGTTTCACCAATGTTGGCCAGGCTGGTCTCCAACTCCTGACCTCAGGTGATCCACCTGTGTAGGCCTGCCGAAGCGGTTTAATTTTTTTGTCTATGTCTTGTCTGGTCTGTGGAGCTTATTTGTTTATTTAAACATATGTATATATCCAGTACCTCTTTTGTTTCAGGTACTAAGGAAGATCCATCTATGAATAGGTGTCTTTCTTCCCTGTGCTCACAATCTAGTAGGAATCTAAAAGCCTCTCAAACTAATGTTTACAAAACAGTATGATAAGTGTTGTCATAGAGGGGCATGCAAAGTGCTACTGAGAGAACTGGGGAGTGGATAACACTTGAGCCAGTGCTTACGGGTGAATAGATGTGCCAAATGGAAAAGAGAGAACAGTGTGATGAGAAGGTGATGGAAAGAAGGGTGATCAGGAAGGAGAAAAGGCATTCCAGAAGGGGGAACGATACAGGTGAAAATGGATTGTTTGAGCAATAGTAAGAAATTCAGTGAGGCTGAACAGTAGGGTGTGTAGCAGGAAGAGAGGAGATGAATGTAGAAAGACAGGTCAGATCAAGTTCAGAAAGAGCCCTATGCTAAGCTAAGAAGTTTGTCCTTTTTTTTTTTTTTTTTGAGACAGGGTCTTGCTCTGTCACCCAGGCTGGAGTGCAGTGGCGTAATCTCTGCTCACTGCAACCTCAACCTCCTAGCTCAAGTGATCCTCCCACCTCAGCTTTCCTAGTACCTGTGACTACAGGTGTGTGCCATCATGCCCAACTAATTTTTGTATTTTTTTGTAGAGATGGGGTTTCGCCATATTGCTCAGGCTGGCCTCAAGCTCCCGGGCTCAAATGATCCTCCTGCCTCAGTCTCCCAAAGTGTTGGGATTATAGGCACAAGCTACCATGCCTGGTTGAGTTTGTCCTTTATTATGTAGATAGTAGCGTGTCCTAGATAGTTTTTAAGTAAGATCTATGGAAAAATTCCTTTAGGAGCACTTGAAAATATAGAGGGTCTACAGAAATGACATAGAGAAGATAGAAGCCTGAACCAAATCACAGCAGGGGGATGAACAGAAATAAAGTTGGGGAAGGAGATATACCTGAGATACAATCAACCAGACTTCATTGCTTATTACATAATAATACTGACTGGTGGGGCTGGGTACGGTGGCTCACGCCTATAATCCCAGCACTTTGAGAGGCTGAGGCAGGCAGATTGCTTAAGGCCAGGAGTTTGAGACCAGCCTGGCCAAAATGCTGAAACTCCGTCTTTACTAAAAATAAAAAAAATTAGCCAGGTGTGGTGGTGCACACCTGTAATCCCAGCTACTTGGGAGGCTGTGGCAGGAGACTCACTTGAACCCAAGAGGGGAAGGTTGCAGTGAGCTGGGATTGTGCCATTGCACTCCAGCCTGCACAACAGAGTGAGACTCGGTCTCAAAAACAAAAACAAACAAACAAAAAAAACAACAACAACAAAACATTTGACCCAGCAATCCCATTACTGAGTATATACCCAAAGGATTATAAGTCATTCTACTATAAAGATACAGGCACACGTATGTTTATTGTGTGCACACTGATCATTTGCAATAGCAAAGACTTGGAACCAACCCAAATGCCCATCAATGATAGTCTGTATAAAGAAAATGTGGCACATATATACCATGGAATACTATGCAGCCATAAAGATGAGTTCATGTCCTTCGCAGGGACATGGATGAAGCTGAAAACCATCATTCTCAGCAAACTAATATAAGAACAGAAAACCAAACACCACATGTTCTCACTCATAAGTGGGAGTTGAACAATGAGAACACTTGGACACAGGGAGGAGAACATCACACACCGGGGCCTGTCTGGGGGTGGGGGGTTAGGGGAGGGATAGCATTAGGAGAAATACCTAATGTAGATGATGGATTGATGGGTGCAGCAAACCATCATGGTACGTATATACCTATGTGACAAACCTGCACATTCTGCACATGTACCCCAGAACTTAAAGTGTAATTTAAAAAAAAAAGTGACTGGTATTACTATAGTGTTTTACAATTTTCAACATTTTTTCACATCCATTATCTAATTAGATCTTTACAACACTATACAATGGAGATATTATCATTATCCTTATCTTATAGGTGAGAAGGCAGATTTCAAAAAGTGAAGTCATATGAACAAGATCACCTAGTGAGTAAGTGGTATCCCTGGCTCTGAACCCAGGCTTGGTTTCAGAATCCCATGTCATCTGATTATCTAATGAGAAGTGAGGAAGTAAAGAAGACTGAAAAGTTTAGGACAGGTTAAGGATGCCCTTCCTTTAGTCTCTAGGGAAGCTCTTAGGTCAACTGCTTCCTTCTCCTTACTGATAGCACTTTCAAACTCCAGCCTCCATCCCTGTCCTACCCATCAAAGAAGCTTCTACATTATCCCTACCTCCTAGTCTAGCGCCTAGTCTTTAGAAACACACACCTCCTCTCCCCATCTCTTTCCTAGGAAGGTGTGGAAGAAGTGTGAACACAGATATTTAAGAGTTTTACTTAATAATTTGCCCTAGCAAATTATTACAGGCAGTGGCTTACACCTGTAATCTCAGCACTTTGGGAGGCTGAGGAGGGAGGATGACTTGAGCCTAGGAGTTTGAGACCACCTTGGGCAACATGGTGAAACCCCGTCTCTACAAAAATACAAAAATGAGCTGGGCATGGTGGCATGCACCTGTGGTCCCAGCTACTTAAGAGGCTGAGGTGGGAGGATCACTTGAGCCTGGGAGGTCTAGGCTGCAGTGAGCCATGACTGCACCACTCCAGCCTGGGGGACAGCAGAGATCCTGTCCCAAAAAAATAGTAATAAAATAATTTTCCCTATTGCAGGTAGAATGCTCTTCCCCTTCTTTGCTGGCCAATTCCTACTCATCTGTTAAAACCAAGCTTAGAGGTTACCTCTTTGATGACATCTCTACCAAGTCTGATTGAGAACATCTCTGTGAGCATATAGTATTCTAATATATCTCTATCATCATACCATGAAATCATCAGGTCATGTAAGCTCCTTCAGGGAAGATAGGTATTCTTGATATCTAGCTATAGCACCCACTCCATGTCTGTTACATGCTTGTTGAACAAATGAATGCCTTTCCACAGTCCCATTTTTCCCACGATAGAAGATATTTTGTTCTTTTTTTTTTTTTTTGAGACAGAGTTACTCTGTGGCACAGGCTGGAGTGCAGTGGCATGATCTCAGCTCACTGCAACCTCCACTTCCAGGGTTCAAGCGATTCTCATGCTTCAGCCTCCTGAATAGCTGGGATTACAGGCACGTGCCACCAGGCCTGGCTAATTTTTGTATTTGTTTTTAGTAGAGATGGAGTTTCGTGATGTTGGCCAGGCTGGTCTCAAACTCCTGGCCTCAAGTGAACCGCCCGCCTTGGCCTCCCAAAGTGCTGGGATTATAGGAATGAGCCACTGTGCCCAGCTGAAGATGTTGGATTCTTTATCATTCCTCCCAGATACATCCTGACTGCATGTATCACTCAGGATAGTTGGAGGGGATTTGGTGCAGAAAACAGAAATCCCTGCAACTATCTTAGGGATAGAAAGAATTAAGTGCTTACAAAATCCTTCAGAGAGTCTAGAGGAGTGGCCGGGCACGGTGGCTCATGCCTATAATCCCAGCACTTTGGGAGGCCGAGGCAGGTGGATCACGAGGTCAAGAGATGGAGATCATCCTGGCCAACATGATGAAACCCTGTCTCTACTAAAAATACAAAATTTAGCTGGGTATGGTGGTGCATGCCTGTAGTCCCAGCTACTCAGGAGGCTGAGGCAGGAGAACCTCTTGAACCCGAGAGGCAGGGGTTTCAGTGAGCCAAGATCACGCCACTGCACTCCAGCCTGGCGACAGAGCAAGACTCCGTCTCAAAAAAAAAAAAAAAAAAAAAGAAAAAGAAAAAAGAAAGAAAGAAAAAGAAAGAAAATCTAGAGGAGCTAGCTTTGGGTTGAAACTCCAAGAATAACCACCGGAACATGGTAAGGGAAGCTGCTACCTCTACCACTGTCAGGGAGGGTGAAGCACCTGAAAGTCTCCACTAATTGGGTTTAAGAATAAGGGGCTGCAGCTGTGATCCAGGGAGCTGGCAGCTGTATCAGGACATTGCCACAGCTACACTCTGATGCAACCACTTCTCAATATTTGCAAAGCTAGAGACCTAACAGTATCACTGCAATAGAAACATGACACCTCTCTACAACCTTGCTTGGCCAGGAGAAATAGTCAAAGTAGCAGGGTGATGGCCTTTGTCTCACTTCTGCATTCTATTATATATATTTTTTGAGACAGAGCCTCACTCACTCTGTCATCTAGGCTGGAGTGCAGTGGCGCAATCACAGCTCACTACAGCTTTGAACTCCTGGGCTCAAGCAATCCTCCCACCTCAGCCTCCCAAGTAGCTGGGACTACAGACATGTACCACCACGCTGGCTAATTAAAAAAAAAAAAAAAAAAAAAAAGATTTGTAATACAGGGTCCCATTGTGTTGTGCAGGCTGGTTTCAAACTCCTGGGCTCAAGCAACCATTCTGCCTCAGCCTCCCAAAGTACTAGAATTACAGGTATGAGCCCAGCCTCACTTCTGCATTCGAATCTCACCCAAGTACATGTGATTGGCTGTAAGGGATTCTGAGACATATAATCCTTAGCTTTTTAGCCTCTTCAGGAAAGTATGCTAAAAGGAGATGAAAATGGATGCTGAATGCTAACCAATCATATCTACCACATTGCTTGTCTGAAAATCCACCCAACTGTCTTATCATCCACAACTGAATCTCTTCCTCTACACCTACACCCCTTGCCCAGTACCTGCCCCGGTGGCTGGTTTAGTCTCTGATTCTTGCCCTTAGTCAGCTCCTTCAGGCTACAGTTTGATATTTTCTGCAACTTGGTTTAGGCAAAATGTCTTAGCTATGATTCCAGAAGCATAATCCGTAAAAGAGCAATTGATATATTGGACTCTATCAGAATTAAAAATTAATACTCTTTGAAAACTACTGTTAGGAGAACTAAAAACAAATCACAAGCTAGGACTGGCAGGAAATATTGCAAATCACCTATCTGACAAAGGATTTGTATCCAGAGTATATAAGGAACTCTCAAAACCTGGCTGGGCACAACGGCTCACGCCTGTAATCCCACCACTTTGGTGAGGCTAAGGCAGTCGAATCACTTGAGGTCAGGAGTTCGAGACTGGCCTGGCCAACATGATGAAACCTCGTCTCTACTAAAAAATTCAAAAATTAGCTGGGAGTGGTGGTGCGCGCCTGTAATCCCAGCTACTCGGGAGACTGAGGCGGGAGAATCACTTGAACCTGGGAAGTGGAGGTTGCAGTGAGCTGAGATTGCACCAATGCACTCCAACCTGGGTGACAGAATGAGACTCCATCTCAAAAAAGAAAAAGAAAACAAACACCCAACTCAATAGCAGCAGGTATTAAGCAGCCTCTGCAAAAAACAAAAAAAAAGAAAAAGAAAAGAAAAGAAAAAACAAAGAGCTCAATTGAAAATGGGTGCTTTTTCGTCTGGGCTGCCAACATGCCATCCAGACTGAGGAAGACCCGGAAACTTCGGGGCTACGTGAGCCACGGCCATGGCCGCATAGGCAAGCACCGGAAGCACCCCGGAGGCCGCGGTAATGCTGGTGGTCTGCATCACCACCGGATCAACTTCGACAAATACCACCCAGGCTACTTTGGGAAAGTTGGTATGAGGCATTACCACTTAAAGAGGAACCAGAGCTTCTGCCCAACTGTCAACCTTGACAAATTGTGGACTTTGGTCAGTGAGCAGACACTGGTGAATGCTGCTAAAAACAAGACTGGGGCTGCTCCCATCATTGATGTGGTGCAATCGGGCTACTACAAAGTTCTGGGGAAAGGAGAGCTCCCAAAGCAGCCTGTCATCGTGAAGGCCAAATTCTTCAGCAGAAGAGCTGAGGAGAAGATTAAGGGTGTTGGGGGGCCTGTGTCCTGGTGGCTTGAGGCCACATGGAGGGAGATTGATTAAATGCTGACTACTTAAAAAAAAAAAAAAAAAATGGGTGAGAAAAAAAAAATTCGGCCAGACACAGTGGCTCATGCCTATAATCTTGACACTCTGGGAGGCCAAGGCTGGAGAATTGCTTGAGTTGCTTAAGTCCAGGAGTTGAGGACCAGCCTGGGCAAAAGTGGGATCCCATCTCTACAAAAAAAAATTAAGAATAAAGTTAGCCAGGTCCATGACACACACCTGTAGTCCCAGCTACTCAGGAGGCTGAGGTGGGAGGATCACTTGAGTCCAGGAGTTTGAGACTGCAGTGAGCCATGATTGTACCACTTTACTCTAGCCTGGACAACAAAGTGAGACCCAGTCTCAACAAATGATAGCAATTTTTCAAAAATTAAGTCTAAAATAAAGGCCAGGCGTGGTGGCTCACGCCTGTAATCCCAGCACTTTGTGAGGCTGAGGCGGGTGGATCACGAGGTCAGGAGTTCGAGACCAGCCTGGCCAACATGGTGAAACCCTGTCTCTACTAAAAATACGAAAAATTAGCTGGGCGTGGTGGCGGGTGCCTGTGGTCCCAGCTACTTGGGAGGCTGAGGCAGAAGAATCACTTGAACCTGGGAGGCGGAAGTTGCAGTGAGCCGGGATCGCACCATTGCACTCCAGACCGGGAGACAGTGCGAGACACCATCTCAAAAAATAAATAATAATAATTTTTTTGGCAGAGACAAGAGTTGCCAAGGTGGTCTCGAACTCCTGGCCTCAAGTGATCTCCCTGCCTGGGCCTCCTAAAGCTCTGAGTTTAAAGATGTGAGGCACTGTGCAGGCCTAGAGCATTTTTCATATACGTATTTGCCACCTGTACATCTTTTTTTTTTTTTTTTTTTTTGAGATGGAGTCTCACTCTGTCACCCAGGCTGGAGTGCAGTGGCATGATCTCAGCTCACTGCAACCTCTGCCTCCCGGGTTCAAGGATTCTCTTGCCTCAGACTCCTGAGTAGTTGGGATTACAGGCACGTGCTACCACGCCCGGCTAATTTTTGTATTTTTAGTAGAGACTAGGTTTCACCATGTTGGTCAGGCTGGTCTCAATCTCCTGACCTCGTGATCTGCCCGCCTTGCCTCCCAAAGTGCTGGGATTACAGGCCTCAGCCACCACGCCTGTCCACCATCTGTACATCATCTTTGGTAAGGTGTCTGTTAAGGTATTTGGCCCATTTTAAATTTTTTATTTTATCTTCTTTCAGATCAAGTAAACAAAATGGCCCATTTTTAAAAAATAGGGTAGTTTGTTTCCGTATTGTCGAGTTTTAAGAGTTTTTTGTTTATTTTGGTTAATAGTACTTATGTCTTTTGCAAATATTTTCTCCCAGTCTGTAGCTTAATTTTTCGTTTTCTTGACAGTGTCTTTTGCAAAGCAGAAAATTTTCGTTTTAATGAAGTCAACCTTTGTCAATTATTTCTTTCATAGGATTATATCTTTGGTGTTATATCTAAAAAGGAATCACCAAACCCAATGCCATTTACATTTTCTCCTATGTTATCTTCTAGGAGTTTTATACTTTTGAGCATTTATACCCTTTGCCCACTTTTATGTTTGTTTGTTTTTTTTTTCTTATTGATTTGTAGAAAGAACACTGTTTCAGGCCAGGCATGGTGGCTCACACCTGTAATCCCAGCACTTTGGGAGGCTGAGGTGGGCGGATCACTTGAGGTCAGGAGTTTGAGACCAGCCTGGCCAACATAGTGAAATCCCATCTCTACTAAAAATACAAACAACAACAACAATAAAACAGCCTGGTGCAATAGCTCACACCTGTAATCCCAGCATTTTGGGAGGCTGAGGCAGGTGGATCACCTGAGGTCAGGAGTTCAAGACCAGCCTGGCCAACATGGTGAAACCCTGTCTCTACTAAAAATAAAAAAAAAAAAAAAAAATAGCTGGGCATGGTGGTGGGCGCCTGTAATCCCAGCTACTTAGGAGGCTGAGGTAGGGAGAATCCCATGAACCTGGGAGGTGGAGGTTGCAGTGAGCAGAGAGTGTGCCACTGCACTCCAGCCCAGGCAACAGAACAAGACTCTGTCTCAAAACAAAAATAAATTAGCTGGGCACGGTAGCATGTGCTTCTAATCTCAGCTACTCAGAAGGCTAAGGGAGGAGAATTGCTTGAACCCTATAGGGGGAGGCTGCAGTGAAGTGAACTGAGATGGGGCCACTGCACACCAGCCTGGGCGACAGAGTGAGACTCTGTCTCAAAAAACAAACAAACAAACAAACAAAAACACTAAGAACATGAATAGACAATTCTCAAAAGAAGATACACAAATGGCCAAAAAAAATAAAAATTGTTCAATATCACTATCAGGGAAATGCAAATCAAAACCACTAATTATCAGGGAAATGCAAATCAAATCCACTAATTATCAGGGAAATGCAATACCACCTTACTCCTGCAAGAATGGCCATAATAAAAAAATCAAAAATAACAGATTTGGCATGGATGTGGTAAAATGGGAACACTTTTACATTGTTGGTTGAATACAACCATTATGGAAAACAGTGTGGAGAGTCCTTAAAGTGCTAAAAGTAGATCTATCATTTGATCCAGCAAACCCACTCCTGGGTGTCTACTCAGATGAAGTCATTATATGAAAAAGATACTGACACATACATGTTTATGGCAGCACAATTTGCAATTGCAAATATATGGAACCAGACCAAATGCCCATCGATCAACGAGTGGAAAAAGAAAATAATACACACACACACCATGGAATACTACTCAGCCATAAAAAGGAACTAAATAATTGTATTCGCAGCAACCTGGATGGAGTTGGAGACCGTTATTCTAAGCGAAGTAACTCAGGAATGGAAAATCAAACATCATTATATTCTCCCTCATAAGTGGGAGCTAAGCTTTGAGGATGCAAAGGCAGAAGAATGACACAGTTGGACTTTGTGGACTCGGGAAAGGGTAGGACGGGGTGAGGGATAAACGACTATACAGTGGTTACAATGTACACTGCTCTAGTGATGGGTATACCAAAATCTCAGAAATCACCACTAAAAAACTTATTCATGCAACCAAATACCACCTATTCCCCCAAAACCTATTGAAATAAAAAATAAATAAATACGATTTTTTAAAAAGAGAGTACACTGTTTCAATATCTATGCGACCCCAAACTTGGTGGCATAAAACAACCATTTCATTTGGCTCATAGATTCTATGCAACAGGAATTTGGACTGGGCACAGCAGGGTATCAGCTGGAAGGACTCAGATGACCAGAATAATCTGGAGTCTCTTTCATTCACATGTGTAGCATCTGGGCTAGGATGACTCAAAGCTGGGTTTAGTTGGGATTGTTGACCCGAGCACCTAAAGATGGCCTCTTCAAGTGGCTTGGGCTCACAAGTCAGTGGCTGGGTTCTAAGAGGAAGTATCCCAAGAGCAAGCATGTTCCAAGAGACTTAGGCAGAAACTGAATAGCTTTTTATGACACAACCATGGAAGTCACACAGCATCACTTATTCTGTAGTCTGTTCGTTGAAACAGCCACAAATTACCCACCTTCATGGAGAGAGGATATGGATTCAACTTCTCAATGAAATCTATGTCAAAGCATTGAAGATCATGTTTAAAAAACCATCTTGTTTGCCTGAGGTCAGGAGTTCGAGACAAGTCTGGCCAACATGGTAAAACCCCGTCTTGCCAGGCGCGGTGGCTCATGCCTGTAATCCCAGCACTTTGGGAGGCCAAGGCGGGTGGATCACGAGGTCAGGAGATCGAGACCATCCTGGCTAATACGGTGAAACTCCATCTCTACTAAAAAAATAAAAAATAAAATTAGCCGGACTTGGTGGCAGGCGCCTGTAGTCCCAGCTACTCCGGAGGCTGAGGCAGGAGAATGGTGTGAACCCAAGAAGCGGAGCTTGCAGTGAGCCAAGATGGCGCCACTGCACTCTAGCCTGGGTGACAGAGCGAGACTCCACCTCAAAAAAAAAAAAAAAGAAACCCTGTCTCTACTAAAAATACAAAAATTAGCCAGGCATGGTGGTGGGCACCTGTAATCCCAGCTACTCGGGAGGCTGAAGCAGGGGAATCACTGGAACCTGGGAGGCAGAGGTTGCAGTAAGCCAAGATCACACCACTGCACTCCAACCTGGGTGACAGAGTGAGACTCTGTCTCAAAAAATAAAAATAAAAAAGAAAGAAAGACGATTACAAATGTTGGCGAGGATTTGGATGGAGAAAGAATAATCCACATACTGTTAGTGGGAATGTATGTAAATTGGTATAGCCACTATAGAGAACAGTATGGAGATTACTTAAAAAAATTAAAATAGAGCTACTCCATATGACCCAGCAATTTGAAATCTGCTTTGTCTGATATAAGTATAGCTACTACTGCTGGCTTATACATCCAAAAGAAAAGAAATCAGTGTATTGAAGAGATATCTGCACTCCCATATTTATTGCAGCACTATTCACAATAGCCAAGATATGGAATCAACTTAAGTGTCCATCAATAGAAGAGTGAAAAAAGAAAATGTGGTACTAATACATAATGTAATATTATCACATCATAAAAAGAATGAAATTTTATTATTTGCAACAACATGGATGGAACTAGAGGACATTATGTAAAATGAAATAAACCAGACACAGAAAGACATTAAAAAAAAAAAAAAAAAAAAAAACCATCTCAAATGTGGCTTCTAATTCTACTGCTGAGAGAGTAACCAGGACTGGGAACAACTGAGGTACAGCATTTTGTATGCATAGTCAAAAGATGTTTATTATCTGTAGGACATTGTTTAGAAATTTGCTCTACTATTTAATTTGCGATAAATGATTAGTAAACATGTTTATCACTGTAAAACTCATAGAATGACAAAAACAAAACAAAACAAAACAAAACAAAACAAACTACCTCAAACAGTTTTAATTTCCAGAAGTATGCTTTCCCCCATTTGGGGGAAGCATTAGCCTTCCAAGTATTTTATTTTTTCCGTTTGAAAAATCGGTGTAAAAAACTGCAGTTGATGGCAACTCCATCCTTCTAGGTGCTCAAGTGGTGGCTGTAAATATGTTCTTAGATTCTTTGATACCCCACCTTCAAAAGGTATAGTCTAATTCCCTTCCCTTCAAAAGTAGACAAAACTCAGTAATGGAAACAGGGCCAGTCTTACAGTGTGTGGGTCCCCAGGCAAATTTTTTTTTATGAGATCCTATCTATATAAATAATTTGATTTGAAATGTATTACATTCTTAGATATGACACATAAAGCTCAAGCAGCACAGATTTCATCAAGCAACCAAAGAAAATGGATAAATTGGATTTCATCAATATTAAAAATGTTCTGGCCAGGCTCAGTGGTTCACGCCTGTAATCCCAGCACTTTGGGAGGCCAAGATGAGGGGATCACAGGGTCAGGAGTCAATATGGCGAAACCCCGACTGTATTAAAAATACAAAAAAAAAAAAAGCCGGGCACAGTGGCTCACGCCTGTAATCCCAGCACTGTGGGAGGCCGAGGTGGGTGGATCATGGGGTCAGGAGATCGAGACCATCCTGGCGAACACAGTGAAACCCCATTTCTACTAAAATACAAAAAAAAATTAGTTGGGCGTGGTGGTGGGCGCCTGCAGTCCCAGCTACTTGGGAGGCTGAGGCAGGAGAATTGCTTGAATCTGGGAGGCGGAGGTTGCAGTGAGCCAAGATTGCGCCACTGCACTCCAGCCTGGGTGACAGAGCAAGACTCCATGTCAAAAAAAAAAAAAAAAAAAAAAAAAGGGCCAGGCCCAGTGGCTCACGCCTGTAATACCACCACTTTGGGTGGCTGAGGCAGTTGGATCACGAGGTCAGGAGATCAAGACCATCCTGGCTAACACGGTGAAACCTTGCCTCTACTAAAAATGCAAAAAATTAGCTGGGCATGGTGGCACGTACCTATAGTCCCAGCTACACAGGAGGCTGAGGCAGGAGAATAGCTTGAACCCAGGAGGTGGAGGTTGCAGTGAGCCGAGATTGTGCCACTACACTCCAGCCTGGGCAACAGAGTGAGACTCCGTCTCAAAAAAAAAAAAAAAAAAAAAGTTCTCATTTCAAAGAATCGCTAAGAAGAATTTAAAAAACATCCCATGGAATGGGAGAAAAATATTTGCAAGCTATATATCTGATAAGTATCCAGAATATATAAAGAACTCTTAATGTCTCAACAATAAAAAGACAACCCAAGTAAAAAATAATGGGCAAAAGTCTTGAATAGACATTTCTCCAAAGAAAATATACAATGGCCAAGAAGATACTCAACATCAGCCGGGCACGGTGGCTCACGCCTGTAATCCCAGCACTTTGGGAGGCCAAGACGGGCGGATCACGAGGTCAGGAGTTCGAGACCATCCTGGCTAACACGGTGAAACCCCGTTTCTACTAAAAAAATACAAAAACCTAGCCGGGCGAGGTGGCTGGCGCCTGTAGTCCCAGCTACTCAGGAGGCTGAGGCAGGAGAATGGCGTAAACCCGGGAGGCGGAGCTTGCAGTGAGCTGAGATCCGGCCACTGCACTCCAGCCCGGGCGACAGAGCGAGACTCCGTCTCAAAAAAAAAAAAATTAAAAAAAATAGATTTTAAATAATTGATAGTCTCGAAACTTTATATTATCAGCTTTCCAACTCCTTACTATAATGTCTTGCACAGGTGGTGCTTCTCGCTGAAGAAAGCCCTGGGGAGAATTCCAGCCCTTTGACCTCCCTTGGCTTGGTCTCCAAAGGGGCTGCTAAGACAGCTCCGTCTGGTGGTCACTGCCCTCGTCCCCTAGCCCACCCACCCTAGTCCACCCTCAACTGCCACTTGGCCTGAGAGAGTGACCTCCATGCTGGGGACCAAGGGTCCGATGAAGAACTGGTAATACTTTTCTTTTTTTCCATTCCGGTGGAATGAGGTTCAGAGTATATATTAGGTCGTACTATAGCAAAAATTAGATTGCATTACAGAAAATTAACTTTTTTGGTTTTTTTGAGACGGGGTCTCCCTGTCTCCCAGGCTGTAGGGCAGTGGCACCGTCTCGGCTCACTGCAACCTCCACCTCCCCGGTTCAAGCGATTCTCCTGCCTTAGCCTCCCGAGTTGCTGGGATTACAGGCACACGCCACCATGCCCGGCTAATTTTTTAGATTGTTAATAGAGACGGGGTTTTACCATGTTGGCCAGATTGGTCTCGAATTCCTGGCCTCAAGTGATCTGCCCACCTCAGCCTCCCAAAGTGCTGGGATTACAGGCGTAAACCACCAATCCCGGCCGAAAATTAACTTCTGTTAATTGCATACCTGGGTTTGCGTACTGAGAATCATACCCTGGATATTTGTATTCCTTACTGAAAAGAACTGTTCTATCTTTCCAGAAAGTGGTTTTCTAAATTCTGGCTTTCCTCCTGTTCTCCTGGAATCCTGCTATTTCCTTCTCGCAGACTCTAGAGAAGTGCTTTCAAAGGTGCTCTGAAGCTTACGCTTCACTAGTTTCACAGTAAATCGCCCCCTGTGAGGGCGCTTTTTTTTAATGTGTTCTCTGAATCGCTTTCCCTGTTTAACACTGCATGACAAGACTATAAAGTCAGAATCCCGAAACTGCGGCGCTACCCCTTCAAAAGTCGTGGGGCTGTCCGGGGGGTAGCCTGCCCATTTTCACTTTCTCCACTAGAGGCAGCAGCGCACCGTGACCCTGGCTTACTACGGTAAGAAGGCGGAGACTTTTTGCTTCGACGGCGGTTGGTGGCCAGAGTCTTGATCGACAAGCTCAGGCCTCTGAACTAAGCAGCCGTTGTTTTTGCACGTACAGCCAATGGAAAGGCAGAAGTGCGGTCAACGGCCAATGAGGACTGGTTTTAAGCGGACCACAGGGCGGGGCTTCCCTCGAGAGGCGGACGCCGGATAAAGGATCGGGAGCGGACGTGGGTGAGTCAGAGCACATCCGGTGTTAGAAGCGCCAGTAGGCCTTGGAGTGGCTGGTTAGGAAGGTACGTCTGGAGTTAGTACTGGGCGAACTGGGAGTGAGAAATGGAAAGGGAGTTAGCAGTTACTGTCTGAGCAAGAGTGGGAGTAGCTTCCGTCTGCGGACAGATGGCACCTGAAGGAACGAGGCCCTGCTCGGAGACCAGACTCGGAAAAACTGGGCGGAGAGGGAAGCGAGGGAACTAGTGCTGCGCATGCGCAACAGTGCTGTAGCGGGGGAGGGGGGGGCGGAGGCGAGTCTGCGGGGTTTTGCGGGGGGGCGTCGAGGCTGGCGAAGGACCATTCTCAGCCCGCCTTTTCCTTTCTCCCGCTCCTCCTCCACTAAGTGTAGACACAGGACCCCTTGGCCCAGCTTCTTTCGTTCGAATTCAGACCACGTCCTTCCGAGGTGAAGGAACGCGAAACCCCACCCAACCGATTGCTGTTCGGCTGCTGGCGGGTCCTCGGGTCGGGCTGACCCTGGGTGAGCGACCCGGAGCCTTGTCTCGAGGTGGGGCCTGTCGGGCGGGTGATGTCACACACTGTGACACGCGAGGCTCCTTAGTTACTTCTTAGCCAACGGCAGAGGCGGGAGGTGAGAGGAGGCTGGGGCTGGGGCTGCCTTCCGAGGCCCATGAGGAGGCCCCGCTCTGTACGGATTGGTTACCTTTGGGCAGGTGAGGTGGCTTTGTTTGTTTGGTCTTGAGCTTTTGTGGGCGTCTAAGTCTGCTCAGGAAGGGCGTCGTTGGGCAGTTTTTATCTTGGGCCTATTTGCTGGATCTGTGGTAACAGATAGGCTTTGGTATCTTTGTATATCTACTAAGTGTAGAATTACTATCCCGTGCCAGCCCGGGCTGCTTGGGGTCATCAGCCTTTCGTTGACCACCCCCACAACAAAAATCACTATGAACTTGAGACTGTGTTCTAGCAATTTGTGAATGTGTAACCCAGTAGAAGGGCTGACTGTGCTTGAAACAGACAAGGATTTTAAGGTCAAAGGTAAATAAATGGTAAATGGGCTTTTCTAGTTACTTATTGATATTTACAGTTTCTCTTTTGTCTGTATGTGTGGTTTAAGAATTTAATTCTGGAACGATATCGGAATTGCATAAACACATTTCTTATGGCCTGTGTATACACATTTTTTTCCTGTAATTATTTACACTCTTTGGTGTTTTCTTATTCCTTTTTGTTGTCTAATATTTTTTGTTCTGGCCTAAAGAATATGTTAACGTGTAGATTGTCTGCCACTTTCCTCCAGTAGGGACAGAATAGTTGAACCCTTGAGAAATACAGTCTGTACTTTGGATCCAGAGTTTCCTTCTTCCGTTATTCATCTGGTTGTGGAAACATGGCTTAGTACCTTCCTTCTTTTTTTTTTTTTTTGAGGCAGAGCCTCACTGTCGCCCAGGCTAGAGAGCAGTGGCACAATCATGGCTCACTTGAACCTTGACCTCCCCTGCCTTAGGTGATCCTCCCACCGCAGCCTCCTGAGTAGCTAGGACCACAGGTGGACGTCACCAACTCCAGCTAATTTTTGTATTTTTTGTGGAGTTGGGGTTGCACCATGTTGCCCAGGATGACCAACTCCTGTACTGAAGCGATTTATTTATTGTTATTACTATTATGGTTTTTTGAGACATCTCACTTCCTTACCCAAGCTGGAGTGCAGTGGTGCAATCTCAGCTCACTGCAGCCTCCGCCTCCCGGGTTTTTGCAATTCTCATGCCTCAGCCTCCTAAGTAGCTGAGATTACAGGCGCACCACCACGCCCATCTAATTTTTGTATTTTTAGTAGAGACGGGCTTTTGCCATGTTGTCCAACCTGGTCTCGAACTCCTGACCTCAAGTGATTCGCCTGCCTCGACCTCCCAAAATGTTAGGACTACAAGTGTAATCCTTTCCTAAAGAATAATAGTCATCTCTCCTAAAGAATAAGAAAAGGTAAAATTAATCCAGATACTTAGCATTTTCAAGTTATTTCCCTGATTAAAGATATACTTCATGCTCTTTATACAAACGCTGAAAATGCAGAAAAAATGTCATAGGAATCAATGTATGTTTTGGGAGTTTTTTGTTTTAAAGATTTGTCTTCACCTGTGGCTGAAACTTACTTTTGAAAGCTTATATAAATGAAAACTTATTTTTCTACTGTAGGATGGAATAGTAAAAAGAGCACTAGACTATAGTGGTCAGAAGACCCCAAATCTGGTTCTGACTCTGCTATTTAACTTTCTAATGTTGGTCAAATCAATACTAATGTTTGTTTTAGTACTTTATGTTGATTTCACATAGATTTTCTTATTGGCATTCAGTAGAGCAGGTACTAATCATCATTATCTTACAGATGAGGAAGCTGAGATAACCTTAGGTAAAATGATTTTTCCTAGGTTATGTGGTTGAAAGTGGCAGCACTTGTGACACCAAATCCTGTCCTCTTGCCAGTATTGCATTGCCTTTTTGAACTTAAAAAAGATGTATATTTAAAGTGGGCCTAATCTTGCCCTTTCTTCGTGGGTTGATGTGTGAGGATTAAAAGGCATATGTATATAAGAGCACCTTAAAAGTTCTAAATTTTATATAAATGTAGTCAGGAGTATTAGTATAGAAGGTACTACTGCTGGCCTGACGAGTTTCATTTTATTTCGTAAACTACCCAAGGGTATTAATTTCCTTTAGGGAAACCATTGAATATTCTGATGCTCTAACTAATGTTTTTTCCTTTACTGCTTTGACCTGGTTGTAGAATCTGGTAGAAGTGTCTTCTACCACTCTGTTGTGTTCCCCCAGAGTTTCTAACCAAACTGCATGCAGCCCTTCGTAGTTTTTATACACATTTTGTTTTCCAAAGATGGTGTTCGAGACCAAGGAGAAGCCTATCTCCTTGACTTTAAGGTTACTTGAGTGACCCCTTGAGGTAGGTTCCACTCTGAGCCAGCTGGGGAATGTTGACTTAAGGTTACAGCACTCTTGATCTGCTAATAGGTTCTAAATTTGCTCTAGAGACTCTGTAGTGCTTATATCTTGGGGATAGCTGAGCTGAACCAGATGCAGACTCTGCCCTCAGGGTGAGAAGTTTCTGCACAATTAACTGGAATCCAAAATACTTGAAAAAGGAGCTTCAAGAGTGAGGGTGGGCCGGGCGCGGTGGCTCAAGCCTGTAATCCCAGCACTTTGGGAGGCCGAGACGGGTGGATCACGAGGTCAGGAGATCGAGACCATCCTGGCTAACACGGTGAAACCCCATCTCTACTAAGAATACAAAAAACTAGCTGGGTGAGGTGGCGGGTGCCTGTAGTCCCAGCTACTCGGGAGGCTGAGGCAGGAGAATGGCCTAGACCCGGGAGGCGGAGCTTGCAGTGAGCTGAGATCCCCCACTGCACTCCAGCCTGGGCGACAGAGCGAGACTCCGTCTCAAAAAAAAAAAAAAAAAAAAAAAAAAGAGGGTGAAGTGGGTGTGCTGTTTGTCCTAATCTGTGTGTGCTCCCATTTGGGCTAAATATGGTGTTATTGGGGAGGGATTATTGGTTTATAGTGGAAGAAGATTATTTAGGATTTTGGGGCCTTCTTAGGATTCCGTATCTGTCAAACAGTTGTTAATAGAGAAGGAGATGCAGTAGTGTCAAAGTTTGGTACAAAAAATAATTTACTGAAGGCGGTAGACATTTCATCTCCAGTTACTGTTTTGGTTTTGAGTCAGCCCCCTAGAGAGATGGATTCAGTATTAGCAAATCCAGGGATTTGGGTCCAAGTTAAGGGAGAGTCTCGCTGGGACATCTAAGGTGTCCACCTGGGAAGATGAAAGCTCAGCCTAGTTGAATGAAACACAATTCCTTGGATTGTTCCTAAACTGAACTGACCTACCTCCTGGGAGTGTCAGGGAACGCATCAAGCTATTAAGCATTTACTTCATCAAATCCTTTACCATATCATATTATCACTTAGTGGCTATTAGGCTGTCTCAAAATGCCCATGGCCCTGTGGGAGAAGAGCGGTAGTATAAATGTGCTAGAGGAAAGGTATGCCATTTAAACAAAAGTACAGACAGGCCCCAATTTATGATGATTTGACTTAAAGATTTTTTACTTTATAATGATGCAAAAGTTTTGCTTGTTTGTTAGAAACTGTACTTCAGGCCGGGCACAGTGGCTCATGCCTGTAATCCCAGTACTTTGGGAGGCCGAGGTGGGCAGATCAGTTGAGGTCAGGAGTTCGAGACCAGCCTGGCCAACATGGCAAAACCCTGTCTCTACTTAAAATATAAAAATTAGCTGGTCATGGTGGCACACGCCTGTGATCCCAGCTACTTGGGAGGCTAAGGCATGATAATTGCTTGAATCCGGGAGGCGGAGGTTGCAATGAGCTGAAATCATACCACTGCACTCCAGCCTGGGCGACCGAGCGAGACTGTCTCAAAAAAATAAAAACAAAAGAAACTGTACTTCAAATTTTGAATTTCCTTCTTTTCCCAGACTAGGGATATCTGGTATGATGCTTTTACATGAGATATTCAACACTTTATTATAAAGTAGGCTTTGTGTTAGATAGTTTTGCCCAACTTCAGACTAATGTAAGCGTTTTGGGCACATTTAGGGTAAGGTAGGCTAGGCTTAAGCTATAATGTTTGGTAGGTTGTGTGTAGTAAATGCATAAATTACAATATTTTCAGTTTACAATGGGATTATTGGGATGTAACTTCATTGTAAATCGAGCATCTGTACTTTTAACTAGTAATGAGATTTTTCAAGTGCCTTTACATTTCAGTTTATAATTTTCTTTTCTTTTTTCTTTTTTTTTTTTTTTTGAGATGGAGTCTCACTCTATCATCCAGGCTGGAGTGCAATAGTGCCATCTTGGTTCACTGCAACCTCTGCCTCCCAGGTTCAAGCCATTCTCCTGCCTAAGCCTCCTGAGTTGCTGGGATTACAGGCGCCCACCACAACGCCCAGCTTGTTTTTGTGTTTTTAGTAGAGTTGGGGTTTCACTGTGTTGGCTAGGCTGGCCTCGAACTCCTGACCTTGTGATCCTCCCACCTTGGCCTCCCAAAGTGCTGGGATTACAGGTGTGAGCCACCGTGCCTAGCCTATAATTTTCTACCACCATCCGCCTCTGAAGTTATTATTATTATTATTATTATTTTTTTTTTTTTTTTTGAGACAGGGTCTCACTCCCTCACCCAGGCTGGAGTGCAGCGGCACAGTCTTGGCTCACTGCAACCTCCGCCTCCTGAGTTCACGCAATTCTCTGGTCTCAGCCCCCTGAGTAGCTGGAATTATACAGGCATGTGCCACCACACCCAACTAATTTTTGTATTTTTAGTAGAGATGGGCTTTCGCTGTGTTGGCTAGGCTGGTCTCGAACTCCTGACCTCAAGCAATTTGCCTGCCTCGACTTCCCAAAGTGCTGGGATTATAGGTGTGAGCCACCACACCTGGCCCCTCCAAATTAATTTTACTTAATTTCGGGGTAAATTTTTTTTTTTTTTTTTTTTTTTGAGGCAGAGTCTCACTCTGTCGCCGGGCTGGAGTGCAGTGGCCGGATCTCAGCTCACTGCAAGCTCCGCCTCCCGGGTTTTACGCCATTCTCCTGACTCAGCCTCCCAAGTAGCTGGGACTACGGGCGCCCGCCACCTCACCCTGCTAGTTTTTGTATTTTTAGTAGAGACGGGGTTTCACCGTGTTAGCCAGGATGGTCTCGATCTCCTGACCTCGTGATCCGCCCGTCTCGGCCTCCCAAAGTGCTGGGATTTCAGGCTTGAGCCACCACACCCGGCCAATTTCGGGATACAGCTACCTGTGAGTTAATACAGCTTTCAGGATACAGCCTGAAGGATACATCCTTCAGGATACAGCTACCTGTGAGTTAATGGTTGAGTAATTTTTTAAAAAGTTAATTTACATGACATGTAAATTAGCCTGGGATAAATGTATTCTAAAACTAGACTTTTTTTTCTTTTCTTTTCTTTTCTTTTTTTTTTTTTTGAGACAGAGTCTTACTCTGTCACCCAGGCTGGAGTATAGTGGCGCGATCCCGGCTCACTGCAACCACAGCCTCTTGGGTTCAAGCGATTCTCTTGCTCCAGCCTCCCGAGTAGCTGGGACTACAGGCATACATCACCACACCTGGCTAATTTTTTTGTTTTTAGTAGAGACGGGGTTTCACCATGTTGGCGAGGCTGCTCTTGAACTCCTAACCTCAAGTGATTCGCCTGCCTCAGCCTCCCAAAATGCTGGGATTACAGGCTAGACTTTTAAAAGAGAATAATCTACCGAAGACATTGTAGTAATGAGTATACCAGTAATAACAATGTTAGTACACCAGTAATAACAATGGCTACCATGTATTGAACTCATCCTGTGTACAAAGAGCTATTTTAAGAACTTTATTTGTATTATCTCACCTAATCTTCAGCCTTATGAAGTAAGGAATGTTATATATTAGTGTTTTACAAATGGTAGGCAAAACTGAAGTACAGTGAGGTTGTGTGCCAGAAGCTTGCTGCATGTCCCACTGGTAAGGAAATAACTAGGATTCATAAGTAGCAGGCACTCTCAACCACTATGCAGGGGACATGGTTATACAGTGTATGAACATTACTCAGTAGTAAAAACTAATGAATGGAAAGCTTTCCTGGCCAAAAACACTGAAGAAGAAAGGAAGAGGAAGAAGAGGAAGAGGAGGAAGAACTACCGAAAAATTACTGACAGTTCTTCCCCCTCCTTTTGTTTTTTTGAGACTGAGTCTGGCTGTCTGCCAAACTCTGCCTCATGGGTTGAAACGATTTTCCTTTCCCAGCCTCCTGAGTAGCTGGGATTACAGACGTACACCACCATGTCGGGCTAATTTTTGTGTTTTTTTAGTAGAGACTGGGTTTTAGTTGGCCAGGCTGGTCTCGAACTCCTGATCTCAGGTGATCTACCCACTTAGGCCTCCCAAAGTGCTGGGATTACAGGCACGAGCCACCGTGCCCAGCCCTTTCCCCTCTTTTAAACCATGTGAGATTTTTCTTCTAAGTATCAGTTTGGTCCTTTCTAGATATGTGGGAACAAAGTTCAGGATGGTTGAATTAATACAACAGGAAAAAAGAACCATGTAATTGACAAACTAATTTTTTTTTTTTTAATTTTATAAAACAGTTTTGCTGTGTTGCCCAGGCTGGGATGCAGGGACATTTTTGCTCTGTTACCAGGCTGGAGTGAAGTGACATGATGATGGCTCACTGCAGCCTAAAATTCCTGGGCTCAAGTAATTCTCCTTCCTCAGCCTCCCAAGTAGTTGGGACAACAGGCGCACACCACCACACCAAGCTAATTTTTTAATTTTTTGCAGAGATGAGGTCTTGCTGTGTTGTCCAGGCTGGTCTGGAACTCCTGGGCTCAAGCGACCCTCCCACCTTGGCTTCCGAAACTGCTGGGCTCACAGGTGGGAGACACTGCCTGGCCTAATTTTTTTTTTTTTTTTTTGGGAAGTGAACATAACCTTGAGATTTTGTTGTCTTCATAATAAAACATAAACATATTTAATTAAATGTATGAACAGTGTTTCCTTGACTTGCTGTTTTAATGTTGCTGTACACACTGAGGCTATGTCTGTCCTGCCTCCAGCGTTGCGTAGAATGCATACTGAATCCGTGATAGTTTTGTTTTGCATAGCTTTTGGCTACTTCAGCATGTTTCATGTTGACTGTAGTTCCTAGGTGTGTGGGAATAGGATTGAAGAGAATGGTTGTGTGTGTGTGTGTGTGTGTGTGTATGTGTGTGTATGTTTTTTCTTTTAGAGACGTAGTCTCGCACTGTCTCCTGTGCTGGAGTGCAATGGCGCGATCTCAGTTTATTGCAACCTCCGCTTCCCTGGCTCAAGCGATTCTCCTGCCTCAGCCTCCCAAGTAACTGGGACTACAGGTGCCTGCCACCACACCCAGCTAATTTTTGTTTTTTTTTTGTTTGTTTGTTTGTTTGTTTTTTTGAGAAGGAGTCTCGCTTTGTTGCCCAGGCTGGAGTGCAGTGGCTTCATCTCAGCTCACTGCAAGCTCCGCCTCCCAGGTTCACGCCATTCTCCTGGTTCAGCCTCCCGAGTAGCTGGGGCTACAGGCGCCTGCCACCACTCCCGGCTAATTTTTTGTATTTTTTTTTTTTTTTTAGTAGAGACGGGGTTTCACCGTGTTAGCCAGGATGGTCTCGATCTCCTGACCTTGTGATCTGCCCGTCTCGGCCTCCCAAAGTGCTGGGATTACAGGCTTGAGCCACTGCGCCCAGCCTAATTTTTGTATTTTTAATAGAGACGGGATTTCACCATGTTGGCCAGGCTGCTCTCGAACCCCTGACCTCGTGATCTCACCTTGGCCTCCCAAAGTGCTGGGATTACAGGTGTGAGCCACCGCACCCAGCGTTTTTTTTTTTTTTTTTTAATTTAAGGCTGGACCCTTGATAATAGTCTTTCATTTTGGGACAAGGTAAGGGAGATACCTAGAACAAAACAACAAGGCATTTAACATAACCTAGGTGTCCACTGCTAAGAATACCTGTCTCCTACCAGCCCCTGCTGTCCCTCCCTTCCCAAGGAAAAGCAGACCGCAGGAATATCTAACTCAAAATAATTATGCTTACTTGAGTTTTTTCTTGGGAGAGCTGTGTATTAAACTCTTAGCTTTTTGTTTTTGCGTGGCTCTGGCAGAGGAGGCTGGTCATGGATACCACAGAATGACGACACTTCTGCAAAACTTTAGCAGTCTGTACATGACATGTTGACAGCTTCAGGTTTTCCTCTCCTGGGATGAAGGCATAACAGGAGGCTCTGAATACAATGAGAGGAATTTGGTTATGATTAACACCTGAACATTTACTTCTCATTTACAAATGCAGTATAGGCAAAATTTCCACAACTCCAGGAGGCACTACCCACACTGTATTCTGTGTAAATAACCCCTCTTTATTTTAGGGTTGAATTAGTAAGTAATAGGCTTAGTTAGAGGTGTGAAAGGACTGCTGTATTGAATTTTTTAGCAGCTTGTAATTTACTTTTTTTCTTTATTGTGGTAAAATACACATAACATTTTAATGTGTTTTTTTAGAAACAAAGATTTTCATTTAACTGTGGGTTCATCTGGGAAGTTAGTGAGTTACTTGGTTAATGGTGTTGAATATAATACTTCAAACCCTGTTAAGAGATGATTGCTCCTAGGATGGAAAATACTTGATATGAGAGCTGCTATTTTTTAGTTAAGTGCAACTTAATCTCGTTTGGCTGAGTTTGCACATCGGCCATTGAAAAGTAGGTATCTTTTCTGAGCTTCACTAGTTGAAGCTAAGATTGAAACTTGGTAAGTTTATTTTATCTGGCGAAACTTGTCAGAACAGTTTGATCTCATTACTTATCTGTATATTCTTGTCTGTTTGGAACAGATCTGGAGCAAACTATCCTATTTCTTTGGTTCTAAGACCTATGTATTCCCTCTCACGTTTTAACATTTTTGAAATTGTCATCTGTACATTGTATCATAAACATTAAATGAATACAGATGCTCCTCAAGACAGGGCTGCATCTGGAAAATCCCCATTGTAATTTGAAAATACCCTAAGTCGGCCGGGCGCGGTGGCTCAAACCTGTAATCCCAGCACTTTGGGAGGCCGAGGCAGGCGGATCATGAGGTCAGGAGATCGAGACCATCCTGGCTAACAAGGTGAAACCCCCGTCTCTGCTAAAAATACAAAAAATTAGCCGGGCGTGGTGGCGGGCGCCTGTAGTCCCAGCTACTCGGAGGCTGAGGCGGGAGAATGGCATGAACCCGGGAGGCAGAGCTTGCAGTGAGCCAAGATTGCGCCACTGCACTCCAGCCTGGGCGACACAGCGAGACTCCATCTCATAAAAAAAAAAAAAAACAAAACAAAAAAAGAAAATACCGTAATTCGAAAATGTGGAAAATACTGTAAGTCGAAAATGTAAGTCCTTTTCTTTTTGTAAGTCATTTTTGTTTTTTGAAACGGAGTCTCGCTTTGTTGCCCAGGCTGGAGTACAGTGATGTGATCTTGGCTTATGGCAACCTCCGCCTCCCGGATTCAAGCGATTTTCCTGCCTCAGCCTCCCAAGTAGCTGGGACTACAGGGGCATGCCACCATGCCCAGCTAATTTTTGTATTTTTAATAGAGATAGGGTTTTGCTGTGTTGGCCAGACTGGTCTCAAACTCCTGACGTCAAAGTGAGCCCTGTCTCAGCCTCCCAAAGTACTGGAATTACAGGTGTGAGCCACCGTGCCCAACCTGTAAGTCATTTTTGAGTTAACATATGTTTCATTTACAATGGGTGTATCCAGATGTAACCCATCGCAAATCAAGGAGTGTACTGAATGGGTATCAATTTCTCCCAGTGATAGGTCAACCCTGGTAAGTCAGGGACCATCTGTGCTTTACCAGGTTTCTTTTTTTCTCCATAAAGCTATTAAAATTGCTGTGCACTTTTGCATCTACAATATTTGGTAGTTACATGTTTACTTAAATTTTGAAATAGTGATACTGAAAAACAGAAGCTTTGGTTATTTTTTAATGATTTCAAACCACAAGCTTCTATTAAAGTGAAATTGCTATTTCACATCTCACTCCCGCCGCCCCGCCCCAACCGACACAGCCTTTGATGGTTTTGGATTTTCCATCAACAGTTGTTAAGAGAGAACCAGAAAGAGGCAGTCAGTACCCCCTGGGAAATGTCAGAGCGGTATTTGAGAAAGGGGAGTTTCTGCCATTCTCCCCTCGAACAGATTCCACTGAGCAGAGTCTGGTTACCTGAGCGTTGCCGCTTTCTTAGAATCCCCTGGGTGTTTGAGGATCCACCCCCTCCACCCCCTACCCTTCTTTAATTCTTGTAATTGGAAGCAAGAGGTTCTTTAGCGTTGCTATTGTGAATACTGAGAGAAACTTGGCTCTGAAGGTTACTTCAGTATTGTTGTAAGTGCTGTCTAGGGATGTCATTAGGGATGTTAATGGGAAACCTTAAACAAAGACACTTTCCAGGTGATGAATTCTGCCATCCTGTAAGTGTGCTCTCTAGAGGACATATTCATATTCATCTTGGTTTTGGAAGGCTGTGGGTGGCCTTGTAACAACCTGCAATAATTGCACCATCTAGATCAAGAGGGCCCAGATCCCTGTAACTCAGAGGAGAGAGCAACAACCTTAGTAGGTTCTGCAGCTTCTCACTATATCTGTCCTTAAAAACTGAACTAACAAAAGTTCTGAGATGAGTAGTGATGTTGATGAGAGAAGAAAAGGAGAGATCAGAGAAGGCAAGCCAGCCATTGTGAATGTTTCATTTGTGGGAGAGAGCCTCAGGAAGCAAATGATGTTTATATCTTTCCACTGGCCCAGGATTCCTTAGAAAATTTGTTTGGGACGCCTGTAATCCCAGCACTTTGGGAGGCCGAGACGGGTGGATCACGAGGTTGGGAGATCGAGACCATCCTGGCTAACATGGTGAAACCCCGTCTCTACTAAAAATACAAAAAATTAGCTGGGTGCGATGGCAGGCGCCTGTATTCCCAGCCGTGATCATGCTACTGCACTGCAGCCTGGGCGACAGAGCGAGATTCTGTCTCAAAAAAAAAAAGACAAGAAAATTTGTTTGGGGACTGTAACTTTTATTACCTGGATGAATTGTTCTGAGTGTTGCTCTAGGTGCTCATTGGAGTGCTTCATTCAGTAGGTGGCCTTTCACACAACTTATCTTTTGTGTTTGAATCCCTTCCTCCCTGCCCCTTCTTTTCTGGTAGATTTAAAGTGGATGGGCATTAAGGCCCTGATAAGACTTTGGAGGATTTATATTTAGAAAAGATGAAAGTTCTTGACTCAATCTTTAGCACTGTAGATTGAACATGTTTACTTAGGATTGCATGTGAAATGGGGGAGGGAGCAAAACTTAACTTGACTTTATGGTATTGATATAATCTAACCTGGATATAATTCAGTTTAAAAATACTCTTTTTGACATTGGGACACTTGGCAAAAATCTGAATAAGGTCTGTAGATTAGAAATAATATTGCATTGGTATTAATATCCTGATTTTGATCATTGCTTTCAGGATATACACACTGAAGTTTTTTTTTTTTTTTTTTTTTTGAGACGGAGTCTCGCTCTATCGCCCAGGCTGGAGTGCAGTGTCCGGATCTCAGCTCACTGCAAGCTCCGCCTCCCGGGTTTACGCCATTCTCCTGCCTCAGCCTCCCGAGTAGCTGGGACTACAGGTGCCCGCCACCTCGCCCGGCTAGTTTTTTGTATTTTTTAGTAGAGATGGGGTTTCACGGTGTTAGCCAGGATGGTCTCGATCTCCTGACCTCGTGATCCACCCGTCTCGGCCTCCCAAAGTCTGGGATTACAGGCTTGAGCCACCGCGCCCGGCCCACACTGAAGTATTTAGGAGCACTGTGTCTGTGTGGTTACAGAAAAATATTTTTACATCTCTCTATGTATTGCTATATAGAGAGGGGATGAAGCAAATATGGTGAAATATTAGCATTTAGGAAATCTGGGTGAAGGTTGTACAGGAATTCTTTGTACTGTTCCAGCCTTTCTGTAGGAAAGGTTCTGAAACTGTCAAAAAATACTCCCAAAAAATTCTCCTTTCTGCATAATTCCTTTTTTATGGAGGTAGAAACCTTTCTTTTTTTTAAAATTGTGAATCTTTTTCAGTTCAGTTCTTAAATGTATTAGGTGAGAAATTTTGATATGCATATATTTAAAATGGAAGTCTTAGTGCCAGACCCAGCTTTATAGATTCTTGTTTTGTTCTGTTTTGTTTTTGAGGTGGAGTCTTGCCCTGTTACCCAGGCTGGAGTGCAGTGGCGCGTCTTGGCTCACTGCAATCTCCACTTCCCGGGTTCAAGCAATTCTTCTGTCTTAGCCTCCCGAGTAGCTGGGATTGCAAGTATGCACCAACATACCCGGCTAATTTTTTGTATTTTCAGTAGAGACAGGGTTTCATCATGTTAATCAGTCAGGTCTCGAACTCCTGACCTCAGGTAATCCGCCCACCTCAGCCTCTCAGAAGTGCTGGGATTACAGGCGTGAGCCACTATGCCCGGCCGAGGGAATTCTTTAGTATCTTGAAACAATGACAAAATTGCTTTATGTGCCACTGTCTAGGTGCTTTAACTAGATTGTTTTTGTTTTTGTTTTTGTTTTTTTGAGACGGAGTCTTGCTCTGTCGCCCAGGCTGGAGTGCAGTGGCCGGATCTCAGTTCGCTGCAAGCTCCGCCTCCTGGGTTTACGCCATTCTCCTGCCTCAGCCTCCCGAGTAGCTGGGACTACAGGCGCCCGCCACCTCGCCCGGCTAGTTTTTTGTATTTTTAGTAGAGACGGGGTTTCACCATGTTAGCCAGGATGGTCTCGATCTCCTGACCTCGTGATCCGCCCGTCTCGGCCTCCCAAAGTGCTGGGATTACAGGCTTGAGCCACCGCGCCCATCTTAACTAGATTGTTAATTGAGAATCTCTCTTACAAACTTTCTGCCTTTTAAAGGGTCAAATTGCCTTCTGAAAGAACAGAAATCAAATGATAGTAACAAAATAGTTTGGGGGGAGAAGAGGATGCATTCAATTCCTCTGTCCTCTTTAAAATGGTTGGCTGTGATTGCAAATACATTGTAGGACACATAAAAATAAAAATTGTTGTGTTAGGGCTGTAGAATTTTAGGCAAGTTTTCATCTTTCTGAACTTACATGTTGCTTTTTTTTTTTTTTAATAAGCTGTTCGTGTGACTCCGTGTGACTTAATAACTCTAACCTTTCTTTGTTCTACAGAGTGGAGACTGTTGCACAGACTCTGGAACCATGAACATATTTGATCGAAAGATCAACTTTGATGCGCTTTTTAAATTTTCTCATATGTAAGTGTTTTGACCTTGACTGGTTTTGTACAGCATTTCTTGTCATATCTCTTTTTCCCTTTTTCACGTTTATAACTTCTGTGTGTATAAGCTAATAAATTGGCCAGAATCCAGAGGACCTGATGAAAATGTCCAGATTCTACAGGTTGCTGTGTGGTTATTGGAAAGGCATTTATTCTAGTTTGGGTACTGATTATTCATAATCTTGGGCTTTTGATCTTCCTCAGCATTTAAGATTCTGTTAATCTGTTTTCAAAATATTATTTTTTATTATTATTATTTTTTTTTTTTTTGAGACGGAGTCTCGCTCTGTCGCCGGGGCTGGAGTGCAGTGGCCGGATCTCAGCTCACTGCAAGCTCCACCTCCCGGGTTCCCGCCATTCTCCTGCCTCAGCCTCTCAAGTAGCTGGGACTACAGGCACCTGCCACCTCGCCCGGCTAGATTTTTGTATTTTTTTTAGTAGAGACGGGGCTTCACCGTGTTAGCCAGGATGGTCTCGATCTCCTGACCTCGTGATCTGCCCGTCTTGGCCTCCCAAAGTGCTGGGAGCTGGGATTACAGGCTTGAGCCACCGCACCTGGCCAAAATACTATTTTTTATTATAATATGCTTTCCTAAAAGTATTTCAGACTATTTGTAGCAGAACTTTTACATATTCCCAGAAAGGCAAAGAGATAAGTGATTCTTCTTAGTTTAGATATGAGATTGGTCTGGGAGTGATTGCTCTTACTCACATTCTTTTCGTAGAACCCCCTCAACGCAGCAGCACCTGAAGAAGGTCTATGCAAGTTTTGCCCTTTGTATGTTTGTGGCGGCTGCAGGGTCCTATGTCCATGTGGTCACTCATTTCATTCAGGTAAGAAAGATTTTCTCTCCTGGTTGCTGTGGTACAAATTACATTAGGAAAAACCAGCTCAGCAAGGTGGTCCAGGGACCCTGTTCTTCTCTTTAATCTTTATCAGTAGTTTAGGATTTAAATTCAGCCATTAAATCAGGACATGTAAAGCCATTTTAATTTTCTGGCAACCATGCCCCCTCTAAATACTGAAAACAGAATGCCTTAACCTTGGCACTGAATGGTGTGCTGCTGACGTACAAGACCCCCACCCACTGAGTAGATGCATGACGTGCATGCTGGGATTCTTTTGCACAGAAGCCTTTTTTATCTTTTCCACCATTCTTTAAAAACTCTGATTGTGTGATTATCAGAAGAGGCAGGATTGAGATCCTTTTTTTAAGGAATCGACCCCTTTTATTTTCTAATAACTGTTGTCGGCATGGTTGGGTAAAAACCTTCAACAATTTGTTTTCCTGTATTGAGAGAGAATTTGGGTTTGGTCAACAGGAGTAGAAGGTACAGTTTGAGGAATAACCAGAAAGTTTGAAGACTCCTAACATAGTCCTGTCCCTTTGTAGAATGTTCCTTTTAGCATAAATATATAGGTGGGCCTCTGTTGGCATTTGCCACTGCTGAGAACTATCCTTACGTTCAGGCATCTCCTGGCAGGGATTGTGTGAAAAATTACTCTAGACACTCAAAAGATAGGGCTTTGATCGCTTGAGTTTTAGGCAAGGTTAGCCCTTAAAGTAGTAAAATATAATCAATCCTTGTTATTCACAGATTCTATATTTGTGAATTCACCTACTCATTAAAATTTGTAACCCCAAAATCAATACTCATGGCACTTTTTGCAGACAGGCACAGAGTGGTGGAAAAGTTGAGTCACCCTGCTGTGCAGTGTTTTCAGCTGAGGTTGAACAAGACAGTGTTCTGCCTCCTTGTTTCAATTCTCATACTGTAAACAAATGTTCTTTTCATGGTCATTTAGTGCCACTTTCTTTGTATTTTTGTGCTTTTAATTGGTGATTTTGCTGGGTTTCTTTGAGTGGAGGTCTTGGTGTGTTGTCCTGACTGGTCTTAAACTATTGGGCTCAAGTGATCCTCGCACCTTAGCCTCCCAAGTAGCTGGAATTACAAGCACATGCCACCATGCTTGGCTTAATTTTGCTGTTTAGAATGCAAACAGCATAGTGCTGAAGTGCTGTCTAGTATTCCTGAGTGCAGAAAGACCGTAATGTGCTTTATGAAGAAAATGTGTTTATTAGATAAGCTTCATTCCGGCATGAGTTGTACTGCTGTTGTGACTGTGAGTTCAATGTTAAGGGATAAAAAATAATGTCAAATGAGGTGTCCTTAAACAGAAACACACATAAAACAAGGTATCTATTGATCATTTGATGAAAATGTTGTGACCTTAGGCTTGCAGGAACCTACCTACCTTTTATTTCCCTCAGGAACAAGGGCTTACTAATTCATTGTCCACTGTGACTTTATAACATAAACACTGTGAATAATGAGAATCAACTTCTTCCTTTAAAGGAAGGAAGGAACTTCAGTGTCTACATCCATCCTTAATGATTTCTCTTTTTTCTAATGCCTGTAGCTTGTCCCACTTGAGTTTTTAAAAAAAAGAAACACTTTTTTCTTACTACAAAGCTAATATGTATTCATTTTAGAAAATTCAGAAAACAGACTAGCAATGAGAAGGAAGTATTTTAAAAACTTCCATAATCCCATCATCCAGAAATAACTAATGTTAACATTTTAGTACTTTACAGTCTTCTGTATATGTATGTGTCTTGGTGTTTTGGTTTTGGGGGGGTTTGTTTGTTTGTTTTTGTTTTTTGGAGACGGAGTTTCACTCTTGTTGCCCAGGCTGGGGTGCAATAGCACGATCTTGGCTCACTGCAACCTCCACCTCCCGGGGTTCAAGCAGTTCTACCTCAACCCTCCCAAGTAGCTGGGATTATAGGCATGCGCCACCACGCCCAGCTGATTTTGTATTTTTAGTAGAGATGGGATTTTTCCATGTTGGTCAGGCTGGTCTCGAACTCCTGACCTCAGGTGATTGGCCCACATTGGCCTCCTTTTTTTTTTTTTTTTTTTTTTTTTTTGAGACGGAGTCTCGCTCTGTCGCCCGGGCTGGAGTGCAGTGGCCGGATCTCAGCTCACTGCAAGCTCCGCCTCCCGGATTCACGCCATTCTCCTGCCTCAGCCTCCCGAGTAGCTGGGACTACAGGCGCCCGCCACCTCGCCCGGCTAGTTTTTTGTATTTTTTAGTAGAGACGGGGTTTCACCATTTTAGCCAGGATGGTCTCGATCTCCTGACCTTGTGATCCGCCCGTCTCGGCCTCCCAAAGTGCTGGGATTACAGGCTTGAGCCACCGCGCCCGGCCTCACATTGGCCTCCTAAAGTGCTGGGATTACAGGCGTGAGCCACCATGTTTTTTTTTAAGCGATCAAAAAGGGATCGTTTCTATTTCTTCTACAGATGGAATCTACTTTAAGCACTTGTCACATTGATTCATCCTTTCTGTTTTTTGGGCAGGACTCACTCATAGTTTGACTTGGGTAGTTGTACTGTAGTTGAAGCCAGAAGAGCCTCCAGTATCCACCATGGTCCTGACTCTGTGCTTCAAGGCTTCTGGGTTCTCTCCTCAGCCTCATCCCTGAGAAAACACTACTTTTTCTCCTGCCTCCAGGTTATAAGCAAATGTTAGGAAGTTCAGACGAGTATTTGAACCCAATAAAGAGTCTTGCAAAATAAATTTGAAACTTTCAAGTGTTTAATGACTGATTGATTCTGACTCCGACAGGCTGGCCTGCTGTCTGCCTTGGGCTCCCTGATACTGATGATTTGGCTGATGGCAACACCTCATAGCCATGAAACTGAGCAGAAAAGACTGGGACTTCTTGCTGGATTTGCTTTCCTTACAGGTACATTAAGGGATTTGTCTAATTTTGAGGAGTGAACTATATTTTCAGTATCTCTGAACTCTCCACTCCTTTTTTTTATTTTTATTTTTATTTTTATTTTTATTTTTTTTTTGAGACAGTCTCCCTCTGTCACCCAGGCTAGAGAGTGCAGTGGTGCGATCTCGCCTCACTGCAACCTCCGCCTCCCAGGTTCAAGTGATTCTCCTGCCTCAGCCTCCCAAGTAACTGGGATTACAGGCATGTGCCACCACACCCGGCTAATTTTTGTGTTTTTAGTAGAGACAGGGTTTCACCATGTTGGCCAGGATGGTCATGATCTCCTGACCTCATGATCTGCTTGCCTCGGCCTCCCAAAGTGCTGGGATTACAGACGTGAGCCACCACACCCAGCTTTTATTTATTTATTTATTTTATTTTTTTGAGACTGAGTTTCACTCTTGTTGCCCAGGCTGGAGTGCAGTGGCACAATCTTGGCTCACTGCAACCTCCACCTCTGGGATTCAAGCGATTCTCTTGCCTCAGCCTCCCGAGTAGCTGGGATTACAGGCACCCACCACCACACTCGGCTAATTTTTTGTATTTTTAGTAGAGATGAGGTTT
Source organism: Rhinopithecus roxellana (assembly GCF_007565055.1). Taxonomy (NCBI): domain Eukaryota; kingdom Metazoa; phylum Chordata; class Mammalia; order Primates; family Cercopithecidae; genus Rhinopithecus; species Rhinopithecus roxellana. The sequence goes on along the minus strand of NC_044558.1, from coordinate 61,365,928 downwards.
CACTACGTTGGCCAGGCTGATCTCGAACTCCTGACCTCACGATCCGCCCACCTTGGCCTCCCAGAGTGCTGGGATTACAGGCATGAGCCACTGCCCCGGCCCTGATTTTGTATTTTAGTAGAGATGGAGTTTCACCATGTTAGTCAGACTGGTCTCGAACTCCTGACCTCAGTAGTCCACCTGCCTCAGCCTCCCAAAGTGCTGGGATTACAGACGTGATCCACCGTGCCTGGCCTTCCTGGCCTGCTTTCTAATTTCACATAGGTTCATTTTGTTTCCCCATCCATTAGGGGAAACTGTTTGTGAGTAACCACTATAACTCTACTTTTGTGTCCAAAAATAGCCATTGTGTACCTGAATGAATGATGTTCAAGAGCTTAGGTAGCATAACCTGTTAATAGTAGACATAGAACTTTTAATAAACTAGACCTGAGAATCTGACTTAGTTGCACCCACACTGGCAATTATCTTCTGTTCTGAGTCTTACAGACAGTGCGTTAAAGCTATACATTGAGATCCATTGCGCAGGACACTTTGCTGATTCTCAAAAAAAAGAAAGACACAGCTCTTGTAGAATTGTCATAAAGGAAGCAAGACTCAAGCTATGTAATAAAAATACTTGCAAAACAACATTTGAATTGGAACAGCTTGTTCTGAGTGACAGTCTAATATATGTAGTGTTGGAGAAATTTTAGAAAGGAAGAGATTTAGGGATTAAGATTTTTGCATCAGGGCAAGCTAATTTTTGAAGGCATTAAGGGGTGGAATTATCAGAAGGAAAGAGGAAAGTAATTAGAATGAAAGAAATGTTGAAGCTGGAACAGGTTACCCTCCCGTTGGCAGGTGTCCACCTACAGAACCAGTCTGGCCTTTCTTTGCTACAAAGGGGAGTTGGTCCTCCATGACTATAAGGTTGCTGGCCACAAGGCACTGTTTTGCTCTTTATCCTTTTTTTTTTTTTTTTTTTTTTTTTTTTTTTTTTTTTTTTTTTTTGAGGCGGAGTCTCGCTCTGTCGCCCAGGCTGGAGTACAGTGGCCGGATCTCAGCTCACTGCAAGCTCCGCCTCCCGGGTTTACGCCATTCTCCTGCCTCAGCCTCCCGAGTAGCTGGGACTACAGGCGCCTGCCACCTCGCCCGGCTAGTTTTTTGTATTTTTTAGTAGAGACGGGGTTTCACCGTGTTAGCCAGGATGGTCTCGATCTCCTGACCTCGTGATCCGCCCGTCTCGGCCTCCCAAAGTGCTGGGATTACAGGCTTGAGCCACCGCGCCCGGCCTATCCTTTTTTTCTAATTCCTGATCTGGCCTATATTACCATCTCACATCACTCTAGCTCTGAAATGTTTGACATGCCTGCTTTATTTTCTTCTAATTTCTGTTCCCTCCCTGAGGTCATTCATGATTTTCAGCTAAGAGCACAATTTTGCAGCTACTTCTATTTAAAAAAAATAAAAAGCAAAAACAAAAAAACACAGGTATACGTTTATTTTTTTTATTTTTTTATTTTTTTTGAGACGGAGTCTTGCTCTGTCACCCAGGCTGGAGTGCAGTGTCCGGATCTCAGCTCACTGCAAGCTCCACCTCCCGGGTTTACGCCATTCTCCTGCCTCAGCCTCCTGAGTAGCTGGGACTACAGGCGCCCGCCACCTCGCCCGGCTAGTTTTTTTGTATTTTTTAGTAGAAACAGGGTTTCACTGTGTTAGCCAGGATGGTCTCGAACTCCTGACCTCGTGATCTGCCCGTCTCAGCCTCCCAAAGTGCTGGGATTACAGGCTTGAGCCACCGCACCCAGCCAAGTATACATTTTATTGAAAACAATTACAGCAGAGGGGAGAGAGATTTAACTCTTTAGTCCGTGTTAAGAGCATAAGTATGCCTATACTTTGGGATCAGCTTTTGGATGAGGATCCTATTCAAGAATTGATGGTAATACTGTTTTCTGGGTTTTTTGTTTTCTAGGAGTTGGCCTGGGCCCTGCCCTGGAATTTTGTATTGCTGTCAACCCCAGGTAACTCTTTTGGTCATGTCTTACTTGCTTTTATCTTTATGAATATACTGTCATATATATATACCTTCATAATATGTATACCCTTAATCTAATGGTCTTTTTCTCTAACAGCATCCTTCCCACTGCTTTCATGGGCACAGCAATGATCTTCACCTGCTTCACCCTCAGTGCACTCTATGCCAGGCGCCGTAGCTACCTCTTTCTGGGAGGTAAGTGTGAACTGGCAAACAGGGAATGGGGGCTCCTCTTTAGCCAGAATTCTCACTAGTACTCCTTCCTTACCCCTAACTCCTTTGCTACTATTGAGTTGAGGTTGAAAACCTTCATTCTGGGGAAAGTTAAGGAATGGCTTTAATGGGATTGCTTTACTTTGCTTTGGCTTTTCTCAAGACAGCTTTTTGCTGTGTCTTATAGGTATCTTGATGTCAGCCCTGAGCCTGTTGCTTTTGTCTTCCGTGGGGAATGTTTTCTTTGGATCCATTTGGCTTTTCCAGGTAAGACTTTTTGCCTAGAACTTTCTAGCAGCCGTTTGCCTCACACTTCTTTTCTTTTCTCTTTCTTTCTTTCCTTTTCTTTCCACTTTTCTATACTACTTTGGGCAGTGCTCTCTAAGCCTTCTTATTATCCTTCATAGGATGGAGCCTTCTGCCACAAGTGAAAACAGGCTGCACAAGTTTGGGCATTGTTAAGAGAAAATGGTTTGCTCAGACACCATTTTTGTAAGGCCAGTCTGGCAGTGGCTGCTTGTTAAAATGATTGAAACTCTTCCAGTGACCAGTGCAGTATTGTGCCTAGGGAAGTAATGTGGTCTTCCCTAGGCTGCAGTTCTCATGAATGGTAATGTTGATTGGGTTCACATTTGATGTACTTTCAAGTGGCCATGAGCCAGAAAGTATGGCTGTTTTTTTTTTTTCACTGCAACTTCTGCTATATAGTAATTTCATCTCATACATTTGTTAGGCAAACCTGTATGTGGGACTGGTGGTCATGTGTGGCTTTGTCCTTTTTGATACTCAACTCATTATTGAAAAGGCCGAAAATGGAGATCAAGATTATATCTGGTGAGTGTGGGAACTAGTCTTTAACAAGCATGAAGGTTGAGGCATACCGTTCCACAGCTGAACTTAGACATAGGTGGCCAAGCTTTGGGAGTGTATGTGGTAGGAAACCCACGGTTTTGGAACTGTGTACCATGATCTTCCTAAATTCCTGAAAGACTTCACGTTTTTAAAAAATCTGGGCTAATAAGCCCAGTGTGGTGGCGCACACCTATAATCGCCGCACTTTGGGAGGCTGAAGCAGATGGATCGCTTGAGCTCAGAAGTTTGAGACCAGCCTGGGCAACATGGCGAAATCCCATCTCTACTAAAAATATTAAAAAATTAACTGGGCACGGTGGCACATGTATATAATCCCAGCCACTCAGGAGGCTGAGGCACAAGAATCATTTCAACCTAGGAAGTGGAGGTTGAAGTGAGCCAAAATTGCGCCACTGCACTCCAGCCTGGCAACAGAGCAAGACCTGTCTCAAAAAAAAAAAAATACAGTGTGGGGGCCAGGCGCGGTGGCTCACGCCTGTAATCCCAGCAGTTTGGGAGACTGAGGTGGGCAGATCACAAGGTCAGGAGATCAAGACCACCCTGGCTAACACAGTGAAACCCCGTCTCTACTCAAAATACAAAAAATTAGCCAGGTGTGGTGGCGGGCGCCTGTAGTCCCAGCTATTCAGGAGGCTGAGGCAGGAGAATGGTGTGAACCTGGGAGGCCAAGGTTGCAGTGAGTGAAGATCGCGCCACTGCTCTCCAGCCTGGACGACAGAGTGAGACTCCGTCTCAAAAAAAAAAAGTGTTGGGGGGTGGCTGATACATTTACATATCCATAGTGGCTGCCTCCAGACAGAAGCGAGGGAAAGAGATCTTTATCTTTTTCCTTTCTATACTTCTGTATTCTTTAAACAATGAGTAGAAGATACACTCTGTTTTTAGAGGCAGGGTCTCGCTCTGTTGCCTAGGCAGTAAGTAATGTGGTGCTATGAACACAGCTCGCTGCAGCCTGAATTTCCTGTGCTCAAGCAGTCCTTCTGCCTCAGCCTCTTGAGTAGCTGGGACAACAGGCACATGTGACCATGCCAGGGTAATTTATTTTTTGTAGAGATGGGGTCTTACCATGTTGCCCAGATTGTTCTCAAGCAGTCCTCCTGCCTTGGTCTCCCAAGGTGTTGGGATTACAGGCTTGAGCCACCATACCCAGCTACTTTTTTTTTTTTTTTTTTTTAAGACAGAGTCTTGCTCTGTCACCCAGGCTGGAGTGCAGTGGCACAATCTCAGCTCACTGCAACCTCTGCCTCCTGGGTTCAAGCGATTCTCGTGCCTCAGCCTCCCTAGTAGCTGGGATTACAGGTGTGTTCTCCACCACGTCCAGCTAATGTTTGTAATTTTAGTAGAGACGAGGTTTTGCCATGTTGTCCCATGAGGACATGGTCTCAAACTCTTGGCCTCAAGCAGTCTGCCTTCCTCAGCCTCCCAAAGTGGTGGGATTACAGGCATGGGCCACCATGCCCAGCTCACTTTTTTTTTTGAAACAGTTTTGCTCTTGCTGCCCAGGCTGGAGTGCAGTGGTGCGATCTTGGCTCACTGCACCTTTTGCCTCTCGGGTTCAGGTGATTCTCCTGCCTCAGCCTCCTGAGTAGCTGGGATTACAGGCATGCGCCACCATGCCTGGCTAATTTTGTGTTTTTGGTAGAGATGGAGTTTCTCCATGTTGGTCAGGCTGGTCTCGAACTCCGTACTCTGGTGATCCACCCACCTCAGCCTCCCAAAGTGCTGGGATTACAGGTGTAAGCCCCTGCACCTGGCACTTTTTTCTTTTTTAATGTAGGGATTCTCTCAAAGTCTCATGACTAGTGGTAGTTAAAGGTTCAGACTTGGACCTCTGCAGAGTCTAAAGCTCTTGAGACAAGGCTTGCTCTGTCACCCAGGCTACAGTAGGAGAGGCACTGTCATGGCTCACTGCAGACTCAGTCTCCCTGGGTTCAGGTGTTCCTCCCACCTCACCCTCCTCAGTAGCTGGGATTGCAGGCGCATGCCACCATGCCCTGCTAATTTTTGTAGAGACGGGATTTTGCTGTGTTAACCAGGTTGTTGTCGAACTCCTGGGCTCAAGCAATCCACCTCCCTCAGCCTCCCAAGATGTTGGGATTACAGGCATGAGCCACTGTGCCCGGTCCAGTCTCTTTTCTATATGCTGCATGACTTCGATGAGTCTGAAAGGATCTCAGACACCCGAGTTTTACTTCCTTAGTTGGGGGTAAAGTGTGGGAGAAGCTGGCTCGTAGGGGTGGGAGTGGGGTTTATATTCTGCATCTTTGTGAGCTTGTGGATAAAAGAAAGTCTGAAGTACAGATCCTAATCTGGTTCTTGCCTTTCAGGCACTGCATTGATCTCTTCTTAGATTTTGTTACTCTCTTCAGAAAACTCATGATGATCCTGGCCATGAATGAAAAGGTTTGTTAGCCCTCTCACCCAAAGATGAGAGAATAATGGCTCCTGAGCTTAGCATATGTGTATGCTTCAGATTTGAAAACTTGCTCACACACTGTGTTAGGTCCAGGGTAACTGTAAGCAGGCCACTGAGTAAGAGGTAAACTATAAGTCTTCAGTTGTTAGAGAAAAAGCAACAAGTGAAAAAAAAATTTTTTTTAACTAATCCCTGAGCTTAGCATAAAAGGGAAAAAAGCTTCAGTGGCAGTAAACACAACCTACTATATGAATAATTTAAAGGCTATATAGTTGTGACTCAGAAAGGTATTGTGGAGGACACTGTAAATTTCAGAAGTAGACTAATATTATCCATTTGTTAGTCTTAGTTTTTTTTCCAAGGAAGCATTCTATATGGGGCTAATGAGTATCCAACATAGTCTAGTTCAGCAGTGGGGGAAACAACTGAAATGAGCTTTTCTTTACAGACCTTATGGAGCTTAGAGATAGCCCAGTGGTAGTGGGAGCAGCTGACCAGATAGGGTTGCTGGCTCTATCTGGGCTGTGCCATGGTTGGACTGAGCATTAGGCAGATGTGCCAGTTTCAGAACAAGCAAGCCAATTTTTATTCCTTTATACATTGGGCTTCCACCCAAGATTGAACGAAGAATTCTGCTGGACCAAATTATTTCTGAATGTCAGTTTATGCCAAAGAGTCATGCTCACTTTGCAGGGTGGAGCACTTCTCAGGCCTAATGGATGGTTGGTGGTCTTGGCCTCTAGTTTCACTCTTTTAGGATAGAGTGCCATCTACAGTCTTCACTGTTGGGATCTGAGCTGTGGTGGCTGTGAATAGCCTAAAATGGTCAGGCAGCCCACCTAGGCACTCCTGGGGTTGGGGTGGGGACATCTGCTTAACCTTTATTTTCGGTTGGTCTGTTGGCAACTTTGGGAACCACCAGTAAGACGTGGTTAAGATTCAGTTCTTGCTGAGCTAAGGAAGCATTTCTCATTTCTTTTTAATTGTCTGGCTCACTTCTAGTCCCTAAGTACATGCTCACTCAAGAGTTTTAGCTTGAATGTCAAATGTCAAAAATTAATTGGGTGATTTTTCTCTATTTCTAGGATAAGAAGAAAGAGAAGAAATGAAGTGACCATCCAGCCTTTCCCAATTTGACTTCCTCTCCTTCCACCCCTCATTTCCTTCTTGCACACATTACAGGTGGTGTGTTCTGTGATAATGAAAAGCATCAGAAAAGCTTTTGTACTTTGTGGTTTCCTCTATTTTGAATTTTTTGATCAAAAAAACTGATTAGCAGAATATAGTTTGGAGTTTGGCTTCATCTTCCTGGAGTTCTCCTCACTCCCTTTTTTGTCAACCCTGTCTGTAGCCTCTTCCTCTACTTAGGCAGTCGACTTGCTGTGATGAGGAGTGGGACCAGCAGAGGGCGCTAACTTCAGAAGTCGCTTTCCCACCAGGCTTCACCCAGTGGACCTGAACTGTTTGGTAGGGCCACCCGGCCCTTCCTTCCTCATCGCTGTTTGGTATGCGCACAGTTCCTGTGGGACTGGGCCATGAGTTTTCCATTGGAAAGAAATTCAGTGGTCCCATTGTTAACTTAGCCTCATATCTGAACTGTCAGGCCCTACAAAGAAAATGGAGAACCTCTTCTGGTGGATGCTTTGCTTCCTCTGAGCTGCCCATGCTGGTCTGGCAAACACATCTTTCTGCTTTGCCTTCACAAAAGTAATGTGTTCCCTTTCCCATCCCTTGCCTGATCCTCAGGGAGTCAGCCTGCTTCCATCCATGGGTGGGAATACTTCAGCACAAAGGGAAGACTAATTCTTGTCAGGCATTTTTGAAAAGGTTGATTATGTGTATCAAGGTACAGCATCGTAGGGTTCCCCTAAACTTGCCCTGTTTTTGTTTTTTTAGTTGGTTATCCCCTTACTGAGTGACCTCTACTAAGTGGCTGTGATTAAATGTCTGAGCAAGGATAGGGAAGGGGAATGGTTGAGCCTCTGGAGCTCATTGTAACCACTCCTGCCAGACCTGTTTGGGGCAGCAGGGAGCAAACCTAGATAAGGACCTGTTTGGGGCGGTGGGGAGCAAAATCTCCTTTACCAACCAAGCAGTTCCTCGTTCACATGAACAGAATGGGGCTGTGATAACTTAGGAGGCAGCAATGCTAATAGTCCTTCAGTGCATTTTAGTCTGTCCCCAACTGGACACCAGTAGGTAGTATCAAGCCAGAGACTCAGGGCAGTAGATAAATGTTCATTTTACTGATGCACTTTAGTTTTTGGTCTGTTACCTGTTTTCCAGAAATTTGTGGCCTTTTAGGCGGGAGTTAGGTGGCCAAACCAGTGACAGCCCCAATCTCTGCAGTTTTGTGGCTTCAAGTGTGGGTGGACAGTCCTAATGGGGATCTCCAGCTCCTTTCCTGTGGGCTGCCACAGACAGCTGCCCACAGAAGGGCCAGTGTTGGGAGTGGTTGTGGCTCTGAGCTGCTCTACAGAGCCTCAGTGTGAGAGGATTGAGCCATTGAAAGCTCATTACCAATAGGACATAATTTTTGGCCCTCTCTATTCACAACCAGTGCACAAATTGACACGGTGGCCTCAGGTTCACAGTGCACTGTGTTACTGTGCTATCCCATGAAACCATTTCTTCCTAAGTTGTGTTTATGCTTGAAGTGACATGCCACCCGGAAAAGCTCACTTTGAGGATGCTGTCCTCTGATGTAGCTGCTGCCTCCAGCCTCTGCCTTGAGAACTTACTAAAGGGACTTCCTTCCTGTTAAACCCCTGTTAACAACTCTCCATAAATTTGGTGATTCTCTGCCAGGCCTAAAAATTTGAGTTACATCTCCTGAAGCCAAACTCCACCTTCTGTGCTTTTTTGCTTGGGATAATGGAGTTTTTCTTTTAGAAACAGTGCCAAGAATGACAAGATATTAAAAAAAAAAAAAAAAAAAAAAAAAAAAAAAAAAACTACTTTTAAAGAAAATGCCTAACAGATTTTTAATACAGTTATCTCTAATTACCACTTTATTTTCTAGTTCCTTGATTTTCAGCTCAGGCTGCATTCTAACTCATACTGTGAAGACAAAGTTGTTTTTGATTCAGAAATATATGAAATCTACATAGTCTTAATTTGTAAAAAATAAAGAAAATTCCTTAACCTTTCCTGGTGTTTGTGTTAAATCATGGAACTTGCGATACTGCCAGGTTTGCTAGTGGGGGCTGGGAGTGGGACACAATTGAGTTTGTGTCCTAAGTATGAATAGTGACAAAGACCCCCACTTAGACCTCCCACTCTGTAGCCCCAACATGCCACAAATGTTGAGAATTTTCTCTGTCAAATATGTAGGCCAGTTTTGTTTCCAGTCCTCTCCACCCGCTGCCACCTTTGCTGTATGTTGTTTGTGGTGGTATGTGCAGTTGGTTCAGATGTGCAGCCAAGCTTTGGAATTTGAGGATGCGTAATGGAAAAAAAGGCAAATGATACCCACTAATTCTGCAAGTATTTTTGTTGACCCACTGCTGCCAGGCTGTATTTTAAGTGCGTTAGTTAATAAAAGTGTAAAAGTTGGCCAGTCATGGTGGCTCACACCTGTAATCCCAGCACTTTGGGAGGACAAAGTGGGCAGATCTCCTGAGGTCAGGAGTTAAAGACCAGCCTGGCCAACATGATGAAACCCCATCTCTACTAAATACACCAAAAAAAAAAAAAAAAAAAAAAAAAAAAGTGGTGGGCACCTGTAAACCCAGCTACTTGGGAGGCTGAGGCAGGAGAATTACTTGAACCTGGGGAGGTGAAGGTTGCAGTGAGCTGAGATGCACCACTGCATTCCAGCCTGGGTGACAGACTTCGTCTCAAAAAAAAAAAGTTGGCCAGGTGCGATGGCTCACGCCTGTAATCCCAGCATTTTGGGAGGTCGAGGTGGGTGGGTCACCTGAGGTCAGGAGTTTTGAGACCAGCCTGGCCAATATGGTGAAACCCTGTCTCAACTAAAAATACAAAAAAAAAAAAAACCCGGCGTGGTGGCAGGCGCCTTTAGTCTGAGGCAGGGGAATCGCTTATACCTGGGAGGCAGAGATTGCAGTGAGCCGAGATTGTGCCACTGCACTCCAGCCTGAGCGAGACTCCATCTCAAAAAGTCCTTGTCCTCATAGTTTAGATAGGAGATTATCAATTGGGACTTGCATTACAATCAGGTTGCTCAATTCTGTGTGTGTTTTTGTTTTGATTTTTGAAGACAGGGTCATGGTCTTGCCCTGTCACCCAGGCTGTAGTGCAGTGATGCGATCATGGCTCACAGCAACCTCAGTCACCTGAGATCAAGTGATCCACCTCAGCCTCCCGAGTAGCTGGGACCACAGGTGCATGCCACTGCACCCAGCTAATTTAATTTTTGTAGAGATGGGATCTACAACTCCTGTTCCTCACCTTGGCCTCCCAAAGTGCTGGGATTATAGGCTTGAGTCACCATGCCCAGCCTAGTTGCTCAATTTTACCATGCTTGTTCTCTTCTTGGCATATTCATTGTAGACCCAGGCCTTTATGTTAGAATTTCACCATTCTGACTGGTTCATCTAAGTTACTCCCAGTTGACCTGTTGGGACTCCACATGTGCCCTTGCCAACTAAGGATAGCCATTTTCCTTAAGCTTGGGAAATATTTCTTAAGCATCTTTTCTCTCTTGCTGACTTTGAGACACTCTCAAAGACTGGTCTTAAAGACTCTTTAAAGCCCCCATTTTATCTTTCTTGCTGGGGGAGAAGTACAAGGTGCAACACCTTTTAAGTGTTTACAAGGTCAGGCAGTGTACAAAGTGCCTTACATGGATTGCTTAACATCCCCAATAATTTAAGAAGATGGTGTATTTACTACATAACCGCCAGTTATTTCCAGGGTCATGCCGGCAGGGAGTGACTGGCAGATGTGTGTCCAGAAGGAATCTAGGCGCACTGTCTCCAGAGTCCCTACCCTTCACTGTTTACCTATGTAAGCAGCATTAAGGTTAGTCCTGCTGCGCTGGAGTCACCTTTTCCACCCTGACCTGCATCCTGGCTATGGCTCTGGCCAAAGGTGGAAAGGGGCATTGTGAAGGGGTTTGAACAAAATATCCCCACCCCAAATCTTTGAACCAAAGAAACGTAGAAGAGTGAGCGACCTTTAGTCTTTTTTCCCCCAGCCAGCCCACCAATTACCAATTAAATGGAAGAGGGTAATAAAGAGCAGCTCTTTCCATGTATAGCAGACCTGCAGGCCAAAACTAGACCAAGGAAGACCCTAGTGGGTGGCAAAAGTGGAAGGTCCTCTGGGTTGAAAGAAGAAACAGTATGGTTTTTTGTTTTTTTGTTTTTTTGAGATGGAATCTCACTTTGTGGTCCAGGAAGGAGTGCAGTGGCGCGATCTTGGCTCACTGCAACCTCCACCTCCTAGGTTCAAGCAATTCTGCCTCAGCCTGTACAGTAGCTGAGATTACAGTGCATGCCACCAGGCCCAGCTAATTTTTCATATTTTTAGTAGAAAGGGGGTTTCCCCATGTTGCTCAGGCTGGTCTCAAACTCCTGGCCTCAAGTGATCTCCCCTCAAGTGATCTGCCCACTTGGGCCTCCCAAAGTGCTGGGATTACAGGCATGAGCTACCGCGCCTGGCCAAGAAACAGTATGTTCTTTCTAAGCATGGTGAACAGATGAGGGAATCCGTTATGTTCAAGCTGGGGATAAAGATGTAGAAGACAGTTCCTGTTTTGTAGTCCTTCACCACTGAGCGGCGCTGGAGAGCCACATGTGACCATTACATGTGAATAGGAGTTAAGCATAGTGCGTCATGAGACAACAGCAGGAGACACAGCCTGGTCTGATGGGTCAGAGAAAGCGTTTTGGAGATGACACCTCAGCCAAGTCTAAATCTCAAAGTTTGAGTCAAAGTGAGGCAAGTGAAGAGATTAAGAAAGGCAGTGGTAGTGGATGTTTCTGATCAAGGGATTAGCACGAGAAAAGACAGGAGTACGCTCCAGCACGGGGAGTGCAAGGAAGGAGCTGCAAAAACAGATTTTGCTGACTAGGAAACTTGGAGGAAACTAGTAGGAAATGGAGGGGGTAAGTCAACAGTTACTGAAGACCCGGTATGAGGCACTGTTGCATCAAACCACTGATGAAGCTGGGCACAGTGGCTCACACCTGTAATCCCAACAATATGGGAGACCCCAGGCGGGCGGATCACCTGAGGTCGGGAGTTTGAGACCAGTCTGACCAACATGGAGAAACCTAAAAATACAAAATTAGCCAGGCAAGGTGGTGCATGCCTGTAATCCCAGCTACTCCGGAGGCTGAAGCAAGAGAATCGCTTGAACCCGGGAGGTGGAGATTGTGGTGAGCTGAGATCGCGCCATTGCACTCCAGTCTGGGCAACAAGAGCACAACTCTGTCTCAAAAAGAACAAAACAAAACAAACAAACAAAAAACTTTGATAATGAAGGTAGGTAATGATAATATAAGAAGGGACACTAGGCGGGGCGTGTTGGCTCACGCCTGTAATCCCAGCACTTTGGGAGGCCGAGGTGGGGGGATCACGAGGTCAGGCGATCGAGACCATCCTGGCTAACACGGTGAAACCCCATCTCTATTAAAAAATACAAAAAATTAGCCAGGAGTGGTGGCGGGCGCCTGTAGTCCCAGCTACTCGGGAGACTGAGGCAGGAGAATGGCGTGAACCTGGGAGGCAGAGATTGCAGTAAGTGGAGATTGCGCCACTGCACTCCAGCCTGGGCAACAGGGCAAGACTCCTTCTCAAAAAACAAACAAATAAAAATAAAAAATAAAAAAAGAGCCACTAATTCTGGGCATAGCAGCTCAAGCCTGTCATCCCAGCATTTTGGGAGGCAGAGGGGGGGGTGGATCACAAGGTCCAGAGTTCAAGACTAGCCTCACCAACCTGGTGACACCCCATCTACTAAAAATACAAAAATTAGCTGGTCGTGGTGGCACGCCCCTGTAATCCCAGCTACTCAGGAGGCTGAGGCAGGAGGACTGCTTCGACCCAGGAGGCAGAGGTTGCAGTAAGCTGAGATCATGCCACTGCACTTTAGGCGACAGAGTGAGACTTTGTCTCAAAAAAAAAAAAAAAAAATGGCCACTAACATCATATTGAGACAGACAACCTGACATCACATACCTCCTGATGGAAGTAAACACTACCAATGAAGTGTGTTTTTTTTTGTTTCTGTTTTTTTGAGATGTCTCACTCTGTTGTTCAGGCTGGAGTGCAGTGGCATGATCTTGGCTCACTGCAACCTCTGCCTCACAGGTTCAAGTGATTCTCCTGCCTCAGCCTCCCGAGTAGCTGGGATTATAGGCACCTGCCACCACGCCCAGCTAATTTTTTTATTTTTAATAGAGATGGGGTTTCATCATATTGGCCAGGCTGGTCTTGAACTCCTGACCTCAAGTGATCCGCCCACCTCGGCCTCCCAGTGTGCTGGGATTTACAGACGTGAGCCACTGCGCCCAGCCTACTAATGAGGTTTTCTTAACAAAAAAGAAAAAAAAATTGAATCTGGCCTGGGCACAATGGCTCACGCCTGTAAGTCCAGCACTTTGGGAGGCTGAAGTGGGTGAACTGCTTGAGTCCAGGAGTTCCAGACCAGCCTGGGCAACATGGCAAAACCCCATCTCTACAAAAAAAAAAAAAAAAAAAAAAAAAAAAATACAAAAATACACCTGTGGTCTCAGCTACTTGGGAGGCTGAGGTGGGAGAATCAGTTGAGCCTGGGAGGTTGAGGCTGTAAGGAGCCATAAACGCATTGCTGCACTCCAGCCTGGGGAAAAAATTGAATCTGAATCATATTAAGTTCTATGTGAGGTAATAATACATACGTCAGTTCACTAGATTTCATGATGCCACAATGTGTATACACTTTAAAAGATGTTGGACACATACATGGTTTTATCTGTCAATAATAGAAAGAAAACTTTAAGTTCAAACAACTGGTTTCTTTTTTCAAAAAATATGGCAAAGAACAAATCCAAAAAGAGAGGGAAGGAAACCTAGACATTAAGAGACTTATAAGCCATATCAAGAAAATGCAATCAATGATGTGATCTTGTTTGAATCCTGATTCAAATAAACGAAGTGTAGCAGGGTGCAGTGGCTCACGCCTGTAATCCCAGCACTTTGGGTGACTGACTGAGGCCGGTGGATCACTTGAGGTCAGGAGTTCGAGATAAGCCGGATCAACACGGTGAAACTCTGTCTCTACTAAAAATACAAAAATTAGCTGGGCATGGTGGTGGGCACCTGTAATCCTAGCTACTCAGGAGGCAGAGGTGGGAGAATCGCTTGAACCTGGGAGGGGGAGGTTGTAGTGAGCTGAGATTGCACCACTGCACTCCAGCCTGGGCGACAAAGGGAGACTTCGTCTCAAACAAAAACAAAAGTAAACAAAAAACCCAAGTGTGAAAGAAAAGGAAAAAGGGAGACAATTGGAGCAATTTGAACCCCGATTTACATTCTCCAAGATGGCCCCCAAGGATCCTCACCTTGGTGTGCCCTGGTAGAGTTTTCCACATTGAGGCAGGCTGGCACGCATGACCAAAAGAACACCGCAGAAGCCTGTGTGTCTTCTGAGGCCAGATCTTCAGAGGAATTGCAGCTTCCTCCTTGGCTCCTTGAATCACTTGCTCTGAGTGAAACTAAGTACAGGTTCTGAGGCCATTCAAGCCGCCTTGTGTGGAGAGCCTCAAAGTGAAGACTGGAGCCCCCTGCCCACAGCCAGCACCAACTTGCCAGCCAATGGGAAGGAGCCACCATGAAAGCAGATCCTCCAGTTTCAAACTTTCAGGTGACTGCAGTTTCATGAGACACTGAGCTGGAACTGCCTCACCAATCTACCAACCTGTTTCTGAATGCCTGGCCCACAGAAACTGTGAGCAATTTATTGTTGTTTTAAACTACCGTGTTATACAGCAATAGATAACAACTGAAACACTGACTACATGATAAAGAAATATTATTAATGCATAATGCTAATAATGTTATGATTGCATTCTTCAAAAGTTATCTTTTAAAGATGCATACTGCCGGGCACGGTGGTTCAAGCCTGTAATCCCAGCACTTTGGGAGGCCGAGACGGGCGGATCACGAGGTCAGGAGATCGAGACCATCCTGGCTAACATGGTGAAAGCCCGTCTCTACTAAAAAATACAAAAAACTAGCTGGGCGAGGTGGCGGGTGCTTGTAGTACCAGCTACTTGGGAGGCTGAGGCAGAAGAATGGTGTAAACCCAGGAGGCGGAGCTTGCAGTGAGCTGAGATCCGGCCAATGCACTCCAGCCCGGGCGACAGAGCGAGACTCCGTCTCAAAAAAAAAAAAAAAAAAAAAGATGCATACTGGCCGGGCGCGGTGGCTCACGCCTGCAATCCCAGCACTTTGGGAGGCCAAGGCAGGCGGATCACCTGAAGTCAGGAGTTTGAGACCAGCCTGGCCAACATGGTGAAACCTGGTCTGTACTAAAAGTACAAAAATGAGCCAGGCGTGCTGGTGGGCGCCTGTAGTCCCAGCTACTCGGGAGGCTGAGGCAGGAGAATCACTTGAACCTGGAAGCAGTGGTTGCAGCGAGCTGAGATCTCGCCACTACACTCCAGACTGGGCGACAGAGCGAGACTCCATCTCAAAAATAAAAATACAAAATAAAGATGCATACTGAGATATGTATAGATGAATTACTATGAAGTCTGAGATTTGCATCAAAATACTCAGTTGGGCTTGTGGAGCGCCTGGAGTGAGGGTTCTGGATCCCACCCGTGAGATTTAGGATTGTTAAAATGAGTCTTTGGAAGCAAACCCCTAGTGACTCTTTTTTTTTTTTTTTTTTGAGATGGAGTCTCGCTCTGTCACCCAGGCTGGAGTGCAGTGGTGCGATCTCGGCTCACTGCAAGCTCCGCCTCCCGGGTTCACGCCATTCTCCTGCCTCAGCCTCCCGAGTAGCTGGGACTACAGGCGCCCGCCACCTCGCCCGGCTAGTTTTTTTTGTATTTTTTTTTAGTAGAGACGGGGTTTCACCATGTTAGCCAGGATGGTCTCAATCTCCTGACCTCGTGATCCGCCCGTCTCGGCCTCCCAAAGTGCTGGGATTACAGGCTTGAGCCACCGTGCCCGGCCCCCTAGTGACTTCTTAAAGCAAATCATCGGACAACCAATTGTGGTAAAATTAAATTCTAGAGTGGATTATCGAGGGGTCCTGGCTTGCCTGGATGGCTACATGAATATAGCCTTGGCATAGATAGAAGAATGTATAAATGGACAACTAAAGAATAAGTATGGGAGGCTGGGTACAGTGGCTCATGCCTGTAATTCCAGCACTTTGGGAGGCTAAGTTGGGCAGATCACCTGAGGTCAGGAGTTTGAGACCAGCCTGGCCAAGATGGTGAAACCCCTTCTGTACTGAAAAAAAAAAAAAAAAGTACAAAAATGGCCAGGCGCAGTGGTACACACCTGTAGTCCCTGCTATTCAGGAAGCTGAGGCAGGAGAATTGCTTGAACCCGGGAGTGGAGGCTGCAGTGAGCTGAGATCACACCACTACACTCCAGCCTTGGTGACAGAGTAAGACTCTGTCTCAAAAAATAATAATAATAAATAACAAAAAGAATGAGTACAGGGTACATTTATCCAAGAAAAGTACATCAGTACACAGAACAGAAGGATGTGAAGGCACCAAGACGGCCATACTTTTTATAGTTGGATATATTTTTATGTTTTTCTAATTTTTGCTTCTTTGTGATATACTTCATCCTGTTTTTTATAATAGTTGGTGAGTTTTCACTGACATTTAAAATAAATGTATACAATTAATTGTGAAATGTTCTTTCACATTTAAGTTTCAGTCATTTTCTTTTACCACTGTGTCGGTGTACAAAATGCTAAAAGAAATTTTTAAAAAGACAAAAAAAAATTGAATCGTGGCAGGGAGCGAAGGAAGTAGAAGGTATAGATAATATGAATGGTCATGAGTTTATATCGGTTGTGGCTAGGCAATGGACATTCATTGTACGATTCTCTCTCCTTCTGTGTTTGAAATGTTCTATCATGGAAAACTACAGAAATAAAAAAGGTATAATGGTCCAGGCAAGAGAAAAGATGATGTGAAGTAGAGCAGTAGTCATAACAACAGGAGACAATGGACTAAAATATTCTGGAGGTAAAATCTCCAGGCCTTAGTGATTAATTAGACATGGGGAAGTGAGAAAGACAGGAGATCAAGGATGATTCTCAGGGGGTCGGGATGGTCCTACCAGCTACTTGCCAACTGTGCAAGCTTGGGAGAGTTACTCAGCCTTTCTGTGTCTCATTTTCCCATGTGTAAAATGGAAGTAATAACAGTACTTCCTGTATAGAACTATTGTGAGAATTAAATTAATAAAATACAGTCATGTGCCATATGATGATGTTTTGGTCAATGACACACTGCTTATATGATGGTAATCCTATGCTCACGCCTGTAATCCCAGCACTTTGGGAGGCCGAGGCAGGCAGATCACGAGGTCAGGAGTTCAAGACCAGCCTTACCAACATAGTGAAACCCCGTCTCTACTAATAATACAAAAATTAGCTGGGCGTGGTGGCACATGCCTGTAGTCTCAGCTACTTGGGAGGCTGAGGCAGGAAAATAGCTAGAACCCCGGAGGCAGAGGCTGTAGTGAGGTGAGCTGTGATCATGTCATAGCACTCCAGCCTGGGCAACAGAACGAGACTCTGTCTAAAAAAAAAAAATTATCATACTATATTTTTACTGTAGCTTTTCTGTTTGGATACACAAATGCTCATCATGATGTTACTATAATTGCCTATAGTATTCAGTATAGTCAGATGCCGTACAGGTTTGTAGCCTAGGAGCAATAGGCTATACCATAGAGCTTAAGTGTGTAGTAGGCTAAATGATCTAGGTTTGTGTAAGTATATTTTACCATATTCACACAATGACAAGATCCCTGTCTTACTGTATGTAAACAATTTAGAAGTGTGTTCAGCCCATAATAAAATTTCTAAATGTGAGTTCTTCCACTGGGGAGGCCCAGGCCTGCGGGTGAGATGGTAGTTATGGCTCTGACATGCTGAGATTGCAGTGGTGTGGGACACCCTTGCAGATGCCAGGGGACATTGGGATATGAATCTAAAGCTAAGGGAAGAAGTTAGGAATAGACATATGGATGACCTGGCACTTTTTTCTTTTCCTTTTTTTTTTTTTTTTTTTTTTTTTTGAGACAGAGTCTCACTCTGTTGCCCTGGCTGGAGTGCAGTGGCACGATCTCAGCTCACTGCAACCTCTGCCTCCTGGGTTCAAGCAATTCTCCTGCCTCAGCCTCCTGAGTAGTTAGATTACAGGTACCTGCCATCACACCCGGCTAATTTTTTGTATTTTTTTTTTTTTTAGTAGAGACAGTGTTTCACCATGTTGGCCACACTGGTCTCGAACGCCTGACCTCAGATGATCCACCTGCCTTGACCTCCCAAAGTACTGAAATTACAGGCATGACGCACCACACCCAGCCTGACTTGGCACATGTTTAAACCATAAAAATGTCAGCTCCTTGAAGTTCACTACTTCGCCAAAGAAGATACACAAATGGCAATGCACATGAAAATATGTTCAAAATGTAAAAATTAGTTGGGTGTGGTGGCATGGACCTGTAGTTCCAGCTACTCAGGAGGCTGAGTTGGCAGGATCACTTGAGCCCAGGAGGCTGAGCTGCAGGGAGCTGTGACTGCCCTACTGCACCCTTGCCTGGGCCACAGAGCAAGACCCTGTCTCAAAAAAAAAAAAAAAAAAAAAAAAAAGAAAAGAAAAAAGTTGTTTAACATTATTAGACATTAAGGAAACGCAAATTAAAGCAACAATTAAATACTACTACACACCTACTAGAATGGCTAAAATTTTTTTGAAGTGATAATGAGAGGTGACAACGTGCTAGCAGCCCTCCCTCTCGGCGCCTCCTCGGCCTCGGCATCCACTCTGGCGGCGCTTGAGGAGCCCTTCAGCCCGCCACGGCACTGTGGGAGCCCCTCTCTGGGCTGGCCGAGGCCGGAGCCGCCTCCCTCCGCTTGCAGGGAAGTGTGGAGGGAAGACGTGCGGGCGGGAACCGGGCTGCGCGCGGCGCGCGCGCGGGCGCGGGCGCGGGCCCCGCACACGGAGCGGCTGGCCGGCACCGCCGGGCCAGGGCAGTGAGGGGCTTAGCATCCGGGCCAGCAGCAGAAGAGGGTGCGGCGGGTCCCCCAGCAGTGCCGGCCAGCCAGCACTGCGCTCGAGTTCTCGCCGGGCCTCAGCTGCCGCCTGGCGGGGCAGGGCTCGGGACCTGCAGCCCGTCATGCCCCAAACCCCTCCCCTCCGCAGTAGGCTCCCGCGCGGCCCCAGCCTCCCCGACAAGCGCCGCCCCCTGCTCCGCGGTGCTTGGTCCCATCAACCGCCCAGGGGCTGAGGAGTATCGGTGCACGGCGCAGGACTAGCAGGCAGGTCGGCCTGCGGCCCCAGTGCGGAATCCACCAGGTGAAGCCAGCTGGGCTCCTGAGTCTAGTGGGGACTTGGAGAACCTTTATGTCTAGCTAAGGGATTGTAAATACACCAATCAGCACTCTGTGTCTAGCTAGAGGATTGTAAATGCACCAATCAGCACTCTGTGTCTAGCTCAAGGTTTGTAAATACACCAATCTGTACTCTGTATCTAGCTAACCTAGTGGGGACTTGGAGAACTTTTCTGTCTAGCATTCTGTGTCTAGCTAAAGTATTATAAAGGCACCAATCAGCACACTGTCAAAACAGTTCAATCAG
Organism: Rhinopithecus roxellana; assembly: GCF_007565055.1. Classification (NCBI taxonomy): domain Eukaryota; kingdom Metazoa; phylum Chordata; class Mammalia; order Primates; family Cercopithecidae; genus Rhinopithecus; species Rhinopithecus roxellana. The sequence continues at coordinate 61,346,610 of NC_044558.1, read as the reverse complement.
CTCTCTGTAAAATGGACCAATCAGCAGGATGTGGGTGGGGCCAGACGACAATAAAACCAGGCTGCCAGCGCTGGCCAGCAGCAACCCGGTTGGGTTGTCTTCCGCACCCTGGAGGCTTTGTTCCTTTGCTCTTTACAAAAAATCTTGCTGCTGCTCGATCTTTGGGTCCAGCTGCCTTTAAGAGCTGTAACACCACGAAGGTCTGTAGCTTCATTCCTGTTAGCAAGTCCACGAACCCACCAGCAAGAAGTTCCAAGCACAAACTACGGACACACTATCTTTAAGAACTGTAACACTCAACGCGAGGGTCTGGGCTTCATTCTTGAAGTCAGCGAGACGAAGAACCCACCAATTCCGGACACAATGATACTGAGTGCTCCTGTGAATGTGGAGCAGCTGGATCTATTGTATGTCCCTGGTGGTAAGATAACATGGTACAGACTTTCTGGAAAACAATTTGGCAGGTTCTTCTTTTAAAATTAAACATATTAACCACACAACCCAGCAATTGTACTGCTGGGTGTTTGCCCTAGAGAAATAAAAATTTGTGTTCATACAGAAACCTCTACATGAGGCCAGGCGCGGCATGCCTGTAATCCCAGCACTTTGGGAGGCCGAGGCGGGCGGGTCACTTGAGGTCAGGAGTTTAAGACCAGCCTGGCCAACAGGGTGAAACCCTGTCTCTAATAAACGCGTAAAAATTAGCCGGATTTGGTGGTGGGTACCTGTAATCCCAGCTACTTGGGAGGCTGAGGCAGGAGAATCACTTGAACCCAGGGGGCGGAGGTTGCAGTGAGTCAAGATTGTGTCACTTCACTCCAGCCTGGGCGACAGAGTGAGATTCCGTCTAAAAGAAAAAGAAACCTGTACATAGAAGTTCAGAGAGGCTTTATTTGTAATAGCCTACAACTAGAACAAACCCAAATATTCTTCAATATGTGAATGAATGAACAAACTGGTATATACCATACAATGGAATACTACTCTGCAATAAAAGGAATGAACCACAGACACATACAACAACTTAGATGGATCTCAAAGGCTCCATCAGGAACCCAGGCACCTCACCACTTGAGTGTGTGGAAACTTATTCCACGGTTCTCCATCTCCTCCACCACTGCCTAGGTTTAGGCCCCACTGAATCTCACCTGGATGATTGTCCCAGCATCCTCACCAGCCTTGGATTTCTGCAGTCCATCTGAGAGGTTTGCAGGCCTGAAATGCCACTCTGTGGCGAGAAGACGAAATATGCAGAGTGCCATTCTTTCACCCTTTGTGAGCAATGCACCAAATCCTGACCGCAGTCCCCCCAACCCACTGCACTACTTCTAGAATGACCTTTCTACGCTGAACTTTTCAATGGCTTATCTTTGCTCTTTAGGCAAAATCCAAACTTCTCATCATACTTCCCAGGCTCTGGTTTACCTCTGTCCTCTCATCTTTCAGTGCCTCAGCCATGAGACTCATTTTTATGCTAGAATATTCCACTAGATCCCTTGCTGTTACACATTGATTGGCGTTTTTCGTTATCTGCCTAGAACTCTCACTCCACTCTCTCTCCCTAGGTCAGTCGTGCCCACCCTGCAGATCTTAGGTTGTTTTGTGGGGTTTTTGTGTTGTATTTTTTTTTTAGACAGTCTCATTCTGTCACCCAGGCTAGAGTGCAGTGGTGCAATCTAGGCTCACTGCAACCACTGCCTCCCGGGTTCAAGCAGTTCTTCTGCCTCAGCCTCCTGAGTAGCTGGTATTACAGGCGTCTGCCACCACGCCTAATTTTTGTATTTTTAGTAGAGACGGAGTTTCACCATGTTGGCCAGGCTGGTCTCGAGCTGCTGACTTCAAGTGATCCACCCGCCTTGGCCTCCCAAAGTCCTGGGATTATAGGTGTGAGTCACCTCACTCGGCCACAGGTCTTAGTTTTGATGTCACCTCATCTAGGAAGTCTCCTGCAAGCCCTCAAGACTGTTAGAGGAGCCTCTTCTGGGGCCTTCCTCCATCACAGCACAGCTGGAATAACCTGGGGGCTGTTGGCATCACCCACTGGAACTGGGAGCCACATTCACCTCTGAATTCCTGCTCTCTGGCTCAGCGTTTCACACCTACTTGGTGTGAAGGTTTGCGGATTAACAACATGGTTGGATGAGAAAATGAAGGCCTGAAAGTGGAGGCACAGCATGGGGAGGGAGGTCACCCGAAGTGCGTCCTGACTTCAGGAAGGCCAGGGTGGGAAAGTCAGACAAGGCTCACCATGCATCCTGCTCCCTTGCCAGTGCTCAGTACCTTGGGGCTGAGTGTAGGATAAGTGTCCCCCGCCCCCCATGCCAGGTTGTGGGAAGGACTGGCAGGGTTACTTCCAGGAGAAACAGATAAGGCCAGGGAAGAGTTTCTTTCCGTCAAGCCCATATATTTGTATTATCTGTACTTTGTCCAAGACCTGCAGTGGGCTAGGGAGACTGTGGTCAGGATTTGGTGCATTGGTCACAAAGGGTGAAACGAAGGTACTCTGGATATTTCCTCTTCCCACCACAGGGTGGCAGTTCAGGCCTGCAAACTTCTCGGATGGGCGCTGCCTCGGTTGCACCATCTGGTGGCTACATGTTTCACCATGTTGCACAGGCTGGTCTCTTGACTCCTGGCCTCAAGTGATCTGCTCACCTCAGCCTCCCAAAGTGCTGGGATTACAGGTGTGAACCACCGCATCTCGCCAACAATATGTATTTTTTTAAGTTGAAGGAATTGAAAACAACATATGTGGCAAACTTATATTTGTTATTTAAAAAAAAATTCCTGGGAACGCTCCCGCCTTAGAGACGGCCCCCAATGCTATCTTCTTGGCTTCCCGAGTCAGCGGGAAAAACCTGATTTCCTGATGGCATTTGCCACCTGACTGGGCCTGCCTGCTCAATCTCTCGCATGAACTGTTCTCTGCATTTATCAGACCTGTATCCAAGTGTCCTCTCCCTCCTCGTTCATGTCACTTGGGATGCCCCAGGGCTCCTGTGGCTGACCCTCCCCCATCCAGCTTCTTGGTCTCCTGCAGTGAGACTCATCTGCCCCAGCCCCATTTCATCATCTGCTCTCCTACTCTCAGGCCACAGCCACGTTATTCAGTTCTCACTTCCTCTGCCCCCTCCTCACCTACACTGGTTGCATTACAAGCCCAGTCCTGCCCCTTAATTCCTCCACTTGACCTTGCTTCCTTTCTTTTTTTTTGAGATGGAGTCTCACTCTGTCACTCAGTTTGGAGTGCAATGGCTGGCATGATCTCAGCTCACTGCAACCTCCATCTCCCGGGTTCAAGTGATTCTCCTGCCTCAGCCTCCCGAGTAGCTGGGATTACAGGCGCCTGCCACCACACTTGGCTAATTTTTATATTTTTAGTAGAGATGGGGTTTTACCATGTTGCACAGGCTAGTCTCAAACTTCTGGGCTCAAGTGATCCTCTTGCCTCGGCCTCCCAAAGTGCTAGGATTTCAGGCATGAGCCACAGCACCTGACTTGTGTTGTGATTTTGAATGCAGACTCTGGGGCTAAGCTGTCTGGGCTTGTCTCACAGCTCTTCCATAGACAAGCTTTGACATTGGGAAAGTTACTTAAGTTCTCTGATCCTCACTTTCTTCTAGTAAAACAAATAACAATAATACCTACCCAAAGACATTGTGGTGAGGATTAATGGACTTAATCTGTATAAAGTGCTTAGCACAGTGCCTGGCACATTGTAAATATTATATATGCGTTTGCGCCTAGATATTATTATTAGTATTACTCGAGCTGGAGGCTCTGGGTCACTCCACTTAGCCTCTCGCCAATTCCCTCATGGGCAAAGCCCGACCTTGGATTAATCCCGCAATCTTCCTTCTCTAGTCCTAGAACCAGGCCTTTGTACCCTGCTGGGAGAAGCAGCAGCAACCACAGAAGTTGGACTTTCCTGCAGTCTGGTGCTAAGGAGATGCCTGGACTTCAGCCTCCACTGGGCTCCAACCTCTTTTGAAAACCCTTGATTTGTCCTTACCCTGGCCCCTCTCCACTGTCTGCAGTGACCATCCCATATCTTCACCACTTCCCCATCCACACGGTGTGAAATTAAAATGGTACAGAGATATAGAATGAAAGTGAGGGCCCCATATGGTAAACTGATAGACAATGGCCATCATATTTTGTAGGTCCTCCATCGATGTGTGATGACCCCTCATCTCACATACTCTAATCCTTAAACTGCTCTGCACATTCCCAAGTCTGTTCCCAACTCCCGAAGCCCTTCCACTGGGCCCTCTGGAATTCATAGCCTTTCATCCCTAAAACTCCCCGTCTGGATCTTCACCCAGTGTTCCCTTTGCCTTCCGAGGCAGCAGGTTCCCGGCTCCCCCTGGAGGACACGGCCCTCCCTGCAATCCCCTCAGGTGGGTGCAGCTTTCCCTGCCTCACCTTTGTGCCTCAAGGCTCCCTCCTTGCTCTTCAGTGCTGTTTTCAGAACCTTCTTCCCTAAAATCCCTCAGCTCTGAGTCTCAGGTTGTTGGACGCTGCCTCCCTCTTTGCACGCACCTACCAATCCCTGGGCTACTTCCGTATTTCTTGAAGGTTTCATTCCTACCTCACTGTCATTCTCCCTGACGTGATTTCTGCCCTAATTCTTAGAGATTTATTTTTGTTTGTTTGGTTAGATTTTGGTTTGTTGTTGTTGTTGTTGTTGTTTTGAAACAGAGTTTTGGTCTTATATCCCAGGCTGCAGTCCAATGGCAGAATCTTGGCTCACTGCAACCTCCGCCTCCTGGGTTCAAGCAGTTCTCCTGCCTCAGCCTCCCCAAAAGCTGGGATTACAGGTGCGCGCCACTACGCCCAGCTACTTTTTGTATTTTTAGTAGAGATGAGGTTTCACCATGTTGGTCAGGCTGGTCTCGAACTCCTGACCTCAGGTAATCCACACGCCCTGGCCTCCCAAAGTGCTGGGATTACAGGCGTGAGCCACCGCACTGGCCTGTTGTTGTTTTTGAGACAGGGTCTCGCTCTGTCTCCCAGGCTGGAGTGCAGCACTGCGATCTCGGCTCACTGCAGCCTCAACCGCCCAGGCTCAAGCAATCCTCCCATCAGCCTCCTGAGTAGTTGGGACTACAGGCATGTGCCACCACGCCAGGCTGACTTTTGTATTTTTTTGTAGAGACAGGGTTTCACCATGTTGCCCAGGCTGGTCTTGAGCTTTTGGGCTCAAGTAATCCTCCCTCTCAGCTTCCAAAAGTGCTGGGATTCCAATCGTGAGCCACTGCACCAGGTCCTTAGAGATTTCAATATTCACGTAGATACATCTTCCCCATACCCTGGCCTCTCACTTCCATGATCTCCTCTCCTCCAATGACCTCTCATGGCCACACCCTGCTCCTTGTCATTACTGATAACTGCAACTCCTCTGTATTAGTTTGCTAGGGCTGTCATCAAAGTACCACAGACTGGATGGCTTAGACAGCAGAAATATATTGTCACAGAAATGTAGCCTTCTTCTGGAGGATGGAAGTCCGAGATCAAGGTGATGTCAGTGTTAGTTCCTTCTGAGGCTGTGAGACAGAACCTGTCTGTGCCTCTCACCCAGCTTCTGGAGGTTGCTGGCAATGCTTGGGTTTGCTGGCAATGCTTGGGGTTCCTTGGCTCATGGATGCATCACCCTGACCTCTGCTTTCATCTTCACATGGTGATACGGTTTGGCCATGTCCCCACCCAGATTTCAACTTTAATTGTAGTTTCCATAATCCCCATGTGTTGTGGGAGGGACCCAGTGGGAGGTAATTTAATTATGGGGGTGGGTAGCCTCATGTTATTCTTGTGACAGTGAGTGAGTTCTCACGAGATCTGATGGTTTTATAAGGGGCATTCCCCACTTTTGCTCAGCACTTCTTCTACCGCCATGTGAAGGACATGTTTGCTTCCCCTTCCACCATGATTGTAAGTTCCCTGAGGCCTCCCCAGCCATGCTTAACTGTGAGTCAATTAAACCTCTTTCCTTGATAAATTACCCAGTCTAGGGCATGTATTTATTAGCAGCATGAGAATGGACTAATGTACATGGTGTCTCCCTGTGTGCTTGTCCATCTGGCTTCAAGTTCCTCCTTTTTATAAGGACACCAGTCAAAATAGGAGTAGGGCCCACCTGAATGACCTCATTTTAACTTGACCCTATTTCCAGATAAGGTCACATTCTGAGATACTGGGGGTAGGCCTTCACATCTTAGGGGGATAGGGACACAATTCAACCCATAACACCCCATTCCCATTCCCATTCTCTCAATGTCATACAGCTCATCCCGTGACCACCACCTCATTTCTTCCCAACATCTTTCCAACTCATGCCCACTAGTACTCTGCCTGCAAAATTCCTTTGATCCCACCAGGACCTACAATCTGCTGTCCCTATTCCCCCATACTTCCCTCTTCTACTGTTCCTTTTTCCCTTTTTATCCAATTGAAAGACCACAGTCACACCTGTAATCCCAGCTACTCAGGAGGCTGAGGCAGGAGGATCCCTTGAGCCCAGGAATTTGAGGCTGCAGTGAGCTGTGATCTCTCCACTGCACTTCAACCTGAGTGACAGAGCAAGACACTGACTCCCCCCGCCCCCTGCAAAAAAAATAGAATCACTCCCCTGCATATACCTTCAATTCCTTTGCTTCTTTCCCTCTCCTTTCTTGCACCCCTGGCTAATTCAACTCACTGCATGGGAAGCATGGACTGGAGAAGAAAACCAATACGTTAATGTTAATCAGTCTCCCTTTAAATTCTTAATTACCTAAGGTGGACCCTTCAAGCTGCCTGGTAATCCCTACTACATTTCCCAGTCCATTCACTCTTTTGAGCTCCCAGATGAATACTCATGTGTTCTCCTGTCTTCTCAAGCCTCCAACATCTTCTCCTGCCATCTTTCTTAGCTGATGATCTTGAATATTTCCTTGAGAAAATAAAAGCACCCAGGAGAGAACTTCTATAGTTAGACACATCACATATACCCAACTACCTGCTTCTGTGCCTTCCTCCTTCCTGTACATATGAATGCTATTGAAAGCCACTTATGCACTGGAGTCCAACAATTCCCTCTTCTCTTTCCTGCGTCATCAGATTTTCTTTCTTTCTTCCTTTCTTTCCTTCCTTTCCCCCACACCTCTCCTCCCCTCCCCCTACGAATACAAGACAACCCCTACTCAGGAAACCGAAGAGAACTCTAAAAAAAGCACACAACCAGCAAAACCCCCCCTCCGCTAAGGTAAACCCACTAAGCAATACCAAAACATCGAAAACCTCAGAAAGAGAAAAATAAGAAAAGAGCAAACTCGGCCTCTCCTCCCCTCCCCTCTCCTCCAACCCCGCCTCATTCTCCTCACTCCCCTCCTCCCCCCCTCTCCTTCTCCTCTCCTCTCCTTTCTTTTGAGGTGGAGTCTCACTCTGTTGCCAGGCTGGAGTGCAGTGGCATGATCTCGGCTCACTGCAACCTCTGCCTCCTGGGTTCAAGCGATTCTCCTGCCTCAGCCTCCCAAGTAGCTGGGACTACAGGCATGTGCCACCACGCCCATCTAATTTTTGTATTTTTAGTAGAGATGGGGTTTCACCATGTTGGCCAGGATGGTCTCAGTCTCTTACCTTGTGATCTGCCCGCCTCGGCCTCCCAAACTGCTGGGATTACAGGCGTGAGCCACTGTACCCGGCCCCAGATTTTCTCTGTTTTATCATTCCGGTAAGTATAAGAATATGCTTTATTTCTTTTTTTTTTTTTAATTTTTAGAGATGGGGGACTCACTATGCAGCCCCGGCTGAACTTGACTCCTAGGCTCAAGTGATCCTCCTGTCTCAGTCTCCCAACTAGCTGGGACTACAAGCATGTGCCACTGGGCCTGTCTGGCTAACTTTTCCTGTGTTGAAGAAACCCACCCTTAGAGCCTGGGAGCAACAACACTCCAACAGCGATGAGCATACCCAGCCTCCAGATCTTTGTTTCTAAATACTCCCCACACAAATAAAACAGAGCTCTTCGGAAAAATGCTTGATTCCAGTGCTGGGTTAGGGAAAATCCAAGATGAATCTCGAGCATGTTATGACAGAAAGTAAGTATCCTTGAAGAATGATGAGGATTTGTCAAAAAGACACAGAAGCCAGTTTGAAGGGGCTCCCACTGGTCAAATCATGGACAGTTTGAGAATATAAACCACCGAACAAAATAATAAACCATAATTCTATACTGGTTTAAATAAATGAACACATAAAAACTTAAATAAAACGTAAATATTTATATAGTTTCAGAGTACCTACCTACAGCGTAATTATTCATTATAAAGGGAAAAGTAGTAAATGTGTGATGGAGAGACCTACCAGACAGCAAGTAATGAAAATGAGCATTCTTCATAATGAGACAAATCAATATCAATGTCTGTAATCTTCCAAAATTTCAAGGTCCTGTAAGTTAGGAAGGACTGAGGAATTGTTCCAGATTGAAGGAGACTAAATAAACATGACAACTGAATGCAATGTGTGACTTTAACTAGAAAGGACATTATTCTGACAATTAGTGAAAGTTGACTGTGGTCTGAGGAGTAGGTAAGTTTTTTATCAATATGAATTTCTGATTTTGATGGTGGTACGGTTTTGGGGAAGATAAGTTTCCTTGTTTGTAGTAAACAAACCTGAAGTGTTTGGGGTGATAAAACATCATGTTAGCAACCTACTCGTAAATAGTTTAGGCAAAAGACCAGGCGTGGTGGCAGGCGCCTGTAATCCCAGCTACTCAAGAGGCTAAGGTAGGAGAATCACTTGAACCCAAGCAGGCGGAGGTTTCAGTGAGCCGAGATCACGCCACTGCACTCCAGCCTAGGTGACAGAGTAAGACTCTGTTAAAAAAATAAATAAATACAGGAGGCTGAGGCAGGAGAATGACGTGAATCCGGGAGGCAGAGCTTGCAGTGAGCTGAGATCGCGCCGTTGCACTCCAGCCTGGGGGACAGAGCGAGACTCCGTCTCAAAAATAAATAAATTAAATAAATAAATAAATAAATAAATAAAGATAGTTTAGGAGAGGAAAAAAAACTTTGTACTGTATTTGAAACATTTGTGTATGGAATAGTTTCAAAAATAAAAACTTTAAAATGTTAAAAGTCTAATTTCTTGACCCAATCTCCTCTCCCATTCTCTTCTACTCATTTTTCCCTAAAGAAGGTGTCTAGGCTGGGCGCAGTGGGTCACGCCTGTAATCCAAGCACCTTGGGAGGCTGAGGCGGATGAATCACCTGAGGTCAGGAGTTCAAGACCAGCCTGGCCAACATGGTGAAACCCCGTCTCTACTAAAAATACAAAAATTAGCCACACGTGGTGGCACGTGCCTGTAATCCCAGCTACTCAGGAGGCTGAGGCACGACAATTGCTTGAACTCAGGAGGTGGAGGTTGCAGTGAGCTGAGATCGTGCCACTGCACTCCAGCCTGGGCAACACAGCGAGGCTCCATCTCAATAAACAAAAGAAGAGAAGAGAAGAGAAGAGAGAAAAGAGAAGAGAAGAGAAGAGAAAAGAAGAAAAGAAAAGAAAAAAGAAAAGAAGAAAAGAGAAAAGAAAATGAAATGACAGTGTCCAGGGAAAACAAGATCAGGATGGCCTCAAACCTCGAACTCTTAAACTCAGGAGATTCTCCCACTTCAGCTTCCTGAGTAGCTGGTGGGGGACTTATAGGCGTGTGCCTTTTTCTTCCCTATATCTTAAAATAATTTTTTTTTTTTTTGAGACAGAGTCTCACTCTGTTGCCCAGGCTGGAGTGCAGTGGCGCGATCTCTGCTCGCTGCAACCTCTGCCTCCCGGGTTCACGCTGTTCTCCTGCCTCAGCCTCCTGAGTAGCTGGGACTACAGGCACCCGCCACCACGCCCAGCTAATTTTTTATATTTTTAGTAGAGACGAGGTTTTACCGCGTTAGCCAGGATGGTCTTGATCTCCTGACCTCGTGATCCTCCTGCCTCGGCCTCCCAAAGTGCTGAGATTATAGGCATGAGCCACTGCACCCGGCCTAGGAATTTTCTATTTCTTAAATTATTTATTTTTCTTTTTTTAGAGACAGAGTCTCGCTTTGTCGCCCAGGCTGGAGAGTGCAGTGGTGCGATCATAGCTCACTGCTGCCTCGAATTCCTGGGCTCAATGATCCTCCCTCCTCAGCCTCCTGAGTAGCTGGGACTATAGGGATGGGCCACAATGCTAAAAAAGAGCTGTCTATACTCCAGTTCTTCCTTTCCCATTTGCTCTTGACCTACTCAAAGCAGCTTTCACTTCCATCACTGTTCCTGTTAAGGTCACCAGTGACCTCTGTGCTGCTAAATCCAAATGGCAATTTTTTTTTTTTTTCTTTGAGACAGGGTGTCACTCTGTCATCCACCCAGGAATGAAGTGGCACAATCATAGCTCCCTGCAGCCTCAACCTCCTGGGCTCAAGTGATCATCCTGCCTCAGCCTCCCAAAGCACTAGAACTAAAAGGTGCATGCCACCATGCCTGGCTCAAAAGGCAATTTTCAATCCTCTTTTTGCCTGCACATCAGCAGAAGTGACAGCTGATTATTTAATCTTTCTTGAAACATTTTCTTCACGTACATGCCAAGACCCCACATTCTCCCAGGATCACCCTGCAGCCTCCTTCACTGTTTCCTCCTCGTTTCCTCTGACCTCTAAAGAATGGAGTATGCAAGGGGTCAGGACCCAGACTTTTCCTCTTCTCACTTCTTTGGTGATCTCATCCAGTCCTCTGGTTTTAAATAACACCCACATGCTGATGACTTACTAATTTATGTCTCCAGCCAGGCCTCTTTTCTAAACTCTGGACTTCTATAACCAACTGCTTACTCCACATTTTCCCTTGGATGTTATCCAACAGGCATCTCAAATTTAACACGGCCAACACTTAACTCCTGACCTTCCTTCCCTCCCCCACATCTGCTCTAGCCAGTCTTCCCCATATCCGTGAATGGCACCCTTCCATTTGCTTCAAAACCCTTAGAGTTATCTTTGACTCTTCTTTCTTCACATCAATTATGTCAGCAAATCCTGTCATCCTGACTGTCTCCGCTTGGTCCAGGTCACCAGCATCTCTCACTGGGATTCCTGAAGAGGCCTCTTTACTGGCTCCTGCTTCTGTACCAGCCCTCTACAGTCTCTTCTCATCAGTCTCCACTGCTTCCCCATTTCACTTTGAGTGAAAGCCAAAGCAGTCCCGACACTGACACAAAATCCCACATGATCTCTTCTACCAAACTGGCTAACAAGAAGTTTGATAATAATGATGGGGAAGAAGTTCAACTTGTATGTGGCTCGTGGGAGTGCAACTTATGAATATCTATTACAAAATAAAGTTAAGGCCGTGTGCGGTGGCTCATGCCTCTAATTCCAACACTTTGGGAGGCCAAGGCGAGTGAATCACTTGAGCCCAGGAGTTCAAGACCAGCCTGGGCAACATAGCAAAACCTGGCTCTACAAAAAATACAAAAGTTAACTGGGTGTGGTGGTACATGCCTAGGTCCCAGCTCCTGGGGAGGCTGAGGTGGGATGGCCAATTGAACCTGGGAGGTGGAGGTTGTAGTGAGCTGAGATGGCACCACTGCATGCAAGCCTGGGTGACAGTGAAACCCTGTCTCAACAAACAAACAACAAAAACCTAAGCATACTGTATGACTCAGCAATTCCATTTATAGAAATTTATTTATTTATTTTACAGACAGGCTCTTACCCTGTTCCTCAGGCTGGAGTGCAGTGGTGGGATCATAGCTTGCTGTAGCCTCAAACTTCCGGGCTGAAGGGATCCTCCTGCCTCAGCCTCCCAAGTAGCTAGGACTACAGGTGTGTGCCACCACATCTGGCTAATTTTTGTAGGTTTTGTAGAGATGGGGTCTCTGTTGCCCAGGCTGGTCTCAAACTCCTGGCCTCAAGCAGTTCTCTCTGCCTCAGCCTTTCAAAGTGCTAAAATTACCAGCATGAGCTACCATACCTGGAGAATATAGGAATTTATTTTATGGAAATATACAAGTGGCCAAAGACACATATGGAATGTTCACTGCAGTGTTGTCATGACAAAACAAATAAATAAGGTATGTCTATACAATGAAGTACAACGTACAAAAGCGGAGATTCATGGGTTTTGGAAAAATCTCCAAGATACATTACTGAGTGCTAAAGAGAAGATCAGTAACTACAAGATAATCTCGTTGTCTAATAAAAGGTAAACATAAATATGCTTGCATATATGTGGATTTTAAAAACATCTGAAAGGGGCCAGGAACAGCGGCTCATGCCTATAACCCCAGCACTTTGGGAGGCCAAGACTGGCAGATCACATGAGGCCAGGAGTTTGAGACCAGCCTGGGCAACATAGTAAAACCCCCGTCTCTACTAAAAATACAAAAATTAGTTGGGTGTGGTGGTGCACATCTGTAATACCAGCTACTTAGGAGGCTGAGGCATGAGAATCACTTGAACCTGGGAGGCAGAGGTTGCACTGAGCCGAGATCCTGCCACTGTACTCCAGCCTGGATGACAGAACGAGACTCTGTGCCAAAAATAAATAAATAAAAATAAATAAAAACATCTGAAAGGATAACCACTTAACTCAGGTTGCCTGTGGAATGAAACTGACGGCACAGTATGAAGGGAATTTTTCCTTTTTTCTGTTTTTTATTATTTTTAATTTTTAGAGACAAGGTCTTGCTTTGTTGCCTAGGCTGAAATGTAGTGGGATTCTAATAGCTCACTACAGCCTCAAATTCCTGGGTTCGTGCAATCATCCCACCTCAGCTTCCCAAGTAGGTAGGACTACAGGCTCACACCACTATGCCTAGCTAATTTTTTACTCTTTATTTTTTGAGACAGGGTCTCACTCTGTTGCCCAGGCTGACTGCAGTGACATGATCATTGCTCACTGCAGCCTCCAATCACTCAGGCTCAAGCCATCCTCCCACCTCAGCCTCTTGAGTAGCTGGGATTACAGGTGTGCACTACCATGCCTGGGTAATTATTTATTTATTTTTGAAACAGAGTCTTGCTCTGTTGCCCAGGCTGGAGTGCAGTGGTGCGATCTCGGCTCACTGCAACCTCCGCCTCCTGGGTTCAAGCGATTCTCTCATCTCTGCCTCCCAAGTAGCTGGGATTACAGGCCTGTGCCCTACACCTGGCTAATTTGTGTATTTTCAGTAGAGACAGGGTTTCACCAGGTTGGCCAGGCTGATCTCAAATTCCTGACCTCAAGTGATCTGCCTACCTTGGCCTCTCAAAGTGCTGGGATTACAGATGTGAGCCACAGCCCCCGGCCTAATTTTTTATTTTTTTGTAGAGACACAGTCTCACTGTGTAGCCCAGGCTGGTCTCAAACTCCTGGGTGCAAGTGATCTTCCTCCCTTGGCTTCCCAAAGTGCTGGGATTACAGGTGTGAGCCACCATGTGCAGCCCCTTTTATTTCCCTCGTATAACATTGTTTCTTTTCCTTTTTTTTTTTTTTTTGAGACCAATATGGAGTCTCACTCTGTTGCCCAGGCTGGAGTGCAGTGGCGTGATCTTGGCTCACTGCAACCTCTGCCTCCAGGTTCAAGTGATTCTTCAGCCTCAGTCTCCTGAGTAGCTGGGATTACAGGCATGTGCCAACACGTCTGGCTAATTTTTTTTTTTTTTTTTTTTTTGTATTTTTAGTAGAGACAGGGTTTCACCATGTTGGTCAGGGTGGTCTCAAACTCCTGACCTCGTGATCCGCCCACCTTGGCCTCCCAAAGTGCTGGGATTACAGGTGTGAGCCACCGCATGTGGCCTAATTTCTTTTCAATTATTTATTTATTTTTATTTTTTGAGGCGGAGTCTCACTCGGTCACCAAGCTGGAGTGCAGTGGCATGATCTCAGCTCACAGCAACCTCTGCCTCCTGGGTTCAAGTGATTCTCCTGCCTCAGCCTCCCAAGTAGCTGGGACTAGAGGTGTGCGTCACTATGCTCAGCTAATTTTTGTATTTTTAGTAGAGATGGGGTTTCACTGTGTTGGCCCGGATGGTCTTGATCTCCTGACCTCGTGATCTGCCCACCTTGGCCTCCCAAAGTGCTGGGATTACAGGTGTAAGCCACAGTGCCCAGCCTCTTTTCAATTTTTTTTTTTTTTTTTTGAGACGGAGTCTTGCTCTGTCATCCAGGCTGGAGTGCAGTGGCGCGGTCTCGGCTCACTGTCAGCTCCGCCTCCCGGGTTCACACCATTCTCCTGAACTTGGAGAGGCCAGGGTGGAGGATCTCTTGAGGCCAGGAGTTTGAGACCAGTCTGGGCAACATAGTGAGACCCCATCTCTAAAAAAAATTTTTTTTTTCTTAAAGAAAACAAAGCACACTATTCGTAGAAAATCTAGAAAAGGGTAAAGAAGAAAAAATAAAAAAACCACTGGCTACCCAGAGAAAACCTGAGTTCACATTTTTGGGACATTTCCTGCAAAGGCAAAGTGCCCAGTGAAATTGAACCTGAAGCTTTGTCATAATCTTTTGCCGATGCCTTGATGCCATTTTGGGGGATGGAGGAGGTGGCCTGGCAGTTTTGTCTCCCTTTGTTTAGAAAACCCAGCAGAATGGGTCTCGCACATTGGAAAGGCAAACATTTACCTGTTCTTGGAGGAAACAGGGAATTCACCTGAGTTCTGCAGGAAGATGTTGCAAACTGAGATATGCAGTGTTCTGCCCTAGTAAGGATCAAATGGTCTTTTAGCCAAACCTTTCTTTGAAGTGCAAGAAATTGATTCCCCAGGAGTGTCTTTAAACTCAACTGCACATCCTCTTCCACAGAATTGAGATAAAATATTGGGTCTGTGTGGAGGGCACACAATTATGTGGGCTGTGGGGTGGCTCATCTGGGCCCAGGGGCCCTTAGCAGAATGCTGAGAGATTTAGGTTTCCCACCATGGAACAGTTGGTAGCCAAGAGCTGCCTCCAGGCGCCAGGTGTGAATGATGCCACCTACCCTGCCCTGGTCAGTCAGCCCACATTGCCCTGGAAACCAAGGTGATGCCCTGCATTTGCAAACACCAGAGAATAGAGCCTGGCGGCAGATGGATCAGACCCTGGTGGCAAGAATGTGGATGGACCCTCTGATCTCAGCTTGAAAGAGGTCCTATGTCAAACCCGCTATGCCAAACTCCTTCCCCAAAAGGAAATAGGAGAAATATCCTGCAGGCAAACAATTCTGTTCTAACTAGGAAATGAGGTAATCTACCAAGTTCAAGCAGAGAAGAGGGCTTGAAAAACCAAGAAATAAAAAGTGGGAAGGAGGTAGACCTCTCGAAGCCCACCTGGCACGAAGCAGAGATTTACAGCTTGGTGATATTATGCTTAAGCCCATAAAAGCAGTGGGATAGGAACCTGGAAGCAGAAGACAGAGGTAAGAAAATGGGATACCGACTTAAAAAAAAAAAAAAAAACCCAGACATCTGACTTGATCCTCTCCATCCTGTTAATTTCTTCAATGATGATATTAACTAAGAGAAGGAGTAGGAAGAGAATGCTGAGAAGAAAATCTGGCTGATGGGACCAGCTCGTCTGGATTAACCTTCTAATCTTCTGTAGAGGAGGAAAACCAAGGTCTGGAGAAGAGATGCAACTCTGCTCAGAGTCTGCATGTCCCATCCCGCCTGGGACACGTGGGGCCTGAATGCATGTCCACAGCCATCTCCCCCAGCTCCTTCTCCAAGGGGCTGCCCAGCCTCACGCCCTGCCCAAGTCCTGGGCCAGGAGAATCTCTCTGAGCCCAGGTACCCTTCCGGACCTAAGCAGGCCCTACCCTCCCAACCCTCTGTTACCTCCTGCGATGGCTCTAGCCAGTTGCCCTGGTTGGGGGGCTGTGTCACAAGGGTGCCTGGGGTCTCTCAACCTGGCACCCATGCAGTATCCTCCTACCTGGCCTGCCTGAGTCCTCCCACACAACAAGCCGAGTCAGGGGCAGGGAGGGGGCCTCCACATTTTATTAGGGATACGGCAGAAGCAGAGGCAGGAAGCAGAGCAGCCGCATTTTAAACAACAGATAAATTAACCGCAGTGCGGGGCTGGGGGCTGGGCCAGACGATTCAATATATAAAAACAACAACAAAAAAGATAGACGAATAGACCCCAAAGGCATGGGGCAGGGGAGGGCAGCACCATCCAGACAGCAGGGAGGACCAGGACAGAGAGAGAAGGCAACTTGTCCCCCGGCCCCCAAACTCCACAAGCACAGGGGCCTCCAGGAGGACCTTGCGAGGGCTTCGGGGCAGAGGAGCAGCCAAGTTGGGCAGAGATGGCACGGCTGGTGGGCAGGAAGCCCAGCACCACAAGATGGCTCAGCCTGAAGTAGGAGCTGGGGGGCTGTGACACAGTGGCCTTAAACCCCCAGTCCCTTCCAGGAAGAGCCTTACTCTGGGTGAGAGAAGGGACCAAGGGCGGGGTCTCTCCCTGAGCTGAGCATGGTCATCTCATCCGCAGTAGCAGTGGGTGGTAAGGTGTGCCAGGGACTCCCTTTTCACCTTCTTATCCACCTGCCTCCTTGGTCCCTTCAGGGAGGGCCCTGGCTCCAGGGGCATGAAGAGAGCAGATCCAGTCTGTGGTCCCCAAATCCAGCGGGGCCGTGGTGTGGCGCAGCCCCTCATCCCTGACTCCCACAGGAGGACAGCGAGTCGTAGAGCGAGTCACTGAGAGACTCCGAGGTCTCCAGCCCTGGGGGGCCTCCGCTGGCCACTCTGCCTTCCTCAGCCATGTCCGAAGTGCTGGGGGTGCGGCTACCCCCAAAAGCTGGGCCCTGGGGCATAGGGGATGGGCGGCTGGACTCCTGGCTTCGCTTCCGGTCCACGGGCAGGGCCTGGGAAAGGAGGGGCAGCTCGGGAGGAAGCTCCTCTCCACCTTTCGGCCCAGCCTCAGAGGCACTGAGCTCTGAGGGGTGTCTGTGCACCCGATGGGGAGCTGCTCCAGAGGGGGCCCCCCAAGGTGGAGTGTACTTCAGAGGAAGCAGGCTGGAGGTACAACTGAGAACAGTCCTACAAGGTTCTGGGGAGGGACAGAAACCCTTTCCCCACGAGAGGAGTGCAACGAGGGTGGGGGGAGGGCCGCTCACAGGGCATCCCGGCAGTCCTCCCCCCAGAGGGTGCAGCGCTGAGACTGTGCGATATACAGGCCATACCTCACTGGAGAAACTGGTCTCCCCACATCACTCCCTCCTGCTCCCGAGTCCTTTCCCTTTCCCCTGCTGCAATTCTCACCATGGGGGTCCTGGGCAGCCCCTCCAATTGTCGGGGTGGGCACATGAAAGGATCCGAGGAGCTGCCAGCTGCCCTAGTATTGGGGAAGGTCCAGTTCTTGGCCAGCTGGACAGGAGGGGTGGGGCCTGGGTCTTCACAGGGATCTGTCCAGGAACAAAGGGAAGGTGGATGGAGCTGCCTGGCTCCCAGGGGCATCCCACCCTCCCACCTGGACACTCACCATCAGGACAGGTCTCATGGCCCCGGTGGCCCGGAGCAGCAGGTAGCAGTGCAGGGAAGGCTGGCATGCTGGGGTGCCGCCCGCTCACCAGCAGCTCCTCTATGCCTGGCACCTCCCGCTCCAGTGTGTGGGCGCGGCGGGGGACTTTGGTAAGGGGTGGGGGCCGAGCTGGGGGTACCCCGGGTGGGGGATCCAGCCGCGCTGGCTTGGTCTTAGGAAGATTCTTGCTGGGGGTCCCACTGCTACCATGGTCTGGGGGTGGGAAGGTCCCAATGCCACTGTCCAAGGTTCGAGTCAAAGAGCCACAGGCTGGGGAGGGGAAGGTCCATCAAGAGCGTGAGGCTGGGCTCAGTAGCCGGCCTGCCTCCACTTCCCGCCCAGCCCAGGCTCCACCCCTACTCCTCCTGGCCCAACAGACTCATTCCACAGCACCTGTCCACCATCCCCACCTGCCCTGGGCTTGGGGAAGGGGTGTAGGTGGGGCAAGTACCCTGAGGGCAGGGAAGAATTTGTTCCTGTGTAGCTCCAGTGCCCACCTGGTGCTTGGCACCAAGATGGCACAAAAAGCCTGGCACCTGCTGCGGGGACAGGAATAAGTAAAGTAGGAAGAAGTGGGTAGAGGGGTTGGGGGCAGGCCCATCCTTAGCCCAGACCCTGCTGACCTGTGAAGTGTGAGGTGGGCACTGGCTCGGCCAGGCTGTCCTCCGAGGGCATCTCTTCCCGCCTCCCTGGCTCACTGCTCGGCTGTGTGGGGTACAGGAGACCTCACAGTCCACTCCTCCCCACTCCACACCCCTCCCCATGCCTCTAGGGGGTGGGAATGTGGCTGTAAATGTATGGGAGTGTGAGGATTAGGGCCCTGGAGTATGGATCTGAGAGCCTCTGCAGACTGGGAAGCCCCTCTCCCCTCTCCAGTCTCCCCTTAGAGGCTGTGAGTGCATCTGGCACTCATGGTCTTGGGGAAGGGGAACCCTCTAGGGGGTAAGAGACCTGGCAGGGCCAGAGAGCCAGGCCCTCTATCCAGTCCCTGTCCCAACAACTTACCTTTCCAGGAGGTTTTCCGCAGCCCTGAAGAGGGCCCACCAGGCCATTACGGGGTCCACAGGCTGGCCAAGGACTCTTGGGGTCAGAAGACACTGGCTGGAAATCCCCATACTCAGGCTTGGGCTCCCGCCAGCTCTTGGGTGGCAGCTCCTTGCCATCCACCCTATGGGCAATAGCACAGATGTAGGTGAGGGCAGCCTGACCTACCCAGACATTCCAGCCTTGCACCCGCCAATGGTGGTGGGTTTAGGGAGGCACTTCCTGCCACCCACCCCTGGGGAAGGAGACATGTCGCTAGTGATTGCTCCCACCAACCCTTCTTGACACTGGCAACAGGAAAGGACCCTAGGGAACCCAAGAGGAACAGAGGGCAGGGGAGAAGATGGGGGAACTCCCCCAAAGTCATCCAGAGTCAAGCCTAGAGACTGCTTGATGGTGATTCCAGGTAGACTAGCAGACCCGGTCACATCCTGGTCCATGAACAACACACTCCACCTGCTCTAGCTGAACTTCTGAGCACACCTGCGGTCCAAACCACACCCCCTACCTGGGGCCCCATTCCTGCAGACTTTCTGCCTCATCTGGCCCAGACAGAGCAACCCCAAGATAGGTGGGTCCCTTCTTTAAACCACAGCTCCTGTTGTGGCAGGTGTCAAAAGGCAAGATGGGAAGGACTCCCCTTGTCCCTTTCCTGAAGGAGACCTTTATCAGCCCATAGGTAGGCTCTAGCCTTCACTTTATGACATGCAGGCTGCCTCATCTGGTATGGAGACCATCCAGGAAGATGCGACTGTTAACTCTTCTCAAATGAGAAGCCAGAAACGAGGCCAAGCCCCTGATCTTTCCTCCAGGCCAAGTCACTGACCCCCCAGCTGCTTTGGTGGCCTTCTATCCCTTTTGAACTCTGGAAAGCCCCAGCTCCCAGGAAAGGCAGGCCTAGTTCCAGACCCAGGTGTGCCTACAAAGGGAAAAGTGCCCCATGCCCAAGCACCTGTTGACTGACCCCAGACCCTCACCTGTTTAGCAGCTGCTGCATGAAGGTGTCTGCACCTTGGTACATGCCAGCCAGTTGACCCTGCACCTGCCCCAACCCTGTGCTAGGCCCTGGGGCTGGGCCACCAGGCCGTGGCCGGGCCCTGCTGCTTAGGTAGGCCTTCTCCTCTTCCAGTGCCCGACGCAGGTCTTCCGCCTTGGCCATCAGCTTGGAGATGTTGAGGCTCTCGGCCTCCAGCTTCCGGGATTCCATCTTGACTTCCCTCCTGAGCGGGGAGCCCCCGCCAGCCCCCTCCTTGCTCTTGGTGGCCTCCGTGCGGCGGTTCAGCGCTGGCAGCTTGCTCTTCTTAAGGCCAAACCAGCTGGCGATGCTGCTGGTGTTGCGGTGCTTGACCTCGGCACCAGGGGCTCGCTCCTGGCCCTGGAGCCGCAGCACATTCTCCTCAATGCCCTTCATCACCTTCTCCTCGATGGCTGAGTGTGGGGCCAGCCCCTCAGGGCCCTGGCTTGGGTCAGTGGGGCCAGGTACTAGGGGTGTGGGCTGGGCCGTGGTACTACCACAGTCTGCCCAGGGAGGGCCCTTCCCTTTGTCAGGTTTGGGGGACTCCTTGGTGACTGGGGGAGCCCCAGGTCGAGGCACCACCTTGGTGGGTGACTTGGAAGGGAGCTTGGTGGGGCTGCTGTGAGGGCTTTTATTGGGCTTGCCCAGGCTTGGGGCTGAGGTTGGCACTTTGGCAGGGGTACGGGGTACCTGGGGGCACAGGGCCCCTGCCAGCCGGCTCTTGGCCAGCTCCACTTTGGTGAGGCAGATCCTTGGTGAGACAGGCTCCAGGTCCACCCTGGCCCCCATGGAGTGAGAGGAGTAGACTCGGGCCCCGGGATCCCCCATGAGTCCGGGTTCCTGCTGCTTCAGGCTGTTCGTGCCCAAGGCCACTGCCCCCCGTATCCCTCCCTTAGCTTCTAGCTGCTCTGGTGGCCTGTGGATGGGAGGCACCATGTCTCCAGCACTCTCCCCTGACTTCCCTGGTCCCCGGGTCTTTTCGGTGCCAGGCCTGGCTGGCACCCCATTCTTCTCTGGGCCCAGGGCCCCCTCAGGGCCTGTCTTCAGCTTCCCCAGGGCCGCCAGTCTGTCCCGCAGAGGTGTGCTGCAAGGATCCCCAGGTCGCCGCCCTGACCCCTGGCTGGGCTTCTTGGATGAGTTGCCTGCGGTCCTGCGGCCAGGATGGGGAGACTCCGAGCCTGCCTTGTCCAAACTCTTCTCCTGGGGGCTCCCATAGGGGTACGATTCTGGGAGGCAAGGGCTGGGGGGGACTCCGGGGCTTCTGAGGACCTCAGGGGCCTGTGGTACCTCCAGAGTTAGCTGTGGGTAGGTGGGCACCTGCAGTGGGGATGGAGGTGGCTCCGGGGAAGGCCCCCTAAAGGTGCTCCTAGAAAGGTCCAGGATGTTCTCATAGCAGGGAGACACCACTGGGCCTGGGGACAGCGTGGTGGACAAGGCTGACTGCGGGGGTCTGAGCTGTGTGGAGTCTGGGGTTGTGTAGCAGGGTGAAGGGCTGGTGGGCAGGCCTTGTGCCCCCTCTGGGGACAGCTCTCCTCCACCCAGACCCCTTCGGGCCAACAGTGGGGAGGGGCTGCCATCTGAGCCACTGTTCCGACAGGGGATTCGCGAGTTCCGGGGGAGCTGGGGACTGAGCTGTGGGCCTCCTGGGCTGGGGCTCTTCTCCGAGGCTGGAGGCAGCTTTAGAAACTTGAGACCCCTAGCTGGAGAGGGCAGAAGTGGTCCCTGGGCTTCCCCAGGAGAAGGGGGACCAATTTGGAGCTTGCTTTTCACCTGAGATGAGGAATGAGGGTGGCCAGGCCGAGAGCCCAGTGGGGCATCCCCAGCACCCATGAACATGCTAAGGAAGGGGAGGGGCCCCTGGCCCTCTGAGGTAGCACCAAAGCCTGGCCTGTGGGCCTCTGGGGTACCCCCACCCCAAGCTGACTTGGGGAGGCCTTTGGATTTGGACAGCTGTGGGGGCCCCTGGTCTGGGGAGGATGGCTGCCCAGGACCTGGGTGGTCCCCATTGAGCGGACCTGCAGCCCCGGCCAGGAAGGCCTGTAGGTAAGACTCTGTATCCTCAAGGAGCTGGCCCAGGTTCAACTGTCTGCGGGCCAGGGCACCGAGCAGGGTGTCAGGGCTGGGTGCCTCATTGGGGTCACCTGCCTCATCAGAAGAGGAGGAGGAGCTGCTGCCTGGGGCACAGTGTGGGCCAGAGCTGGTGCCCTGGGTCTGAGGAGGTCCCCTGCTAGGACCCCAGGGCTGCCCAGTACCCTCTGCCCCTCCCGGGCCCCCCAAGAGGCGCTCCCAGTGCAGCAGGCCTCCCAGGTTGCCAGGGCCTAGCAGCAGGCAGGGCGCCCAGGGTGAGGGTTCAGGCTGAGGCGGGCCACACAGCTCGCCGTTGATGGGCTCTGGGGAGCCAGGCCCCTGGCCTGGAGGCCGCCAGGGGGCGGCAGGTGAGCAGAGAAGCAAGGGGTCAGTCTCTTCCAGGGCTCTCAGCACCTCCAGAATCTGGGCCTTCTTCCGAAGGAACGGGGATAGGGCATCCAGCGCTGGGGGTGGGGTGGCTGGGGGGCCTGGGCCTCCTGGCCTCAGCTGCTGCTCCCAACATACCTTAGGGGAGAGATGACGGCATGAGGAGGAGATCACACACAGCCGGGAACCAGTTCCAGGCCCAGGCCCTGGGCTGGCATAACAGGGAATGCCAGGAACAGAGCTGGCCTGGTTGTGTCTATGTCCCCAAAAGGAATTCACAGCAACTGGGATATGA
Organism: Rhinopithecus roxellana; assembly: GCF_007565055.1. Taxonomy (NCBI): domain Eukaryota; kingdom Metazoa; phylum Chordata; class Mammalia; order Primates; family Cercopithecidae; genus Rhinopithecus; species Rhinopithecus roxellana. The sequence goes on along the minus strand of NC_044558.1, from coordinate 61,324,312 downwards.
TGGTTCCGCTTCCTCAAGGATTGCTGAGCCCTGGTTACCCCAGTTCTTCTTTCTGGCACACTTGGGGTTGGGTAGGCATCCTACATTCTTTTCTTGGTTGTCCCAGCTCTTACTCCCCACAGCCGTTTGAATCAGCAGGGCTGACCACCTACAACTCTGACCTCTGTGTGTCCCAGAGACACAGAGGGGAGGCAGGCCTGTCCATTTCTCAGGCCCAGAAAGAACACAGACTCCAGAAGGGAGTGTGATGTGGCCAAGTCCTAAGTCAGTCACTATAGGCAAACCGAGCCCTCCTCAGGGAACACAGCTGACCCCGCTGACCTCATCCCCAGCAGAAAGGGGCTGGGGGTGACGCCATGCAAAGCCTTCCCTGCTGTCTCCTAGCCCTTTCTTGGGTGTAGCATAGTGTGGTATAGTGGGCAACCCATAGGCTCTGCAGTGAGCTGGTGTAGGCTCAAGTTCCAGTTCTACCTATCGATAGGGGCTTCAAGTTATTTGAGCGCTAAGCTGCTTCATTGTGTCATCTGTAAAATGGGATAATTATTATGTTAACCTCACTAAAGAAGACAAATGAGATCCAGAGTGTTCTACACAGTGCCTGGCATGCAATAAGAGTTCAGTAAGTGTTAACCATGCCTCTTAATGCATTACTAATGCATTTGTTCACAAGGCCAGTGGCTAGGGTTAGGGATCTGCTTTTCTTGGCATTGGGCTGATAGCAGAGGGCTCACACTTCCAGCCTGGACAAACGTTTGAACACTGGGAAACAGCCCTTCCCCGGGGATTTGCTAGGAAACATCAGTGGAGTACTGACTGATGAGCCTCTAGCCAGTGGGGCCACGGACCACGGACCACAGTACCTAGCCCTCCTACCTCTCTCTGCCCAGCACAGTGCCCCAGAGGCAGCGGGGTGGCCGGTCCCTCAGTGGAGCTGAGGGAGGGGGAGGCTGGTGGCTCTGATGGCAGCTGGAGTGGAGTGAGTGGGATCTGCAGAGGGAGAGGCAGAGTTAGCACAGTAGCTGTCTGGCCCCAGCTCCCTACTCCCTCGCAAAGCCAGGCCTTCCCCTCTGAGTCCGCTCCTTCATGGAGGACTCCCAGACTCGGCCCCAAATGCAGCTCTTCCTGCTGCCCCACCCACTGGTAAGAGAAGCCTCAGGAGACCACAGAACAGGCAGATCTAGGGTCTCAGAGTGAGACTGGTCAGAGGGCTTTGGAGAAACATGAATGTCCTGGGCCCAGAGGGCCACGGCAGGTCTAAGTCAGGGTCCCTTTCTCAGCTCTAGGCCTGCTTTACTTTTCTGTGGGGCTTCCTCTCCTCTCACAAAGAGAGTTACCGCAAAGGTCTCTTCCTGTTCTGACCACCTGGGATCTGAGGATCATAGGGACAGCTGAGATAAATGGTCTTTGATGATCTTAGAAAAGAGATGGCAGGGAGTTATAATATTTCTGTCTTCCCTACCTGGTCTCATGTGGAACATCTACTCTGAGGACTGAAAAGGCAGGATTTAATCATGGGCACTTCTCTCTCAGTCCCTGAGAATGCAATTTCCTTCTCCTGAGCATCTTGTGGCTAGATATTAGTCGGCTTTAACTCCTCCCTCTCCCTCATTCTTCACAGCCTTTAAACCCTGTCTCTGCAGCACCCCTCAGGCCCCCCTGCCCCACAACCTATGGCCAACTACAGCAGCACCTCCAGCCCAGTTCTTCCTGACTCTGGCCTGCACTGTTCAGCATCTCAATCAGTCTCCTTGACCTGGTTTGGTGGTCTTTTAATCTCCTGTGCACAAGACAACCTAAAGCATCTTTTTTTTTTTTCTTTAAACTCTAACAATGAGATGAGTTTTTTGTTTTTTTTTTTTTTGAGACAGGGTTTTGCCTCTGTCACTCAGGCTGGAATGCAGTGGCATGACTGTAGCTCACTGCAGCCTAGATCCCCTGGCTCAAGCAATCCTCCTGCCTCAGCCTCCTGAGTAGCTAGGACTACAGGCACGTGTCACCATGCCTGGCTAATTAAAAAAAAATTTTTTTTTTTTTTTTTTTTTTTTTTTTGTACAGATGGTGTCTTGCTACATTGCCTAGGCTGGCCTTGAACTCCTAGGCCCAAGTCATTCTCCCGCTTCAGCCTCCCAAAATGTTGGGATTATAGGCATGAGCTACCTACCTTGCTTGGCCTCATTTTCTTTTCTAAAGCATTTTTGTACTCAAAAGCCTCCTATGCCTGCCCACTGCCCATGGAAACAAGTGTGAACTTCTCTGCAGGCATTCCGGGCCTGGCTGGCCAGCTCTTCCCATGCCACCGTCTCCACCTTGCTCTCTCCCTCACCGTCCCTTCACACGTCCTTTGCTCCAGCCAAGCTGCAGTTTGCTGCCCTCTGCGCTTCTCTGCCCTGGGATCTTTGCTCATACTATTCTTTCCACAGGGAATCCCTCCTCCCCAGTCCCCATTCCACTCTTAAAATCTCCCATCCGGCCGGACATTAACAGCTCACGCCTGTAATCCCAACACTTTAGAAGGCCGAGGCAGGTGGGTCACCTGAGGTCAGGAGTTCGAGACCAGCCTGACCAACATGGAGAAACCCCGTATCTACTAAAAATACAAAATTAGCTGGATGTGGTGGCACATGCTTATAATCCCAGCTACTCAGGAGGCTGAGGCAGGAGAATTGCTTGAACCTGGGAGGCGGAGGTTGAGATGAGCCGAGATTGTGCCATTGCACTCCAGCCTGGGCAACAAGAATGAAACTGTCTCAAAAAAAATCTCCCATCCATCCATTAAGGCCCAGTTTCAATGTCATTTCCATCCTTCTCTGATGGCCTCCCCTCACTGTCCCCTGGGTTCTTTGACAGCACTGTCACACTCTGCCTTGTGGCATGGCGTCTATACCTCCCTGAGCTCCCAACCAAGCTCCTGGGGTCCTGTTGGCCTGCAGAGGCCTCGGCCTTTAGACATGGCTTCGTGATGCAATCCGATTGCATATGTGTCGTCAAAGGCACTGCTCACGGTAAGAGCTTAATTGGCATTTGTGCGAAGGAGCTTCCACCCTAGCAAAGCACAAGCTGGGAATCACATTATAAACAGCTGCCACTAGCTATCTACTGTGGGCCAAGCGCAACATATCATCTCATTGAATCTTCACGTCAACTGCAATATGGGTATTTTTATCCCTATCCGTAAAGAAAAAACTCTAGTCTGTAAAGCTTAGTAATTTGCCCCAGGTCACACAGCTAAGAAGGAACTAAGTTAGGGATTCAACCCATGTTTATCCAAGGCCAAGCTTCGTGCTCTTTCTATTATGTCATGTGACCTCGGGGGAAGATAAATCTATTGGCCCAAACCCCATGAGGTTCCAGAATTCATTTAGGTAAAACGTAAATGATTTAAGGACACTCAACCCCTCTGTTATCAGCAGTCATTGAGAAGAGTGTGCTGGGGTGGGCTGATTTGGTGTGGTTGGGCCTCCGGGGATTCCAGAGTGAACCCTGCCACAGGGACAGATCTAGGGCAAGGAGAACTGCAGAGTCACTGCTGTGGACTCTGACCCAGCTCTGTGCCAACCTGGCGAGACGGGGGCTCCAGAGTGGCCATGGTGACAAGGGGCCTCCTCTGCAAGGGCCAGGCTTCCAGTGAGTGGAGAGGCTGCCTGCTCAGGGGCTGGGGGCCAAGAGCTGCCTACTTTGCATCAGACAGACACAAACATGTCCAAGCCCCTCCCCAATACACACACACACACGCACACAGAAAAGTGCTTCTATTCTTGTCAAAGTGAGGGGAAGGGGCTGGCTAACTTCAGAAACAATCTGCTGCTCACCTCAGGCATCTGGAGCTGCTCCTGATCCTCCCACCCCCATGTCTCACCCCATCCTTGGGGGTTCCTCACACAGTAACCTCAAGCAACACCTTAACTCAGCCCAGGAGTCACTCTCAATAGCCTCCTGCTTCTCCTGGGGAAGGCAGGTGTCAGGGCTCCCAGCAGAGGTTGTGAACAGTTATCAGACCCAAAATGTCCTTCCTGACCTCTCTGTGACACCACACCCTAGGCTGCCTTACACCCAGCCCTACCCCTGCACCCGGCCAAGAAGAGGCTGTGTCAGTGGCCAAAGAGGCCTCTTGGACACTTGAAATAATTGCATCTGCAGACTCCACCCATCTCCCCACACGAGGCAGGAGCAAGTGCAAAGCTCTGTCAACAAGAAGGGACACCCTCCTGCTGGTGGGGAGCACTGGGAGGAGGGAACAGCCAAATCCAGGGAACTTGGGCAGTTTCCATACCCCCAGAATGGAAGGGGGACAGCTGATGGCCTGCTTCCCTAGGTGCATTTGAGAAGAGAGTGATGGGGCCGATGGAGCTGAGGAGGCAGGAGGCAGTGCGATGGGAGTGAAAGGAGCACAGGTGCCTACCTGAGGGAGTGAGCCTGTTGTGAGCTGAAGTTTCTGCTGAAACAGGGCACTCAGCATCTGGTTCTGCCGTTCCAGGTCAAACACCCTCTTCTTCAGCTTGATGCACTCTTCTCGCAGGTCCTGCCACCCACCCCAGGAGGTGCAGAAAGAAGAGGAGAGGACGGTGGGAGAGTGTCACAATGCTCTTCATCAGAGTAGCGGCATGCACGGATGCTGTCTGAAAGGCCCCAGGACCCTTCTGGGCACACCCTTCCGCTGCAACCTCCTTCTATGAGGAATCTGAGTCTGCTGATGTTGGTAGCTATAGCATCTTCTAGAGATGGTAAATTCTCTAAAGTTTATCACCCCTGATGGGAGGTAAATCCTATTCTCTTTGTTACTTTTCTCATCCTTGGAATCGACCCCTGGACTCTTTTTTTTTTTTTTGAGACAGAGCCTCGCTCTGTCACCAGGCTGGAGTGCAGTGATGCAATCTCAGCTCATTGCAACCTCCACATCCCGGGCTCAAGTGATTCTCCTGCCTCCGCCTTGCTAGTAGCTGGGACTACAGGCACACGCCACCATGCCCAGTTAATTTTGTATTTTTAGTAGAGATGAGGTTTCACTATGTTGGCCAGGCTGGTCTTGATCTCTTGACCTCGTGATCTGCCCACCTCAGCCTCCCAAAGTGCTGGGATTACAGGTGTGAGCCACTACGCCTGGCCCTCTGCCTCTTAGAAACCACACATCAAAAAAGGGCCTATATAAGACAGAGTAAGGCCTTGGAGTCAAAGTGGCCCTGATGTCAAGAAGTTATGCACCATATGTTAGTAAATATTCAGATGCCATTTAGGCTGACAACATCAACACTGCTTTAAGGGCTATCACAACCTGGAAAAGACAGCTGGAGACAGGGTAAGGGAAGGAGTCACGCTCAAGTGACCATTGCTCAGAGACCTGGCCTTACCTAGTCCCACCCCTGCCTCTAGGCAGAACGGTATGGACCTGCACAAGGTGGAAAGATGGGGAATCACCGGAGGGCAACAGCCCATCTCCTCCAAGCCCTTAGTCTCCAGGAAGGGCCTCGTCTGCTGTGCCCAGGGCTTCTCCCCAGGGTGTCTGGGCTTGCGGGTGAATGTCTCCTGTGGCTACTCACCTTCTGGTTCAGCAACGCCTGCACCACGTGGTTGGCAACCTGGGGACAGAAAGCCCCGAGGCAGAGCCATCAGCTGACCCCAGCTTCTGCCAGGAGCAGATGAGCCACATCCCCCCAGTCCCATTGCAGACCCACAGACCTCGTCCAGACAGCGCTCATAAGTCTCCCGCTGGTTTTCGTTGGCCTGGGCAAGTGCCGAGTTCTCTGCCTGCAGGAGTGAGGGAGGAAGACGGCAAAAAGGTGGCTTTGGGGATTATTCTTCCCCCATGGCACATCCTTTTGGGGAGGCAACTACAGGGGTGCTAACTACACCCCACTCCGGCTCTTGGCTGTGAGCAGATTCTCATATGAGGAATCCTGCAGAGGCCAAGGGCAGCAGGAGGGCAGGGCTGACATGGGATGGTTTTCTGTAAACCCTGACCTCAATCAGTGGCACTGGGGGCCCTGGGGAGACACAGTGGCCAGGTAGACCTGAGGTGGGAGGTGCCCACAGTAACCCTCATTTCCCTGGGAGACGGGCAGAGGAGGCTGCAGGGAGGATGACAGGGTGTTAAGAATGTGGTGAGGGGTGTGGCCTGAGGATCCGCACCCTTGTCCCTTAACTCCTGAGCCCTGGGCCATCCAGCCTCTTCCTCCTGTGGCCTCTGACCACCCCCTTTCCTAGAGCCTGCAGAGGCATGAGAGGTAAGGAAGGGAAGTAGGGGTTAGGATGCTCATCCCTGTGCATGCTTCTTGTCCCTGAGCCGTCACTGGGCTAGGGAGCAAAGAGCAAGGAAAGGGCTTCTCAGAGGAGCTTTGCAAAAGAATCTTCTGTTAGCCTCCTGCCTGGCAAAGCAGGCAGAGAGGAAGGTCCATGGCACCCACAAACCCACAGGAAGCTCAGAGGGAGGGGCAGCCCCGCCTCCCCAGGGCTCTGGCTGGCACTGCTTCCCCCACCCTGCCCCATGCCGCACCTCCAGCTCCCGCAGTCGGTGCAGAAGCTCCTGGCAGGTGCCCGGCTCCATGCTGCCATCATCACTCTCTCCTGGTCTTGGGTTTCCAGGACCCCCAGCTGGCTGGTCCATGGCCTCAGACATCTGGCCCTGGGAACAAGGGAGAGAAGCCCCGGCAGGCTACTCCAAGGCACGAGAAGGAAGTGAGGAGGAAGAGGACAAAGATGAAACCCTTCAGTCTCCTTGGAGGTTAGGTCAGTGTGACCCATATGCATGACACTGTAACAACTCAGAGCCAGGCTGGGAATCTCCCGGTCACGGTCACGGGGCAGACACACAGATACTCTCCTCGTCTTAAGAACAGAGACCACTGTTTTAGAAAGCCCCACACTAGCACAAGAAACCTGACTTCTCCACTGGGACTGGCCTCAAGCTGGCGAGTCATTCAGCCTCCCTGGGTCTCAGTCCCTCTATTTGTAAAATAACACCAATATCCTCTAATCTCATTCAGTGTTTGCAAACAAAGATTAGGTCTGTGAAAGTGATTTGAAGACGTTAAAAAAAAAAACTACTTAAGACACAAACTGTTATTACTCATAACACTAACAATAATTTAAACTAATTTAATAAGTAAGACAACTGGGATTTTGTCCTGGGCATTGGTGGTCCCCTGCCTGAAGCAGGAACATGCTTTAGGTAGTGGAGACAATGGATAAAACCCTGGCTTTGTGGCCAAAAGCCTCTGCCTGGCTCTGCCTAGTATGAACTGGGTGAACATATGAAAATTGAGCTCATTCATTCACTTGGTCAACCAGATGATCCTCAGTTTCCTAGTTCTGAGAAATGGGCAGAAGAATTCTTCCTTCCTTACAGGGTCATTGTGAGAGTCAAATGTGACCACCTAGGGAACAGCACCCTGAGAACATGACTCGGCACATGTGGAGAATACAGTTGAGCCTGGGGCCTGGCGCCTGGCACCCTTAGCACTAGTTCGGGCTCCAGTGCTCACTTGTTGGGTCATCCCAGGGCAAGGTCCCGCTCCCTGAGCCTCAGGCTCCTCCTAGACAGAGTGGGAAGTGCCCTCCACCCCTCCAGGGCTCTTCTTTCTAGCTCCAGCCTCACTAGGTACCCACTGCCCTGGCAGGAGCGAGGCCCCAGCAGATCAGGCTCTTTGTGCACACTGGTCCTTCTGCTGCGGTCTCTTGACACCACCTGCTCCTTTCCACTTGGCCATCTCCTCCCCATTCATCCTTCAGGGCTGCCAGGCGACGCTCCTGCAAGATTGTATACCAGCCTCTCCCACCAGTCAACTCTGCATTTGCCTCCCCATCCAAACTCACATGCCTCCTGGTGGGATCCCTGGCATGTGGAGACAGACTGATGACTAGGTGAAGTTCATGACCACACCCAGCACGACCAGGGCTCAGACCTGCGTTGCACCACGGGATCCTCCCACCCCACCAAATCTTTGCCATTGTTGCTAGCTTGAACTGACTAGTCTTCATCTTCCAATTGAATTCCAATGTCTCTGCTAGAGAAAAATGCTGTCTTTTCTTTCATACAAATATTGTGAAGGTTTCCAGTAGATGAGCAACCCTTCCTATTATAAAAGGGTGGAACCTTGGTCCACCACTGACTACTCCTTGTGCCATTGAATCTCCCACAAAAGAAAAATGGGGTTGGGCGTGGTGGCTTATGCCTGTGACCTCAGCACTTTGGAAGGCCAAGGTGGGAGGATGGCTTAAGGCTAGGAGTTTAAGCCCAGCGGGGCAACATACTGAGACCGCATCTACCAAAAGAAAAAAAAAGAAGTGGGAGGATCCCTTGAGCCCTAGAGTTCGAGGCTGCAGTGAGCTATGATGGCCACTGCGCTCAAGCCTGGGCAACAAAGCGAGACCCTGTTTCAAAACAAAAATAAAAAGGGTTGGAGCTTTTGGACTATAGGAGAGAGGGGTCCTCAGCAGCTCACCACCCAGCCATCTGAGCGCTTGCTCCCCTATCCTCCACAGTGGAGCCCAGGGGTGCCTCTCCCACCCCCAGCATGCACAGGCCCCAAAGCCCCTCACCTGTCTCTGCCCCCTTACACAGGTGAGCACACTCACTCTAGCATCCAGAACGGTCACCTCGCCTGTGGAGGAAAAAAAGATGATGTCAGCCACGCACTTACTGGGCTCCTGCTATGCGCCAGGCACTGGGACATGGGATGAACAGCCAGAGAGAGCCCAGCTGCTATGAAGCTTCCATTCCATTGGGTGGGGCAGACAATGTACAGCGTTGGGTTGTGATAAGGCAGAGAGATGACAATTAAGCAGAGACCTGAATGAAGTCCAGATGAAATCCTGGAATGGGAAAGTATTTGGGACAGCAGAAAGAGCCAGTGCAAAGGTCCCCAGCTCTCAGCCAGGAATCATCAGATAACAGAGGAGACTGAACAGTCACACCTGATGCTTTACCACCCGGTTCTACAACATACATTGTCTTGTCTAGTGCTCAACAGTTAACCACAACAATGTTTTTTGGTTTTTTTTTGAGACGGAGTCTCGCTCTGTCGCCCAGGCTGGAGTGCAGTGGCCGGATCTCAGCTCACTGCAAGCTCTGCCTCCCAGGTTTACATCATTCTCCTGCCTCAGCCTCCCGAGTAGCTGGGACTACAGGCGCCCGCCACCTCGCCCGGCTAGTTTTTTGTATTTTTTAGTAGAGGCGGGGTTTCACCGTGTTAGCCAGGATGGTCTCGATCGCCTGACCTCGTGATCCTCCCAAAGTGCTGGGATTACAGGCTTGAGCCACCGCGCCCGGCCAACCACAAACAATGTTAAATGTTATTATCAGTGCCTGTGTTTCAGATGAGGAAGCCGAGGAACAGGAAGTTACACTTGCACACACTGTGTGCACCCAGTGTGATGAACAGCACAGGCACTTTCTTCTACACTATCCCATCCGGTTCTCCTAACAACCCTGGAAGGGGAGCACCCGCCTGTGGGAGGAGGCAGGCTCTGGGGCAGAGGATGTTGCCCAAGTCACATGGCTACTTCACAAAGCACACCAGACAGGCCTAGCTTTTCCCACTCCTCTGCACACACCCAAGCCGCACTGTAAGCTCCACAGTACAACAGACATTGAAGCTCCGTACAGCCCCAGTACTCCCCAGAGGCTAGAAACTTGGGCTAGAAATCTGACACTAAAGAATCTCTTTTCGGCCGGGCGCGGTGGCTCAAGCCTGTAATCCCAGCACTTTGGGAGGCCGAGACGGGTGGATCACGAGGTCAGGAGTTCGAGACCATCCTGGCTAACATGGTGAAACCCCGTCTCTACTAAAAATACAAAAAACTAGCCGGGCTAGGTGGCGGGCGCCTGTAGTCCCAGCTACTCAGGAGGCTGAGGCAGGAGAATGGCGTAAACCCGGGAGGCGGAGCTTGCAGTGAGCTGAGATCCGGCCACTGCACTCCAGCCTGGGCGACAGAGCGAGACTTCGTCTCAAAAAAAAAAAAAAAAAAAAAAATCTCTTTTCTCTTTTTCTCACTTGTAAAACAGGGATAAGAACACTTAGCCCAAAGGATTGTTGGAGGACAAAATGAGATAATATATGTAGAGTGTCTGGCACGAATTCCATAAATGGAGACTTTTCATATCATCACCTGCTGACACAGGCACAGTGCAAAGCTATGCGGTTGTTGTAGAGCCTGCTGCTACCTTGTCTGTTCACACAGAGGCCGACTCCGAGTCCCAGGGCCCTTACCCAGGGGTCTCAGCTACAGGGGTACCTGAAAATCTCAGAGTGCTCCCCGCCCACCCTGACCTCAGAGGCCTCCTCTCCAACTCCTCCCAGCCGGCTCTCCAGCCCCAGGGCCAGCCTCACCTTCCCTCTTCTCTTCTGATACCCCAGAAAGAGAAGCAGCTGGATGTTTGGGGACTGGGATAACAGTGAAAGGGGAGAATGCTTCTGTGTGTGTGTGTGTGTGTGTGTGTGTGTGTGTGTGTGTGGACACAACAGTGGGAAGGGGACTTCTGAAAACACTTGGAGGAAAAGGAAGACCTGTTTAATACTGACTTTTTAATTTTTTTTAAGAGACAGGGTCTCACCCCACTGCCCAGGCTGGAATTCAGTGGCACATTCATAGCTCATTGCATCCTTGGCCTCCTGGGCTCAAATGACCTCCTGCCTTAGCCCCCCAAGTGGCTAGGATGAGAGGCATGAGTCACTGTGCCTGGCCTCTAATGCTTATTGTTAATACTCTATAACAATCTGAAGTTGTTTGTTATTTTAACGTCATAAAAATGTATCATATTTAACTTGGTTTGTTCATAACATTATCATGTTTGATAGACTTAGAAATATACAGGCCTGGAAAAAAATGAAAAAATTTTAAGAATTATCCTCCTTCCCACAAATGTGGTGAAACCCAGACAATGTCTCAGGTCACCTCTAGCATCGGACCAGTGCCACCCTCACCCACAACTCTAGTCTCTGGGCCATTGTCCTCCCACAGCCTGGAGCAACCTGCCTGTAGGTTCCCAGCGTGTCCCTCAATCCCCTCACCATCTACTTCTCTAGTGAAAACTTCCATGGAAGAGAGGCTGGGGTGTGGCTGAGGTATGCTGTGGAGGAGGAGAAAAAAGTTGGGAGGGTGAGGGAAAGGAATGGGATGAAGAAGGCAGCATCCAGGGTCTGGAAAAGGATAATGCTAAGGACCGGGAAACCCTAAGGTTTGTGTTCTTCACAAGAAAGCAACAATGAAACAATGGGTGACAGTGGTTTAGTAGAATATCTTTTCCCAAAATAATAAAAAAGCATCCAGGTTAGGAGCAAGGCCCAGCTGTGAGGACTGGCTGTGGATTCTCTATGTGTGCACACAGTGGTTTTCTGTGCTGAGGAGCATGGAGACCCCACACACTCCACAAAGCCAGGCACGGCCCGGATCCACAGCTGAGCTCCTGTGAATCCCAGGCCGGGAGGCCTGAGTCCCACTGCGAATGGGGGAGACCCTCTGATTTATGAGCCAGCCAGTGGCCACAGTTCTTCTTCTCAGTGTGCCCCAGCTGGAGCAGGGCTGGGACTCAGCCCCACTTTGGGAGAAACACTTTCTGGCCTCACAGCAAGGGGGTCTGGGGTCAGCCCAGGATGAGGGGCCTCCTCTGCATCTGCAGGGCCATGACAGTGGAGGGCAGGAAGCTGTTACGGAGAAGAGACCTGCAGGAAAGCTTGGTGGTGGGGAGGAGCACGGGCCGTGAGAGTCGGCTCAGAGTCTGAGTTCAAGATTTCTAAAGAAAACTTCCTGTGTCCTTACCCTTCTCTAGGGAAGGTCAAGATCCAGAGAGAGACCACCACCACCAGCTCCAAATCAAAGCCAAGTCAGGAATGTGGCCCTGTGGAGTCTGGGCTTTCTGCCTGCATCTCATGAGGGACGCCTACCCAGGCAGGCTTCGTCCTCCTCCCTCAGGACCCACAGCTCTTGCTCACAGCCCTGAGCTCAGCCCGACCTGGGGCAGGGAAAACCCCAGGCTTGGGGTTTTCGGAATGGCTCTGGTTTCAAACATTCCTCTGGTGGCCCCAACACATCTAGGACGTTGGGTCTGGACACACGGTGCTGCCCAGGCAGGGGCTGGGAACTCTAACTTGAACTGGAGGCTTCTCCCGCCGGAATTGCCAGTGGAGGCCCCTCCCTCCACAAAGGCCTGATTCAGAGGGAGGTGACCTCAGTGCAGGGGGAGGGAGAGAAGGAGCGGGGAGAAGAGCAGAGTCCTCTCCGGCTCGTCCTTCAGAGGGGGTGGGGAGGGGCAGTTTTCAGGCAGCCAGGGCTGCGGAAGAGGGAAACTTGCTCAGGGGTCTCTGGGTAACCTGGGCGACTACCATCTCTTCAGCCAAGTCAGTCACAGAGGGCCCCAGCTCTCTCTTCCCCCTTAAAGCCAGGAGGGGACAGAGGCTTTCAGGGCCTCCAAAGAGATCTGACTGTCCTGGTCTTTCAGTTAGCCAGACCAGAGGGGGTCTGTAGCTCCTACCCCCTCTCCAGCAGGGCACAGGCAAGACCCCTCCCTGAACAGAGACCAGGCATGGGAGGAAGGGGCTGGAGAGGCAGGCGGCAGCAAGCCTGTCCTCATTCCCTCACCCCGGCCCTTAGCCAAGGCCTCCTGGCCCCTGGTGAGCCCCTCACTCACCAGCTGTTCCCCCCAGAGTCCTCTAGGGAGAAAAGCCAGGGAGCAGGAGTGGGGGAGGGTGGGCAGCTGTAGGAAGGCAGAGATGGAGAGCTCACTTAATCACAGAATCACCCGTAACGCCAACCGCTTCCCTCTGCGCCCTCCCCAGCTGCTTTCTGGAATCCCTCTTACTCTCCCAGCCCTTTTACCAGTCACACCCAAGAATCCACTTGTAAACAGCAATTTCTGTCCTCACAGCAAACACCCTTTCCAGCCAAGATCAGCCCCGGGCTGCTGAGGAGTGTGGGGAGGGACAGGAGGACTGAGGCCTGGCTCCCAGGGCACTTCTAGCCTGAAAGGGGCCACTAAATCCCTGGCCCAAAGCATCTTTCAGCCCTGAGAATTCCAACTGGTCTCTTCCCGCTTCAGGGTAAGAGGGCAGACAAGAATTTCCTTCCCTCCTCCTGACAACTGGTACTGGAGACACAATAGCCCTTCTGAGAGGCATCTGTCTTGGAAGGGGCCCCCTGCATCCCCCCAACTTCCTTTTCACAGGCATTCTAAGCACCTCAACCACCATGGCGCGGGTTCTTCCAAACCGGCTGCAGGATAGGTCCTCGGCCCTTCCAGGAAGGGAAGAAGGAAGGGCAGTCGTATTATGAGCCCCAAAGGCTTCCAGATTTCAACATCCCTCATCTCCCCTCCCTCAGAGCCCTCCTGCTCCCTGTCCACAGCATAATCCAGCAACAAAAATAGCAGCTGCTGGGGGTGGGGAGAGGGAAGGGGTGCCGACACAATGGGTTTATTTATAGGACCACACACCAGGGGCTCTGCAGCCAAGCAGCCCAGGCCCCACTCCCAAAAGTCCAGACCGTGCTGTCCTAGCCCAGCCGAGGGTACTGGAAACAGCCTCAGACCGGAAGGCAGAAGAGTCTAGCATTCAGTCCCAGTTCTAACTCTGCAATTAACTTACACGCTGTGTGACCAGGCAAATCATTCCGTCTCCCTGGGATGAGTTTCTTCACACCAAGTGGTTGTTGTTCTGCCACAGTGGTTCCCACAGTGGGGCCCAGGCACCCTGTGGCCCTCTCCAGGGGTCTGTAAGGTCAAAGCTGTTTTCCTAATACTACTAAGACACTATCTGCCTATATTACTCTCATTCTCTCCTGAGTGTACCGTGGCATTTTCCAGATACTATGCTGTGTGATACCACAAAAGACTGAATACCAAAGCAGACAGGAGAAGCCAGCTTCCTTCTATTAAGTCAGACATGAGAAATTTGCAAAAATAGAGAACAGTGACATTCTTATTATTTGTGTTTTGGAATATATATAATTATATTTTTAAATAAAATGTTAACATGTGATGGGTTTATTGCTATTTTTAAACAAATTAATTAAATAACTGTAAGTATAACACATATAAACAAAAGTTCTTCGGGGTCTTCAAGTTTTAAGTATATAGAAGTGTCCTCAGACCAAAAAGTTGGAGTTGTTTTTCTACAACAGTGCTGTCCAGTAGAACTTTCTGTGATAATGAACATGCTTAGTCTCTACTATCCAACATGGAAGCTATCTATTAGCTACACGTGGCTGCCGAACACTTGAAATGTGGTTAGTCCAACTGAGGAACTGAATTTTACATTTAATTTTAGATAGCCACATGCAAGCTCAAGAAGCTCCTTGGGATTCCTTGACTTGTGTATTCTAGGACAATGCTTCTTTCCACAAGGTGTGGATGTTGGAAAGGGGCTTCTGTCCCCAGGCTTGTGCTTACGCTCTCTCTCACTCTCTTCCCCACCACAGAAGGCCAGCTCAGCTCCACTGTCAGTCCAGCCTGGCAATCCTGGCCGGCTCGAGTAAGAGAGCTACTCTCTCATTCTCTGCCATGAGTAGTACACACCCTGTCCGCTCTCCTAAAACTTCTGGCCTACCACCCTCCTGTTTCCCCAGAGGATTAAAGCCAGCAGAAGGAAATCCCCTCACACATCCTGCCACCACCATCCCAGCCCCCTCGGAACCCTCCCCACCTCCTCGTCCACTATTATAGCAGATGAGTTGCCTGCTCCCAGCCAAAGCCGGTACCGCTTGTCCCAGACTTACCCCATTTACGTCTTCAGTATCTACCTCCTGAATAGTTTTCCCATCTACCCTTTAAAACTTAAAATCTTTAAATCTTAAGAACAATCTTCTTGCTGGGCACAGTGGCTCACACCTGCAGTCCCAGCTACTTGGGAGGCTGAGGTGGGAGATCACTTGAGGGACTACCAGGCTGCAGCGAGTTATGACCCGGCTACTGCTGCACTCCAGCCTGGGCGACAGAGAGGGACCCTTTTTTTTCTCTTAAACAAACAAAACCAACAATCTTTGCTTGACATTTTCCCAGATACTGCCAAATTTCAAAAAATACTCTAGATACTTCAAAGCCAAACTTCTCAAAAAACAAAAAAGAAAATCCCAAAACCATTTTCTCATTCCTCCCTCAACCTGGTCCAACTTCAGTGGTAACCACCACGATGCTAAATCCAAACAATATTTTTCAGTCCTCATTGCCGTCGCAGGTATAAGACCTCTGTGACCACTTCCTCCTGGACTTTTTTTTTTTTTACGGAGTCTTGCTCTGTCGCCCAGGCTGGAGTGCAGTGGTGCAATTTCGGCTCACTGCAAGCTCCGCCTCCTGGGTTCACGCCATTCTCCTGCCTCAGCCTCACAAGTAGCTGGGACTACAGGCACCCGCTAATTTTTTTGTATTTTTCTTAGTAGAGACGGGGTTTCACCGTGTTAGCCAGGATGGTCTCGATCTCCTGACCATCCTGGTCCCTGTCTCACACAATTCACCAACTTGAAGTATACAATTCAGTGGTTCTTGGTATACTCAAACATATGTGCAGTCATCACCATGGTTAATTTCAGAACACTTTTATTAGCCTTTTTTGTTCCTTTCCTTAACACTGCCCCCTCCCCACCCAGTCACAGGCAACCACTCATCTATTTTCCGTCTCTATGGATTTCCCTATTCTGGACATTTCATGTGAATTCAATCATAATCATTGGTGCCTTCTACGACTGGCTTCTTTCACTTTGTGTGATGTTTTCAAGGTTCATCCACGTTGTTGCATGTTTCAGTACTCCATTCCTTTTGTTTTGTTTTTCTTTTTTTTTTTTTAGACAGAGTTTCACTCTTGTTACTCAGGCTGGAGGGCAATGGTGTGATCTCAGCTCACTGTAACCTCTGCCTCTCAGGTTCAAGCGATTCTCTTGCCTTAGCCTCCTGAGTAGCTGGGACTACAGGCATACGCCACTACGCCTGGCTAATTTTTGTATTTTTTAGTAGAGATGGGGTTTCACCATGTTGGCCAGGCTGATCTCGAACTCCTGACCTCAGGTGATCCTCCCGCCTTGGCCTCCCAAAGTGCTGGAATTACAGGCGTGAGCCACCACACCCAGCCTCCATTCCTTTTTATGGGTGAACAGTGCTCCACTGTATAGGCCAGCCACAGTTTATCCATCCATTCTACTGATGAACATTTGGCTTGTTTTCACTTTTTAGCTATTATGAATATTGCTATGAGCATTTATGTAGTTATCCCTTGGCATCCCCAGGGGATTGGATCTAGGTCTCCTGCAAAAACCAAAATCTGAGAATGCTCAAGTCCCTTATATAAAAAAATGGTGCAGTATTTGCATATAACCTAAATACTTCATCTGGTATACTTTACAAATCATCTCTAGGTTTCTTATCATACCTAAACAGTGTAAATGCTATGTAAATAGTTGTTAGACTATATATATAAACAATATATGTATTGTTTTAAGCTTTGCATTATTTTTATTTTATTTTATTTTTTTTTTTCTTCCAAATATTTTTGGCCCACAGCTGGTTGGACCCTCCCTGCAAATGTGGAGCACCAACTACACAAGTTTTTGTATAGATGTATGTTTTCCTTTCTCTTGGGTATATATACTTAGGAGTAGAATTGCTGGGTTATATAATAACTGCAGGTTTAATCATTTGAGGAACTGTCAGATTGTTGTCCAGAGCAGATGTACCATTTTATAATCCCACCAGCAGTGTATGAGGGTTCCAATTTCTCCATACGGTCATCATTTATTATTTGATCTGCTGATTCCAGCCACCCAGTGAGTATGAAGTGAGATTTTATTGTGGTTTGAGTTTGTATCTCCCTGATGACTAATGATGTTAAGCATCTCTGCATGTGCTTATTGGCCATGTGTATCTCTTCCTTGGAGAAATGTTTTTCAAATTTTTGCTGATTTTTAAACTGGGGATTGTGTCTTTTTATTATTTAATTGTGAGAATTCTTTAAAAAAAAATTTTTTTTTTGAGATAGAGTCTTACTCTGTAGCCCAGGCTGGAATGCAGTGGCATGATCTCAGCTCACTGCCACCTCTGCATCCTGGGTCAAGCAATTCTCCTGTCTCAGCCTCCCAAGTACCTGGGATTACAGGCATGCGCTATCACACCTGACTAATTTTTGTATTTTTAGTAGAGATGGGGTTTCACCATGTTGGCCAAGCTGGTCTCAAACTCCTAGCCTCAAGTGATCTGCCCGCCTCGGCCCCGCAAAGTGCTGGGATTACATGCGTGAGACACTGTTCCCAGCCTACTTTTTTTTTTTTTTTTTTAAGAGACAAGATTTGGCTTGGCTCTGTCACTCAGGCTGGAGTGCAGTGCCACAGTCATAGCTTACTGCAACTTCAGACTCCTAGGCTCAAGTGGTCCTCCCACTTCAGCCTCCCAAGTAATCAGGACTACCACAGCTGGCTAATTTTAAAATTTTTTGTAGAGACAGGGTCTTGCCATACTGCCCAGGCTGATCTTGAACTCCTCCTAGTGATCCTCCTGCCTTGGCCTCCCAAAGCACTGGGATTACAGGGATGAGCAACTTTGCCCAGCCTAGTCTTCAGAACTCTTTATATATTCTAGATACAAGTCCTTTTATATATATATGTGTGTGTCTGTGTACGTATATATATGTGTATATATATGCATATATATGTATATACATGATTTGAAAATATTTTCTTCCATTCTGTGGGCTGTCTTCTCACTTTCTTGAGGGTATCCACTTCTTCCTGGATGACTTTTCCCTTTCCTATTACATTCCCGTGCTTCTCCCACCCCTCTTCCACCTCTTCTTCTATGTGCCTATGTGTTACTTTATGTATAAATACATACTTAAAAAAATACATAGTAGCACATTCTCATGGTTCCACATCTTTCTTTAGCAGAACAATTTTTAGAAAATGAAACTATAGCCTTTATATGGATCTTATCAGTTTTTGTACCAATATTCTGCTCCAAGATCCAATCCAGGATTCCACAGGGTACTTGGTCACCCAGTCTCCTTAGCATTTACAATTCATGACAATCCTTCGACATTTCTTTACCTTTCATCATCTTAACACTTCTGAAGGGACTAGTCAACATTTTGGAGAACGTCCTCCAATTTGGGTTGTTTGACATTCTCACTGATTAGACTGAGGTTATATGTTTTGACAAGAATACCACGGAGGTGATATGCCTTCCCCAGGGCATTATATCTGAGGACACACATGATACCAAGTTTTCTTGTTTCTGGTGATGTTTTAACCTCATCACTTGGTTAGGCAGTATCTATTAATTGGTTTCTCCATTGTAAAGTCACTGTTTTTCCTTCTGTAATTAGTATTTTGGGGGGCAATACTTTGTGACTATGCAAATATCCTATTTCTCCTTAAATTTTCACCTGGCAATTTTTAACCAAAATCAGTGGATCTTGCTTGTAGCAATTACTATGGTGTTCTAAAACATAATTTTCAATTTCCTATCTTCCTTCTATATTTATTAATTGCAAGTTTTCTATAAGGAAGAACTGTCCCTTCATCCCATTTAATCATGTATTTATATTGGTATGGACGAACTGGAGAGAGAGAGAGAGAGAGAGAGAGAGAGATACACACACACACACACACACACACATACACAATTATTATTTTTTTTTTTTTTGAGACGGAGGCTCGCTCTGTCACCCAGGCTGGAGTGCAGTGGCCGGATCTCAGCTCATTGCAAGCTCCGCCTCCCAGGTTTATGCCATTCTCCTGCCTCAGCCTCCCGAGTAGCTGGGACTACATTAGCTGGGACTACAGGCGCCCGCCACCTCGCCCGGCTAGTTTTTTGTATTTTTTAGTAGAGACGGGGTTTCACTGTGTTAGCCAGGATGGTCTTGATCTCCTGACCTCGTGATCCGCCTGTCTCGGCCTCCCAAAGTGCTGGGATTACAGGCTTGAGCCACCGCACCCGGCTATTATTTTTTAATTTAATTTTTTTTTTTTGAGAGGGAGTCTCGCTCTGTCGCCCAGACTGGAGTGCAGTGGCACAACCTCAGCTCACTGCAAGCTCTGCCTCCCGGGTTCACATCATTCTCTGGCCTCAGCCTCCCGAGTAGCTGGGACAACAGGCGCCCGCCACCACGCCCGGCTAATTGTTTTGTATTTTTAGTAGAGACGGGGTTTCACCGTGCTAGCCAGGATGGTCTCGATCTCCTGACCTCATGATCCGCCCGCCTTGGCCTCCCAAAGTGCTGGGATTACAGGTGTGAGCCACCACGCCCGGCCTGGATATTTATTTAATCTTTGGGCTATAATCCAATACTATTATCACATTTCATTGCTCAAATTCCAGCTATGGCCACTGGCCATTGAGAATCTTTCAGGCTGGGTCCTCCTTCCAACATGCTTCCTTTTTTTTCTTTCTTTTTTTTTTTAGACAAGTCTTGCCCTGTCGCCCATGCTGGAGGGCAGTGGCGTAATCTCGGCTCAAGCGATTCTCATGCCTCAGCTTCCTGAGTAGCTGGGACCACAGGTGTGTGCCACTACACCTGACTAATTTTTATGTTTTTAGTAGAGATGGGGTTTCATCATGTTGGCCAGGCTGGTCTCGAACTCCTGACCTCAAGTGCTCCACCCACCTGGTCCTCCCAAAGTGCTGGGATTACAGGCATAAGTCACCACACCCAGCCAGTGCTTCCTTTTTTTTTTTTTCTTTTTTTTTCAAGCACTCTCTTGCCGTAAGATGTTCCTGGCTTATCTTGTATTTTCCTTGCCACAACCACTTTTCCAAGGAGCTCCACCATAGCAACCTTCTAAAACTATAAATCTGATTGTGTTCTTCCCACTTCAAATCTTCCCACAACCTCCCACTGCTTTTGGGACCAACCAAAGCCCTCAACACAACCCTCGAAGCCCTGCCTTTGTCTGGCCCCTGAGCAACTCTTTGGACAAGCTTTCCTGGACTCATGCAGCCTCATTGTTCTATCTTCTTCAAGTGCCTCCTGCAGGATCAGTATTTCCAAATGCAATGCATCCTGTTATTGAACATTCCCTGTGAAGAGGAGGGGACTCCCCATACTGTTAAAAGGGGAGCTCCCCCAGGAGAGGCTCTTGCTTGTATTTCTGCACTCCCTGCCACACCCTCTGCCAGTGTACCACTCCTACCAACCAGACCAGGCCCTGAGCCACCCTGCCCCCTGCAGAACTGGTGATCTCCTTTCATTCTCACCAGAAAAAAAGGTTAGAAAGAAGGGACAGTAGACCATCCTGGCTAACACGGTGAAACCCCATTTCTACTAAAAAAAATACAAAAAACTAGCTGGGCGAGGTGGCGGGCGCCTACAGTCCCAGCTGCTCGGGAGGCTGAGGCAGGAGAATGGCGTGAACCCGGGAGGCGGAGCTTGCAGTGAGCTGAGATCCGGTCACTGCACTCCAGCCTGGGCGATAGAGCGAGACTCCGTCTCAAAAAAAAAAAAGAAAGAAAGAAGGGACAGCTAAGAACATACCTGGGCTCATCAGGTTCCCCGAAAGACCCCTAACTATCCTCCACCAAATGGCCCTTAAGGCCCACAGGACAAACTATACTGAGGGGTGAGGAAGAGACATTTTCAGATTTGTCCCTGACCCTTTCAAAGTCCTCAATCCTCTCAAAAAAAGGAAAAAAAAAAAAAAAAAAAAAAGCCAGAAGCGGTGGCTCACGCCTGTAATCCCAACACTTTGGGAGGCCAAGGTGGGCAGATTAAGAGGTCAGGAGTTTGAGTCCAGCCTGACCAACATGGTGAAACCCTGTCTTTACTAAAAATACAAACATTAGCTAGGCATGGTGGTGAGCGCCTGTGGTCCCAGCTACTCAGGAGGCTGAGGCAGGAGAATTGCTTGAACCCGGGAGGCAGAGGTTGTGATGAGCCAAAATCGCACCACTGCACTCCAGCCTGGGTGACAGTGAGAGTCCGTCTCAAAAAAAAAAAAGTTCTCAACCCACTCTTAGGCCTCAGTGACTCTCTCTGGCAAATAGTACTAACCTATTCATTCTACAGATATTTCTGGACTGACAAACTCACTAGGAAACGCATTGCTTAGGTATATAGCTGGGGGCAATTCAGAGAAGGGTCAGCTCTTGGGCTTCTGGGAGCTTTCAGTCTATAGGGGACATAAGACATGCAAGAAAAAAAATCAGTAGTCTTTCTGTATGTTAACAATGAACCACCTAAAAAATTACAAAATAATAAAATATTCCAGAATAAGTTTAACCAAGGAGGTGAATGATCTCTACACTAAAAACTATAAAACACTGATAAAAGAAATTGACATGAATAACTGGAAAGATGTCCCATGTCTGGGATTGGAATAATTAATATTTTTAAAATGTCCATAAATACCCAAAGCAATCTACAGATTCAATGCAATCCCTATCAAGATATCAATTATATTTTTCACAGAAATAGGAAAAAAATCCTAAAACTCATATGGAACCGTAAAAGACCCCAAATAGCCAAAGCAATATATCTGACAAAAGAATTACTTTGATAGAGTAAATAACAGAGGTTAAAATCCTCTTATTTCTAGAACATAGGAATTGAACCAACCCCTGAGAATCCAAAATTCTCCGTGCTACCTATCACACCACATCCTAGAGTAAAGCCAGGTAAATAAGCTGAGCAAAAGTTTGTTCTTGAGCAAAAGAACAAACTTGGAGACATTACACTACCTGATTTGAAGAACCTACTACAAAGCTATAGTAATCAAAATAGCATGGTACTGGCATAAAAACAGACACTAGATGAATGGTTCAGAATAGAGAGACCAGAAATAAATCCACGTTTACAGTTAATTGACGGCTGACAAAGATGCCAAGAACACACAACAGGGAAAGGACAGTCTCCTTAGTAATCAGTATTGAGAAAACTGGATATTCACATGCAGAAGAGTAAAATTAGATTAGACCCTCATCTCACACCATATACAAAAATCAACTAAAAATCTATTAAAAACTTAAACCTGGCCGGTCACAGTGCTCATGCCTATCATCCTAGCACTATGGGAGGCCAAGGCAGGCAGATCACTTGAGGTCAGGAGTTTGAGACCAGCCTGGGCAACGGAGTGAAACCTCCTCTCTACTAAAAATACAAAAATTAGCTGGGTGTGGTGGCTCATGCCTGTAATTCCAGCTACTTGGGAGGCAGAGGCACAGGAATCTCTTGAACCCAGGAGGTAGTGGAGGTTGTAGTAAGCTGAAATCTCACTGCTGCACTCTGGCCTGGGTTACAGAGCGAGACTCTGTCTTGAAAAAAAAAAAAAAAAAAAAAACAACAACCTTAAACCTGACCAGAAACTGTAAAACTACTAGAATAAAATAAAATACAGGGGAAAAACTCCATGACATTGGTCTGGGCAATGACTTTTTGGATATGACCCCAAAAGCACAGGCAAAAAGGAGATTACATCAAACTAAAAAGCTTCTGCAGAGCAAAGGAAACAGCAGATTAAAGAGACAATCAACAAAATAGTAGAAAATATTCGTAAACCACACTTCTCATTCACTCAGGCTGGAGTGCAGGTTGGTTGCAGTGGTACAATTATGGCTTACTGTAACCTCAAACTCCTGGGCTCAGCTGATCCTCCCACCTCAGCCTCCCGAGTAGCTGGGACTACAGGCATGCATCACCATGTCCAACTAATTTTTTGGATTTTTTTTTTTGTAGAGACAGGGTTTGACCATGTTGCCCAGGCTAGTCTCGAACTCCTGGGCTCAAGCAATCTGCCTGCCTCAGCCTCCCAAAATGCTGGGATTATAGGCATGAGCCACCATGCAGAACCTGACATTTCTTAAAAGACATACAAATGGCCAGTGGGTATATGAAAAAATGCTCAATATCACGAATCATCAGGAAAATGTAAATTTAACCACAATGAGATATTACTTCACACCTTTAGAATATTATAAAAAAGACAAAATAATAAGTGTTGACAAGGATGTGGAGAAAAGGGAACCCTTGTACACCATTGGAGGGAATATAAATTAGTATAGCCACTATGGTAAATGGTATGGAAGTTTCTCAAAAAACTTAAAATAGGCCAGACCCAGTGGCTCACACCTATAATCTTAACACTTTGGGAGGCCAAGGCAGGAGGATCACTTGAGTCCAGGAGTTCAAGACCAGCCTAGACAACACAAGACCCTGTATTTAAAAAAAAAAAAAAAAAAAAGGCTGGGCGTGGTGGCTCACGCCTGTAATCCCAGCACTTTGGGAGGCCGAGGTGGGCGGATCACAAAGTCAGGAGATGGAGACCATTCTGGCTACATGGTGAAACCCCGTCTCTACTAAAACTACAAAAAATTAGCCGGGCATGGTGGCGGGCGCCTGTAGTCCCAGCCACTTGGGAGGCTGAGGCAGGAGAATTGCTTGAACCCCGGAGGCAGAGCTTGCAGTGAGCTGAGATTGCCCACTGCACTCCAGTCCGGGCGACAGGGCAAGACTCCATCTCAAAAAAAAAAAAAAAATTAAAAACCCTTAAATGGAACTACCATTAAATCAGGATGTTGAAGAGATATCTGCACTCCCATGTTTATTCATTGTAGTCAAGATATGGAACCACCCTAAGTATCCATCAGTAGATGAATGGATAAGGAAAAGATGCTATATATACATAATAGGACACTATTCAGCCCTAAGAAAGGAGGAAATCCTGTCATTTGTAACAACGTGGATGAATTCGGAGAACACTATGTTACATGAAATAAGCCAGGCACAGAAAAATACCACATGATCTCACTTATATATGGATTCTAAAAAGTTGAATGCGTAGAAGCAGAGGATTGCTTGAGCCCAGGAGTTCAGGACCGGTCTGGGCAACATAGCAAGACTCTGCCTCAAGGGAAAAAAAGAAAACAGACATGTGGATAGATAGCTGTACTATGAAGGAAGTTCCATAAGAGGAGTCTGTTGAAGAACTTTAAAAATCAGGAAAGAAATATTGGAGTTTTTCAGATTTGGAGACATCAAGTGAACAGAAGGTAAAGACAGGTGGGGTTTACATACAATGAAAAGGGAAGGGTGTCATTCCACACAGAAGGAAGGGCAGAAACAGAAGTGAGGAGGCAGAAACCTCTGGGTGTATATGGAACCAGAATGACTCAGTGCTGCTGGATCTAAGGACATTTGAAGGTGATTGTTTCCTGCTCCCCGGCCCATGCCAATAACTAACTCCTCTCCTATCCCCTGGCAGAATTAGGGAGTTGCATCTTTTCAATATCCTGGGCATAACCAGAGACACATGCTGGGTCCCACAGGAGGAACCAAGGCAGAGAGGCTCCTGGAGGTGATGGCGAAGGTGATGGCAGAGCTGACCACTGAAATATCAGCTATTAGTATTTTCTTCCAGGTCTGAGATAATAGGGCCTAGGAGGCTGCACCTGCAGGTGGGGGAGAGCTGGGCAGATACCCTTCCAGCTCCTAGTACCCATCCCCTAAACTTTATCTCCTGGCTTTTTTTTTTTTTTGAGATGGAGTTTTGCTGTGTCACCCAGGCTGGAAGGCAGTGGCGTGATCTTGGCTCACTGCAACCTCCACCTCCCGGGTTCAAGCGATTCTCCTGCCTCAGCCTCCCAAGTGGCTGGGACTACAGGCGCGTGCCACCACGCCTGGCTAATTTTTGTATTTTGAGTAGAGACCGTGTTTCACCGTATTAGTCAGGATTATCTCGATCTCCTAACCTTGTGATCCACCCACCTCAGCCTCCCAAAGTGCTGGGATTACAGGCATAAGCCACTGCGCCCAGCCTCCCAATCTCCTGGCTTCTTTCTACAACAAGAATAGGCTCTGGCCAGCCAATATGCTTTCTGCATTCAAGCAACTCCAGTGCTCAGCTAGTGGGCACCATCCAGCCAGAGCCCAGAGGTGACACCCCAAGCTACCAGCTCTGCGCTGGGAGGAGAAAACAGCTCTGGTTTGCCCACAAGCCCCCACTGGGCTCTGCTCTTGTTTGTGATCACAAACAGGAGGCAGGCTTTTGGGATTCTGCTCCTGAGATTCATGCAGCCAAACCACATGACCCTAGGTGAAGCTGGCACCCCACTGGGCCTCAGTTTCCTTCCTGTAAAATGGGGGTCAGCCCTCTGACTCCTCTCCCCTGCAGGGCACAGGAGAGAAGAATATCCCATCTAGAAAAGGACTGCAGCTGAGGAGCCAGGTCCCTTGTGTGGGACAGGGGTGGGGTAAGGAGCTCCGCAGGGCCTTCAGGGATAAACTGCTGGCTTTGATGCTGCCTTGCTCCTTCAAGGCCTGCAGGCTTCCCAGGAAAGCAGTGGGGGAGGAGAGAGGAAGGGGCGGCAAAGCCAAGAGTTTTAGCCTTCTTCTAGCCTGGAGGACAGGAAGTGAGGTGCTGTCTACAGAGGAAGTGAGAAGCAAACCCCCATCCCCACCCCCCAACTTCCCCTCAGCCTGGAGTGGAAAGAAAGGCTCCAGCTTCAGGAGCCTGCAGGCTCACAGCTGGGGAAATAGAAGGTGATGCAATGCGGGTAGGGGAAAAGGAATGATCAGCACCATCTGGAAGAGAAGGGGGTCTCCTGTCTTAGACACAGTAAAACTCTAGGGACCCAGGACATCCCACAGACTGGGGGAGTGGTGAGAAGAGAAGCCACTCAAGCCAAGTTGAGAAAGCCAGTATTCCAGGCCACGTGGTACCCACATCTGCAGTCCTGGCCTGACTCCTGCTCCCAGCATGTGTGCCATGTCATGCGCCTCAGCACGGGCCACCCCCAGCACTAGGTGGGGCAAGTCCTCGGAGCACTTGCTCTTACAGCACGTGTCCTTTCTTTGCAACCCTTATCACGGCTATAATTATAGAACTGTTTAATTACTTGATTAACGTGGACTTTTTTGATCACCACTTATCCCTAGAGATTAGCACAGCACCCGGCACACAGTAAATTCTAAATAATCTGTTGGCTGAATAAATAGGCCGCTCATATGGCTTGAGAATTCCTCAGAGGCCAGTTTGGCCTGAATCCTGACATCTGAATGAAGTTCGGTATACAAAGGTGAATGAACACTGCTCATGACTTGGGGCCAACTGGGGAACCCTGGGATGAGTGGTCAAGGCCAGTGCTATGGTCTGAATGCTTGTATCCCCGCAAATCCACATGTTGAAATCCTAACACCCAAGGTAATGCTATTGCGGGGTGGTGGGGCAGTGGTGCTTTGGGACGTAAATAGGTCATGGAGGTGGAGCCCTCATGAAGGGGATTAGTGCTCTTATAAAAAGGGGCCTGGTGAGATTCCTCACCCCTTCTACCACGTGAGGACACAATAAGAAGCCTCTGTCCAGGAATCAGAAAGCTGGCCCTCACCAGACACCAAATCTGCCCTTGCCTTCACCTTGGACTTCCCAGCCTCTAGAGCTGTGAGAAATAAATTTCTGTTGTTTCTAAGCTGCCTAGCTTATGGTATGTTGTTATAGCAGCTCAAACAGACTAAGACAGCCAGAAACGGGAGAGCTGACATAGGTGGTAGGAGAAATCCAGGCACACCCGGTACTGCTAATAGGTAAGGCAACAAATACAGTAGACATGCTACGCTGTATTTTTGGGTAAGAATGAAAAAAAAGAATATATATTTGTGTGTGTTTGGTATTGTGTAAGGAAACTCAAGGGATATATAAGAAACTAATAAATGATTATGGGGGAAAAGGGGATGGAGGTGGGCGCGAGATTTTTTTTTTTTTTTGAGACACGGTCTCACTGTTGCCTAGGCTGGAATGTGGTAGCTCAATCTCTGCTCACTGCAACCTCTGCTTCCTGGGTTCAAGTGATCCTCCCACCTCAGTCTCCCCAGTAGTTGGGACTACAGGTGCACACCACCACGCCTGGCTAATTTTTATATTTTTTGGTAGAGACGAGGTTTCACCGTCTTAGTTAGGCTGGTCTTGAACTCCTAACCTCAAGTGACCCACCCACCTTGGCCTCCCACAGTGCTGGGCATGAGCCACAGTGCCCAGCAGAGATTTCAATTTTCAAACTAAATTTATAAAACCTGGTGAAAAAAGAAAACAAAACTGCAAAAAATATTAGAAGGAATCAAACTATTCAACAAGTTGATTTCTAAAGCTCCTCCCAGCTGTGGCATCGACCCTCTTCCAGGCCCCTAGGACAAGGGAGCAGGAGAGGCGGCCAGTCAGATGAATGTGGGGCCTCTAACCCATGGTTGCTGATGCCTTCACATCCTTTCTTCTCCAGCCATCTTGCCCTGGGTTAGCAGAGAGGCCCTCCTAACCCCAAGCTGTGGTGTGGGCATGGTAACACCACTATTCAGAAGTTGGTCATGGGCACTTCCACCTGGGTAAGAGTTGGGTTTATTCTAGGTCCTTCAGAAGGGGGACAGTCTGGTCAGGGGCAGAGGCAGAGGGCAGGGGAAAGTTTGGGGCCAGTGGGGTAAATGACTCCTGGAAGTGCCTGGTGCTGCTGTGGGCAGGTTCTGGAGGTGTCTCAACACATCCTTGTATAGAAGGGCCGATTATAGCCCCCACATCAAGCCAGCTGGGAGTGAGGTAAATCAGCCCCTGGGAATTGCAACTGTTGAGAACCCCAGAGACACACCCCAGGAGTTCCAGGGCCCCTCACAGCCCTGCCTAGAAAAACCTTGATCACTGGCCTACCAGAGTGTCTATGGGCAGGGACAATTTCAGGCTGAACTACATGAGAGTGAGGAGACATGCAGACCACAGGTTCTAAGCAGCACCTGTCACTCAAGCCCTGCAGGCAACAACAGGAGCAGCAGAATGGGGTCTTCTCTCCTTTAAGACATCTATACTTGAAAAAAAAAAAAAGCATAGTGAATATTGGAGAATTCCCAGAGTTCAAGGACCAGCATAAGGTACAGGGTGCTGTGTCTGACTGGGTTCTTCTCAGCAGTTGCTGGGTTTTAGAAATTGGTAATAACAGCAACAATAATTCACCTTAATAACAGCCTGGCCTCCTCTTTCATCTGCGTAACTCCCAGAGCTGGGAAAATGGTAATTATCGACCAGGTGCCACACCCCAATGGTGATGCATAATTAATACAGGAACACTGGCTGGGAAACTGAGGCCCAAGGAGAAGGATTTCCCCTCACAGAGAGCTACAGACACAGGTGCCGAGGGTTGCTGGGCGGAGGGGGGTGAGGGTGCCAGTTCCACACCTGTAGTGTTTTGGGAAGGTGCTGAAGACAGGGGCACTCATTCCAGAGTCCTCCAGACTTGGGTTTGGGGAGAAGGTGAAGAAAGACCCAGGTATGTGTCCCAAGCCCCCTCCTAGGCTGCGGCAGGGCCTGGGAGGCCCTCCCAAGCCCTGGCTGGGTTGAGTCAAGGCCTCTGTTCTTGAGCCCATGCCCTACCCTCCCAGAGTATCACAAAGCAGGCTGGCAGCTGCCTCAGGCACCTCCACATCTCTATAGTATGCCCAGGCGCCACAGGGTAAGTGAGCGCTCAGCCCTCCGAACAGCCCCACGCCACAGGCATAGTCCATGAAGTGGGAGTGGGGAACACCTTACAGCCAGGTAGGTGGATCAGATCAAGAAGAGTGAAGAAATGGGGGAGACTGCTTCTTGGGAACCCCAGTCCATCTCTGAAGCCCCCTTGCATCCTTGGTACTGATCCTAAAATAAAGAGATCCTTCCTACAGCAAGGCCTGTCTGGCTAGTGCTGTAGAAACCTGCCGGGGAGGTCCAGTTGGCGTATGCCCTCTAAGAAGGCAGAGGACGGTGGGCAAAGCATCCTAAGAGACCAAAGACCTTTTCCCACTGTGTCCACAGAGGGAACCAGTAGAGACTCAAACCAGGAGGGAAGGGTAAACAAAGATGGAGGCATTGCATATGTAGGTCCTTCCACAGCCTGCTGCGTGCCTGGTACTGTGACAGATGCCAGGACAGAAAAAATCTAAGTTCCCGAGAAACTACAAGAGCCAAGACAGGCAGCAACCAATGACCTTGTCCTCCAACCCTCCAGGTCAGTGTCTGGGGGAAAATATTATGGGTCTTGTTCTTAGGGATTTGAAGTTGTTTTTCCTCAGCATGTTACAAAGCTGACCAGAGCCCCTGGGGGGTCCTGCGATAACACTCTGACTCTCCAAGGGCCCAGCTTTCTGCTATCTCAGGTTCAAGAACTGGCCCTCTCTGCTTTAAATCTAGCCAGGCTACCTCATGCATCAAACATTAAGGCAGAATGGGACCACGTGAAACTACAGAGCAGAATCAGGAGGCCTGCCTCTGACACTCACCACCGCATGAATCACTTCCCGCTCTGGACTTCAGTTTCCCCATTTTTAACACGAGGGCGTTAGACTAGACTGTCTCTAGGATTCCTTCCAACCTATGCTCTGTATTGTTTTGATGTAGTGGCAGATCCCAGATTGATTTACATAAATTTGCATGTTCAGAAACCCCAAACTCCAAGTATAGAAAATCCAATCAGTCCATTAATGCAGCCAGACTGGGGCTCGGGGAACCTGCCAGGTTTGGGTGAGGGTTGTCGAAGGAGACGGTGGGAGCAGTGTTGAATTGGGGGAGGGGCTGAGAAGCAGGGGCTAGAAAGGGCACTTGTTTTGAGAAATGCAGCTCTGGTGACTCAGGCATGATGGGGTCAGGGACCCCACTTTGGCTGTCAGGCAAGGGCCCTTTCTCCTCCTGCTTCTAACGGGGCCTCTGGCTGGCCAGCCTCAGAGCCACACCCCAAGAGGGAACAGCAGCCTCTGCCTAGTAACAGCTGCATCCTTCAGTCTGACAGGGACTCCAGCATTAGCCACTTTCTGGGAAACTGACCTCCCTGGGAGCTTCCATTATCCATTCCAAGGGCTCACAGCAGTAAGGAAGGCTTCCCTGGGGTTTAACCTAAACACCTCCTGCGGCAGCTTCACCCTCATAGGCAGCAGGGCCCAGGGCAGAGGGCTTTCCAGTCCCAGGAGAGCCAGCAGAGGGAAAAGCAACGCAGGGAGAATGTGCCCCTACATGAGCAAACCCAGGGCTTCCTTAACCACCACCTCTCCTTCAACATTCCCCTTCAACTGGGAGACCGAGGATGAAAACAAACAAGAACTTCAAGACCTCTGGCTCTTGGGCTGGAAAGCAAGTCCCAACCTGGAGAGCCCAACTCCTGACGAAGTCCTACCCCGGGAGGGAAGGGGCTGGGAAAGGTGGGGTGGGTGCAGTTTCTCCTCACTGCTGCCACTGGCTGGTTTGGCAGGGCCTGGGAGGCTGGCTGGGCTGCATGAGGGCAGTGGGGAAGATTCCTTAGCCCCTTGCCTGGGACCTGGGGATGTGAGTACAGCAGTGAGGTGGGCAGGGCTGGGGATGGGATGGGCAAAAGCAGTGGGGCCCTCCTTGCCCTCCTCCTATAAGAGGGCGGGTGGGTGAGTGTGTTGTGCTCCCTGGCCCAGATCCTAAAACAAGTCCCAACAGCTGAGACTTAAACTGTCTCCTGGGAATCTGCTTACCCTGCTGGCCCTTGGCTGCCTCCTCCTCTCTCAGCTCCTCTTCAAAGGGCCAGGATGTCTCACCACAGGCGTGATGGGTGGGCCAAACCCAAGCCAGCAGGAGTTCATATCCCAAGGCACCAGGGGTGTGTGGGACAAGGTCTACTCTCAGGCACAGAATAAGGGAATCTGTTCTCTCTACACAGGGTTCTAATCCTAAGTAATTGCAATTTAAAGCACATCCAACACTTTAGCTCCCTCTAAATGGAACCATTCTGCCAGAGGACCTTTCTCCCCTATAGATTCACCCATCAGTGAAACCATTCAATGTCAAAAGTGGAAGGGAATATTAGAGCTATCTAGTCCAACTACTGAATTTTAAAGATGGGGAAACTGAGCCCCAGAGAGTAAACTGCCTCGGCCAAGGTCATACAGCAAGCTAGGAAAAGTAGGGACCAGAGCTTCTGACTCTGTCTTTATTGATACCAGCACTTACACTGGTCCCCAAACACTTAGGTCTTCACCGGCCTATCATGAAGATCCTTCTTCCCTGCCAACCACACGGCACCTGCCCCTCCAGGTCCTCACTCTTTTCGTGAGGGCCAGAGCTGGAGAAAGATGCCACCTCATGCATAGACCATAGCCTTTGAAAACAAGCTTGAACTTGGGAATATCTCCCCGGACAGGAATACATACGGTTTCTTTGGGATAGGAAACCCACTAACCCCAGGTTGTTTTTAGGAAGATGGGGGGACCAACTTGAGAAGTGAATTCCTGTCACACAAGGAGTCTGAGAGGGCCAGATGGCGTAATGTGTGCAAGGGAGGGTCTGCAACAAGGCAAATGGGCTATGTTCATTTTCCCCAAAAGTACTGACCATAAACCGGTTAGGCATTGACACCCTTTCTACCGCTCCCCAGGACCACCCCTGCCCGGGCTACTTCCTCTGGCTGACCACTGTGCTTAAGAAGGAGGACCCATGAAAGAGCGGGAGAAGTGGGAGGGAGGGATTGCCTCTACAGCCAGAGAACTACTTAGCCCAAGATCCCTAGCTCCTCAGCAAGGCAGGCCTTTAAGAAGTAGCAGCTGGACAGACTAGGTAGACTGGGCTGATCCAGCCCTAGGATGCCTAGAAAACTAGGCCTGTGGGAGGCGAGGGCCCTCTGTGCCCTTGGGGCCATGCCAGGACTGGAGACAACGTGGGGCCTTGGGCCCAGGACAAGGAGAGGGGAGCTAGGATCCGGGCAGCCGCTTTCTTAGTTGGGCTAAGCCAGGGGAGCGTCGGGCACAGATGAATTCTCTGCATTCTTCTGGCACCGCAGCCAGCACCCGGAGGGCCTTTTCTGCAGGCGCTGCCCTGTCCCTGCTCCCTGCCCAACCAACCCTCCTCCCTCCCTTAGCTTCTCTTCAGCGTGCAGCCCGCCAGGTCCTTCCTCCTTCCCGCAGCCCCTCAAAGCCTCTGAAGGGCTGTTCTCTAGGAGACCCGCTCTTTCCGCCTCTCCCCGCCTTCCCCAGGCCCTACCGCCCCAGGCCACGGGGACTGGAAGGAGTGCGAAAGGGAGCCCGAGGCTCGTCTCCGCGCCTGCGCTTTGGGGAGAGAGCCCCTCCCCCCGCAATAACCCGGCACCGCTAAGCGGCACCCGGACGGTGGGATGCGGGTTGGGTGGGGTGGGCAGCTGGGGCAAGGTCAGTGCTTTCAAAGAGGGAGGGGAGCTCGGCCCCCGGAACATCCCCCACTCCCGAAAGTTTCCCTTCCGGGGCCACTGAGTATGCGCGAGGATGGCGCGGGGGGCGGGAGGGGGTGGGGTGGGGGTGCACAGAGTCTCAGCCGGACCCCCGAGGAGGGTGCAGCTGGAGGGAGGGACGGAGGGGCGGGCAGTATGGTTTGGGCAGGAAGCCGAGACGCCCTCTCCGACCCTGTACTGCCACGAGAGCCTTACCCTCTACACCCCACTTCCCCCGGCACGGAGCTACAGATCCCCCCCGCACTCGCCGCTCTTTCAATTCCAAGTAGACCCAGAACTCACCGAAATCAGGTGTTGAGCTGGGCCAGGGCAGGCCGGATCCGCCAGGTCCATGGCCGCGGTTGGGGCGGGGGGCAGAGAAAGGGGGGTGCCGGAGCCGCCTCCTGATGTCAAGGCTTTAAAGGGGCCGGAGAGCCCCGCCCCTGGCTCTGACCCCGCCTCCCTCCTCCCTAGCAGCCAATCCACATTCACCCTGGATGCGCGCCCCTCCCAGCCCCCTCCAGATGTTCCCAGGACGCCAGCTAAGTCCGCCCGGCCGGCGCGCGCCGCTTCCGCTGTGGTGGGAAGGACCTCCCTTCCCCCTCTGTAGAAACACTTTCTCCAGGCCCGGCCGGGCTTGGTAAACCTCAGCCGTGCCTGGGTAGAGGACGCCGGGCTGGGCCGAGCGGGGGTGGAATGAGGGCGTCTAGAACAGAGAAAACTAAGTAGGTGCGCGCGGACCCACAGGCATGCGCGTTTGCTTCTGTGGGGCTGGGCGTGCACGTGTATGTGTGGTTGTGAGCGTCGGTGTTTGTCATTTGCCTTTCTGCGTATGTGTTGGGTGTAAATCCATAGGGAAAGTCTTGAGTGCCTCTTTGGCCTTAAATGCTCCCGCCTCTCTCTTCCTTATCCAGGATAGGGTCGTCCCCCCAGTAATCTGGAACACAGTGATAGGAACAGGCTCCGCTCATCAGACAAGCAGTGCTGGCCGTTTCCTCACTGGTTTGGGAGGGAAGGCTGGGCAGAAAATGGATACAACCTTGTTCTCAACCACTTGCTATCTCGGTGGGGATGAGGAAAAGCAAACAGCCCATCCAGGCCCCTGCAGAGCCTCAGAGCTTTCAATATCATTCCCATTAGTCCTTAATTAAACACTTACTTGCCCTCGCTTAAATACCCTATAAACTCACAACCTGCATTGTAGTGACTGCCCGAGAAATGTAGGTTCTCAACTGGGTTCTGCAGGGAAATACGAAGGAATCCCTAGGCACAGTCTCTGCCTATTCATTAAAATTTCTTTTGTTGTGAGTATACAAAGGAGGCAGCTTAGAGTATCATATTAGTCCAATAAAGGAACATAAAAAGTAAGGGAATTTAGGGTGCTCAGACTGGCTAGGATTAGGAGTTCTTTCCTGAAGGAGGCTTATTTAAACACGGGATTTGAAGGGCAGAGAGAACTTCAGTAGGGTCCAGGCAGGGTAAAGGCCACAAAGAGACTCAGATAGGAAAGAACAAATTATCTGCATAGGACCGTGAGCAGATCACCGTGGTACGTTGGGAAGTGGGAGAAGTTAATGGAAGAGGTTTCCTTCGGAGGAGAGCGGAATAAGGATACGGATGTGACAAGGCATAAGATAAGTCATTTTGGGTTCTTGAGCATAGAGGTAGCTTGATGAAAAAAGTGCCCAAGGACAGCTATTACTGGAACCTAAAAGATGTCTTGATGGTTACTCCCACCAACTTTCTCATTTATTTTTGCTTAAAAAATATTTTATTCTGGTTGGGCATGGTGGCTCACGCCTGTAATCCCAGCACTTTGGGAGGCCAAGGCAGGCGGATCACAAGGTCAGGAGGTAGAAACCATCCTGGCTAACACGGTGAAACCCCATCTCTACTAAAAATACAAAAAATTAGCTGGGCATGGTGGTGGGCTCCTGTAGTCCCAGCTAATTGGGAGGCTGAGGCAGGAGAATGGCATGAACCCGGTAGGTGGAGCTTGCAGTGAGCCAAGATCGTGCCACTGCACTCCAGCCTGGATGACAGAGTGAGACTCTTTTCTCTGAGATGGAGTCTCACTCTGTCCCAGGTTGGATGGAGTGCAGTGGCACAATCTCTGCTCACTGCAACCTCTGCCTTCTGATTTCAGGTGATTCTCCTGCCTCAGCCTCCCAAGTAGCTGGTATTACAAGTGTGCGCAACCACACCTTGCTAATTTTTGTATTTTTAGTAGAGACGGGAGTTTCACCATGTTGGCCAGGCTGGTCTCGGACTCCTGACCTCAGGTGATTTGCCCACCTCGGCCTTCAAAGTGCTAGGATTACAGATATGAGCCACCGTGCCCAGCCCTTAAACAATTCATAACATGCAATAAAATGCACACATCTTAGGTGCTTTGTTTGGTGAATTTCAAAATATACACCTATGTAATTAACACCCAAAACAAGAGACTGAACCATCACCCTAGAAAGTTCCCTCATGCCCCTTTATAGTTGATCACCCCACACCCACCACCACCCTCCCCTGGCAACTTCCTGAATTATAGCACCATAGATTTGTCTGCATTTGTATTTCACATATATGGAACTTTACGGTATATACTTGTGTCTGTATGCTTTAGCTTAGTAATGTTTTTGAGATCCATCCATGTGTATCAGTAATCTGTTCTTTTTTATTGCTGAGTAATATTCCATCACATGAATATATCACAATGTGTTTATCCATTCTTCAATTGATGGATATTTGGGTATTTCCAGTTGGGGTTATGATGAATATGGCTGCTATTAACATTCGGGTGCAAATATTTTCATAGACATGTTTTCATTTCTTCTTTTCACCTTGTTTCTTGATGATAATGGCATCTTCAGAAGCCTACAGCGTTGTGAACTCTTATTCAATCATCTAACATTTATTGAATAGGGATCAGTGGGATAGTTCTGGGATTACAACACAAAGTAGACATGGTCCTTTCCCCAAAGGGCTTGAAAGTCCAATAAAACTCCATGTACCTGTTGTATCCCTAATATTGCCTTGTATTCCTAATTCTGCATTGAGGTAGAAAACCTTAAAAGTCTGCCAGGCATTTCTGACTGCTTTTGGATGTTTCCAAATAACTGAATTATTGGAAGTAAACAGAACATCAAGATGATAATTTACTTTTTTTTTTTTTTTTTCTTTTTTGAGACAGAGTCTCACTCTGTCACCCAGGCTGGAGTGCAGTGGCACAATCTCGGCTCACTGAAGTTCTGCCTCCCAGGAGGCAATTCTCTTGCCTCTTGCAATTCTCAAGCAATTCTTCTGCCTCAGCCTCCCAAGTAGCTGAGATTACAGGTGGGCGCCACCACACCCAGCTAATTTTTGTATTTTTAGTAGAAATGAGGTTTCACCAAGTTGTCCAGGCTGGTTTTGAACTACTGACCTCAAGTGATCTGCCCGCTTCAGCCTCCCAAAGTGCTGGGATTACAGGCGTGAGCCTCCGCGCCCAGCCAATATTTTACTTTTCATTTAGATGTTTACCTTTGTTTAGTAAATACAGCCAGAACATCTGTATTTGTCAGAGCAAGCACCTGTGCTCCTTCCTTAAAGGCTATTGTGCATTTGATAATTTTGGCATTCAGATTTTGGCAGATTCTCTATGCTTCACAAACCTTCATCCTCACTGACAGGGGTTGAAAGAAGTATAACTACTATTGCTCCAAGATCCCTTTCAGTCTTTTGATGAGACTTAAGACTCTTTCATTCCTTAGTGCTATTATTTGCATAAATTAAAAATTACACAGAAGTCCCAAAGTTTGTTCTTCACTCTTATATCACTAATCATATATTGTTATTTACTTGAGTCGTCTGTGTAACACAACAGGCTAGGCCTCTTAGGTCTCTGGTAGCTGCAGGCTGTTACTACTGGTTTAGTAACAAACCAGTTTGGTGGTATTGTCTAACTATGCATGTAGTGCTGATGCCTGACAGATGGATTGTCAGAGAGAACCACCCTGTCACTGCTAACATCAGTACTTTGAATGGGGTTCCCTGCTTTAATACTGTGTGGTCATTCATTTAATGTTGGAGCATCTTCAATTCTCAGAGGTTGAAACTGTAGCCATTTAGCCATTGGTTGATAAACTGACTCTAGTTTAGAACTCCTGGCAACAGGAGATAGTCAGGTTGGTAACTAGCCTCTCAAAACATTTTTTCTTTTTTTTTTCTCTAGATTGGGTCTTGCTGTGTCACCCAGATTGGAGTGCAGTGCTGTGATCACAGCTCACTGCAGCCTTGACTTCTAGGCTCAAGTGAGCCCCCACCAACTAGCTGGGACTACAAGTGCACTCCACCATACCCAGCTAATTTTTTCATTTTTTGTAGAGACAGGGTCTCACTGTATGCTCAGGCTGGTCTTGAACTCCTGAGATCAAGCGATCCTCCCACTGTGGCCTCCCAAAGTGCTGGGATTATAGATGTGAGCTACCATGCCTAACCTCAAAACATTTTTGTAATATGGCTGTTTTCCAGACAGATGAACTCTGAGTGCAATCTCAATGTCTTTCCTGATCAGTAAGAGGAAGAAAGGAGCTGTTGTATAATGTTTGGTCCACTTGCTGTATAGGAATAGATCTTTACTGCTACATGTACATAATTCTGTACAGAACAGTCATGTTCCTTGGATTCTGACAGCATTGCCGGTATGTGCTTTGAAACCTCCTACCTGGCACAGATATGATGAATCTGCTCATATCCTTGAACCTCTTTTTCATCACTTTTCATCATTCAAACATTTTTATTGAATCTATATGCTAAGCACTGTACATAAAGTATTAGATAACTTGTACAGAGTTCATGTGGGGTATGATAAAAAATGAGACTGGAAAGGAAAGCACTGGGTAGATCATCCTTTATCCTAAGAGCAGTGTAGACTTTGAATGGTTTTAAGCAGGAGGGTAGCATAGTCAGATTTGCATTTTAGATCAGTGTGGTTGCAGTGTGGAGGATAGAGAGAGCAAGACTGAAGTCAGGGGGGCCAGGCAAGGTTTTTGTAGTACCTGAGGAGAAAAACGAGAAATGACATGGTCTGGACTAGGAAAGTGATAGTGGTGATGGGGAGGACGTTGAAATCCTCAGGGGGCATCCGAGTAGAAACATCTCTCCAACTCCTCAGAACTTCCCAACTGTGTGCCTCAGGAAGAGGTTAAGGTGGTGCTGCATATTGGGCTTCACAATTCTCAGGGCAGCACAAGCTTCCTGAGTCAGAGAGCAATCTTGGTTATGCCAGATTGCATCATCCAGCATATAAAACACCATTGTTTTCTATGTGTGTACTGACATGGAAAAGGTTGGGAAGCACTGATGTAGGCTGTGGGATAAATAATTCTGAAGCTCAGGAGAGGAATCGGGATGATAGATAAGAGATTTGTGAGTCTTCAGAATGTTGGTGGTTACTGAAGTCATGGAGTTGAGGAGATCATGCAAGTAAAGAAAAGAAAGGCTGGAGCAGAACCCCAAGGAACATCAACATTAGACGGGGGTCTCCAGAGAAGGAGAAAGAAAACTGAATGAA
This sequence comes from Rhinopithecus roxellana, assembly GCF_007565055.1. Lineage (NCBI taxonomy): Eukaryota > Metazoa > Chordata > Mammalia > Primates > Cercopithecidae > Rhinopithecus > Rhinopithecus roxellana. The sequence goes on along the minus strand of NC_044558.1, from coordinate 61,286,672 downwards.
CGTTGTCACCAGAACACAAGAAAGGGATTTCCAAAAAAAAAAAGACCAAATACAATCGGTCCTTCTTATTGGTGACTTCCACATCCATGCACTCAATCAACCTCAGATCAGAAAAACAAAAACAAAACAAAACAAAAAAAAAAAACTACATCTCTCTGAAGACTAGGTCAGAAAAAAAAAAAATACAGCAATAAAAATGCAAAATTTTAAAAATTTAGGCTGGGCACGGTGGCTCACGCCTGTAATCCCAGCTCTTTAGGAGGCCAAGGCGGGTGGATCATGAAGGCAGGAGATCGAGACCATCCTGGCTAATACGGTGAAACACCGCCTCTACTAAAAATACAAAAAATTAGCCGGGTGAGGTGGTGGGCACCTGTAGTCCAGCTACTCGGGAGGCTGAGGCAGGAGAATGGCATGCACCCAGGAGGCGGCGCTTGCAGTGAGCCGAGGTCGCGCCACTGCACTCCAGCCTGGGCGACAGAGCGAGACTCCGTCTTAAAAAAAAAAAAATTAGTGTTAACAATTTACATAGTATTTACATGATATTACATATTATAAGTAATCTAGAGATGATTTAAAGTATATAGGAGAATACCCCTAGGTCATTTGCAAATACTACACCATTTTATGTAAGGGACTTAAGCATCCTTTGATTTTTGTATCCTTGTGGGTCCTGGAACCAATTCCCCATGAATAAGAAGAGATGATTTTTTTTTTTTTTTTTTTTTGAGATGGAGTCTCGCTCTGTCACCCAGGCTGGAGTGCAGTGGCCGGATCTCAGCTCACTGCAAGCTCCACCTCCCGGGTTTACGCCATACTCCTGCCTCAGCCTCCCGAGTAGCTGGGACTATAGGTGCCCGCCACCTCACCCAGCTAGTTTTTTGTATTTTTTTAGTAGAGATGGGGTTTCACCATGTTAGCCAGATGGTCTCGATCTCCTGACCTCGTAATCCTCCCGTCTCGGCCTCCCAAAGTGCTGGGATTACAGGCTTGAGCCACCGCGCCCGGCCGGAAGAGATGATTTTTTTGGCCCCGACGTTGCTGAGTCAAGTTAGATCAGGACAGAGACATCCCTACTGACTCTGGCCACATGTCATTGGAGACTTTGATAAAACCAGATTTTATTTGTTTATTTAAAACAGAGATGGGGTCTCACTCCATTGCCCAGGCTGTTCTCAAACTCCTGGGCTCAAGCAGTCCTCCCATCTTGGCCTTCCAAAGTGCTGGGATTACAGGCGTGAGCCACCCCGCCCAACCTGGCAAAACCAGATTCTGAAGGATTGAGAAAAATGTACAAAGTAAGGAATGGAGACAGGAGGTGTTTAAAACTTTTCGGCTGGGTGCAGTGGCTCACACCTGTAATTCCAGCACTTTGGGGAGGACAAGGTGGGTGGATCACCTGAGGTCAGGAATTCAAGACCAGCCTGGCCAACATGGTGAAACCCCGTCTCTACTAAAAATACAAAAATTAGCTGTGCGCAGTGGCACATGCCTGTAATCCCAGCTACTCAGGAGGCTGAGGCAGGAGAATCGCTTGAGCCTGGGAGGCAATTGCCGTGAGCCAATTGTGCCATTACACTCCAGCCTGGGTAACAGAGTGAGACTCTGTCTCAAAAACAAAACAAAAACACAAACAACAACAAAAAACTTTTCTAAGATTTTGGCTATGCTGTGAAGGAAAAATTAGGCAGATAGATGGGTGGTACAGTGAGTTATTTTAGAAAACACTCACTAATTTAAAAAATTATTCATTTAAGATTCGTTTGTATAAAAAGTAATATGTCCATATGGTTTAATAATCAAATAATACAGAAGCAATTATTTGCTGCATTTCTTACCCCCAGCAATGAGCCATTTTAACTTTTTGGCTGATTCTTCTATATGACTAAATATGCTTATACTGCCATTCCTTTTTTTTTTTTTTTTTTTTTTGAGATAGAGTCTCACTCTGCTGTTCAGGCTGGAGTGCAGTGGCATGATCTCGGCTCACTGCAGCCTTGCTTTTCAGGCTCAAGCAATCCTCCCACCTCGGCCTCCCGAGTAGCTAGGACTATAGGCGCATGCCACTATGTTCAGCTAATTTTTAAATTTTTAAATTTTTTTGTAGAGATGAAGTCTTATTGTATTACCCAGGCTGGTCTTTAACTCCTGGGCTCAAGTGATTCTCCCGCCTTGGCCTCCCAAAGTGTTGGGATTACAGAGGTGAGCCACCGCACCCGACCTGAGGACCTCATTTTTATGGGCAGTAATTACACATCCTTTTTGAAACCAACTGCCACAGATGTGAAATACAGTGGTTCCTCCCAACAGGTCACGTAACTGCTCAGCCAATCTTTTACTAGGGAACAGGTCAGGTTCGGATGCTGAAGCATCTCCCAAAGCTTTTAGTTATTGAGGATTTCTTTTTTTAAGACAGTATCACTCTGTTATCCAGGCTGGAGTGCAGTGGCATGATCTTGACTCACTGCAACCTCAGACTCCTGAGCTCAAGTGATCCTGCACCTCAGCCTCCCAAGTTACCAGACTACAGGTCTGTGCCACCACTTCCAGCTAATTTTTTTTTTTTGTATTTTTTGCAGATTCAGGGTTTTGCCATGTTGCCCAGGCTGGTCTCAAACTGCCGAGCTCAAGTGATCCACCTGCCTCAGCCTCCCAGTGTTGGGATTACAGGCGTGAGCCACTGCACCTGGCTATTTCTTAATTAGCCATGTTGGACAAAGACCCTGTGTATCCTTCTGGTCACTGAGGTTATTTTCTGTTATCAAGGAGTTATCCGGGAAAGGTGCCACTTGGCTTTGTAAGCCAGTCTCACTGTAGTCAGAGCCCATTTATTAGTTTTGTAGTGCTGCTGTAAGAAATCACCACAAAACTTAGTGGTTTAAAATACTGATTTATTCTCTTACAGCTCTGGAGATCAGAAATCTAAAATCAAGGTGTTGGCAGGGCTGTTCCTTCTGGAGGCTTCAGGGGAGAGTACATTTCCTTGCTTTTGCTAACTTCTTGAAGTCACCTGCATTCCTTGACTTGTGGCCCTTCTTCACATCACTCCAACCTCTTGCTTTTGTCATTACATCTCCTTCTGTGGTCAGCTCTCCCTCTGCCTCCCTATTATAAGAACACTGATGATTGCACTTAGGGTCTATTCTGATCATCCAGGTTAATCTACCGATCTCAAGATCCTCAATCTCATTTGCAAAGCCCCTTTTGCTATCTAAGGTAACATTCACTGGTTTCAGGGATTAGGTGGACATCTTGGGGGACCATTATTCATCCTACCATAGCGCCACGTAGTATGTTTTTGTGCACTGCCTTGGTGGAGTGAGAGGAGAGAGCACCCAGCAGGGTTACAAGGTTTCAAAGTGTTCCTAAATTAAGATCTTGTGCGTAAACTCAGCTCTGTAACTACTGTGGTAACTGAGACCATCATAAACTGGCCTCATTTCCATTAGCTCCATATCCCTCCCTGCCAACACTGCTTCCTTTAAAATGTTCTGTAGCACTGAGGCTGGACTCCTTATTACTTCATTATCCTGAACAACAAGTTATCCGAGATAGTAAGATGCATGTTTTCTACAAGGGAGATGTTTTTCTCATAAGCCTCTGGTCTAACAAGTGCAATTGTGGTCTGCAGCATGCTCACACAGTGTAATAGCACCTTATTTTTCTTTATCACTCTATATTCTGCAAAATACCTTCACATCCTTAGGATATTTGGGCATAGGAAAAGGAAAGGGGTGTTATTTCAGTTGTACCGATGAGTAAACTGTGGCTGTAAGGCAGAGAATGGATTAGAAGGTAGATGACTTTAATATAGGAACCCCCCACCAGGCACTGGACACATGGATGGAATGAAACGTACATGTAATTGATAGAATTTGCTGCTGGACTTTGTGAGCATTTCAATGTGGGGAATGTAAGTGAGAAAATCAACTGAGGTTTCTAGCTTAAGCAATGAAGACTATCAAATGAGATAGGACTAGGTTTTCAATGAGGGTAATGAGCTTGCTTTTGAGATATGTTGAATCTGATGTACCTAAGAACTAAGGGATATAATGACAAAACAGGAAAAATGCTAGTCCGGGACTGTGGATGTAGGGCTACCAATATATTTGGGGACCATAAGCATGTAGGTAGTTGTTAAAGTCACAGGGAAGAATTCATACCAGGAAAAATACATAGAGGAGGGCTAAATGGAACCGTAAGCACTCAAAGTATGGTCTGCCTCTGCTTGCCTCAGAATCATCTGGGGGAGCTGTTAAAAACAGATGCCTCATTGTTAATGTACTTAATGTCACAAAAATTGTATACTTTTTAAAAAATTATTTATCTTTTAATTTTTAATCCAGTTTTTGATGGGATTTCCCCATGTTCTGAAAAACTATACTTAAAAACGGTTAAAATGGTAAATTTTATGTATATATTACTATAATAGAAGAATGCACAAACAAACAAAAAACAGAAAACAGATTCCTAAGCCACATTCCAAACCTGAATTACTAAGGTTTTGCCCAAAGTCAGGCCTAGCAAGTCCGAAAGCCTGAAGAAACCAGGTAAGATTCAGAGAGCCCAGGAACTGATATATTTTAAGACTGGCCTAGTTTTATCTTTATAAATAATCCCCCAAAGCAGCCCCCTCCATAACTCATAACCAGGACCACTTTTCCTAGGCCATCCCAATCCAGCTATCCTAGCTCACCACTCCACAGATTCATTCTCCACAAGATTTGTTCCAAACAATGGGGAACAGATACCGATTCTTTCAATTATATGCCTTGGACATTTTACCAAAAGCTCCTGCCAGGTTTTGAGGCTGCCTGATTGTTAAGGAGTTAAGGAGAATGAACATAATTCTCAATATAAAACTCTTTCAATATATCTTTCTTGGTCTTCTTGCCCTTCCATCTCACTGCTTCTAGAATCTTAATCTGTTCTTTTCTTTCCCTCTTTCTATCAGTGATTCAGGGATTGGATGAGTCTCTATGGTTTGTTTTGCCCTGAAGAACAGAAGGCTTCTGTCCCAACTGGTGTTGCCGAAGCAACATATTAATTCCATGCCATGATCCTGGGTCAAGATCTGCACAATCTGATTGGTCATATCACCTCGGATGGCAAGGGAGTGGAAGTGGTCAAAATCATGGAGTCCCAGCTTTCGGAGACGCCTTGCAGCTGCCCGGTAACACTTCCAGGGTTGGGGCTCCACAAGGAGGTAGTGGCAGAGGGAGGAAAGATGGGCCAGGAACTCCCACAGGCCATGGTCTCCGTGGTTCAGATGAATCCACATGGTTATTGACATACAGAAGCCAATGTCAAAAACTGAACGTCCAAATTGGCTTAAGAAAGAGCTCAAGAGAACCTTCCGTTTCCTTTGATTCATGAAGTCCAGGGTGATAAAGGTCAAGGCATCAGGAAAAGGACATTCTTTTTCGGCTCGCTTCACCAGGACTGGATCTATGTCACAGCAGAGAAGCCGAAGTTCTCTTGAGGCATCTGAGCAGGTCTCCCCGTCAGGTAGGGAGAGGAAGTGTTTGTATAGAGCCACACTCAGATCCTAGAGGAATCCAAAAGAGCTTTGTCACTGCAGTTCTCAACCAATGAATGGAAGAGAAATCTGTATCATTCTTCCACTGAGAATGCCACTTACCTCTGGCTGTATAGGATGTGAGGTTCCTAAACTGTAACCTAGAGGTTGTGCAAAAAGTTTTCCACAGAATAGGCTCTCAGTGCCCTCCAGGGGTCACATGCTGTAATGCATCATCCCCATATTTTCCTGACACTGATGATAGATTGGGTTGTAGTTCAAAGTTACAGCCAAATGGATGCAGCAAAGGAGCCTACAGCAGTATTTCCCAGCTTAAGTAATATGCTGATAAACTCACTCTTTTTCTGGGTATCTGAAGACCCCAGGGAGGAGGAAAGGGGTCCAGAGGCATAACCGTGTCTCTTACGAAGGAAGTGAGGAATACAGCAAGCACCATCTTATAAAAACCTGCTTCTCAGACCTGTGGTGGGGGAAGTCTGGATTCCAAAGTCCTCATTTAGCTTCAATTCACTACAGCTTCAATTTTACTGTCTTAGGATTCATCACCTCCTTCTGAGACATTCTGATTCTATAACCATCATTGCTAAAAGTCACTGCTAACAACCTTCTAGACAAGTCTAATGATTTATGATTTTTACCACATTAGCACCTTTTTACTCTTAAGTCACCATCTCCTTTCTCTAACTTTGAATTCCTTTTTTTTTTTGTTGGAGACAAAGTCTGGTTCTGTCACCCAGGCTCGAGTGCAATGGCGTGATCTCGGTACACTGCAATCTCTGCCTCCCAGGTTCAAGCGATTCTCCTGCCTCAGCCTCCTAAGTAGCTGGGATTACAGGCACACATCACCACACCCAGCTAATTTTTGTTTTTAGTAGAGACAGGGTTTTGTCATGTTGGCCAGGCTGGTCTTTAACTGACCTCAAGTGATCCACCTGCCTTGGCCTCCCAAAGTGCTGGGACTAGAGGAATGAGCCACTGCACCTGGCCTCTTTGATTTCTATAACCATTATAACTATAACTCAAATTTGTGTTTTTCCACATAGTATTTTCAAGGCATTTTTCTGTTTACTACTTTATTTGCTTGGTGTAACAAGCATGTGAGGAAAATATTTATTTATGCCTTTTGTGCAGGTGAAGAAAATGCACAATGGAAGCCACCCAGATGTCCAATGATAGTGGCATAGACAAATCAATGTGGTATAATCATGAAGATAGAATACTAAGTAGCAGTTAAAAATGAAGACACTCAGCTTGGTGCACAGCATGGACGATTCTCACAAATACATAATGTTGAGAAGAAAAAGCAAGCCATAACAGAAAATTTATGACAAGCATCCACTTACATGAAGCTCAAAAATGGGTAAAATTAAACTACATCATTCAGGGAAGAAAAACAGTACACTACAAAGAAAAGCAAGGAAACAACAGAAGGCTCACTGTTACCTCTGGATAGAGAATAGAGGTTTACGAACAGGAAAAGGCATATAGGGGAACTTGCAGGGTGCTGAAAATGTTTATTCTTTTTTTTTTTTTTTTTTTTTTTGAGACACGGTCTTACTCTGTTTCCCAGGCTGGAGAGTGCAGTGGCGTGAGATCACTGCAGCCTTGATTTCCCAGGCTCCAGAGATCCTCCTACTTCAGCCTCATGAGTAGCTGGAACCACAGGTGCACACCACGATGCCCAGTTAATTTTTGTGTTTTTGGTAGGGATGAGAGTTTGCCATGTTGCCCAGGCTGACCTCGAACTCCTGAGCTTAAGCAATCCACCAGCATCAGCCTCTGAAAATGTTGGGATTACAGGCGTCAGCCACTGCGCCTAGCAGTTTTTTGGGTTTTCTGTTGTTGTTCTATTTGAGACAGGGTCTCACTTTGTCACCCAGGCTGGGGTATGTGGCACAATCAAGGCCCATTGCAGCCTCGACCTCCTGGGTTCAAGCGATCCTCCTCCCTCAGCCTCCCTAAGTAGATGGGAGTACAGACGCCCACCACCACACCTGGCTAATTTTTTTTAGAGATGGGGTTTTGCCATGTTGCCCAGGCTGGGGAAAGAGTTTTTAAAATTGAAAAAAAAAAAAAAAAAGCACCCATAAATTATGGTACATCTATCCAATGAAACATTAGGACGCTGCTAAAAAAAGAATGCGGTTATATAATCTCAGAATTAAAAGCTACTAATAGTGTGTTACCATTTATAAAACTAAAAGGGGGGTATTTATACATACATAAATGCTGGTATACACACAGGACTGATACCTAAGAAATTATAAACAGTGGTGCCACTGTGTGGGGGAAAAGGAGGATTTAGGGTTGGGAGTAGAGACTTTTTACTATTTACCCCTTTGTAGTTTGAATTTTTTTGTTTTATCAAGCGCAAGCATTTTTTTTTCCCTTTTCTGACTACAAAGATCCAGAAGAGAAAGCATTTTTTAAAAAGTGCAAAACAGAAAGCTCCATAAACGTACAGCCAGGTTTGGGAACCACTACCCTAGTTAGCTGCCAACTATGTCTTTACCTCTCCTGTGTATACTACTCTTAACTTTAAAATCTCTGGTGGTTTCCTAATGCCTTTCGTGAAATCCCAAGCCTTAACCTCAGTCTCTCTTTTCCACTGTTTTCACCCTCTGACTTCCTGTATCATCACAGAGAAGAAATTTTGCAGGGGACACCGGACATCAACCCATCTCCTCATTCCAGTCTTTAAGACTGTATCCAAATGTCCTCCTCCTACTTATCAACTGAGTCCCACAAGGTCTGCAATCGTCCCCCAAAGTCTCTTCTGTGAAAGGACAGCAACCCAACAAAACTGTCCCCCGCCCTCCAGATGCTGGACTGGAGTGACGGAGGGAGCAGAGAGAGGGTACTAACTTTGGAAGCATTTGCCATGCTAAGTTCAGACTGCCTGCTAGTGTAGGATATCCCAGTGGCTATAAATAGGTGTGGGAGAGACATTTCCTTATTTTGCATGTGGTTTGATTATAATCATTATATTCCTAAGAATAGTTTGCAGCAAGAAGAGTGGCAGTGCCACCCTTCTCCATTCCCTCGGGCAAAATGCTCTGTTTCTTCGATCCTCTCCACTGTACTTTGTCAACTCACTGTTTTTGTTTTGCTTTGTTTTTGTGATGGAGTGTCGCTCTGTCACCCAGGCTGGAGTGCAGTGGGACCATCTCGGCTCACTCCAGGCTCCGCCTCCCGGGTTCACACCATTCTCCTGCCTCAGCCTCCCGAGTAGCTGGGACAACAGGCGCCCGCCACCATGCCTGGCTAATTGTTTGTATTTTTAGTAGAGACGGGGTTTCACTGTGTTAGCCAGGATGGTCTCGATCTCCTGACCTTGTGATCTGCCCGCCTCGGCCTCCCAAAGTGCTGTGATTACAGACGTGAGCCACCGCCCCGGCCGACCCACTTTTTTTGAAATAAACATGCAGGTCCTAGGGTCTGTCCTGTACTGCACACATGAGTCTCAATATCAGGCATTATTCTGTCACCTTTGGCTCTTCTCTCTCAGTAACCCAAACCTAACCCCATGTTCCCAAACGTGTGTCTCTGGAAGCCCCCTCTCCCCAGTCAAAGCGCCAGACACTCTGGACAGAAGCCACCCTAGATACAGGGACCGTCCCCATCAGGCCCTTAAAGAGAAGTGGGAACGTAGTCGACAAGGACTCCTCTCCAAGAGAGATTCCTAAGACAGATGGTGGAACCCTGGCGGACAGGCAGCAGCAGCACTGGCAAGGTCAACGCCACGCTTTATACTCGATTTGGGAAAGTTTTGATAGGTGTGAGCCCAGGCCAGAACCACAGTGGATGTGTAGGCAACCAACCGCTTGGTTCCGGATGCTCCAATCCCTCCCCTGTCACTCACCCCGGAGTTACACCCCACGTCGAGCCCCAGAATCGGCCCGTTCTCGGGACTCTGAGGAAAGAGCTGTCGAAGCAGCTCCGGGGGCAGGAGGCGGAGCCGTTGCTCCGGAGGGTGGAAGCGAGAATAATGAGGAAAATTTCCGAACGGGGCGGCGCCGGGTTCCAGAACTCGCGGTTCCTCTTCCGCTGCGGTCTCCTTAACACTCCCTCCATCCAGTTCCGTGGGCACCGCCATTAGCCTCAACACCGCCTCTGGGCCCTGGCGGAACCGGAAGTCGGGAACCTGCGGTTGGCGGGGGCGGGGGCGGGGCGGTGTCAGCGCGCGTGCGCTGAACGGCGAGGGCGGGTGGATCGAATTCTGCGGTGAATCAAAAAGCCTGGCCTGGCCGGGCGCGGTGGCTCAAGCCTGTAATCCCAGCACTTTGGGAGGCCGAGACGGGCGGATCACGAGGTCAGGAGATCAAGACCATCCTGGCTAACACAGTGAAACCCCGTCTCTACTAAAAATACAAAAAACTAGCCGGGCGAGGTGGCGGGCGCCTGTAGTCCCAGCTACTCGGAGGCTGAGGCAGGAGAATGGTGTAAACCCGGGAGGCGGAGCTTGCAGTGAGCTGAGATCCGGCCACTGCACTCCAGCCTGGGAGACAGAGCCAGACTCCGTCTCAAAAAAAAAAAAAAAAAAAAAGCCTGGCCTGACTTCCTCTCGCTGTGTGCCTGTAGCCGGCGACCGCGTGGGGCTTACCTTGTATTATTAAACCCTCATCACAACACTGGGAGGGGATTAGCAATATCATCCACGTTTTACAGGGATGAAACTTAGCCCTCTGAGGGCTAAGTGTCTTGGCCAAACTGACATAGTTTGAAACTTGGGCTGCTTGACCCAGAGCAAGTATAATAGTTTGTTGGGATCTTGGAAATCAATTTTAGTCCAATTTCCTTTCTTTATAAGTGCAAAAAGTGAGACCCGGAGAGAACTTACTTGTCTGGGGTCATACAGTGAATCTGTGACTAAAGAACTTCCACCCGGTTCAGGAAAGGGTAGTCAGGAGCTGCAGGTCACTTGCGAAGCCGGCCGACTCAGTCCTGTCCCCCAGGGGGAACTGTAGACCATGAACTCCTTGAGAGGCAAGGACCGCGCCTTAAGAGCCAGCACTTAAAGAGTGCTTACCGGGCACCAGACACCCTTCTAAGCTACTTAGTCCTCCCACTAACCCCATGATAAAATGACCGTATTATTATTCTTTTTATATAGATGAGGACACTGGAGTACAACAAAGTAACTTGCCCAAGATCCTGCAGTTAGAAATGATGGTACTAGGATTCGAACCCAGGTAGTTTGGATCCAGAGGATGTACTTGCAACGCTGTGTTATTCTCAACCTTGAGTCTTCTGTACTTACCATGGGCCTGGCACAAAGACGCTCAACAAATGTTGTTGAATGAAAACTCAATAGAGGATACAAGTAGGTGACGAAGGTCAGATCTGTTTGGGGAAAATTTAAATGGAAGGGAGAAAGGATGCAAACTGAAACACAGTGGAATGGAGTTGGGCAAGATGTGAGCTAGAGATTGGAAATAACAGAGCTGATAAGGAGAGGAACTGAAGGGTCAACCTAGGTAGCAGGTTCCAGTCAAAAGCCAGCATGGCCCAGAATATCTGTCAGGGTCAACCAAGCATCAACAGAGTTGTGCAGGAACTCCCATCCCCACCCCTGCACCTGGCCCACCCATCTTAAAGAGGTCTCCTGCTCCATGAGGCTGGCAGTTTGGTAAACTTCTTACAAGGCACTGAAGCATGACTCCTGCAAATAGTGCCATCAGGAGTTAAAATAAGCGCTGTTTTCCCCTCAGTTTTTACTTTCTATTTTCTTTTTTTTTCCCCCTTTTTTGAGACAGAGTCTCACACCGTTGCCTGGGCTAGAGTGCAATGGCACGATCTCGGCTCACTGCAACCTTTGCCTCCCAGGTTCAAGTCAGGTGATGGTTATATGGGTGTTTGCCATAAAATTATTTCAACTTGTCTATGTGTTTGGAAACTTTCATAACAAAATATTGGGAAAAAGGAACATTTAATGCACAAAAAAACCCTCTTGAAAATTAACAATATAATAGCAGAAATGAAACACTCCATAGAACAGTTGGAAAATAAGCTAGAGGCAATCTTCCACAAAGTAGAGCAAAAAAAGCCAAAAGATGGAAAATGGAAAACAGTAGACATAAGACAAGGTCCAGCCTAGGAGGTCTCACATAATAGGAGTTCCAGAAAGGGAAAGCAGACAGAACTATCTAATTATCCATCAAAGAACTACTATCAAGGAAGCAATTCAGTAAAATTTCCTAGAACTGAAGGGCCCATCAAGTGTCAAGTATAATGGATGAAAATAGTTTCACAAATGACAAAACATGGTGAATTTTCACAACACTGAGGACAGAGAGGAAATCCTCCTACATGTTTTCAGAAAGATTAAAAACAAACAAAAAGACAGATTTCATACAAAGGATCAGGAATCACGACAGCGGTGGATCTCTCACCAGTCACGGTGACAGCAGGAAGGCAATGGAACAATGCCTTGAATGTTCTGAAGGAAAATGATTTCTAATTTTCCCTTCTATACACAGCCAAATGATTAAATTAGTGTGAAGACAGAATGAAGGCATTTCCAGACATGCAAGAAACCAAATCCATTGTCTTCTATGAGCTCTTTCTCAGGAAGCTACTGGAGAAAATCTTCCACCAAAATGAGGTAGAAAAACCAGAAGTGCAAGTGTATGGAACCTAGAAAGCAGGTTTTTAACAGAGGAGAGTTGAAGGAAATCCCCAGGATGGAGATGGAAGGTTATGGAACAGCTAGCTGCTGGGCAGCAGATCTTCAGAGTGACCAGTGCAGGCTACAGCAGTCAGAAGATTCCAACAGAGAAGATGGCATCAACAAGATGAAATTGATAAAACATTTAATGGCCCAGGTGCAGTGGCTCACACCTGTAATCCCAGCACTTTGGTAGGCTGAGACAGGAGGATCACTTGAGGCCAGGAATTTGAGACCAGCCTGGCCAACATGGTGAAACCCCATCTCCACTAAAAGCATAAAAATTACCCGGGCCATGGTGGCACGCACCTGTAATCCCAGCTACTCGGGAGGTTAAGGCACGAGAATTGCTTGAACTTTGCAGGCGGAGGTTGCAGTGAGCTGGGATTGCGCCACTGCACTCCAGCCTGGGGGACAGAGTAAGACCCTGTCTCAAAGAAACAAACAAACAAACAACAACAAACCATTTAATGTATCTGAATATATTCAGAGAATATTTACCCACTTAGGGAAGAGTTAGAAGCTACTAATAGGCTGGAGGCGGTGGCTCACGCCTATAATCCCAGCACTTTGGGAGGCTGAGGCGGGCAGATCACCTGAGGTCGGGACCAGCCTGACCAACATGGAGAAACCCTGTCTCTACTAAAAATATAAAATCTGCCAGGCGTGGTGCCACATGCCTGTAATCCCAGCTACTCGGGAGGTTGAGGCAGGAGAATCGCTTGAACCCAGGAGGCGGAGGTTGTGGTGAGCCAAGATTGTGCCATTTGCACTCCAGCCTGGGCAACAAGAGCGAAACTTCGTCTCAAAAGAAAGAAAGAAAGAAAGAAATTATCAATAAGGACATGAAAAAACTAATCAATTGAACATATAACTAACAACAATGATCAGCTCCCAGAAAAGCAAAATGTTGCGCAAGGAAGAAGTAATCATTGTATACTACATAGTTCAGTGGTCAACAGGTTTACAGTCTTGATAATGTAAACATTGAATATTGATCAATCTGCAATCTTAGTTATAACCAAATCAGAAGGACAGGGTAGGAGTGGCGGGAGGTGGGAAGAATATGTGTGTGTGTGTGTATGTGTGTGTGTGTGCGTGCATGCACGCATGCATGCCCTTGATTTCCTTCTCTTTTTTTTTTTTTTTTTTTTTTTTTTTTTTTTTTTTTTTGAGACGGAGTCTCCCTCTGTGGCCCGGGTTGGAGTGCAGTGGCCGGATCTCAGCTCACTGCAACCTCCGCCTCTCCAGTTCACGCCATTCTCCTGCCTCAGCCTCCCGAGTAGCTGGGACTACAGGCTCCCGCCGCCTCGCCTGGCTAGTTTTTTGTATTTTTTTGTAGAGACGGGGTTTCACCATGTTAGCCAGGATAGTCTCGATCTCCTGACCTCGTGATCCGCCCGCCTCGGCCTCCCAAAGTGCTGGGATTACAGGCTTGAGCCACCGTGCCCAGCCCCTTCTCTTTGTTTTTAATCCCTTCTGATTTTTTCTCTGACTGACCTTTTGTTTTCTTGTTCAAACTAATGTATTTCCAGCTTTCTAATGCACATATATTAGTTTTATAGTCAGAAAAAAACCAATATAGGTTATTACCAAGAAAAGGCTAGGGACCACATCTCTGCATCCTGTTTCCCTTCTTAACTCACCATGGACTTACATCTGTGAATCTTTCTCTGTGTTTTTTGAGCCTACTTATGTTTTCAGCATGTGCCACTGCTTGGGCATAATGAATTCCACAAGGTCACCCTGCTGTGCAAAGTATTTCATAGAATCATAGAATCTTACATTTTCATTTATCATTGTTCAAACCCAAGGGATTCCTTGCACTCAAGAATTACACAAGGTGTGTTCAGGGCAGTGAGGCTGAGTAAAAGTCTGTGAAGACAGGTAGTGGATGGAGGACTGGAGTGTTTGGGGTTAGTGGTGGCAGAGGGGCTGATGAAGAAACAGGGAAGGAGAGGACTGGGAAGAGGATATGAAGAACCAAACCCTGCTGCGGACACCAAGGAAGGTGGACCGAACAACTGTGTCCTGCCCCTGCTGAAAGCCCTCAAAGGCTCCCCAGTGCCCATACAATAAAGTTTGAAGGTGTTAAATCAGAGCAGAGCTTCTTGAACTTGAATGCACAAAGGAATCACCTGAACCTCTTATTAAAATGTAGATTCTGGTTTTTTGTTGTTGTTTGAGACAGAGTTTCGCTCTTGTTGCCCAGGCTGGAGTGCAATGGCATGATCTTGACTCACCACAACCTCTGCCTCCCGAGTTCAAGCAATTCTCCTGCCTCAGCCTCCTGAGTAGCTGGGATTACAGGCATGTACCACCACGCCCGGCTAATTTTAGTAGAGACAGGGTTTCTCCTTGTTGGTCAGGCTGGTCTCAAACTCCTGACCTCAGGTGATTCACTTGCCTTGGCCTTCCAAAGTGCTGGGATTACAGGCATGAGCCACTGCACCTGGCCTAAAATGTAGATTCTGGCTGGGCACGGAGGCTCATGCCTGTAATCCCAGCATTTTAGGAAGCTGGGGCAGGAGGACCCCTTGAACCCAAAAATTCAAGACCAGCCTGGGCAGCATAGTGAGACCCTGTCTCCACAAAAAATTTTAAAAATTAGCCAAGCATGGAGGTGCATGCCTATATTCCTAGCTACTCAGGAGGCTGAGGTGGGAGGATCACCTAAGCCATGATTACACCACTGCACTTCAGCCTGGGCAATAGAGTGAGACCCTGTCTCTAAATAACTAAATACATGTAGATTCTGATTCAGAAGGCCTGTGGTGGGCCTGAGGGTCTGCATTTCTGACAAGCACACAGGTAATGTACTCTCTTTGAGCAGTGAGGCCTCAGAGGACTCAAAAGCTCCTCTGAGACTGACTTCCTGTCTATTCCTTCATCTTCCCCTGCACTCCCCACCCCATCCCAACATCTCTGTTCCAGCTGTACTGAACCACTCACAGTGCCCTGAGTGTGCTGGGTGGGAACTCCGTGTCCTCGCATGTACTGTTCCCTGTGCCTGGAATCTACCCTCCACGCACAACTCCCACTTTCCTCAAGACCCAGCTCATGTGTGTCCTCTTTTGTGAAGACTTCACCAGTTACTCTCCTTCAAAGAGAGTGAATATTTTCCTTCCTCTATCTACATGAATGTCTGTTACTGCATTTGTCACACAATACTGCAATGTTTGATTTACTGTGAACTCATGGAAAAGAGTGACCACATCTAGCCTTTGTATCCCCAGCATCTGGCACGATGCCGGGCAGCTAAAGGAATGCTACCTTAATGGGTGGAGGCTCTTTACACATAAAGAAGGAACAGGTTCTCAGTAATGCACAGTTTTACAAAGGGAAGAAAAATAATTCTCAGGAAAGGACATCTGATGTCTCAAGTAGGTGATACATGGTGAGTATCACTAATTACCTGTATTCCTTCCATCATCCTTCCCTCCTTCTTTCTTCCTTCCCTCCTTTCCTTTATATCTGTTTATTTTTTGAGTTTCTCTTTACAGTATATTTTAATACCCAAGTTATAGAATTCTTTCAGTATACAAAAATTAGTAAACCTAGATAAGCTACAAGAAAAGACTTACTTATTCTTATCCAAACTCTGGAGATAATAATTAACCTTAAAATTTAAAAAAATTTGTAGGTACATAGTAGGTGAATGTATTTATGGGGTACATGAGATATTTTGATACAGGCAATAATGATCACATCAGAGTAAATGGAGTATCCATCAATTTAAGCATTCATCCTTTGTATTTCAAACAATCCAATTTTAGTTATTTTAAAATATACAATAAATTATTGTTTTAGTTATTTGTAAGTGTACAATAAATTTTTGTCGACTACAGTCACCCTGTTGTGCTATCAAATACTAGACCTTGGTCATTCTAACTATATTTTTGTACTAATGAGTACCATCCCCACTTCCACATCCCCACTACCCTTCCCAGCCTCTCATAATCATCCTTCTACTCTATATCTCTATGAGTTCAATTGTTTTAATTCTCAGCTCCCAGAAATAAGTGAGAACATGCAAAGTTTGTCTTTCTGTGCTTGGCTTATTTCCCTTAACATAATAACCTCCAGTTCCATCCATGTTGCTGCAAATGACAGGATCTCATTCTTTTTTACAGCTGAATGGTACTCCATTGTGTATATGTACCACATTTTCTTTATCCATTCATCTGTTGACGGACACTTACTTGGCTTCCAAATCTTTTTTTTTTTTTTTTTAGACAGAGTCTTGCTTTGCTTTGTCGCCAGGTTGGAGTGCAGTGGTCTGATCTTGGCTCATTGCCTCCACCTCCTGAGTTCAAGCGATTCTCCTGGTTCAGCCTCTCGAGTAGCTGGGACTACAGACAAGCGCCACCATGCCTGGCTAATTTTTTGTATTTTAGTAGAGATGGGGTTTCACCATGTTGGTCAGGCTGATCTGGAACTCCTGACCTCAGGTGATTAGCCTGCCTTGGCCTCCCAAAGTGCTAGGATTACTGGCATAAGCCACTGCACCCGGCCCCAAATCTTGGCTATTGTGAAAAGTGCTGCAATCAACATGGGAGTGCAGATGCCTCTTTGATATAACGATGTCCTTTCTTTTGGGTATATACGTAGTAGTGGGATGGGTGAATCATATAGTAGCTCTATTTTTAGTTTTTTGAGGACCCTCCAGACTGTTCTCCACAGTGGTTGTAGTAATTTACATTCCCATCCACAGAGTATGAGGGTTCCCTTTTCTCCACATCCTTGCCAGCATGTGTTACTGCCTATCTTTCGGATGAAAGCCATTTTAACTAGGATGAGATGATATCTCATTGTAGTTTTTGATTTGTGTGTCTCTGATGATCAATGATGTTGAGCGCCTTTTCATATACCTGTTTGCCAGTGTATGTTTTCTTTTGAGAAATGTCTATTCAGATCTTTTGTCCATTTTTAATTGGATTACTAGATTTTTTTCCTGTTGAGTTATTTGAGCTCCTTATATATTCTGGTTATTAATCCCTTGTCAGATGGATAGTCTGCAACTATTTTTTCTCCCATTCTGTGGGTTGTCTCTTCACTTTGTTCATTGTTCCATTTGCTGTGCAGAAGCTTTTTAACTTGATGTGATCCCATTTTTCCCATTTTTGCTTTGGTTGCCTGTGCTTGTGGGGTATTACTCAAGAAATCTTTGCCCAGCCCAATGTGCCGGGGAGTTTCCCCAATGTTTTCTTTTAGTAGTTTCATAGTTTGAGTCTTAGATTTAAGACTTCAATCAATTTTGACTTGATTTTTGTATATGGTGAGAGATGGAGGCCGTTTCATTGTTCTGCATATAGATATCCAGTTTCCCAGCACCATTTATTGAAGAGAATGTCCATTCCCTAATGTATGTTCTAGGCAACTTTGTTGAAAATGAGTTCACTGTAGATGTATGGATTTATTTCTGGGTTTTCTTTTCTGTTCCATTGGTCTATGTATCTGTTTTTATGCCAGTACCATGCTGTTTTGGTTACTATAGTGGCTCTGTAGTATAATTTGAAGTCAGATAATGTGATTCCTCCAGTCTTGTTTTTTGATCAGGATAGCTTTGCCTAACTAACATTTTAATGTATATCCATCTAGAGGTTTTTTCTATTCATAAATAAACATAAAATATGTGTGCATATATATATATTTAGTCAACATTAAACTAATTAAGTAGTTTTAATATTACTCACTCAAATATTACAACTGTGAGGATAGCCTCCTTTGGAGGTACCATCAGAAACCTACATTTCAGAACATTTTTGAGGAATACAGGCCATTTAGTTTGCCGAATATCCTTCAGTTTGGTTTTTTTTTCTTGTTATTGTTTTTTTTTTTTTTTTTTTTTTGAGACAGAGTCTTGCTCTGTTGCCCAGTGGTGTGATCTGAGCTCACTGCAACCTCTGCCTCCCAGGTTCAAGCAATTCTCATGTTTCAACCTCCCAAGGAGCTGGGACTGCAGGCGTGCGCCACCATGCCCAGCTAATTTTTGTATTTTTAGTAGAGATGGGGTTTCACCATGTTGACCAGGCTGGTCTCGAGCTCCTGACCTCGAGCTCCTGACCTCAAGTGATCCACCCACCTCAGCCTCCCAAAATGCTGGTATTACAGGTGTGAGCCACTGCACCCACCCTCAATTTGGTTTTGTCTAATATTTCTTCATGATAAGACTCACGCTTTGCTGCTGCTTTTCTTTTCTTTCTTTCTTTCTTTTTTTTTTCTTTTTAGTCACTCTGTCGCCCAGGCTGGAGTGCAGTGGCATAGACTTGGCTCACTGCAGCCTTCACTGCCTGGGCTCAAGCAATCCTCCTGCCTTGGCCTCCCAAAGTGCTAGGATTACAGATGCGAGACATCCTGCCAGCTGGCTTTGCATTTTTTTGGCAGAAGTGTTATAAAGTATATTTTTGTCCTTCTCAGCATATCATATGAGAAAACACATAGTGTCAATTTGTGCCATTATTTGTGATTCATGATTAAGTTGGAACCTAACAGTTTTCTCTACTGTAGTGTTACCATTTTTTCCTTTGTAACTTTTTTTTTAGACAGGGTCTCGTTCTGCCCAGGCTGGAGTAGAGTGGCACAATCTCGGCTCACTGCAACTTCTGCCTCCCAGGCTCCAATAATCCTCCCACCTCAGCCACCCAAGTAGCTAGGACTACAGGCACGTGCTACTCAGCTAATTTTTGTATTTTTAATAGAGACAGGATTTCGCTATGTTGCCTAGGCTGGTCTTGAATTCCTGGACTTCAGTCTTCCAAAGTGCTGGGATTACAGGTGTGAGCCACCGTGCCAGACCTCTCCTTTGTAATTTAAAAGTAATCTGTGAACAAAAAGCAATCTGTGCACATGAAAAGATACTAAGCATCACTACTCGTTAGGGAATGCAAACCTAAACCATAATGAGGTACCAATTCACATCCGCAAATAGGGCTACAATTTAAAAGACAGACATCAACAAGTTGGCAAGGATGTGGGGAAACTGGAACTCTCATCCATTGCTGATGGGATATAAAATGGTGCAGTACCTTCGAAAAACAACTTGGCAGTTCCTCAAAAAGTTAAACATAGGTACCTATGACACAGCAATGCTTCTCCTGGGTATACACCCGAAAGAACTGAAAACACATCCCCACAAAAATCAGGAATGTTTATAGCAGTATTACTCATATAGACAAGTGAAAACAAATGTCCATTGATTGATGAATGGATACATAAAATGTCGTATATCCATACAATAGAATATTATTTGGCAATAAAAAGGAATAAAGTGGCCAGGCACAGTGGCTCACACCTGTAATCCCAGCACTTTGAGAGGCAGAGGTGGGTGGATTGCTTGAGTCCAGGAGTTCGAGAACAGCCTGGGTAACATGGTGAAACCCCATCTCTACAAAAAATTAAAAATACAAAATACAAAAATTAGGCTGGGTGCAGCGGCAGATGCCTATAATCCCAGCACTCTGAGAGGCTGAGGCGGGCAGATCACTTGAGTCCAGGAGTTCAAGACCAGCCCGAACAACATGGCAAAACCCTGTCTCTACAAAAAACACAAAAATTAGCTGGGCATGGTGGTGCATGCCTGTAGTCCCAGCTACTCAAGAGGCTGAAGGGGAAGGATGGCTTGAGCTCAGGAGGTGGAGGTTGCAGTGAGCAAAGATTGTGCCACTGCACTCCAGCCTGAGTGACAGAACCAGACCCTGTCTCAAAACAAAAACAAAAACAAAAATTAGCTGGGCACGGTGGTGTGCACTTGTAGTCCCAGGTGCTCAGGAGGCTGAGGCAGGAGGATTGCTTGAGCCCAGGAGGTGGAGGTTGCAGTGAGCTGAGACTGTGCCACTGCACTCCAACCTGGGCGACAGAGTGAAACCCTACCTCCAAAAAGAAAACGGAATGAACTACTAATAAATGCTACAACTTAGAGAACGCCGGAAAACATTATACTAAGTGAAAGAAGCCAGTTACGGAAGACTGTATTGTATGATTCCATTTATGTGAAGTGTTCAAAATAGGTACATTTCTAGAAACAGAAAGTAGATTTGTGGTTGCCAAGGCATAGGGGAAGGAAGGGAATAGGGACTAATACTAATGGGAGAGAGAGACAAAAACATTCTAAAATTAGATTGTAGTGATAGCTGCACAGCCCTTTGAATATACTAAGAAAACATTGAATTGCACATTTTAAATGGTAAGTTATACAGTATTTGGATTATATCTCAATAAAGCTGTTTAAACACAAAGAAAGGCCGGGCACAGTGGCTCACACCTGTAATCCCAGCACTTTGGGAGGCCGAGGCAAGTGGATCACCTGAGGTCAGGAGTTTGATACCAGCCTAACCATCATCATGAAATCTCATCTCTACTAAAAACACAAAAATTAACTGGGCTTGGTGGCGGATGCCTGTAGTCCCAACTATTCGGGAGGCTGAGATGGGAGAATTGCTTGAACCCGGGAGGTGGAGGTTGCAGTGAGCCGAGGTCGTGCCAGGGCACTCCAGCCTGGGCAACAGAGCGAGACCGAGTTTCAAAAAAACAAAAATAAAAACAAAAAACATGCACACAAAGAAAAAATTCTGTGTGGAGGTAAGTTTAAACTATATCAATATTCCGTTTCCTATCAAACTTGCACCTAAAAGTTTTAGCATTCACTGATGATTCTTGACTGAATCATTACTGTATTGCAAAATGGTGATTTTTCTATCATTGCTTCTTCATTTACTAGTTGGCATTTTACTATAAGGCAGAGCCATCAAATATATTTTTAATAATAAAAAATAGGATTATACTCAACATTAATGCTTCATAATTTGCTAATTTAATATTACTCAGTTCTGTGATTCTGTGTGTAAATATTTACCAATGTCATCATTTTTAGTGCTTGCTAAGTTTTTTGTTTTTTGAGATAGGGTCTTGCTCTGTCACCCAGGCTGGAGTGCAATGGCGTGATCTTAGCTCACTGCAACCTCTGCCTCCTGGGTTCAAGCGATTCTCCTGCCTCAGCCTCCTGAGTAGCTGGGATTACGGGCATGTGTCACGAAGCCTGCATAATTTTTGTATTTTTTAGTAGAGACAGGGTCTCGCCATGTTGACCAGGCTGCTCTCAAACTCCTGACCTCAGGAGATCCTCCTGTCTCAGCTTCTGAAAGTGCTGGGATTACAGGCGTGAGCCACTGTGCCTGGACTCTATGAATCTTACTGGAGAATTATTCCTATAGACAAAAATCACACTGATAAGTCTCTTTAAGATAAGGCCTTCTCTATCTTGGGTACCCCATGAGGCTGTGGAGGAATAATATCCTTAAGATCCTTAGAAGGTCTTTCTCTTCCTGCCATCTTGGATCCTGTGGAGGCCTGCTGGGAATAGGACTTCTAAAAGGAAATATGTCCGGAAGGCTGTGGTCCAAGGCCATTTTTGCTGGCTATAAGCGGAGTCTCTGGAACCAAAGGGAGCACACAGCAGTTCTTCTTAAAATTGAAGGTGATTTATGCCTGAGATGAAACAGAATTCTATTTGGGCAAGAGATGTGCTTCTGTATACAAAGCAAAGGACACCACAGTGACTCCTGGTGGCAAACCAAACAAAACCAGAGTAATCTGGGGAAACGTAACTCGGGCCTACGGAAACAGTGGCAAGGTTCATGCCTAATTCCAAAGCAATCTTCCTGCTAAGCCCACTGGACACAGAATCTGAGTGATGCTGTACCCCTCAAGGGTTTAAACTGATGAAAAGTCAATAAATAAAAGTGGATTTGTGGGGGGAAAGATCCTTAGAAGTCCTACTGTTTAACACAGTAGGTCTGCAACAAATGCCTGTAGGATCCTTAGGACTACTTCTGCCTGTCTGAAGGATGCTGAGGCACCCACTTAGGTCTTTCTGATGCTTAATGACTCTGCTTTTACAGTCCCAGCTTTGGCTTCATCTTTGCGTAGAGACTGTGTGTTCCTGACAGTGCTCTGGAGTTGATCTTTGCCCCGAGGCTTTTTTATTACTTTGACAATTCTTTCCTGGCTGGAAAGATTATCCTGGGCTTTTTATATCTCCTCCAAATTCTGCCTAAAAAAACAGATTAATTCTTTCTTTAGCTTTTCTCTCACTATCTGTATCTTAGGATGCAAGGCTCAAAAAAGTCAAACGTAACTTCCAACACTCTGCCTGAAAATCCTAGCCAGAGTCATCAGTTAATTAGACCTTTTTTATTTTTCACATTAGTACAGATGAAAGTTTCAGTCAACTGTCCACCACTATATCAGAGTCTCTGTTCCTCCAGATTCCAATAGTGTTTCCCTCACCTTTCCCTTGAGCCTTCGCCTGCAGTCTCCTCAAGGCCCTGCCAGCTTTCCCGCACAGTCTCACTGAGGCTGTCAGGTGCCTCCCACACGTTAGGTTCTGCTATGGCAGTGCCTTGCTTCCAGGTACCAAATCCTGTCCCAGGTGTCTGTTGCTGCACAGCAAATGACTTCAAGCTTAGTGGCATAAAACTACAACTATTTTATTATTCTCATGGATTCTGTGGATTAGGAATTCGGATAGGGCATGGAAGAGATGGATTTTCAATGCTCCATGAGGTCTTGGACCTCAACCAGGAAGACTCGGTGCACAGGAGCTGGAACAGCTGAAGTTGGAGAATCCACTTCCAAGATGGTTCTTCCTGCCTATAGCTGCCAGCCTGGCGGGCGTGGCTGGGAGGCTGGCTCAGCTGGGTCTCTTGGCTGGAGCACTACGCATGGCCTCTCTGGCATGGCGGCCTCGGGAAATTGGACTTCTTACATAGTGGCTCAGGAGAAAAAGAAGCCAACAGAGGGGTACAGCAGTGATGCAGGACAGGCAAGGCTGACTCCTTTTGGCAGGGTTTTCCCAGATAAAGCAAGCAGAGAGTGTGGAGAGGAGTGGAGGATGAGAAGCTGGGAAGAAAGCATCTTAGCCATCTATGCATGCACACTCACACACACACACACACAAAATCTATGAGGGCAAACAGGTTTGCTGGGAGTAGCCAGACTTGAGTAAAGACAGATGGTGTAAGTGAGCTGGATGAGGTTGCTCAGCTCTGGAATTTCTCCAGTCTCACTGGAGGCTGGGTATTGTATGTGAAGACTTTCCCATGAGTGGGGGATACATACAGAGGCCACCATGGGGCAGTAGCAGCCAGAAGAGAATGAATGGTGTAAAGGGTTGAATAGTGGCCCCCTTGAGAGAGATGTCCAAGTTCTAAACCCCTATACCTGTGAATGTGACCTTTTTGGAAATAGGATCTTTTTCCAAATAAAGATCTTAAGAAGAGATCATCCTAGATTAATGGTGAGCCTTAAATCCAGAGACAGGTATCCTTCTAGGAGGAAGGAGAGGGAATTTCAAGACACAGAGACACAGAGGAGAAGGCCATGTGAAGATGGAGGCAAAGACTGGAGGCGCCACTGCCAAGCAACACTGCAGATCGCCTGCAGCTGCCAGAGGCTTGGAGAGACCTTGCCACAGGCCCTCCCTCAGAGCCTCCAGCAGGAACCCACCCTGCTGACACCTCGATTTCAGGTTTCCAGCCTCCACAACTGTGGTGGAATGAATCACTGTTGTTTTGAGCCACCCAGTTTGTTGCAATTTGTACAGCAGTCCTAGGAAAGCTAACAGGCAGTCCAGGTAGGAATGGGTGGTGAGGCAGAAGGGATCTGGAGACAGGGGGTGGCAAGGGGACCCAGTGTGTACCCCAACCTAGACCACCCAGCCCTTCCGTCACACCGGCCCCTGCCCCTCAATGTTTTGCACACTTTGAGGCCTGATCCAGGGATTTTCCCTTTCCCTGGTGCCACGGCTCAGCACTGCTTCCCCCTCAGGGCTGCATCTTCTCAGGACCCACGACTGCACGGTCTTGAGCAGCGGTGCCTGGTTTCTCTCTTGCACCACCGTTGGTATCTTCTCCCTCCCCTATCTCTCACCATCTGAGGAAGTGCTTTGTATACAGTGAGTGCTTAATAAAAGTCACTTTTCTCTCCTCAGAGTCCCCTAACTCTTGCCCCAGCCACTTTCCCTGCTCCAACTGAATTTGTGCCCTAACCTTGTCAGAGACAAGGATAACGTCCCCATGGCTCCAGTGTGATGGCGTTCCCTCCCCTCCCACACAGCACCCCGGCCCCATGTTCCCCACAGGAGCTTGTGGGGTGATCATTAGCCCATGTGCCTCCTGACCCCACTCCCAGTCACTAATTTGTGTGTAAACTTGGACAAGTCGCTGCACCCTCTGCTCCTTAGTTTCCTCTCAGGTAAAATAAGAGGGTTGGAGGAGACACATTCACCCATGCATTCCTCCACTCGCTGTTGTTTACTAAGACTGTGCGCCATAACTCTGCCTTCTGAAAGGAGCTCTGGTTCTGTAGGGTTTTTGTTTTGTTTTGTTTTTTTGAGATGGAGTCTCGCTCTGTCACCCAGGCTGGAGTGAAGTGGTGTGATCTCCGCTCACGGCAACCTCCGCCTCCCGGGTTCAAGCGATTCTCCTGCCTCAGCCTCCTGAGTAGCTGGGATTACAGGTGTGTGCCACCACGCCCGGCTAATTTTTGTGTTTTTAGTACAGACAGGGTTTCACCATGTTGGCCAAGCTGGTCTCGAACTCCTGACCTCAGGTGATCCATCCACCTCAGCTTCCTAAAGTGCTGGGATTACAGGCCTGAGCCACTGTGCCCAGCCAAGGTTCTGCAGTTTTAAAGCTGCCACTTTGGAGAATCCGTCCAGGTGCAACGCAGGCATTCCTTCCTTCTGTGTACCCTTTAGGAAGCAGATTTTGGCTCAAAATAAGAAAGACCCTTCTACCAGAAAGGCTCACAAACGGACAGGCTTCCACAGAAAGGGGTGAGCCCCTGGTGCAGAGGAGTCTCTGGGATTGCTTCCAACTCTGGGATCCTGAGAGCCTCCGTAAAAGGTTTATTGAGCAGGAGAACCAATTTAACTCTGTTCCCATGAAAATAAACGTGGAGATTTACTTCAAATTCAGCAGCTCTGGTGAGAAGGCTCTCACACAGGTCCAGGTTAGACCCACACAGACTCCACGACCCTCTAAGGCAACTAGCACACAGCAGACGAAGGAAACGATTCAGGTGTCAGAATTGCTTTTATTTTTATCTCCAGTCAGTCACAGACCCCAGGAAGGTGAGGCCAGGGAAGGGAACAGGCACGGACACTGGGGAACTTGCAGGAGCTGAGGCCAGTGGACAACAGGAGTGTCTGGGGTATGGCAGCCAGGCTGCGTCCCTGGAGCTGTCTGCCGTCAGGGACTCAGGAGAACAGCTTAGGGAGGGCTCGGGATGGGGGTACACTGTGTCCAAGAGATGCAATCATCGTTCAGCAAAAGTGAATAGTGGCGGCTGATGAGCAGATAGGCCTGGGGGGGGGGGGTCTGAGGAGATATGGGGGCCAGATCCTGCCCCCAACCTCCAGCCACATGGGCCTTCGGTGACTCTCCCAAACCAGGCCCTGCGTTTCCTCAAACAGCCACCGGAGGGCAGCAAAGTGCTTGTGCAAAATTCCAACCCGTCCAGGAGAGCAGCCAGGACACCTGGGACTTGGCCTCAGGTGGGCCAGGGAGGGAGGCACGGAGCCTGTTGGAAAATGGGTGTCTGTCCCATCCTGACTCCCTTGGAAGGAAGAGTAGGGAATGGAAGAACTAAGATTCCGGAGCTTCCCCAGGTGATACAGAAGGAACCATGTGTGTGCCCAGGAATGAGTCCCAGACTCACATGTGCCTCCCTGGCCCCCATCTGCAGCTGCCAGCAGAGGACTTCAGGGGGGAGACCCCTCACCTCGCATTCCAGATGGTCAGATTCCTAGCTGCCTCCAGCTTTACAAAATCCAGCCCACCCCTTCCTGGGCCCAGCCCCACCCAGTCCAAAAATGTGAGGGGCCTTCAGGCTCCCTTCCTCCTTTACAGCTTGCAACACCTGCTCAGCTGCGGTTTCCTTAATCCTGCATTCCTGTTCCCCCACCCTTCCTCCTTCTGACGTCTCTCCTGGTGTTTCAGGGATCCTCACTGCCTGGATTGGAGATGGAACACACAGTCTTTGGCCCTGACGCTGCTGCCGACACTGTGGTACCCGGGACCCCCCCCTCAGGACCCAGAGTAGGAGGCTGCAGCATCTTCTGCCTGGCCTCCCCAGCTCTGCAAAGAAGCCATTTCTCAAATGGCTGTGATGCGTGTGTGATATCGTTTATAGCCGAGGGCCTGTCCCTCCTCCCCCAAGCTTTTGGCACTCAGCCCTGAATAAGCTTTTAAATCCCCAGTTTTTCTGCAATAACTTATCCCAGGGAGAGGAGAACTTGGACAAGTAGATTCTAGGAAGCATGACCAAGGCTATCTGACAGTGGCAGGAGAGTGGGGTGCTGGGGCTAACCCCTCTGGAACTGAGGCCAGAGATGAGGAGAGGAAACTGAGTGGCTTGGAGGAGAGGAGGTGGAGGAGGGTGGGAACCGGGTGAGGAAGTCAGTGGAGAGAAGTGTTCTGGTGCCTCTCCCGCCCTATCCTGGCTATGAACTTCCACGTGGCAGATAGAAAAACTGAATCCCAGACAGCAAGAAACCCTCACCTAACACCAGGAGCCCACTGGCGGTGAGGTTAGGAACCAGAAACCAGAAATCTTGCCTCCCAGTTCATGTCTGGAGGATAAAAACCTCAGAGTGCAAAACCTGGTGAGGGGTTTCAGGAGAGACGGGAGGCCGGGTGGCACTGAGGACAAGAAATCCCCAGGATATCAGGGCCTGACTACCCACCTCTCTGTGCCCTCATGTGGTCTCATTCCAGCCCCCATCCAGGCCAATGGACAAGAGTGATACCCCGTTTGCGTGAGGCAGCTGTGGGTCTGAACCCCAGGCCCACCACTCGCTAGCCATATGACCTGGGACTCATTACTGAGCCTTTCTGAGCACCTCGGCTTTTCCCTCTGTGACGGACATGAGCAGAGTGCTGTCTCTGGAGGATCACTGCAATGGATTAATTTAGACCAGCACACAGTGGGCATCTCACCCGTGCCCCCAGTGCCTTTGCTGCACACACACCACCCGCCAGTTCTTGGCTCCTTTTCTCTTCAAATATCCAAGATGGAACAAAACTTCAAATGCTTCTGCAATATTTCTTGAAAGCTGGGAGTAGGAAGGGTGGGGAGGGATGGGGTTGGGAAGGAACAGCACACCTCGTTACCCTTCCCAGGGCAGATGGAGCTCCCAGCACAGGGGAGAGAGAAGAGGAGGAGGGCGAAGCCAAGGGAGGGTTCTGCTATCCACTCAGAGCTTTCCTGTCTCCACACAGTAACTTTCCACTGGCCTCGAGCTGGCCACTGCACATGCTGGCTGCACGCTCCCCCAGTGTGGCCTCCTGGTTCCCTCCCCACAGGCGCCCCCCTGGGGGTTGGAAGGCTGACGCACACCCTGCCTGAGATCCCAGCCGCCTGGAAGCTGATAAGCAGCCCTGGCCTCCTTACATGGGACCAGCTGGAGGGACTGGCCCTGGCTGTTAGCATCAGCTGGATGGCTTCCAAATTGGAGAGATGCAGAGATAAGTGGGGGGGCACGTAGGGACTCTGGGCTGAGTGAGCGGCCAGTGAAGCTAGAAGAGATGTGGACTCTGCCAACTACGAAGGCCTCAGGAGGCCTGGCTGGGGACAAGCCAGCAAACAGCAGCTGACGGGAAGGGTTTAGGAAATAAGAGGTGCAGAAGGGACTCCCACACAGCCTCGGGTTAGGGCTGGGACAGAGCAGGGACTTCTTCCAGATGGGGCTGGCCTGGCAGCTAGAATGATTGCCTCCTCCCCCAGAACATCCAGCCAGAGGGCCCAACCACACCTCACTCAGCCTCAGGCCTGTGGCAGTAGCCTGGTGGGTGGAGAGAAGTGAGTGAGAGGATGTGGATCTTGGTTCTGCAACCCCAAATGCCTCCCAGGTGGACACGGGTCTGGGTGGATTGGCTCCCCGGCTCCCACTTCCCTGGGAGCCCCAGGACAGGCCCTCACTGAGGAGCAGGGCCCCCTGCTCTCACTCCTGCCCCAACAGTGCTCTGTCATGACCCGGGAGGGCCATTCACAGTGAGCAGCAGACAGCACAGGCTTCATGGCCCTTGGCCTTGGGGTCCAAATCCCTAGAACAAGCTGCTGGTCCCAGAATCAAGAGAAGATGGGCAGCCTGGGACAGCCATCCTGCCCACCCACTCCACCTGCCCAGCTATGTCCCCCACCCCCTTTCTTACAAAGTGTCAATGCCTGTCCTGCACGAGAAAGACAGGAGGACACAGACTGGACACAGGACAGTGTGCCCCAAGGCCACATGGTTGTGCAGCCCTAGGAGGAATTGTGGTGGGGGGTCAGGGCTCCCCTGGGCTTCCTGGGTCTCACTCCCGCATTTGAAATCCTGCTAGGCTTCTCCCCCTTGTCCCTTGGGCCCTCAAACCCAGAGGAGCCTTCAGCCTTGACCGTCCCAGTTTGGAAGATGTAACGGGGGGAACGGGGCGGCACAGGGACTGACATGGCCTCGGTTCCTCAGGGTCCCCATGGCGTATGTACAAGCGGCAGAGGGCTGGGCTGGGCTGGGGTAGACAGTGGCCTGGCCACAGCCTGGGTTGGCAGCTAGTTTTATATCTGGTCTTGTAGCACAGGGGAGGGACAGAGAACCAAGAGGGGTGCATTCTCTGGAGGATGGTGGGGTGGGGAGGGCTCCTCATTCCCGGTTAGTGCCAAAAAGCTGCAGGAAGAAGGTGAAGATATAGATGATGTCTAGGTAAATGTTGAGGGCTCCAAAAATATACTCCTCAGGGCTCAGCGAGTGGCGTCGGTTACCCATCAGCAACTGGGTGTCAAGTGCCAGGAACTGGGAGAAGTGAGGAGAGAGAGAGGGGTCAGAGGCCCAGGCAGTGTGACACTGACTATGGCAGCCCTGGTGCCCCCCTCAGCCCCGCCCCCAATTTTATTACCCTCACCTGCTGCCTGGCTGCCCAGTGGCCCTCCTGCGACACCTTCTATCCCTAATTCTGTTCAGCAGCTATTTACTGAGCCCCTGCTATGTGCCAGGCACAGGGATACAGCAGAGAACAAGACAGCCAAGGTCCCTGTCCCCACAGAGCTTAGAGTCTAGAGGAATTGTTAGGATGAGCATAACAAGGTTCCAGGCAGCGGTGGGGCTAATAACAAGGAGCCTCACCTATGTGAGTGTGGCAGGGAGTTAGGGAAGGCTTCCTGGGGGAGGGGACATTCAAGCTGAGGCCTAGACTTCTTGCCATTCCCTCAGGACTCTGCTCTCAGAGGAAGGCGAATGCTTCAGGTACAAGCAGGGCCCAAGCACTTGTGCTGTGCTGACATCAGCCCATCAGTGCTATACCGACATCCCCATCCAGTAAGAATCAGATTCTTCCTACAGGAAGTGAGGCCCAGAGACCTTAAATATTAGCCAAAGGTTACACAGCTGGAAAGTGGCAAAGCCCAGATTTGAACCCGAGCAGTCCAGCTCCAGAGCCTCAGGTGTAACCATTCTGCCCTGCTACTAACAGCACCCGGGGTTAATGCCTTTCCTCCCAGGAAGCAGGCTCTTCCCTGGGGACCTGCTTGGCCTAATGGACTAGGAACAGATTCCCTTTGAGACAGCACTGTGCCACCCTACTACCCCTGCCAGGTCTTCCCACTGTATACAGTGGCTCCTACCCCTCCCCATGTAGCTTTCCTCTGGGCTCCAAGCCTAGGGAGCAGAACCCTTGAGAAGCAGAATATGAAATTTGGCAGGCGTGGTGCGCTTTTCTGGAGGAGGCCAAAATGTCCACCTGTATCTCAAAGGTGATGAAGCACTGATCCACGTAGGATTGGAATTTTTTTTGTTTTGTTTTTTGGGGTTTTTTTGAGACAGAGTTTCACTCTTGTTGCCCAGGCTGGAGTGCAATGGTGAGATCTTGGCTCACTGCAACCTCCGCCTCCCCGGCTCAAGCGATTCTCCTGCCTCAGCCTCCCAAGGAGCTAGGATTACAGGCATGCACCACCACACCCGGCTAATTTTGTATTTTTAGTAGAGACAGGGTTTCTCCATGTTGGCCAGGCTGGTCCCGAACTCCTGACCTCAGGTGATCTGCCCACCTCGGCCTCCCAAAGTGCTGGGATTACAGGCATGAGCCACCATGCCCGGCCCGGGATTGGAATTCTTTTACATTGATTCACATTCTTGTTAACTGGGCTCTTCGGTCACTTATGTATGAAAGGCATGTTCCCTGGGTCCTCTGAAGCTCATTCATTATACAATAACTATGTATGGGGCGACAGCTGCATGACAGGGACTTGCTGAGAGTGGAAGAGACAAGAAACACAAAGCCATGCCTGCCTTGGGGAAGATCACAGCATCACGGGGGACACTTACAGGTCATTACAAGAAAATCCACGAAATGCACAATTAGGACTATGAAGGAAGGAGCTACTGATTGGGCCAGAGGAAGGTGACCCAGGAGAGGTGGCATTTCACCTGAGGCTTAAGTAGGAGTTTGCTAGCTAGGAAGGCCTAGGGAAGCCTGGGAGGCCTGACTGGTGTTGTGTGAAGAGCGGAGAACTCGGCCAGGCAGGAACTATGGGAGAGGTAGATAGAGGAGGAAGGGGTTGGGGCCTGCCCTTGCAGCTTGCACTCTGCGCGGTAGGCACGGGTCATGCCCAGTTCCCTTTCCTTTACCCGCCATGGACTCCTTGACTCCTAAGACCCAGACTTTAGAGTTGCTATAGATGCAGCCCTGTAGAATCCTAGTTGAATCCCAGCCCCGGTGCAATGCCCCCCATGCCCAAGAGGCCAGGGCTCCAACAGGGATTAATTCCAGCACACAGGACATTGAGGCAGGGCCACCCTCAAAGCTGGGGAGGTGGGGGCAATTATGAGCACAGGCTTGAAAGTCAGATCCACTTGGACTGCAGGCTCTGCTCTACCACTCATTAGCTGTAGGACCTGGCTGGGCAGAGCATTTAATCTCTTTGGGCCTGTGAGTCCCTATGTGTAAAAAGGAGATAAGCGTGCCTGCCTCCTGAGGTTGTTGTGAGAATGAGATAATGCATGCAAGGGGCCTGGCACGGTGCCTGACACATGGTAAGCACTTAATGAATGCTTGCTATTATATTAATGTGGTTTCATTGTTATTATCTGCAGAAGGAGAGGTGCCCTCTTGAGGACGTGCACATGCTGCTGATGAGACTCAGGTGTCTCTTGCATCTCATCAGGGAGGCAGCACTGTTCCTCGGGGAGCTCAGTGGCCTTAACAGAGCGAACATGGGGAGCCATGGCCAGAGCTGAGAGGAGCCCTGTGCAGGGTGTGTCAGGCTCCTGAGCTCAGTGGCACTGAGGAAAGGGCACTCCAGACAGGAACAGGAGTTGAAATGCCTGGGTTTGAGACCCGGCTCCAGTGCTCAGTAGCCAAGTCATCCACTTGACCTCAGTGTCCTCGTCTACAAAATGGGATAGTAGCAATGCCCACACCACGGTGTGGTTTTGAGGGTAGATTTATGACAGTGTATGTGGCATCCACTATTTGTATTTTTGAGTATGATTTCTCTCCATTCCGCTCTGCTCCTTCTGTGTTTGATTTGGATTCCCAAGCACATTTTCCTTCTGCAGAGAGAATGAGCAGGCAGAAGGCCCAGTGCAAAGGCTTTGGCCACTTGGCGGTCACAGCTGCCGGCATCAGTTCATAAACTGCTGACCTGGCTGATCCATCAGTAGCTTGCTTGGTTGATTTCCCAGAGCCTGGTCACCCCTGGGTGAGCTAATGAAATTGAGTCTCTTAATTTGGAAGGCTTGGATCTGTCCAGCTCTGGGGGTGGCCCTTTTGAGAAGCACCCATGCAGGAGACCCCCTAGAGCAGCCAGCTGGCTTTTCTCTTGGAGAGAAGAGGAATGAAATGATTTCTGCCCCAGCCCTTGGTCCATGCACACAGATGCTTATCTATGTGGCGTTCTCTGGGATGGCCTGCTTCAAATTCCAACCCCACTGCCCAGTATGACCCATCACTGCCACCTCATGCCTGGGAGTCAACCAAAGTCTTTTCATTCATTTATTCCCAACAATATTTGCTGAGCACCTACTATGTTCCAGAGAACTTGCCCTCATAGAACTGACAGTCTAACGAGGGCAAAAGACATGATCAGAGATTCTGCATGGCAATGCATTCATTTACAGGGGAAAGTCATCTGCTGCTATCTCCTTGGAGATGGAAAGCATTGTTAACTAATGTCTTGGTTATAGTTAACATCTTAGTGGGTTGCTAGGATCTTGGCTGAGAGCTAGCAACTGAGTTGACTGCAAACCCCTAAAAGGAGGGCAGGTACTTGAGTTAGTGGCCAGCTGAACAGGAGACTCTGCAGGAGGAGCACTTGGGATGGGGCAGGAGGCCCCCAGGGACAAGGACGCTATTAATGTACATCTGAAGAGTCCTTCCCTAGACCAACACTTGATCTCATCTCCCTCTCCCCATTTGCCCTGGGAGGTGGGCGTCCTCATGGTCTTACACATGAGGAAAGGAGTCTGAGAGCTGAGTGATTTGCTGATGGCTGCTTATCAAGTGTCATCTCCTACACTGGTGGAGATGGGGGAAGAGTGGGCTTGCAGGGAGGGAGGGAGCATGTGCAGAGGGCAAACTTCCCCGCCTCACCTTACTGGCCAGCGCTAAACCTCGCCGGGGCCCCCAGCCACACATTTGGCCTGACCCTGCCGTATCTGGGGCCCAGGCTTATGTCTGTTGTCCTCCCTGAATGTGGCCCCAGAGGTGACACTGAGGGGCTCTGGGCAGTGCATGCCATGGAAAGGCCAGCTCAGAGCCACCCGCAGGCAGGCACTGAATACAAAAAGCTGGGGTTGCAATGTGTTGAATCAGCTTAAACAGTGACACGTGGACTGTGTCTGTCCTGCAGAAATGCCAGTGTGACGGCGTGTAGAGGCAACCCCCAGGCTGTTGTTTGCAGTGAGATGCTGGAACAACCCAAACTCTACCAACACGGGGTTAAATAAACTCTGGGCAGCAGCGCTGGGGTGGAAACATCTGTGACAGACGCTACTGTGAGAAAAAAGCAAGTTGCGAAAAATCCGTATCGTATGATCCCATAAAACTATACATGTCAGAGGAGCCAACATAGCAAATATCTATGAAATGCATAAAGAAAGGTCTGGAAGGAGAGATAATTCATGGTTCCTGCTGGGGAAAGAAGTGAGGGACACGATCAAAATGACATTTGCTTTTTTCTATATTTAAGGTTTTCCAAAAGTGAAATATGTGAATAAATGTATATTATATAATTAGAAGTTTAAAATAGAAGGGTAAAATAGCACAAAAGAAGAGTTCATGAACTCTTTCACTGAATTCTCACCGTAAGCCTCTGCAGCAGGTGTCTCACTATCAGCTCCACCATTTGCTGAGGACACTGAGGCAGAGACAGTGTAAGTGACTTGCCCATGTCACACAGCCCAGGGACAGCTAGAGGGTGAGCTTGGGCTTTGGGGAGTCTTTGGAGAAGAGACTACCAGCCATATGTCCAGGTGCACCGGCTGGGCTGCAGGAGAGGGTGAGGGGGTGAGGGAGGGAAGAGAGACCACTGAGTGGAGATCTGGGGCCCATTTCTTGCCTGATACCAATAGAAGATATTTCTCTCCATTGACCTGGGTGTCAAAAATTTAGATGGCACAGACAACATTTGCACCCCCAGGAGGGCCACCAAAAGAACAAGGTCTGGCAGGCATTTGAATCAGAAAGCCTGGCCCAGGGTGAAAGGGGGGTAGTGTATGAAAGTGCATTAATGACACACGATTATCTATCAACTTTTTAAAAAGTAGGCCAGGTGCGGTGGTTCATGCCAGTAATCCCAGCACTTTGGGAAGCCAAGGTGGGCAGATCGCCTGAGGGCAGGAGTTCGAGACTAGCCTGGCCAACATGAGGAAACCCCGTCTCTACTAAAAATACAAAAATTAGCCGGGCGTGGTGGTGGGCACCTGTAATCCCAGCTACTTGGGAGGCTGAGGGAGGAGAATCGCTTGAACTCGGGGAGGTGGAGGTTGCAGTGAGCCAAGATCATGCCACTGCACTCCAGCCTGGGCAACAGAGTGAGACTCCGTCTCAAAAAAAAAAAAAAGCCAGGAGACAAAGTAGGCTTCAATAGCCTGTCGCAGTAAGTGGAATAAAATATTTTGTATGAAAGAACCATATGTGGTCATACGATAAAGGGCATGAGTCCAGTATAATACAGTGCTTAAGATCATAGGCTGGGGAGTCCCACAAACCTGGGTTCAAATCTTGGCTCAGACCTTAGGTAACTTACTAACAGGTAAGAGTTACTGATCACTGACCACACACCAGGCACTGAGTGTTTTACATATATGAATGCATCCAAGTCACAGCCACCTATGAGGGAGGTACTGTTCTTGTCCCCATTTTACAGCTAAAGAAACTGAAGCACAAAGACATTAAATAACTTGGTGAGTCCACACAGCTAGAATGTGGCGGAGAAGGGCTTTGAGATTTATAGTGAATGATAACCTTGCCATTTAGATCACCAGATTTTGAAGCCAGGCTAAATCTGGTGATCTAAATGATAAGGTTATCATTTACCATAAGAGTAAAAGCTGTCATCGACTGAGAATTGCCATGTGCCAAATGTGAGGAGGCTGTTTTCCCTTCATTTGTTACCCTATTCATCCATTACAATAGCCTGTTGAGACAGGCAGGTGAGCCCTATTTTAAAGATGAGGCCAGTGAGGCAGAGCGGTCAAGTCGTTTTGCCAAGGTCACAGAGTGGTAAGAGGAGCAGGGAGGCCTTGAATGTGACTTGGTGGGGGGCACTGGCCAGCTGCAGAGCCCCCTCCCCACTCCACACACCTACTGGCCCTGCCAGTGCCTCTTCCTGGCTCTGCTCTGAAGAACCGGGTCCTGGATATGGAAGCAGAAGTTCCTTTCTGCCCCCAGGCAGGTGTGGAGCTGCCTCTGCCTTCCCTCCCTCAGTCCGCCACCCCAGGGCTTTTCCACCTCCTCCTGTCAGGTTTGAGCAGAGTGTGGGCTGGGGGATGAGTGCCTCAGGAGTGAGACAGGCAGGCCTCAGGAGGGGCCTGCACATTCTCCCCTGAAGGAGCAATCACTGATCAGTCCGCCCACCCCAGGAGGAACCCACGCCATTTCCAGGTTGTCTGGGTGAGGCGTGGGGAGCGGGGGTGCGAGGAGGCCCCAGGGTAGGCATTGGGGCTGTTTCAGCGGCAGAGGGTGGGTGACCTAACAGAGAAGGTTCTCACTGGCTCCTTCAGCTTCACGTAATGCATTGAGGGAAAAGGGCCTCTAGGCTCTGAATGGAACGAAGATAAGTCTAAAAGTCATGCTTCAGCCTTGGATTTGTGTGGCCATTTTAACTTTTCGAAGTGTTTTCCTAATTGTGAGGAAGGGAGGGCATATATTGCTGTCCCACTAGAAAAGCAGGGTGAGGGGTTGGGGTAGACGGGCGTATTTTTCTTAAATCCCTTGGACACTGTGGGTCTAGCCCAGACTGGTCATGGTGTGTGTATGTGTGTGCACGTGTGTGGGTATGTGTGTGCCTGTGTATATACGTGTGTATGTGTGTATGTATGTGTATGTGTGCGTATTTGTATATATGTGTGTGTGTGTACGTGTGCGCATGTGTGTGAGTGTATGTATATAAGTGTATGTGGGTATATGTGTGTGTATGTGTGCATGTGAGTGTATGCATGTGCATGTGTGTATATGTGTATGTGTGCATGTGTGTATATGAGTGTATGTGCAAGTGTGTATGTGTATGTGTGTATGTGTATA
Source organism: Rhinopithecus roxellana (assembly GCF_007565055.1). Classification (NCBI taxonomy): domain Eukaryota; kingdom Metazoa; phylum Chordata; class Mammalia; order Primates; family Cercopithecidae; genus Rhinopithecus; species Rhinopithecus roxellana. The sequence continues at coordinate 61,250,689 of NC_044558.1, read as the reverse complement.
TGTGTATGTCTATGTGCATGCGAGTGAATGTGTGTATGTGCATGTGTATATGTGCGTGTGTGCGTGTATGAGTGTATGTATGTACATGTGTGTATACGTGCGTGTCTGTGTGCATGTGAGCACGTGTGTGCATGTGTATGTGTTTGTATATGTGTGCATATGAGTGTGTATATGAGTGTATGTTCACGTGTATATATGTGCGTATGTGTATATGTGTGCATATGTGTGTATGTGCATGTGTATGTGTGTATGTGAGTGCATGTGCGTACGTGTATATGTGTGCATATGTGTATGTGCATGTGTATGTGTGTATGTGTATGCATGTGAGTGCATATGTGTGCATGTGTGTATATGTGTGCATGTGTGTACGAGTGTATGTGCATAAGTATATATGTGCATATGTGTGTATATGTGTACATACGAATGTGTGTGCATGTGTGTATGTGTGTTTGTGTGTATGTGTGCATATGTGTATATGAGTGTATGTATGTACATGTGTATATATGTGCGTATGTGTATATGTGTGCATATGTGTGTGCATGTGTATGTGTGCATGTGAGTGCATGTGCGTATGTGTATATGTGTGCATGTGTGTATGTGCATGTGAGTGCATATGTGTGCATGTGTGTATATGTGTGCATGTGAGTGTGTACAAGTGTATGTGCATGTGTATATATGTGCGTATGTGTGTATATGTGTACATACGAATGTGTGCGTGTGTGTACGTGTGCATGTTCGTGCATATATGTGTGCATATGAGTGTATGTGCATGTGTGTATATGTGTGGTGAGTGTATGTGTGTATATTGTGTATGTGCATGTGTGTATATGTGCATGTATGTGTGTATGTGTGCATGTGAGTGTGTGTGCATGTGTGCATGTGAGTGTGTGTATAGGTGAGTGTATGTGTGTATCTGCATGTGTGTATAGGTGCGTGTATTTGTGTGCATGTGTGCATGTGTATATGTGTATGTGTGTATGCATGTGAGTGCATGTGTATATGTGTATGTGTGTATGCATGTGAGTGCATGTGTGTATGTGTGTATATGTGTATATGCATGTGTGTATATGTGTGCATGTGCACATGTGTATGTGCATGTGTGTATGTGTATATGTGTGCATGTATGTACGAGTGTGTATGTGCATGTGTGTATGTGCGTATATGCACGTGTATATGTGTGCAAGTGTGTGTGAGTGTATGTGCATGTGTGTATATGTGCGTATATGGGTGCATGAGTGTATGTGTGTATATGTGTCCATGTGTGTATGTGTGTACGTGCATGTGTCTGTGTGCATGTGAATGTGTGTATGTGCATGTGTGCATGAGTGCATGTGTGTGCATGTGTATATGTGTATGTGTATATGTGTGCATGTGTATGTATGTGCATGTGTGCATGTGTGTATGTGCATGTGTGTGTATGTGCATGTGTGCATATGTGTGCATGTGACTATGTGTATATGCGAGTGTGTATGTGTGCATGTATGTTTATGTGTGCATGTATGGGAATGTGTATATGCGCATGTGTCTGTGTGCATGTGAGTGTATGTGCATGCATGCATGTCTGTGTGCCTGTGAGTGCATGTGCGTGTGTATGTGTGTATATGTGGATGTGCATGTCTGCTTGCCTGTGAGTGCATGTGTGTGTATGTGCATGTATGTATATGTGCATGTGTATGTGTCTGTGTATATGTGTATGTGCATGTGCGTATATGTGTATGTGTATATGTGTATAAGTATCCATGTGACTGTATGTGCATGTGGATAGATGTGTGTATATGAGTGTGTATGTGTGCATGTGGGTATGTGCGTGTGTATATGTGAGTTTATGTGAGAGTGTGTATATGTGTGTATATGCGTGAATGTGTGTGTCTCTCTGGAAGTGCTGTCTTGGCTTCAGCGCATGCTCAGCTTCAGCAGCAGCTGCGTCAGGCAGGTCCCTGCCAGCTCTGAGGTCTCAGCCCTGCTTTCCTTCCAGCGACTGAGGACAGATAGCTCTATGTCTCTCCATAGTGGTCAACATCAGAACTGGAGGTCCAGCACCCCTACTGAGCATCTTCCTATTCCAGCTCTGTTCATCCAAATGCCATTAGGCTTGCAGCATCCAGTACTGACCATGCACAGTCTCCCTGCCCCCACCCCACTCCAGCTCTGGGACACTGCAGTGACCTCCTAAATGGTCTCCCAGCCTCTGGTCTGTCCACTCAGCTTCTCCCTAATCTTCCTTAAAGCACGACAACTGTGATGTTTCTTAGCAACTGTCAGTGCCAAGGTCCTCAAATCGGCCAGGCTGGGCAGGGAGTGAAGAGGTCTATTCTCACTGGGCCCATCACCTAATTTCTAATGTCTTATGCCTCATTACTTTCCGAGGACTCTGGGACTTGGGCTCTCGATTTAGGGGGCTCAGAGACCTTAGCTTCCCCAAGGAAGGACCAACTCCGAGATGCGGCAACCTGTCTCAAGTCCCGTGGGCCCTGGAGTCTCAGCTGCGGCTAGAAGCCAGCTGCAGGCATGTGCCCCCACCTCATTCCCTGCCCCATCACACCAGCCCTGCCTGACCCTCATGCTCCCTGTGTGACTTTCCATGAGTTTCTACAGAAAAGCACTCAAAGAGAGGGCACTAGGGGGAATGAGAGGATTCGGCCACTCTGAGGTCAGGGCTGTTCAGCTGGCTCACCCACTTCTCCTGGCACATTTGGGTTCTGGCATCCAGTGAGGGGTCTGGGGTAGGGGTGAGGCCAAAATCCCAAGGCTCCCTGAGAATGTACTAAGGCTGACATGGGTGAGGCCTTGGAGGGGCCTGTTCCTCAAAGCTGGACCAGAGCCCTGAGAAACCTTGCCTCCCATCGCCTCAGGTGCTGCCCCCTCCACTGGGCGGCCCTGCCCTCAAAGATGGCAGAATCTCAAGGGAGGTGCTGATGTTTCCGGGAGAGAAGCTGGATTCTCGAAGCTGGATTCTCACAGCGCTTCCAAAGCTCAGGTTGGTGGGAGTTGAGGGGAGGGTCTCCCTCGGGGTCTGGGGCCTCCTCCTCCACTTCTTTTCACCCCACTCTTGCACAGCCTCCTCAAGGCGGCACACATGGCAGGGACGCCTGCATGCAGTGTGCAGTGTGCAGCTCTGCTCGGCTACAGGGCTGGGAGTGGCCCCCACTGTGCTGAGAATTCCCCAAAGGGTATGGTGGGAGACAGCAGAATGGGGAGATGAGAGACTAGGGGGTGCTGGGTGCTGGTTATGGGATACACTGGAGCTAGGGGACCACAGAGTCTGCAGGCCTGAGGGTCAGGACGAGGTCAGCATGTTTCTGAGTTCGAGTTAATGGGAGGGTAAAGGGATTTAGTTATGGGGCTGGGCCTCTGAGGGCCTTCATCTACCTGAAACTGAGAGGAGGGAAAGGGAATGAGTCTCGAAGCCCCTCTCATCAACATTCCCCTGCCCCACGGGCCCCAGGGGAGCTGCAGATGAACATGGGCAGGGGATGGAGCCGGGGGAACTGGCCCTGTGCTCTCCATTGTTGTTTCTATAACCTGCAGGATGATCCCGACTAGGGCCCTTTGAAGTGTTGATCTCCTAATAAGATAATTGGCACTGCAGTTCCCCTTACCCTGTGACTCACAGAAGACTGATGGGCAGTGCTGAATTCAACCACACAGCCTGTGTGTTCTCTGCCTTGCTCTGATTGTACCTCTGTGGGCCTGGCCCTGGCCCCTGCCACACCTCTTGGGGATCCGTTCATGCCACAAACATCTCCTGGGCACGTACTATGTACCAGGCCCTGTTCTGGGCACGGGGGCTGCAGTGATGAACAAGCCAGACTACAATCCCTGCCCTTAAGGAACTTAGATTCTGCTGGAGGGAGACAGACAATGAGCAATACATCAAGAAAAATAGACAGTGTGTCAGAATGAGATGCGCTACAGAGAGAGGGAAATAGAGTAGGGAGGAAGAGGGAGGGACAGAACTGCACACACTTGAAGGATGGGAGAGAGGGCTATGAGCAGTCCCTAAGAACAGACAGAGGCAGGTGCAGAGTCCCTGGGTTTGGAGAGAGCCTGCCATGATCACACAGCACGAGGCCAGTGTGGCTACAGCAGAGGAGAGTGGGGAGGTCAGAGAGGGCCTGCAGGCTGTGGGAAGCGATTGCGGGATGCTCAACAGAGGAACAAGGGTACCTAACACTCCAGCTGCTGTGCCCCGCATAGACACAGGGCATAGGGGCAGCCTGCAGGAGGCCATGGCAACAATCAACCCAGGCTGGAGGCTACGGGGGCTGGGACAGGGAGTAGCCATGAGGGTAGAGATAAGTTGTCAGATTCTGGATAGGAGTAGGGGCCACAGCATTGATCTGGGGTGTGATGTGGGGGGTGAGGAGACGGGAGGAGTGGAAGGTGTCACCAAGGCATTTGTTCTGAGTTACAGGAAGATGGGGAAGGCTTTGGGAAAAGCAGGCATCCCGGGGAAGGGGCAGGAGCTTGGTTTTATACATGTGAAGTCCGAGGTGCCTATGAGACTTCCTCATGCAGACCCTCATTAGGCAACCGGAAATTCTAGTCTGGAATTCAAGAGAGATCCAGGCTAAAGATGTAAATGTTAGAGTAATCATCATAAAATATCGCATTCAAAGCTTTGAGGCTGCCTGAGGACCTGAGGGAGCAGGGTAGAAAGAGAAGAGTCAGCCCTTTGCAGGATCAAGAAGGCTGTAGAAACGCCTGATCAAGAAGACTGTAGAAAAGCCTGGGCCGTTGGTGGCCTGGACACCAAGGGACGAAGATGCTCTGGGGAGGGTGGTGGAGGGAAGGAACGGTTGTATCCAGTATTTCTGGGAGTCCATCAATATTAGGACTGAGACTGGGTCCCTGGATTTAGCTACACGGAGGTCCCTGAAACCTGGATGAGAGTGTGTTTAAGAGGATCAAGAGAGAATGGTCAGGCGCCGTGGCTCACGCCTGTTATCCCAGCACTTTGGGAGGCTGAGGTGGGCAGACCATCTGAGGTCAGGAGTTCAAGACCAGACTGGCCAAGACGGCAAGAACCCATCCCTAATAAAAACACACAAAAAATTAGCTGGGCGTGGTGGTGCCTGCCTGTAGTCCCAGCTACTCAGGAGGCTGAGGCGGGAGAATCACCTGAACCCAGGAGGCAGAGGTTGCAGTGAGTGGAAATTGTGCCACTGCACTCTAAACTGGGTGACAGAGCGAGACTCTGTCTCAAAAAAAAAAAAAAAAAAAAAAAGAATGGGTGGGAAAGGAATTGCGAGGAGAGTAGGGAAGAAGAAGAGAGGGAGGAGAGCCATTGGAGAAAGTCAGTGGAGGTTCTCTTAAAAGGAGTTTTGCTGTATATGGGGAGCAGGGAATGGGACAGGAGTGAGAAGGGAGATGTGGGTCAAGAGTGTTTTGTGGGTTTTTTTCAGGTGGGAGAAATTGCAGAGTGTTCCTATGTTAATGGAACTACTCCAGTAGAGAGGGCAATGCTGATGACTGACAGAGAGAGAGAGAGAGAGGAAAATTCCTGGAGAGACCTCCTCAGCCTCTCCCCAACTCCAAGCCAGCAGAACCACAGAAGGTGTCCTCTTTGAAGGGAACCACAGGGGCACTGGAAATGGCACCAGGCTGGGCACAGGACACCTGGGCGCTGGTCCTCAATCTGCCTGTTACTGGCCATAAGACTGTGCCGGGCGTGGTGGCTCACGCCTGTAATCCCAGCACTTTGGGAGGCTGAGGAGGGTGGATTACAAGGTCAGGAGATCAAGACCATCCTGGCTAACACAGTGAAACCCCGTCTCTACTAAAAATACAAAAAATTAGCTGGGCGAGGTGGTGGGCGCCTGTAGTCCCAGTTACTTGGGAGGCTGAGGCAGGAGAATGGCATGAACCCGGGAGGCAGAGCTTGCAGTGAGCTGAGATCGCGCCGCTGCACTCCAGCCTGGGCAACAGAGCAAGACTTCGTTTAAAAAAAAAAAAAAAAAAAAAAAAGACTCTGTGCCAGCCCCTTAACACCTAGGGCTTCAGATGTGGAAAGTGAGTCTTACAGCATCAGGGCTGCCTGCCCCCACTCCCTGGCCAGACTGTGGTGGAGATGCAGGGAAGTAACAGGTGTGAAAGTGCTTTGTAAAACATCAAGGGTGGAATAGAGGGTGGGGACTATTGCTATTATTTTAATAGCACTAGGGCTTATCAAACAAATATAAGGGATTACTATTCACCCAGCCTTACTTGCATGCATGGCTCCCTCAGGTGGTTCACACACTCACTGCGACCTGATCCACGGGAAGCCAAGTAAACTCCCCGGCCGGCCCCCATGGGTGCTCACTGCCTCCAACATCACCAGCCTGTCTGCCCTGGCTTGACCCCTCTTCTCTCCCCTGCAAATGCCTCCCTCTAGGGCGTCCAGGTGCTGTTGCCCAGACTAGCTCTCCCGAATGTGGCCCTCCTCTTTCTCACCTAATTCAATTCCCCACCATCCTTTGAAATCTTTCTTTAGGAAGTATTGCCTGGAGGGAAGAGCATGGTGCAGGGTCTGAGAAAAGTTAGTCTCTTCGGGTGACCAGGCTCCCAGTTTGCTCAGGATTTAAGGGCTCCTCAAGAAGTGAGGCTTTCAGTGCTGAAACTGGGGAAGTTCTAGGTAGCCTGGAATAAGCTGACACTTTAGTCTTGATCAAGGCCACATCGACCCATTATCTTGCCAGGAAACCATGGACAAATCATTCCATTTCTCTGGAGGTCAGTTTTCTCATCTGTAAGAAGAAGGCTGGGAGTTTCACTAGATCCCAGCCCTCCAGTTCCAAGCCTGGAGGTCATTTATTCATTCTACAATACTGGCTGTGTGCTACTCTGCACCATGCACTGCTCTCTCCCTGCTGACCAGGCATCTGGGCAGCCACGCTGCACATCACACACAGTATGTGCTCTATAAAGACCTGTGGAAAGGACACATGAATGAACCTGCCACACCCCCACTCAGGCTTGATCCCTATCCAAATCCCCCAAAACCTCTGCTCACTGCTCTCTTCCCATCCCGTGCCCCAATTCAGCCCCGCCAGCCTGTTGCCCACAAGCCTCCGGAATCTGGACTAAGCTGCAACTCTGGCCACTTGTATTGAGCTGAACGTTCCAGCTAGGGAGGGGAGAGTCTGGTCACTGCTTCCATTGTCAATAAATGTTGACCTTGAATGCCTTCCCAAGAGGACGTCACCAGTACAAGCTTGCCCACCTGGGTGGGTCCTGGAACACGATCACATTCGGGTGCGTGGAGCCCACCTGAGCAGAAGGCTTGTGTTGGGCAGCTCCAGGCAGGTGTCTGTCCCTGGTCATCTCATCTCCTGGGCATCTGCTTCCAGTCACTCCCCACTTAGCCTCAGACCCCAAGGGGGACTCACACCAGACAGTCCAGGTTCCCAGATTGGCCCTGTCACTTCCTAGGATGCTGTGTGACCTTGGGCATGTTATTTGATATCTCTGAGCTTCAGTTTCCCCATCTTAATTAATTAATTAATTAATTTTGAGAGGGAGTCTTGCTCTCTCACCCAGGCTGGAGTGCAGTGGTGCGATCTCAGCTCACTGCAAGCTCTGCCTCCTGGGTTCACACCATTCTCCTGCCTCAGCCTCCCGAGTAGCTGGGACTACAGGCACCTGCCACCATGCCTGGTTACTTTTTTGTATTTTTAGTAGAGACGGGGTTTCACTGTGTTAGCCAGGATGGTCTCGATCTCCTGACCTTGTGATCCGCCCTCCTCAGCCTCCCAAAGTGCGGGGATTACAGGCGTGAGCCACCATGACCGGCCTCCCCATCTTAATTTATTAACAGTAGAACCTATCTTATAGACTTAAGACGACGATTAAATGCATATGGAGAGCTGGCTGGGGGGAAGCAAGTGTTCAATAAATATTAGCTGTTACTGTTATCCCAACCATAATCATCATTATCAACATTCTGTTTCGTGAGAAGAGCAAAGAACATGCTCAATCTAACAGTGTCTCTCTCTCAGGGTGCTTAGAATCCCCCTAGCTCCAAGAAGTCTTTCCCAGTTGCCTCTAGGAGGGTAACTACTAACTTGGTCCACATGGCCAGGATACACCCACTCTCCTGCGTCCTCAAGCACTGCTGCCTCTCCCCTGAAGGAAAGGGTGCCTCTTCCCAGCTCTGCCTCTGTCTACAGCTTCCAACCTGCTGTTACAATCTTCTCTCCTGCCCAGGTCAGCTGGTCTGTCCTGGAAACCAGGTTGAATTCCCCGAACAAACAAACAAATGCAGCGCTGGACCTAGCCCTACCCGCAGGTGCTCCCAAGGATCCAGGGAGGAGGGCCGTGGGGAAGATGGGAGGAGAAGGGGACTGGGGTGATGGTCAGGATGCTGGGAAGGCGTCTGCCAAGGAGCCAGACCACACTCACCAATGTAAACACACCCGCTCCCAGTGCTGCATAGACTGCATGGAGCCAGGGCACCTGCGGCAGAGGAAAAATGGGCTTAGGGATGACAAGAAGGGGCAGCAGTCAGAGGGGCAGGGAGGAGGGCTCAGTCTAGAGAATGGAGCACATGGGGTAGCCCCGCCCAGTGCTCCCTAAGGAGCCCCAGGACTGACAGTGGACCCTGAATCTCTGTGTGCCCAGGGTGGGTGAAGTGCGGCATGGGATAAGAGTGATCCTGGTGGGACTGGTGGGAGAACTCCCCGCCAGCCTGGTCCTTCTTCCCACAGCACATAGCCCCGGGCTCAGGGCTGATGAAGATGACTCTCGGTGGGCCCTGTTCTCCCTCTAGCCTGGGACTGCTTGAGGCTGCTCCCACCTCCCAGGGTGCGTTCATCCCTGTCCAGCATAGGATCTGTCTGTCCTTGTGTCAGGGCGCTCCTGGGCTGTGCCTTGGAGGCAAAGAACTCAGGACGAAGGGGACAAAGACTTGACCTCAGGGGTGTGTGTGGGGGCATCTGGAGTCTCTGCCAGCTGTGATGGTGGGCTTGCCTGCATAGGCTGGAACAGCACCTCCCCACCCTCTGCCCCCTGAGTCTCCCTCCAGGTCTGGAGTAGCCAGCTGTGGGGAAAACTCTGCTGGAGGCACCGCACTAGGGCCCTCCATGGGGCCCTCCTCCAGAAGACTCGGAAACAAAGGCATCCCATCAACCAGACCAGGATCAATAAAGGGTTCTTTGAAGTTCTGTGGCCCCTTCCTGTAACACTCCTCCCCATCCTAGACACACAGAGGGCCCCCAGGCCAGCTCTGGCCCCTCCCTTCGTCAACAGGATCCTGGGAAGAGCCAAGGAAATGCCAGCACCAATCCTGACATCCTGGAATGGACGCCAAGTGCCCGGAGGCTGGGGCTGGGCAGGATGGAGGTGGGGAGGGGGAAGTGAGGACTACTGCTCACAGCCCTGCTAGAAAAGGGCAGTGGGGAACCATGCACCACGTGTGGCTATAGGGGTGAGGGGTGTAAGCACTGGGCCCCTAGCAGCAGTCCAACAGCTCATCTCCTGGGTTCCCAGGATTCAGATCTCAGGGCCTTCCTGCGATGCCCCCAATCTGCCCCTTCTCCACATGTAGGGGCCCGGGTGCCTGCAGAGTCTCAGTTTAAGTCCCCAGGGCAGGCTGGACACCTCTAAAAGAGCCGAGATTTGGCCACCAGCTGGTGGACGTTCTAAGGATGTGGGTATGCCCTACTGCCCCACCTCCCGCCTACCTGGCCAGCTAGATTCTACCTCTTTGGACTTGGCTGATCCCACAGGAGCCCCCAGAAGACCCTTCCTCAGGCCCTTCTGGGTCTGGTGGGCCTCATGGAGCCCCGGTACTCCCTTCCCTGCCCAGGGTTTAAATGCTCCACACCCTACCCTCAATCTCACCTCCACCCCACAGAGGAGGATGGGAAAAGTGAAGCCGGATGTGGCTTGTGGAGCCAGGCAGGTACCCAGGCCTGACAAGAAAAGCCTCCTTGTTTGCTTACACTGCCAGCACGCCTGTGACAGGTGCCAGGAGGGGCCGCACAGGATGGTAGGCTGTGGGGCCTTGGCTCCTGGACTTCCCTGGTGGGCAGGGGAGGGAACGGCACCTTGGGCCAGTGGGGCCCCTTCCTCCCTGTGGGGCCTGCCGGGGACCCAGAGACTCACATATTGGAAGGGTAGGAGAATGGCCAGGATGAGTCCGCTGAAGAAAAGAGTCATGAGAAGCACGAAGAGCACGCCCTGGCAGGAGGTGAAGTCGAACTGCGGGGACAGGATGGGGTCAGCTGCCAGAGCGGCCTGACCTTCCTGGGACCCCAACTACAGCCAAGCCTGTATGGGCCAAGCTGTATGGGCATACAGGCATACAGGCATACAGGCATACAGCAGGCCACAGTCTTGTGCTCACTCCAAGAACCTGGCATTCCTTCCCCTCCTCGCCCTCACCAGGTTGTCTCCCTCTCCCCAGACCCAACTCACCCCTTTACTTCTCTCCCCAGCCCTGGGTCCCAGCTCTGAGCCCCCCCACACCCTATCTGCCTTCCCCTGCTCAGCCTCAGGCCGGGGGTCCCTGCCTGCAAGCCCCAAAGCTGACCTTGGTCTGGAAGCTGAAGACGGTGACTGAGAGGCAGACAAGGGCTGTGATGCCCAGGCACAGCAGCACGGAGGTGGTGTTGTAGTAGCTGAGGACCGTCAGGCCAAGGGGTCAGCTCCCAGGCAGGGCGTCTGGTCTCCCCCACCCTCCTAGCAGGGCCCCCTCTTCTGCCAGGACCTGGTCTTGGGGTCCCTGGCCCTAATCTGGTGCCCTTTCCCCAGATCCCTCTGTCTGCCTCCCCAGCCTTTCTGCTGGGCCCTGCCCCTCCCAACAGGCTGACTCCAAATCAAATTAGAAGGATCTTGAGGAGGTGGGAGTGGGAGTGGGAGTGGGGAGGGATTTGTGCCGGACCCAGAGGTGGTTTACAAGTAACTGCAGGTCATGAGTCTGGGGGCTTGTAAGCTACAGTTTGGGAGAAGCCACCTTGCTCCCCTCCCCCTATCCACCAGGCCAGGTCTTGGGGTCACTGTCCAGCTGAGTGCTCAAGGAGAGGACCCTAGGCCAAAGCCTCCTGCATGCCTGAGCCCGGGCCCCATCCACATGCTCCCAGGAAGTATGGCGTGTGGGGCAGCGCCCCTTGGGTGTGGCCAGTGCCTGGCTCCAAGCCTGGCCTACGGTCCTCCTCTCCTTCCACCTGCTCCCTTTACCTGGACAACATCCCAGTGAGGTAGGCCATGGACAGGGTCTGAAAGGAGAAGCAAGGTAAAGGAATGCTCCAAACTCAGACTGCGGGGGCCCAGGCACCCTCAAGGTCCAGCCCAGGTCCCTGTCCCTTGCAGGTACCCCTCAACTCTTTGTCTCTGTCACCCCCACACATACTGACTTTCAGGAGTCAGGCCTGGCTAAGGAGTGTCCCCACTGCCAGCTTCAGGCTCTGCGCCAGCTGTGCCTTTCTTCTGCAGCCCTGCTCCCTGCTTCTAAGACCCTCCACTCTTCTTCATTACCATAGCTCTAGAATGCCTCAGGCAAACGCCTTAAAAAAATTCACAATGAAAAGAGACAGTGGATGGGGAGCGGGGCGAGATTAAGCCCATTTGGAAAGAGAAGATGGAATATGTTTGTGGAAGAAGTGGGGTGAAAACACCCCTGCCCCATGCCAGGGACCTCACATTGGACATCCCCAGCCCAGTCTTCCTGGTCCTCAGTCCACCCTGCTTCCCTTCTTTCTCCATCTCCACTCAGCATCTGTCCTCAGCACACCCCAGATCACTTACAAAGACGGTCAGGAGAATCAGGTTCCAGGGGAAATGCCTCCTGCAAGGCAAGCCACAGAGTTCAGGGGAGAGTGGGGGGTGGGGGCAGTGGGAGCAGGCTGTGTCACTGCTGCAGGGAGGGGGTCTCTGACCAACCCCCTCCACACTCCTCAGAGCCTCTTCCTTCAGCCACATCCCCATTTGCTCCCTTCTCCATCCCCCTTCTCCCTACCTCAGAGACACAAAGTAAAGGAGGGAGGGGCCGCCTGCTCAACAGAGGCCCAGAGAGGGATGGGGCCCTCTCAGGGGTGCACAGCTCGCTGGTGGCAGGCAAGGCTGGGGCCAGAACTTTCATGATCCTGCTCATATTCCCACAAATTCTTCCTCAAGCCATTAGCATACCTGGGTCCAGAACAGCAAGCCAGGGTCAGGTAGGTTGCAAAGAACACAGCACTGGAGAGACAGACGGATGGGTGAATTAGCCAGCCTCTCTTGGGCTCTCCCCCGAGACCCCTTGTTTATGCCACTCTCTGCCACCCCCACCCACAGGGCAGCCAGACGGGAAGGGATGGGGAGGCCACGGTCATCCTAGAACCTAACAGTGGGCAGGGTGGTGGTTCAGTTCCAAAAGAGAGCAAAACGATGGGACGAGCCTGCTTCTAGAAACAGGGAATGAGATAGAAACAGGTCACATGAGATAGCTGTTGCTGACCACTCAATCCAAAGTGGCCTCCCCAGATGCTCTTGTTATTTTAAAAGCACATATACAGCATTTTCCACGTGCTAGGCAGTTTAAAGTGTTTTATGAGTATCAATGAACGTAATCCTCACATCTTTACTTTACAGCTGAGGCACGGGGAGGTCAGGCAACTTGTCCAAGGCCATCCAGCTACCATGCTGCAGAAGCAGGATGAGAACCCAGGCACTCTGGCTCCAGAGTCCCTGCTCATAACCACTGCCCCACACAGGCCCTTCTCAGCCCTTATCATTTACCTGGAGAGATCTTGTTAGTTATTTTACTGTTGGTCTAGCCTATTAAATTGTAAACTCAGCAAGGGTAAGGCCCTCGTCTGTCCTGCCAGCACCTGGCACAATCAGGAAGTGGCACCTGTTGGATGAATTTTTATATCAGGTGGCCATGTCCAGTGAGAGGCTAGCAGGCAGCTTGAGGGCAATCCAGAGATAGGGATGGAGGATTGAGATTTTCTGAGTAGTGGAGGCAGAGGCCAGTCCAGGAGGTGGGAGATGATGGCTGGGGACCCAAGGGTGGAGCTTTCCCCTGCCTACCTAGGTTAGCGGTGCCACCAATGCATAGTTTCCAACCCCCAATGGGCCTTGAACATGGCACTGCCATCCTTTCCCCATATCCTTCCTCAGTTCTCTCACCCACAATTTCAAGCTTCCTCCTCCATCCACAAACCTCCCAGGCCCCCTCACTCTTCATGCACAGTCTGCCTCCGGTGTTCCAGAAAGACTGGAAATGAGGTGAGCTCCCTTGGCTCCCTGCCTGCCACCTGCAAATATCATGTGGTGCTACTTGCCCTCCTGTCCCTCCTGTCCCTCCTCCCATCCCAGGCCAATCCTCCCACCCCCTTAATTGCCTGGGGATCTCCATTACTTAAATCTTTCCACTGGTACCTCTCCTCCCACACAAGCCTCCTCAGCTGTTTTCCATCTTTAACCAACACCTTCCCTGGCTCCAGCTACTGCCACTTCATCCTCTCTTGCAGCCAGGCTTCTTGAAAAAGTGGTCTCCATTCACCATGCCCCCTCCTCCATCTTCCCAACCCAACAAACACAGTTTCAGCACTACTCAACAGGAGCTGGCTTTGCCACATCACTAGGACCTTATTGAGTCCAGTGGATACTTGTCAGTCCTTATCTTGCCTGGCTTCTCAACATCTGGTCACTATCATTGTTTCCCTAGTTCCTCATGACCCCGGGTCCCTCCTACCTCCCTCACACTCCTCAGTTCCTCCAGGGTCTCTCTCAGTCTGCGTGGTTCCCTCGATGTGGGGTCCTCTCCAGCTCTTCCCCCATGCTCTCCCTAGGCGGGCTCACTCAACCACATGACTTGCTCACCCATATTTCTGATCTATATTTTCCTTTTCAACCCTAGTTTCTAATTTCCAACTGCCTACTGGGCAGACGTGACTATTCAGACACAAGTAATGCTCAACATTACTTGTTGAGCATTACTCAACAAGAGGGGAACTCAGCAAGAGGGGAACTCCCTGTCTCCCCTTCTTCGTCTCCTGCATTCCCTCCTGCAGAGGATGTCATGCATCCTCTAAATCACCCAATCAGAGACCTCAGCATCATCCTTAACTCTCACTCTGCTACACCCAATTAACCACCTGGACTTGCTGATTTTTCTACCCAGGCAGTTAGCAAAGTTGCCCTCTTCCCTCCACCCACTATCACTCTTTGCGGTCAGGGCACCTCTTTCTCTCTCTGGCTTGGAGTATTGCAGGAGCCCCCCTGCCTTCCACCCTCCATGCTGCAGGCAGATCCAATCATGTGACTTCCCTGTGTAAAATTCCCAAAGACCTGGCAATGCCCTGTCTGAGCAATCAGGCAATGCATTCCCACCCACCCCTCCAGCCCTTCTCTCACTGCACTCCGCCCCTCCACTACACCCCTCTCATCACAACCTGCTCTGCTGCCTGGAAACGTGCCTGCCACACTCTACTCCTGCTGGAAGGGACTGACTGGCAAGGACACTTGAGGCCTTGGTTAGAGGGGGGCACCTTCTGTGCACCGCAGGCATACCTCAACCAAAGCCTGAGCCGCCGCACCCTTCGGGCCAGCTCCTGTGACTTCCCACCCAGGTATAGCATCTGGGGGCCAGCCTGCAACTTATCAATGTTCTATTCCCACCATCTGACCCAGAGCTTGGTGCCTGGTACATGCTCTTCAAATATTTCTGGATGAAATGCAAAACAAAACAAAACAAAACAAAAAACTCAAAAAACAAGAGATGCAGGAGTTGAGACAAGCACATTGGATTTGGTGAGTAGGACCCCTTCAATTTAACCCTTTCCTGGTCTTCAGTGGTTTTCAAATAATGAGGAACTGTTGTCACAGTGACTGGAGGGCTCTTCTGGTAGTTAGTGCCAGGGGCTGCTGAGCATCCTGCTCCGTGCAGAATGGCAGAGCCATCCTGCCCAACTTAGGAAACACTCGGAACCTGCCCTCTTTCAGTCTCACTTGAGTCACTGGTCAGCCACCTCAGCAATAATGCTAATAATAATACCCTTGTCCATGTGGGTGTGGGTTCTATCTCCCCAGCCAGAGTGGAAGCTTCCTGAGGGCAAGAGCCCAGTCTCCTTTTCTCTCTGGTTCATAGCTCTCTAACTTTCAAGACAAGGGGTCCAGAGGAAGGGCAGAGGGGCCAAAGACCCTGGGATTGTGGTACAGCTTGGGAGCCTGACACCCTGAATTCACATCCCAGCTCTGCCACTACTGTTGTGTGACCTTGGACGATAGCCAAGACCCAGTTTCCACTTTAGCGAAACAGAAATACTGGTACCAACTCACTGGACTGTTGGGAGGACTGATGAGACAACAGTTCAAGCGCTTCGCGTGGGCCTGGCACAGGGGTGGGACTCCCCACTAGAGTTATGATAATTAGAGGCTGGCTGATGGACGGCTTCCTGGAAAGGCTCTGACCCACCTCCACCCAGCTCTGGTCTCACACTTTTCCTCCTCTGCCTGGATTTCTCCTGGCCCACCAGTTTTCCACCACCGCAGACACAGTGGCTCAGTGGGCGCAATCAGACAGTAAGGTGAGAACCGATGGAGGGAGGCAACGAGGGCCTTGAGAAGCTGGGCTGTGGGTCGGGGAGGGGGAGGCTGGCAGCCCAGGGGGCAGGGAATGAGTCACTTAAGAAGTGAGAGAGAGAGAGCCAATGATTTATGTATCAGAGCCCCAGCCCCAGGGCCTGGGCAGGAACCACAGTCTGTTTACAGAATGTCAGGACAGGGAAGTAAGGCTCAGGTTCAGGCCAGCATCCAAACCTAATGCCTTCCCCCAGCTTGTCCTGCTCTAAGACAAAGGAGGAAGCAGAGCACAGAGGGCAAGTACATGGGTTTCACCATCAGAAAGACCTGGATTTCTACCCTGGTTATGTTACTCTGAGCCTCACTTTCCTCATCTGTAAAATGAGGATAATAGTAGTGTCTGCCTGGCAAGGCTATTGAAAGATCAAGTGAAAAATACATGTAAAGTGCTTAGCACGGTGCCCTCCATACAGAAAAAGAGCTGTCTGCTTCTCAGTGCTCCTATTGTTATTCTAAAAGGAAGAGACCCGGATGGAGTCCTCAGGGAGCACAGGATGTGTTGCACGAGGTGAGACCCACCAGGACTCAGACAGGAGGCCGACTTAGGGGGCAGGATGGAGAGAGTTGAGGGGTGTGAGGGGGCAGGGCAGGACCCCAGGCAGGGTTTCTGGAGGAAAAGGGCAGCATCCCAGTGGTGAAACTCCCAAGCACCTTTCACACTTTGGGACACCCTATGAAAAGCGCCCAGTTCATGCCCACCTCACCTCCCACTTTTGCCAGCACCCACCCTGGTAGAAGCCAGAGAAAGCATCTCTGTTTTCTGCCCAGAGACGTTGAAGAGGAGGGACTCCAAATCTCACCATTCAGAGGTCAGATTCTCACACTCCACCCTCCCAATCCCCCCATCCCACCCAATGGAGTAGACTCTGCCCCCACTTCCTGGGCCTACTCCCTCCTGGGCTGTCTCCCTGCCACCACCTGCTCAGAGCATGGAATCCCACAGACCCTCCCCCAGAAGGCTCAGAGAGGGGCCTAAGAATCTCTTCCCAAGTTCTCAGGGGCCCAAAGCTGCCAGGACATGCTGACGTGCCAGAAGCCATGCCAACCTGCCACATGGGCTGGCCCAGGTGGTAGACTCTGGGGCCTCATTAGTTTTACTGTACAGTGCCTCCCAGTCCCCCAAGACACATGCCTCCCCACCTGCCTGCAGACAGGACCTCTGTCCTCTGCTCTAGGAAAGACTCTGGAACCCCCAGAGGCCAGGCTAGGGTCCTTACCGTCAGCCTCTGGTGGGCCTCTGTGAACTCCAGGCCCATCTCTGAGGCTACTCTGGGCTCGACGTGGTGCACGGGGCTCTGGGCTGAGCCCACCTCCCCACCAGAGCCCTATCCAGGAACAGACTTGGGACTGCCACAGTGTGTAAGCTCCTTGGCCAGGCAGTCAGAGCCTTGACCCCACAAGGCCCCACTGCTCTCCAAGATGCCTGGAATTCCCCTGCATGGAGCCTTCCACCTCTCTGTCAGAGAAGTCCCAGTTTAGAAAATGCACCATGTGGCCGGGCGCAGTGGCTCAAGCCTGTAATCCCAGCACTTTGGGAGGCCGAGACGGGCGGATCACGAGGTCAGGAGATCGAGACCATCCTGGCTAACATGGTGAAACCCCGTCTCTACTAAAAAAACACAAAAGCTAGCCGGGCGAGGTGGCTGGCGCCTGTAGTCCCAGCTACTCGGGAGGCTGAGGCAGGAGAATGGCGTAAACCCGGGAGGCGGAGCTTGCAGCGAGCTGAGATCCGGCCACTGCACTCCAGCCTGGGCGACAGAGCGAGACTCCGTCTCAAAAAAAAAAAAAAAGAAAATGCACCATGTGCATTCTTGCCCCACGCTTTTGCTTAAGCCACTTCTCTCCTGAGAACGCTGTCTCCAGTCTTCATGGCCCATCCTTTGGGGGGCGCCCCTGATGTGGGCTGCATGCGCTGGTGTACAGGCTCACTCCTTCCCTCCTCCCCTCTCTGAATGCTGCACCTGTTCATGCTACCTTGGGCCACCAATAACTTTCCCTGCAGAGGCCTCCTCTCCTGCAGCCCCTGTACGGGGCTGGGCTCACAGTGAGTGCAAGAGCAGTTCTGCTCTGAGCCCCACGATGGTTCTGGTGTGGAGATATCCAGGATGACTCCTTAATTACCCAGAAAGGAGGATCAGAATCATCTACACCTTCAAACCTTCTCTCCCAAGTTACCAGCTGGTTTCCTCAAAGAATATAGGACAAGCAGGAGCCAAGTGGCTCGAGGGCTGCAGGGAGCCTGCCAAGTAGATGGATTAAGAACACAAGCCTTAACCGGAATTCTGGGTTTGAATCCCAGTTCTACCACTGACTAGCTGTGTGACCTTGGGCAAATTCCTCATTTCTCTGAACCTTAATTTTCTGAAGTAGTCATACCCAGTAGATGTGAGGACCGAATGCAATACTACACATCAAGCACACAGAACAATGCCCAGCCCTAATTAAGCACTCTTTAAGTGGTAGCTATTATGATTAATATTTCATAAGCATTACTAACAACATTAATAAGAGTAGCAACATTATCATTAGTGTGGGCCAAAGTGTTCCAGCCTCACTGCCTCTTAAGACCGAGGTCTGGGTCTCTCCAGCTACAGCCCTGGCCCAACCCTTCCCAATTTGTGCAGGCAGCAGAACCTACCCCCATCTCCTTTGTGCTCCACCAGATTTAACACCCCAGATAGGTCCTTCTGGCCATGCTCTGAAGCCGGCAGAATGGGGCAGGGCTGGAAGGGATCTGTGAGGACAGTCCCTATGGGGGTGGGGGAAGCTATGGGCTCAGATTAGGTCAAGAAAGACACAGAGATTCCCTCTTCTGGCCACTAAGCCTTCTCTGGAAGGGGACTGGGATATACTCACTAGGATGCCCAGTACCAGGCTGGGTTGGCCTGGACGTAGTCCTTGACAGGGTCACTGTAGAGAAGAGAGAGGGGGAGAGAGAGTCAGAAAGTACCCTAGGTCTCCATTTCTGGTTCAGCATCTGCATCTGTCCCACACAGTTCACAGGACTTGATAGGAAGCCGAAGGAATGCAGCCCCTGGAGGCTCGGGGAGTCCCAGCCCACAGTCCCTAGCTGGGACCTGCAAGTGCCTGGGCATGCAGTTAGTGGTTCGGATCAGAAGGACTGCCACACAGACACCCAGAAGGCACCCCGGGTCCACCCCACACTGGACAGACAACCCCTCGCCTGGTGCACTGTCTAAGGCTCTGTCCCAGCAGGAGGAGGCCCACTGGCATCTCTCCAGGCCCACTGGCATCTCTCCAGGCAGCATTCCAGCAGGAGTCTGATCATGGGTTCCCCGGTTTCAGGCCTGGCCATAGCCACCCCTGGAAGGTGCTGGTCCATGCTGCCAACTCACCAGAAAGTAAAGAGAGCCACGACAGCCAAGGTCACCAGCAGCTGAATCAGCAGGATGGTGTAGACCTGAGGGTGGGAGGAGATTCTACTCAGCTTGGGGAGCCCTGTTAGGGACCTGTCAGCCCCTCAGCGACTCGTTCACCTCTCCAGGTCCCCATCCTGTGCACTCCACCCTCCTTCTTGGGGGTCATTGGAGTGAATCCAGGACAAGGTGAAAGGAAAGCAAAGATGCTGCAGAGCCAAGCGCACCCCCCTAGCATTGGGAGAAAAGAGGGGACAGTGTGTTTAGGTGTAGCAGGGGGCACTGGAGTGACACCTAAGGAAGCAATTCCTAGTGCGTGCCATCAGCTGGGATCACAAGAGAAGCGGGTAGAGATGGCTTCTGCAGGCAGAGGGTTGGGCCAGGGGCCTCTACAGGGGCTCCCCCACTGAGCCTCCCAGTCCCAGAGGGCTAGAGAGGGGCATTACCTTTCTGATGAAGACTCGACGAACTTTCTGGTCGTCCCAGCTGAAAGTGGTGAAGAGCTCATGGTCTCCGGTGGGGAAACCGTTGTCATAGCTGGAGCTGCTGCCTGTGTGGCATGTGGAGGAGGAGGACATGAGGGTTCCCCCTACATGGAATTACTGTCCCCAACAGCCCCCAACTCAAAGCTGCCTCTTTGTCAACCTGGCTTTCTGGACCCTGAAGTCTCTTTGCAGCCCCATTATCAAACACCCAGCCCTGGCCCGGCCCAGCCCCACTCCAACCCCCAGCCCTGGCCCAGCCCAGCCCCACTCCAACCCCTAGATCTCTCTCCCTGGTCAATTCTCCCTTTTCCTGCTCTGAGTCCTGGGAAGAAACTGTCATCCCCTACTTCTCCCTCCACCCCGGTTGGGGCTCCCCAGGGACCAAGCTATGCCATACAAATGTGAACCTCCCATCTTCTTCCCCCCACCCTCCTCCTTGGACATTCTGGCTCCCTTGCAGTCAAGGATCACAGAGGGCCAGTCACTCTCTCTGGGCCACCCAGCAGCAAAGATCCTGACCCTGGCTCATTCTTTTTGTTTCTGTTTTGTTTTGTTTTGTTTTTTTGAGATAGGGTCTCACTCCTGTCACTCAGGCTAGAGTGCAGTGGCATGAATGCGGCTCACTGCAGCCTTGACTTCCCCTGGCTCAGGCAATCCTCCTACCTCAGCCTCCCGAGTAGCTGGGACTACAGGTGCGCACACCACCATGCTTGGCTAATTTTTCGTATTTTTAGTAGGGATGGGATTTCACTATGTTGCCCAGGCTGGTCTTGAACTCCTGGGCTCAAGCAATCCACCTGCCTCAGCCTCCAAAAGTGCTGGGATTACAGGTATGAGCCACCGTGCCCAGCTCTGACTCTGGCTTGTGCTGAGGCCCTTGGGCTGGGAGCTGGGGACTGGTTGGCTGTGGTGGACTGCTGGTGCTCCAGCTGGAAATCAGGGCTTCAGTGGGGTCAGGTGATGGAGGGGAAATAAAGCCAGGACATGGGCAAGAAGTGGGGGTGAGGATGACAGTTCCAGGCCTAGTCCCAGAACTGAGTCTTTTGGAAGAGCATGGACTCCGCAGTCAAACAGACCCAGGGGTGGATCCCTCACCTAGAACGTACTAGATGTGTGACCCTGATAAAGTTACTGGCCTTCCCTGAGCCTCTTCTGATACTGGTTAGTGATACCCACCTCCTGGGGTCCAAATGAGATAAACATGAAAGCCTCCAGGTCTGTGAAATGAAAGCCTACGCTCTCTGGTGGGAACTACACTGCCCCCCCTCCTTGTGTCCCTCATCGTGGCCATTTCCAAGTCCTCCACTGTGTTCATTCTGTCCCTCCACTGTCACCACTAGGTTTCCATGATCTCCTTTGCCCCGAGCAGTAGCCTCTGACTTGGTCTTTCAAAGCTGACCATGGCATTGCCCTGCTTTGAGCTCTTCAATGGCTCCCCACTGCCCTTCACTCAAGTTCAAGTTTCTTAAGAAAGCCTCCACGGCCTCCCTGAGCAGCGCCCTCCAGCTCCACTACACATTCCTCCCCCCGACCCTGTTCTCAACCTGAGTATATATTTTCGACCATGTATTCTCTTGCCTGTGGGCCCCTGCACATTCTATTCTTTCAGCCTTAAACACTTATTTTCCTGCCTTTTCACCAGGCTAACTCATGCCTATCCTTTGGGACTCAGTGTGGATACCCCTCCTTCCAGGAAGCCTTCCCTGACTGTCAGGTGGGTTAGGTAAGGTGCTCAGGCACCTGTCACTGTGTTTGTGTCACTGTGTGGTAGTTGTCCAATCACTTGTCTATACAGTCAGCTCTCCAAGGACAGAGATCCCAGCAGGTCTTGCAAATCAGTGCATTCTCCGAAACAAACCCAGACGCAGACCCTGTGCCCTGGCACACACTTAGTCAATGTCTGTCATAGCTGCCTTCCTGCCTCGACAGTTCCTCAGAAAACATTCCTTAAAGCGGCAGTCCTAGCAACCAGGATATGGGAAATGAGGAATGGGGAGAGAGGTAGACCCACTGCTAACCTGAGGACCAGAGACCCTTGCCCTCTTGACTTTCGCTTCTCCCTCGTGTCCTGTCTACATCCTCTGCCAAAGCCCACGTGGCCAGGACACAGAGAGAAGGGAAAAAGAGAGGGAAAGTGGGCCAGTGGGCGTGTAGGGAGGGGAGGAGGACACCCACAAACACCAGACCTTCATTGACCCTCCAGTAGGTCACGGTGGGGTGAGTCTTCAGGGGTCTGCGCCCAGGGGGTTTGTAGTGGGAGGTGTAGACCATGGTGGCTACTCCCTGTGAGCAGAGGCTCTGTCTGGGGCATTGTCTCTGGGATCTCTTCTAGAATCCTGCTGGGGGTGGGGTGATAAAGTAGGGGAGGGGAAGGGGCTGCTGAGGGCAGCCGAAGGGGCTGAGGAGGATTTTCTCAGAGCTTTTGGGAAGCTGTACGTTCCTGGCCCCAAGGTAAAGCTCCCACAGGCTGCTCGACCCAACAGAGCAGCTCCTACCCACTGAGATTCTCGGTCTGCAGGAATCTGGCATCCACCTGGGTGAGTGTGCCTGGCTGTGGGGGACACTGAGGCTGGCAACCACACTCCCTCGCCGTGTCATGCCCCCCTGCCCCAGCACGGGCCTGGGGAAGGGAACACAGATGAGGAGAGTGATTGGTGAGGTGGATTCCCAGACCCCTATCCCCCAACAGCCCTGGGCCTCCATGGGGACCTGTCCCCACTGAGCCAGGCCCAGTGAAGGCTGTGGCCAGTGGCAGTTTCATACACCCACTCCTTCTCTGTATCTCTTTCTTCTAGGAGGTCTTTCTTCACTAGCCCTTAGCTTTTCTCCCTCATCTGTCCCCTCCATTTACTCTAGCATGGTGACTTGAAAAAAAAATGCCCTCTTCCCTATTGAGAGCACCCTGATGCAGACATTGTGTCTCTTTCCGTTTTCATGGAGTCGTCTCTGACCTATCCTCAGAACAGTTCTCCAAATCCTAAGCATCTAACAAGACAGCTTCATACAACCACACAGTGTACCTCTTTCTGGACAACTTCCTCCTACTCAGGTTTTCTCTCCGGGTCAACCCCCACCCCATGATGCTCCAGGTTCCAGGAGCTGAAAGACTTACTGGGGTCCACATAGGCCCAGCTTGGGTGGAGAGGCACCGCCGTGGGGGCTGGGGAGAAGACCCCTGCCTTCATCCCCTCCCCAGAGGTGGCTTCCTCATAGGAGGGTGGGGCTGAGGGCACTGCTGGAGCCTCCTTCTTCTCGACGTGCACCTGCTGCTGCCCCTCGGTCCCAGGGGCCTTGTTAGCCACGGAGAGCTGTGGAGTAGAGGCAGAGAGAGAGACAGTCGCCAGGGAAAGGGAGCCTTCCAAATCCTCCTCACCAACTCCTCAATTCCTGGAACTTTCACGGGTCCTTCCTTATCTGCACTCGGAAGCCAGGAGTGCAGACGAGAATGTCTCTATTTTATAGACAAGAGAACTAAGCTCCAGAGGGGTCAGAGCTAGCTGGGGCACATGGTGGAGCTGGGATAGGAACAGAGGAGAGAAAATTCTTAGGAGTGCCCACCATTGGTTGTCACTGTCACTATCCCTGGGGTAGGGGCAGGGCCTCTACGGTTCCAGAAAAGGGCCTGGCACATAGTAGACTGTTACAAATAAAAGGTCCTGTCATTTAATCTTCCTGAGACTTGCTAGTTGTATTTTGACTCCTGCTTTAAAATGAGAATGAGGATCAGAGAGGAAGAGCGATTCATCCAAGGGCACAGAGCTGCATGTGGGCCCACTGAGAGGCAGGGCCTAGGCACCATCCACTGGGATTGGTCTCCTTCTGTTGGGCTGGAAGTGATGCAAGGAGGATGGAGATTAGGGAGAGAAGGGTAACAGAAAGGGAAGAGGAGAGGGAGAAAACAGAAAAGAGGAAGGGCCTTCAGGATGGAGGAAGGGCAAGAGGATCCTGGCTAAAGGTCTGTTCTGGCCTCATCCTGTAGGAATCTCAGCCTCTCCCCTAAACCAGAACAGACTCACAGAGTGACCCAGTGGAAGGGGCCTCAGAAGACATCCAGTTGAATCTCTTCCTTCACTGAACAGATGAGGAAACTGAGGCTCAAAGGGAAATGTCCCCATGGCAGTTTGGAAACGCGAGCCCATTTACACTCAGATGTGCCCCCTGCCCCCCACCCGTGGACATGTTTAACTTTGGTGGGAGGATTTGAGCTGGGAAGTGAATGAGGCAGCCAGAGAAGATTGGGGTGGAGGGGGTGGTGTGAAATTGAAACATCAACAAAAGGTCCGGCTCTCAGAAAATGGGATTTAGGTCTGGTTCCCAGAAGACTGTGTTAGACCCAAAGGGCCACTGAGGAAGACTGCGGACTTCCTTCTTTGCAGGGGGCGTCTGGCTGAGGCAGCCTGGTGATGGGCACGCCAGAAGACTTCTGGTTCCATCCAGGCCCAAGGACCACTGATCTGGAGCGGTCTCCTCCGTCACCCAGCAAGCCTGCGAGTGAACTGGGGACAAGGGGCAGAGAAGGCAGAGAAGGCAGAGGTCCCCCTCATGCCAGGAAGGGAACAGCACCACTAAAGGGCCTGGTGGAGGTGGGGTGGGGGTGGAAGGAGACTCAGCAGAAGGGATGGGTTCTCCATGTTTACCAAACTGAACACTCCCCAGGCCTCCCACTCCCTCCCACTCCCCAGCCCCCGTCATCACCCGGATCTGAAGGATCATGCCCACCAAAATCGAGTTCAGCCCCCACCCTGCCACTCCGCCCCTCAGAGCCTCCTGAACCCTGATGTCCAGCCCCCCCGACACACATACGGCACTCCCAAGTGAGGTGTGATCAATGGCAGGAGGTGGTATCATCCAATGACATCATTTGAGGCCCAAAGAGCTTGCACACAGGGAGAGGAGGGTCTGAGGGTCCAGGGAAGGATGCCATTGGCTCTGAAGCTCCTCTCAAAGAGAAGAAGGGGGAGTGTAGGGTAGGTCCTTGCCCTGTTTTCTCTGCCCAATCCTTAGCAACCCAAACAGAGGGCCAGAGGACCCTCCCCCTTAGCCCCAGGCCCTAGTGGTTGTATAATTCCACAGGCTATTGATGTTACATAAGCCTACTAGGCCAGCCAAGTCTCTGCCCCAGCCCCTCCCCTACAATTCAGGCCTAAAACTGGAGAAGAAGAGATGCTTCATCCGGACCCATCCATGCCTGGCCAGAACCAAAACAATTACAGCATCCCGATGCAGGGTTGTCATAGCAAGCCCAAAGCACAGGGATGGAGCCAAGATGCCCAGATGCGGAATAATGGCAGGGAGCGGGGCGGGGGTTGTTTCTGTGGAGGGTGGAAAAGATAAGCATAAAGTGGTTGGGTCTGGGATTGGAGGGCTGGGCCAGAGGGGGTTGCCCTATAGGCACTGCCCCTCAGGACTCAGCCTGGCACACACATACCCATGCACACACATACAGTCACACTGGACGCCTGGGCTGACTCCTCACAGGGGGCCTGGGTATCCGGGAGGAGCCTTGTGATGCCAAAGCAGGGGTGGGAGGGAGACGGGGAGGAGAGGCGCGCCTGCGGGCTGGAAGAGGCCTGGTCCATTCCTTGACACAGGCCTTTCGGTCCTCTGACTTCAGCAAGGACCACTGAGGACCTTCAACCTAGGGCCAGGGGAGGACGCTTTCGTGGTCCAGAGGGTTTGCTGAGGATGACAGGGAGCCGGGAGCCGGAGGATGGAGGATGGTGCAGGCGGGGGAGATGGCGGTACCTTTCCCTGGGTCATGGTGCCGTCTCTCGGGGAAGGGGTCTCTGAGGCCGGGGCGGCCGCTTGGGTAGCCGCAGCCTGCTTGCGTCTCTTCCTTCCTCCGCGTGGGTTCTAGCAACATCCACTGCAGCCGGGCCGGGCCGGCGCGTACCATCGGCGCGGGGGGAGGAGGGGGCCGGGCCTGGGAAGATGCTGCGGAGGACGCTGCGGATTTGCAAGCCCTGGAGGAGGCGATCGCGCACCGCCCCCTCCCGCCGCTCTCCCCACTGCGCCCCCCACCGCCGCCCTTAGCCCTCCCCCGGGATGAGAGAGCGTCGCGCTGTGGAGCAACCTCAGTGGATGGATCCGCGGGGGCTGAGCGGGCGGGGGACGCGGGAACTCCGTGACACCGACCAGCTGACGCTGCCCGCGTGAAACCAGAGCCGGGCGCCAGGGCCTCATCTCTCCACCGTATCTGCACCTCTCTGCAGCTCCAGCTGCGCCTCTGCCCTTTCCCCCTCCCTCTTTGAATGCGGCCCTGATTTCTGTCTCCATCTCCACCTCCCCTCTCATCATCTATTTCATCATCCACAGTGGAGGGGAAGGTCTGGAAGTCTCGCTTGTGCTACCCGCTGCTAACAGGGCCCCTGGGCCCTGCGCTTCTGTGGGTCTGGGGCAAGCCAATAGCCACCTCTCCTTGCTCCTTTTTCTCGCCTGTGAAATGCACACAGTAGGTCCCTCCCTGCCTTGGTTCACAGAGACATGGGGTGGGAGGACACCTCTTATGTTTCCTTCAACCCTGCTGGGACATTTCATGGGGTCTTTCTGGAGACACCGCTAGTTCTGTCTCAAAGCCTCTATAACCCCTGCCAGAGCTCTCTTCCTGCCTCCACGCTTAGCTTCCATCACCCCGTCTCCATCTTCCCCACGGTTCCCTTCCTCCCATGCCAGAGTTCATTCTCCTCGCTTCCCCAGACGTGTCCTTGGGACCCAGCCATCATTAGGCCCCGTTTTCTGTAGCTGCCGCAGTGTCACTGTGGGGTTTGCAATCTCAAGAGCTGGGATCAAGTCCCAGTTTAGTCACCCACTGGCCACGTGGCCTTGGCAAGGCCCTTAACCTCTCTGAGCTGCAGCATCTCCTATGAAAAAGAGGCTTAGAACAGAGCTCTGTCCATCCTAGACTGACTGTCAGACGCACAGATTATGGCAGTAAAAGCACATAAAAGTCCACGAAGTGCTGGAAGTATGTGAGGTATTATTAACTGAGGAGTCTCCTACCAGAATGTCTTGGGTTGCCCCAGAGCGAGGACCCACAGATCTGCCTAAAAGAAGGATCTGAACCTGCTATGATAGGATGAGAAACTAAGACCTGGGACAGGTGGGGGTGGCCACTTACCTTCTGCTTCCCTCTCACTGCCCAGGGACCCACCTAAAGACTTTGAGAAAGCAGGGCCCGGGTGGGCAGACAAATTATAAGCCTTTTTTATTTTTATTTTTTCTGAGACAGAGTCTTGCTCTGTTGCTCAGGCTGGAGTGCAGCGGCACAATCTCAGCTCACTGCAACCTCTGTCTTCAGGGTTCAAGTGATTCTCCTGCCTCAGCCTTCCGAGCAGCTAGGATTACAGGTATGCACCACCACGCCCGGCTAATTTTTGTATTTTTAGTAGAGACAGGGTTTTACCATGTGAAATGCACTGGACCAGGCTGGTCTCCAACTCCTGACCTCAAGTGATCCGCCCACCTCAGCCTCCCAAAGGGCTGGGATTACAGGCATGAGCCACTACGCCTGGCCTAATTATCAAAGTCTTTATCCCATCCCTTTTTGCCCTTTGTCCCCCACTCCATAACCACCAATTTTGTACAAACACACTTAAGCCTGGGCCTCCATGTCCAGAGGCTCTCTCAACTCTGCAAACCTGAGCTCTTCTTCCAGCAAGCTATGCCCTGGTCCCCAGCACTGCTCCTGGAGCTCTGGCCAGCTGGTCCAGGTTCTGGCCTTCCTTCCCTCTCTGCATCTGCATCCTGGAAGTGTTTTCCTTCTCCTGCTTGACAGCTTGAATACCACCTCCTCCAGGAAGCCTCCTTCCCCCCAGTTGGAGTTAGATGCTCCTCTTCTGTAGTTCCCTAGCCTGTCACGTGGCGCTGTGAAGTTTCTTTGACTGACTCCCTCTTACACTCTAAGCTCCTGTAGCAGTTTTGGTGTGAGTTGGACTGAATGCAGTGCCAGGTGTGTGGAATGCACTCCATCAATTGTAGCTATTAATATTTCCCAGACGTGGCACTACGCAGAGCCTGACTTTCATCAGCCTCAGCACTTTCATGTTTGTGAATCCCTCCTATTCCTTCTCTCGTGCTCACTCTGCTCCAGTCACACAGGCGTCTTGGCCATTCCTTAGACTGGGCTAAGCATGCCCTTAGCTGAGGGCCTTTGCACTGGCTGTGTCTTGTTTGGAAATTCTACAGATCACTGCGTGGTTCCCTCCCTAACTAACTTCACTACTCTGCTCAGACATCGTCTCAGGGGTGGTCTTCCTGATCTTATACAAAGTAGCAATGCCACCCACATACCCCCATCCAGTACATTGGACAGTACCTTTTTTCTGATTAAGCTTTATGTTTTCTGTGTCAATTGTCACCTCTGACATGTTTTTTGTTTGTTGGTTTGTTTGTTTAGTTCTCTCTCTCTTGCTCATGAGAATGTCAGCTACAGAAGAGGAGGAGTTTTGGGGTGTTGTGTCATTGCCCTATACCTGTGGGTTAAAATAGTGCCTGACATGGATGTAGTGGGTTGATAAGTATTTGGTTGAGTAAAGTACAGCATTATACAAAATCATTATATTCCTCAGACATGTTGACATTGTCAGTGCTATGATGTTTCTCAGATGTTGGACTCTATTACCTTGATATTGCTTATATGTTCCCCCAACTATTTTTTGGAGACAGGGTCTCTCTCTGTTGCCTAAGCTGGAGTGCAGTGGTATGATCATGGCTTATTACAGTCTGAATTTCTGGGCTCAAGCATCTTCCTGCCTCAGCCTCTCAAGTAACTAGGGTATATGCTCCCATGAGGTGGTCTTTGGACATTACTAAAAAAAAATTTTTGTTTTGAGGTGTAGTTTTGCTCTTGTTGCCCAGGCTGGTGTGCAGTGGCACAATCTCAGCTCACTGCAACCTCCGCCTCCCAGGTTCAAGCGATTCTCCTGCCTCAGCTTCCTGAGTAGCTGGGACTACAGGCTCACGCCACCACTCCTGGGTACTTTTTGTATTTTTGGTAGAGACAGAGCTTCACCACGTTGGCCAGTCTGGTCTTGAACTCCTGAACTCAGGTGATCTGCCCGCCTCAGCCTCCCAAAGTGCTGGGATTATAGGCATGAGCCACCGTGCCCAGCCAACATTACTCAAATATTAAACATTCATGTAACATTCCTCTGGGATCTGGTGATAGTTAGGTGTGGTAGTTGAAAGCCCAGGCTACAGAGTCAAGCCGCTGTGCTCCAGATCCCGGCTCCTCTATCTAAAAGCTGTATGAGAGCTTGTGAGAGATGAGTTGTGAGAGTGGTGAGAATGACAAGAGGTAGGATTTGCAAGACACTTAGAACAGAGCCAGGCATCTAACACGTGCTCTATGCATGTTTGATGGCCATAAGCACACAGTAAGCTCTTGGTGTTAGCTATTAGTGTTAGCCTTAAGTGTTCCACAAATATTGTTTAATGAAGTAATTTCCACCACATAAGGCAGCTCAGTTCCACAGTTACTCATTTGTTCATTCATGTGTCATGTCTGTCATCTCTGTCCCTGTTGACACATTTGGTAGAAGCCATTCTTTTTGAGGTGAACTCTCACTCTGTCACCCAGGCTGGAGTGCAGTGGTATGATCTCTGCTGACTGCAACCTCTGTCTCCTGGGTTCAAGCGATTCTCCTGTCTCAGCCTCCCAAGTTGCTGAGATTACAGGCACCCACCACGACGCCCAGCTAATTTTTGTATTTTTAGTAGAGACGGGGTTTCACGATGTTTGCCAGGCTGATCTCGAACTCCTGACCTCAGGTGATCCACCTGCCTCCGCCTCCCAAAGTGCTGGGATTACAGGTGTAAGCCACCGCACCCGGTCTAATTTTTCTATTGTTAATAGACACAAGGTTTGCCTTGTTTGCCCTGCTGGTCGTTATATTGTTTTCTTGAATCAGAAAGGAAGAAGATTTCATCTGTGAACATATGGGAGGGATGGAGAGAGGAAGAGATTGAAGGTGCAGGGGTAAGTGAAACTTTAATGATGGCTCTTGTGGAGGGTCAGAGCCCAGCTCTAGAGCAGGCTGCTTGGGTCCCAATCCTGGCCCTGCACAAGATGCTTGACTTCTCTGTGCCTCAGTTTCCTCATCTGTAAACTGAAGGTTATGAGAATGAGGAGAGCTAGGATTTGTAAGGCACTAAGAACAGAGCCAGCCATCTAACTCATGCTCTATGCGTGTTTGATCACTAGAAAATAAGACAAGTGATCCAGGGGCAGAAAAGATGGAAAAAAGGGACAGCATGGGACAGGACCGATGGAACTTGGGAAGAGAGTAGAGGTGAGAGAAAGGCAGAAGGGACATCAGAAAGGGCAAAGGTGTGAACACTGAGTCCCTGGGAGAAAGGTCCCATTATGAAAAGGGAAAGGAGCTGAGGTGCTCGGGGGTCAGGTTGAATTTGAGGGCCTGTAGGACATCCAGGTGGAGATGTCCTGTAGGCAGTCGGCCAGAGGTTCCTGGTGCCCAGGAGAGAGGTCTGGGCAAGGCCTCCTCCCTGTGCAGCCCCAGGAGGCACCATGTGCTGTGTTCAGGGGGAGGACCACATCCCTTCCCACCCTGGTGCCCAGCCGTGGCTGGGCACCCCGCTGGGCTGGTGGTGGAGGTTTGGGACTCCTTAGCTCATTAGCAGGTGGACAGTGGCTGAACCCTGGAGTGAGTGAGCCCCCCACTGCAGAGTGAGGCCAAGGAGAGAAGAAGGGGATGAGTGGATCCCAGGCAGCAGCTGGGGCAGGAGAAGATGGAAGAAAGTTCTGTCCTCCCTGTACAATCCGCCTGCCATCTTCATCACGAGGCTGCTGTGAGTGTGGAGAGGCAAAGACCAGCTGGGAATATTTTCAGGGCTGCTCTGGTGGGGAGCGAAGATCTGGCTGCAGGCTTTGCCTCTCTCCTCCTTCCAGGCCCATGCTATGGCAGGCCCTCCCACTCCACACTCTGCTCTTGTTGCCAGCTCTGTCTGGGACAAGTATGGGTTGGCGGCGGGGAGGGGCAAATGTGTGGACGGAGGCGACTTCTCATTTTACAGACGTGGAAGCACAAGGCCAAAGAGATTGAGTGACTAACAAGGTTACATGACACGTTGGGACCAAGGCCGGTGAGAAGAATGCATTTGGCCCCGTGTAGGCACAATCAGCTCGAGGGTTTCAGCGACAACACTGAGGTTGGAAGTTGGGGAGGAGCTGGGAGGGCCTCAGATCTCTTAGGTGGGTAGAATCAAAGCTATCTAGGCACCTCTCCCCAGATCCTCACCAATACCCCCTGACACACAGACCCACACACCCAGCCTGGACCATTCTCTGCCTCCCCAGAGTGTAGGTAAAGAGAGAACCTGTGCTTTTGAGGCCAGTGATGGGGGTGCAGAGGCAGGGGCTAGACAGGGCCCAGCTCACCCACAGCAAGAAGGTTCTCAGGGTGGGCCACAAGAGGCTAATGGGCCAGGCCAGCTCAGGCATCAGGCTGCTTGCTCCCTTCTGAGTATAGCTGGGCCTCAGCTGCGGCAGCCCTCCACACACTTCAAAGCCTGCCATCACCCTGCAAGCCCCTGGCTCATACCCTTCTCACTGTTCTTCACAGGGGTTCTTCCTGCCTCTCTCATCCCCAGCAGCCCCACAGCAAAGAACCTGACACTCCTGTGCTGACCAGCCAGAGGCTGGTTGCAAAACCCCTCTCTGCTGCGGTCCCATTCCTGCCTCCCGATGCCCCTCACACTATGCCTCTCCAGATACAGTCTCCAAAATGCAGGCCATGAAGCCGCAGCCTCTGGCAGGCGTTGGCATCCTGAGTCGCCGTGCTTTCCAGTGGCAGGAATTGCTGGGCCAGGTGTGAAACCACATTTCTGTCCCTCCTCGTCTCTGTCTCACCTCCCCTGCTCCCCACACCTGGGCTTTGCTGAGAGTTGGGGCTGAGGCTGGAGCAATCCTCACTGAGCGCAAAAGAGCCAGGCTCCAGGCTTGTCATCCCAGCCTCACATTCCAAAACTCTCAGCCACATCAGCTCACTCCTTAGTAGGCCTGGTACAGGCCCTCTGCACATTAGAATAACACACAAAAAAATCAAGTTTTCAGGAAACTAGTGTTCTAGGCCAGGCTTATCCCCTCCCTTGCAGCAGGCTCTTGAAAAGTCATTTCTTTCCCCAGGGTCTCACAGGTTCTGTTGCCATCGCATGTGCCGCTGTGTGCGTACATTTCTGTTTCTCTACCAGATGGAAAGTGCCTTAGATGGAAAGTGCCTTAAATATATGGATTGTGTATCTCAAGCCTTCCTGCTCCATCTCTTGACCTGGTAGAGTCCAGTATTGAAGAATACAGGGTTTGGGGTCAGATCAATCTGGGTGCCAATTCTGACTCTCCCGGTTACTAGATGATACACCTTAGGTAAATCTGAGCCTCAGTTTCCTCATCTATACAATGGATACCCATTAACTGACTTACTTATTCACACAATATTTATGAGGGCCAGCTCCATGTCAAGCACTGATATGTGTACAACAGTGATCACAACAGACACAAATCCCGGCCCTGTGGAGTTACTTCTTAGTGGAGACAATTGGTGCCTGACCCAGAGAGTGACTGTGAAAACTCAGTGAGATGACATTTGGACAGGGCTCATATTGTGAACATCCATTCTGAACCACAGAACCTTTTGTTGAGAATTTACTGTGTGCCGGCACCATGCTAGGTTCTAGGGAGACAAAGACGTGGAACTCTCCTCCACACCCTCGAGGAACTTACAGTCGAATGCACCTACTGAATGTCAAATGGCACCATCCTCATCATTGTTCAGAAGCTTATAACCAGCACCAACTTGTATTACATGCAACAAAGAACCATAACATTCTAGAATGTCAGGTACAACACAGACAGCTTTTGTCCCCCAAAATCCTTCAGACAAAGCCATACATGATTGATGGTTATCAGCACTGTGCTTTTGGAGGATTCAGAAGAAGGAGACGTTATATCTGATTGGGAGATCCAAAAGGATTGGCTTAAAGGAGAGGTGGCTTTTGAACTGCATCTTAAAGAAAAGGGTAGGTTTCGACAGACAAGAGACAGTGGTGTTGGGGGAGGAGAAGGAGGCCCTGCAGGGGACCAGAACAGCATGCAAATGAAGGCATGGAGGAAGAAAAATGTGAGGTACCAACTTGGAGCTGAATCCAGGAGGAAGGTGGCCTAGCCCAGAGGGAGGCTGGAGGCTGATCCAGGCAAAGCAGCTGTATTCACAGGGACAAGAAGCAACTGCCCAAGAGGTGAGGTTTGAGGGACCCCCTTCCCAGCTGTCTACCCTTGGCCGAGACTATAACAGGTTCAATATTCCACCACTAAAAATTCATTTCCTTGGGTAAGCCTCTGGTAGGATACAGACCATTCCCAGAGGAATAACGTGAAAGGATGGGTCTGGGCCAAGGAGGGAGTGATGGGGAAAAGACACTTGGGAACAGTGGAGAGCCAGGCGGGGCCAGGGGCCAGAGCCCTTGACATGCCAGGCCTCTTGCTTGACCCCAGCTGTCCAGGCTATCCATACTGATGGAGCCCTGCTTGGCTGTGGGAGGCAGGACTGGGTCACTGGGAAGGGGTGGGCAGGTGTCGGTGCTGTGTCCATGAACTCCCCTTGCCTGGCCAGGGCTCCTCAGCCCTACCTGCTGTGCCTGTTGGAGGTGGGCAGGGCCACGTCCACACAGCAATGCCATTTTTCAGTGCAGTTTGGCCCGGCAGCAGTGTGGGTCACTCTTTGCGTGCTTGGGTGGGGACCAGAATTCATTTATTCAACAAAGTGTTTCCAGCCCAGCCTGAGAGGCATGCAGTGAGCTAGGAGAGCAGAAGCAAGCAAGAGATCCCCTCCCCACCCTCCAGGAGCTCACGTTCTAGAGGGGGAAGCAGGTCTTAAGTAAATAGCCACATGCTGGAATGCAGAATCCCACATGGTGAGTCCCTCAAAGCAAAAGCCCAAGCTGCCTTATGGAAGAATAACAGAGCAGTAATGTAGATGGGTGGAGAAGCGCGTCCAGGGGAGGCCTCCAGGAGCCCTGAATGATGAGGTGGGGTTGGTGAGAGGAAGAGTGTTCTAAACAGAGGGAACCCCTGTGCAAAGGCTGTGAGATGGGGAAGTACCTGGGGCATCAGGCAGATCATGCCAGCCTTGTGGACAGGGGAGGGCTTTGGGAAGTCACAGAGTAAGGGAGGTTGAAGGGGTGGGCACCCACACCGAGTGGCCATTTAATTAATTTATTTATTTATTTTTATTTATTTATTTTGAAACAGCCTCACTCTGTCGCCCATGCTGGAGCTGGAGTGCAGTGGTACGATCTCAGCTCAGTGCAACCTCCGCCTCCTGGGTTCAAGCGATTCTTGTGCCTCATCCTCCCGAGTACCTAGGATTACAGGCATTCACCACCATGCCCAGCTAATTTTTGTACTTTTAGTAAAGACAGAGTTTCACCATGTTGCCCAGGCTGGTCTCGAACTCCTGACCTTAAGTGATCCACCTGCCTCAGCCTCCCAAAGTGCTGAGATTACAGGTGTGAGCCACCATGTCCAGCCCAGATTGGCCATTTTAGAATTCCCCCTGGCTGCAGGACAGAGAAGAGACACGAGGAAGCTACCACTGCCGTTGTGGGAGAGGTGACGGTGGCCTGGGCTTGCGGGGGGCAGTGAAGGTGGAGAAAATTCACAGATTCAGGGGCTATTTAAGGGGGGATCTGGTGAAGGGCTGCGTGGCGGTAGAAGGTGAGAGAGAGGGAGAGGTTCCAGCTTGAGTGGACATGAGGAAGACAGAGGAGGGTCCAGCCCATTCCTGGAGGGTTGCCATTGCTAGTGAGTGGCCTTGGCTCCTTCCCAAGCCCTTTCACTCTTGTTTGACTGGGCTGATAATGATAAGAATTGCTGACATTTATGGAGCACTTAACATGTGCTAGGTCCCAAGCTAAGAATGCTACATTGATTGTTTTGTTTAATCCTCCCAACAGTGGCAGCTCCTCTTTCTCATTTCCATTTTATAGACAGGAAACTGGGACTTGGAGAGGTTAAGTAACTTGCCCAAGGTTGCCCACAACTGGCAGGTGATGGGGCCAGCTGCCCAGCCCTGCAGTCAGCCCCCAGAGCCCAGCTCTCAGCCTCTATGCCGTCCGGCTTCAGGGACTTGGGGTCTCAGCCTGCCAGTGAGGTTAGATGAGGTTAATGGCAGCTCCTTCACTGAGCCGGGAGGCTCCCTGCACGGTGTGAGGCATGACACGTCCAGGTACTTAACAAGCGCCACATCGCTTCCCTTTCTCCCCAGCCAAAGCTGTTTCACAAGCCAGCAGCCTCGTAAATATTTCAGCGGTGTCTGTGTAGTCGAGGCTGTGAAGCCTGTCCTCTGCAGCACTTGTGACAGCAAGATCTGGGAGATGTCTCAGGGCCTGTTGCAAGTGTTTGATCAGTTGCATTTTCAAAAAGACCTTTCCCTGAGCAGCTGACAGTCTCTGGGGTGAGAGAGATTTGCAGACTTTTTCTGGAGAGAGGCCAGAGCATGAGTTGGCCCAGGGGCCCAGTTGGAGCCTTTTGACTGTAGCTGGCCTCAGTCATTCAGTCCACAACACAGAGAGAGCCCCTACTGGGTGGCTGACACTGTGCCGGGCCCCACCCTCAAGACACTGGAGAAGAGATAGGACAGGCCCAGGTTAAACTCAGTACCAGGCAGGCTGTGGAGTAAAGAAGGACCACAGCAGAGTAAAGCAATGCAGACCGAGGTCCCAGAAACCCTCAGGGGAGTTGGCATTTTAACTGGTCTTTGAAGACCACGTAAGGCTTTTAAAAATATATATTAAACAAATTAATTTTTCCAGTTATATATGGGCTGAGGCTGGGCCAAGGGTGTGACTCACTAACCAATCAGAGAGCTAAGAGGTGGGGGGTCTGGGAAGCTCAAGGGTCCCACCTGAGCTTCGTCCAGAAGTGAGTTCCGTCACTTCTGATTTGGGTTGGTAAAGAGCTTGTAGATGCCACACCCTTGCTCTGCTGTCTCCTCCATTCTGAATGCCTTTCCACCCCTTCCTTCAACTGCATCTGCCAACATGTCATCCTTCAAAATGCTTAAGCTACAAAATTTAGTGAACAAAGAAAGAAGTGTAACACAGAGAAAAGACCAGAAGAAAACACCTATGTTTTAGCCATGGTTTTCTCCGGGTGTTGGAACTAGGTAGCTTTTTTTTTTTTTTTTACTTTTTCTTTTCCTTCCTTCCTTCCTTCCTTCCTTCCTTCCTTCCTTCCTTCCTTCCTTCCTTCCTTCCTTCCTTCCTTCCTTCCTTCTTTTCTTTTCTTTTCATGTAGTTAAGACATGTTCATAATTTTTTTTTTTTTTTGACAGTCTCGCTCTGTCACCCAGGCTGGAGTGCAGTGGCTCAATCTTGACTCACTGCAAGCTCCGCCTCGTGGGTTCACTCCATTCTCCTGCCTCCGCCTCCCGAGTAGCTGGGACCACAGGCGCCCGCCACCACGCCTGGCTAATTTTTTGTATTTTTAGTAGAGATGGGGTTTCAGCGTGTTAGCCAGGATGGTCTCGATCTCCTGACCTCATGATCTGCCCACCTCGGCCTCCCAAAGTGCTGGGATTACAAGTGTGAGCAACCGTGCTCGGCTGACATGTTCATAATTTTAAAAAATTTAAAGAAGCCTGGGCGCAGTGGCTCACACCTGTAATCCCAACACTTTGGGAGGCTGAGGTGGGCAGACCACGAGGTTAGGAGCTCGAGACCAGCCTGGTCAACATAGTGAAACCCCATCTCTACGAAAAATACAAAAATTAGCTGGGTGTAGTGGCATGCACCTGTAATCCCAGCTACTTGGGAGGCTGAGGCAGGAGAATCATTTGAACCCAGGAGGCAGAGGTTGTGATGAGCCAAGATCATGCCACTGCACTCCAGCCTGGGCAACAGAGCAAGACTCCGTCTCAAAAAAACAATTTTTTTTTTAAGAAAATGTAGAAAAGTAAAAAGAAGAGGGACTGGGCACAGTGGCTTAAGCCTGTAATCCCAGCACTTTGGGAGGCCAGGACAGGAGGATCACTGGAGCCCAGGAGTTTGAGACCAGCCTAGACAACACAGATAGACCCCGTCTCTACAAAAAATAAAACAAAAAATTAGCTGGGTGTGGTGGTACACGCCGGTGGTCCTAGTTACTCAGGAGGCTGAGGTGGGAGGATTGCTTGAGCCCAGGAGGTCGAGGCAGCAGTGAGCTATGATTGTGCCACTGCACTCCAGCCTGGGTGACAGAGGGAGATCCTTTCTCCAAAAAAAAAAAAAAAAGAAAGAAAGAAAAAAAGAAAAGAAAGAAGGAAGGAAGGAAAAGAAAAAGTAAAAAGAAAATAGTTATCTAGTTCCAAAACCCGGAGAAAACCATGGCTAAAACGTAGGTGTTTTCTTCTGGTCTTTTCTCTGTGTTACACTTCTTTCTTTGTTCACTAAATTTTGTAGCTTAAGCATTCTGAAGGATAACATTTTGGCAGATGCAGTTGAAGAAAGGGGTGGAAAGGCATTCAGAATGGAGGAGACAGCAGAGCAAGGGTGTGGCATCTACAAGCTCTTTACCAACCCAAATCAGAAGTGACGGAACTCACTTCTGGACGAAGCTCAGGTGGGACCCTTGAGCTTCCCAGACCCCCCACCTCTTAGCTCTCTGATTGGTAAATGGGCCACAGCTTTGGCCCAGCCTCAGCCCATATTCCTGCCTGGCACCCCAGGCTGGAGTTATGGGCAGGGAGAGTTAT
The DNA here is from genome assembly GCF_007565055.1 of Rhinopithecus roxellana. Taxonomy (NCBI): domain Eukaryota; kingdom Metazoa; phylum Chordata; class Mammalia; order Primates; family Cercopithecidae; genus Rhinopithecus; species Rhinopithecus roxellana. The sequence goes on along the minus strand of NC_044558.1, from coordinate 61,213,534 downwards.
GGGCAGGGACACAAAGCCGCAGCCTCCCTTCCTCCTGGCAAATTCTCCCAGGGAGGTGGAGCCTGTTGCTTGGAAAATGGAGTTGTGTTTCCAGCTCCGAAACTAGGTAAAGAGGACCAGATCCCAGAATTGATAATCCAGATCTGTTCTGTCCAATGTGGTAGTCACTAGCCAGGTGTGGTTAGTTAGCACTTAATATTCAGCTAGTCCAAGTTGAGATGTGCTATCAATGTGAAATGCACACTGGATTTCAAAGACAGTATGAAAAGCAGACACAAAATATCTTATTTGTAATTTTTATATTGATTACATGTTTAAGTGATCACATTTTAGGTATATTGGGTTAAATAAAATGTTATTAAAATTAACTTTACCTGTTCTTTATGTATTTTCTTATGTGACTATTAAAATTATTTATTTATTTATTTATGGAGATGGCCTTGCTCTGTCACCCAGGCTGGAGTGCACTGGCATGGTCACGGCTCACTGCAGCCTTGACCTCTCTGGCTCCAGTGATCCTCCTACTACAGTCTCCTGAGTGAGTAGTTGGGACTACAGGCATATGCCACCATGTCCAGCTAATTTTTTTTTTTTTTTTGTATTTTTTGTAGAGGCAGGATCTCTCCATGTTGCCCAGGCTGGTCTCGAACTCCTGGGCTTAAGTGACCTGCCCACCTCAGCCTCCCGAATTACTAGGATTATAGGCCTCAGCCACCACGCCCAGCCCAAAACAATTTAAATTATGCGTGTAACTCACATTTATGTCTCACGTTATTTTTCTTTCTGTTGAACTATGCTGATCTAGATTGAACCATTCCCCGCTCTCCAGAGGGCAAACCCACAGGAAGATGTTATGGGGAGACTCAGATGGGGAGGGATTGTGACATGTGGGAGAAGGATCAATCCAGACCAGGCTGCAGACAGAAGGAATGTGAGGGGGCTGCACAACTAAGCCTGACCAGGCTCCTGGGAAGAGGGGCGCATGAAGCAGGTATTTTCTCCTTCACCCTCATATTTCCCTGTTAATAGACTGTGAGCAATGTGAGGGAAATGAGACTGTGCTTTCTTCATCGCCACGCCCTCAGGGCCAAGCGCAGTGCCTGCCATAGAACGAGTGCTTGCGAACATGCACTGAATTAATGAGTGAGTGAGGGATAGAAAGGGGACAGAATCCAGACAGCAAAGAACTGCTGAGACGGTGCCAGGTCTGCCTGGATGGTTCCAGGGCGCAGGGGGTTTGGAGACTTTTTGTTGCTGTTGTTGAGACAGAGTCTTGCTCTGTCGCCCAGGCTGGAGTGCAGTGGCACGATCTCGGCTCACTGCAAGCTCCACCTCCCATTCTCGTGCCTCAGCCTCCCAAGTAGCTGGGACTACAGGTGCCTGCCACCACACTCGGCTAATTTTTTGTATTTTTTTTTTTTTAGTAGAGATGGGGTTTCACCGTGTTAGCCAGGATGGTCTCGATCTCCTGACCTGTGATCTGCCCGCCTTGGCCTCCCAAAGTGCTGGAATTACAGGTTTGAGCCACCATGCCCGGCTGGAGATTTTAATCCTTAAATCCTTTAGGCTATAATCTCCCAAAGAGCAGGGTGGCCACACTGTTTACCCACATGTGCACTTCCCAGTAGCTAGAGACAGCTGGGAACAGGCAGTGAGGACACCTGGGATCATCACATCCAGGCTCCTGCCCCTCTGAGCCCCTTCAAAGGAGTAGATTCTTCTCCCTCCTACAAGCAGCCTTGGAGCTTCAGCCTGCTCCTTCCCCAGCACACACACACACCCCTGGGAGAAAGTTCAGTGGGTTTCTCCGTACTCAGGCCAGGATGGTAAAGGCTCCCCAGGCAGCCCGGGGAAGGAGGTAAAACATGCAGCTGCCTCCACCTGGCCCGGTTCTGCCCGCACATCAAGCTGGGACCCTACCCTTGCCTAAGTCATGGGTCAGCAACTCTCAGGAAACCTTCCTCACCCACGTTGACTCAAGGTGAGGTACCACAGGCAAGCTCCCACAGTCCTCACCCTTAGCAAGCCTCTTCTGGCCCAGCAGTGGGCAAGGTAGGGATGTGGCAGGATGGAGAGGACCTGTGAATGCAGAAAAGGCACCACAGTGGCTCATATGGACGCACGGTTAGCTCTGCACTCCAAGAGGCAGCCTATTGTACAACATTAGCACCAGGGCTCTGGAGTTCTGGCCAAGTTAATCAGCTTCTTTTTTTTTTTTTTTTTTTTTTTTTTTTTTTTTTTTTTTTTAGAGATGGGGTCTTGCTTTGTTGCCCAGGCTGGAATGCAGTGGCATGATCATGACTCACTGCAGCCTTGACCAACTGGCCTCAAACAATCCTCCTACCTCAGCTTCCCAAGTAGCTGGGACCACAGTATGCACCACCACACCTGGTTAGTTATTTTTATTTTATTTTTTTGTAAAGGGCAGGTCTCTCTACATGGGCCAGGCTGGTCTCAAACTCATGGGTTCAAGGGATCTTCCCACCTGGGCCTCCCAAAGTGCTAGGATTACAGGTGTAAGCCACCACACCCAGCCCACCACTAACTTCTTTAGACCTTGGTTTCCTCAAAAATGGGCGCAATACAAGTCCCCTGCCCATAGTGTGGTTCAGAGATTGACTGAAAACAAATCAAGTTCTTGAAACAGTGCCTGGCACCCAGTGAGCATTGGGCATTGGCGATCACCATGAGACAGTTTAGTTCCCTTTGCAGTTGGGGAAATGAGGCTCCAAAGGGATCAATTCCTAGAAGCAGTTATAAAGACAAAATGGTTTTACATCATTCAGATTTTTCTTTAACTTTTTATTATGGAAGTTTTCCAACATATACGAAAGTGGAGAGAGTAATATAATAACCCCATGTGCTCATCACCCCACTTCAATGTTTACCACCTCATGGCCAGCTGAGCTTCATCTCTAGCCCAGCCATGCCCCTGGGTTCTTTTGAAGCAAATCTCAGACATCACACCATCTCATCTGTAACTAGTTCAGATGTGTCTCTAAGAGAAGAGGACTTTAACAAATAGCTACACTACTATTATTATGCCTAAAAAACTAACAATAATTTAATATTAAATACTTAGTCACTGTTCCAATTCTCCAGTTTTCTCATTTATAAAATTGTTCAAATTAGGATCCAAATAAAGTCCATATACTGTATTGCAAATGATTAACGATTCTTCAGTCTCTCTCTCTCTCTCTCTTTTATTTCTTTTCATGCCTAGCTAAATTTTTTAATTTTTTGTAGAGACGAGGTCTTGCTATGTTGCCCAGGCTGGTCTCAAACCCCTGGCCTCAAGTGATCCTCCCACCTTGGCCTCCCAAAGCACTGGGATTACAGGCATGAGCCACTGTGCCTTAAGTCTTATTTATATATTTATTTATTTTTGAGATAGGATCTCACTCTGTCACCTGGGCTGGAGTGCAGTGGCGTAATCTTGGCTCACTGCAACCTCTGCCTCCCGGGTTCAAGCAATTCTTGCGCCTCAGCCTCCTGAGTAGCTGGGATCATGGATGCGCACCACCAAGTCCAGCTAATTTTTGTATTTTTAGTAGAGACGGAGTTTCACCATGTTTGCCAGGTTGGTCTCAAACTTCTGACATCATGTGATCTGCCTGCCTCAGGCCCCCAAAGTGCTGGGATCACAGGCATGAGCCACCAAACACGGCCTTAAGTCTCTTTTAAATTATAGGTCTCCCTTTTTCTCTTTTTCCATCCTTACAATTTATTTGTTGAGGAAACCAGGTCATTTCTGCTGTAAAATTTCCCACAGTCTGGAGTTTCATTGCATCCCTAGATCTAGAGGCTTGAAAATCCTGTAGTTTTCAAAATAATGAGCAAGTTCCTTAGCATCTCTGAAAGTGATCATTAATTTTTATCATGAACTCATGGATTTACATATATTTGAGATGTTTCAACCCATTGCCATTATAGTTAGGGTATTTTGTTTTTCTTTTTTCTCTAGATGGTGTCTTGCTCTGTCATCCAGGCTGGATGGCGATGGCGCGATTTCAGCTCACTGCAACCTCCGCCTCCTAGGTTCAAGCGATTCTCCTGCCTCAGCCTCCCGAGTAGCTGAGATTACAGGCGCCTGCCACCACGCCCGGCTAACTTTTCGTATTTTTGGTAAAGACGGGCTTTCACCATGTTGCCCAGGCTGGTCTCGAACTCCTGACTTCATGATCTGTCCTCCTCAGCCTCCTAGAGTGCTGGGATTACAGGTGTGAGCCACTGCGCCCAGCCAGTTAGGGCATTTTTTTAAAATTGCTTTTCCAGCTTAAATTTAGGGAGTGAGGGTGATTTCAAGGGACAACATAGAAAAATGGACAGAACTCTGGCTTTGGAGGCAAACAATCCTGGCTCCACCACTTACAAGCTGGATGGCTTTGGTCAAGTTACTTAATTTCTGTTTCCTTCTATTTCCCCATCCCCCAAATAGGGAAATGATTAATAATAGCTAACATTTCCTGAGTGCTTACTATCTTCCAGGCATTGTGCTCAGCGTCTTAAAGACATGATGGCAATTTAATCCTCCTATCAGTTCAGTGAAGCGGGAGTTGTTATTATTGTCCCCACTTTAGAGATGAGGAAGAAACTGAAGCACAGGCGGTTGAGCAATTTGTCCAAGGTTATACACCTAGAAAGGGGCGCGGCAGGGACCTGAACCAGGAGCGTCTGACTCCACAGCCCACTGTCCTCTAGCGGTTGTTGTGGAGAAGAGATAGGGTGATGATGATGCCCTCCTGTAGGCCCTGACAGATGGGAAGACTATGCCAGAAGGTGAGCAGGGTCCTCCCTGGCACTTCCTCTCAGGAATGGAGTACAGTCAAGCCTCACGTGTGGAGAGTGCAACCCCTACTGCAGCTGCAGTCTCTCCCCTTCCCCAGACTCCCCCCTCACCTGCTGTGACCCAGACCCTTGCATAAGAACACAGCTGTTCTTGGTGAGTTCTGTTTCCATTGCCATTATGGTTCTCCTCCTAATTGTTTCATTAATCAGAAAGGGCTGATTGATGCTGGGAGGCCAAGGTGGGAGGATCGCTTGAGGCCAGGAGTTCAACCTGGGCTACATAGTGAGACACCTCACTCCCCTCCCTGCCTCTACAAAACATTAAATAAATACAATTAGCTGGGCACGGTGGCACGTGCCTATGGTTCCAGCTACCCAGGATGCTGAGGCGGGAGGATTGCTTGAGCCCAGGAGGTCAGAGCTGCAGTGAGCTGTGTTCACACCACTGCACTCCAGCCTGGGTGACAGAGCAAAATCCGGTTGTAGTTGGGGGTAGGGGCGTGGGGGCAGGATGCAGGGAAAGAGAGAGAGAAGGAAGGAAGGAAGGAAGGAAGGAAGGAAGGAAGGAAGGAAGGAAGGAAGGAAGGAAGGAAGGAAGGAAGGAAGGAAGGAAGGAAAGAAGGAAGGAAAGAAGGGAGGGAGCAAAAGAGAGAGAGAAAGGGCTGACTACAGGAAAGCTCCCCATCCCCATGCTTCTCCACAATCAGCTGGCCTGGGTGGTCCTTGGGTCATCTCAGAGGGCAGAAATTCTGAGTGCAGCTGGGCAAACTGAGGTACTGATAGGAACAGTGCAGCACTAATAGTTATCATTTATACCTCGTGTGTGCCAGGAAGGGGCCAGGTCCCACATGATCTCAGTTCATCCTTACAATATCCTGAAGGATGGTCTTGTTATCTTCTCCATTTTGCAGATGAGGAAACTGAGGCTAAGAGGGTAGAGAATTTTGCCTGAGGTCACTCAGCAGGTAGGTGGTGGAGCCAGGGGTGTAACCCAGGCTGCGGGCCTCCACATCAGATACAGACAGACCAGGAAGAAGGTGTTGCAGAGGTTGGTGATGCTGCGATTCTCTGGGTAGCAAAGGGAGGGGACATTCCCAGCAGAAGGAACGGTTTGTGTAAAGGTGTGGAGGTGTGATATGGTGTGGCCTGTTCAGGGTGGTGACTAACTGTGGCCGGAGTGAAGGGTGTGTAGAGAGGAGTGGCAGCAGATGAGGCAAGGGGCTGGGGACTGGGGCCAAGGTGGAAGAACTTCAGGTTCCAGGCCAAGAAAATGAACTTTGTCCTTGGGTGGGGAGGGGGGGTGCCACAGGAGGCATTGACCAGGAGTGCAAGGTTTGTATGATGAGCCTCCAGCAATACCTTAGCAGGTGGGATCCTCATGTCCACCCCGGGTACCAGCCACATTTTACAGGCTGAGAAACAGAATGGTTATGAGACCAGCTCAGGCCACACAGCAATAGACAACTGGCCCCAAGCCAGTTCTCTCACTGTCACAGGACGTTGCTTCAAAACTCAGGTCATAGTGAGAGAGGCAGGGGCATCCTTCTATTCCTCAATTCTCCAGCCCTGTGCCTACTCAGCTCACTGGAGAACGTGAGATGAAAATCAACTGGACTGAGGCCCAAGCATATCTGCTCACCAAGAATAAGACAGAAAACAATAAAAGCAAACATTCAAGGAACTGCAGCTATGTGCTAGGCACTAGGCTGGGAGAAAACTAGACACAGAACAATAGTACCAGGCACTCTCTCTGACAATGAGTGTTCTGGACTGAGGGTCCCCCAGATTGGCCTAGGAAGTGCTGTTCAATCCGCCTGAAGAGCTGGAATGGGCTCCAAGTGGAGAGAACTATGGGATTGCTGGCTCAGCCCCCAACTACGCAGTGGCCTTGGAGAGAACGGGCCCTCTGGGAGCCTTGGCAAGCCAGTTGCTAAGAGGGGAGACTGCACCAGAGAAGGGATTTTAATATCTGAAACCTTGGGGAGCTCCTCAAGCTGACTTGGGAGGTCTGGGGTAGGAACTCTGGTTGGGGTGTTTTGAGAAGTTCCACCGGAAACGTGGAAAGCACACCTGGTTAGAAATAACTAGATGATCAAGGTCCTTCCAGATTCAGTTCAACAAATTTAACACAACACATGTTTGCTGAGCACCCACCATCCAGGTGCCATTCTGCCATGTCAGGATACATCAGTGAGCAAAATAACAAATAACTTCTAGAAGTTAGAGATGCTATGGACAGGGGAAAGCAGTGCTAGGCAAGGGGGTGAGGAGGGCAGGGATGGGGCAGTTCCAGGAGTCAGCAGGATGTCTTTGTTGAGATAGGGCTCAACAAAGCAGGACTGGCTTTGTTGAGAAGGGGACTGGAAAGAGCAAGGGAGCCAACTGAGTGACATCTGGGGGAAGAGCGTTCCAAGCAGTTAACGGCAAGAGCAAAGGCCCTGATGGGGAACATGCAGACAAGGTGGCCAGCGTGGCTGGAGCGGAGTGGCCAAGGGCTGGGGTGGGGTGAGGGACAGGGGCCAGCTGTAGAATGCTGCTCCTACGTGCTGGTGTTCTAAGACTCATTCAGCACTGCCCTGAGTATCTTGACTCTGAACCTGTCCCTGCCCTGACCCCTTCCCCAATCAACTTTAATTTTAGGGATCCACCCATCACAGTAAATGCCAGCACTGCTGATGCCAAAACCATGTTATTTGTGTAGGTATGCGTTTTGTATTTTACCACCTTAATCCTGTCTTCAACCTCTCCTCTTCTGTCCCACCCAAGTATCTGCCCTTCCCTTCTTGACTCCTTCCACAGGCCCTTGGCATTTGTGACCTGAAGGAAGAAGAGCAGGGCCGTGGAAAGTATGTAACCAGTGTCACGCCCCTGTTCCCAAGGAAGTAGTGGCTCAGTAAAGATGGGACCCCTGTCAGTAACTCCTTGTGATTACTGGGCACCCACTCTGAGCTCCTCAGTGGAATCCAAAGGTTAATAAGACTGTCTCTAGCCACTGGGGCTCCCAGCCTGGAGTGAGGTGAGAGGAGTGGAGCCAGCTGCAGAGGAAGACGAACACATACGCAGAAGATTCAGACACACCTGCAATGTATTGTTGGGGATTCTCCAACATTGGCATGATGGAGAGGGCAGAGAAGCATTTGACTGCCTCTGCCTAGGATTGCAGAGTTGGGCTGGCCACCATCCACCAGCCAGGGGACTCTGTGCACATCAGTTAACCTCTCCTCTCAGACCTTGAAAAACACCAGGCTTAGTACATGTTTGTTAAATGAATACACTTCAGTTTTTTTGCTTGTTGAATGCAGGTAATAATAACGATATTGCTGTAAGAGCTCCCATCCACTCCCAGTGAGCCCGCTGCCCCCCACCCTCCTCAGCAGCTCCTGCACGTCCCCTCGCCACAATGTCATGTGCCACCTCTTCAAAGGAGGGAGGTACCAGCTGGTGAATGTAACCTTGACTGCAAAGGGCGGCATGCAGCTGATGTAATGGTCGCTTAAGTGTTCACAAACGTAAGTCGCTACTATTATAAGTGGTGGGTGATCAAGTGGCTGGGGTGCCATCTTTAGCAAATAAAAATACAGGATACACAGTTAAATTTGAATTTCAGATAAGAATTTCTTAGTATAAGTATGCCCTATGCAATATTTGGGACACATTTATACTAAAAAAACATGTGATATTTATCTGAAATTCAAATGTAACTGTGTGTCCTAGATTTTATCTGGCGGCCTTATTGATGGCAGCTTATTGACTGGCTGGGAATGACAGGGGTGTAGGCCAGGAAATGGCTCTGTGAAGGCTGTCTAGAACTGAATTGAACATGAGGATGAGTCAGTGTCAAGGCTCCCAGTGAGGCCGTTGGATCATTACTGCGTGATCGTCTTAAGCCTTTATTTGTTAGTGAATCCCTCAGACTCAGGCCTTCCTCCCTCCAGGCCTGAACACCCTGTCCTTCCTGATCCTGCCTGGATGCTGGCCTCATCATTTGAAAATGAACCTAGCAGTAGTATTTACACCACTTATTGTGTGCCCACTGTGGGCCCGGCACCATGCCGATTGCTCTATGGATGTGAGCTAATGAAGCTGCATGGGTGGGATTCGAATGCAGGGTGGTCTGACCCCAAAGCCAAGATCTTTTTCTATTGCACCATGCTATGGCCTGATCAAAGACTCAAGCATCTAAGACAGAGAAAGAGGGAGCAGGAGTGGACGTGGGGTATCCTGAAGTGGCCTCCTACTGTGTCCCAGGCACTGTTAGGATTCAGAGTTGTCACAAAAATCCTGCGAAGTTCATTCACAAGGACGCTCTGGAAGTTAAATACCTTGCCAAGGTCACACAGATTAAGTGGTGGAGCAGGGATTTGAACTGAGGTCTGTCTCACCACAAAGCCTAAGTAATTTTGCCCCCCTTTGTGTGTATGCATCCTGGGATGATGTGTGCATGTGTGTGTGTGTGTGTATGCATGTGTCCGTGTGTGTATGTGTGCATGTATGCATGCATGTGTGCGTGCATGCATGCATGTGTGCGCATGTGCGTGTATGCGTGCATGTGTGTGTATGCATGCATGTGTGTGTGTGTGTGTGTGCATGTGTGCATGCATGTGTATGTTCCTACAGTCACATCCCACCTTCAGAGTGGCGCTTTCTGGTCCTACCCAGCCCTTCCTCTCTTGGGATGGGTCTAGGGCCTTGGAGGTGGTTAGACCCTAGTGGTGCTGGTACAGCGCTGGCTTTCTCAGCCTTTTTCAGGGGCCTGTGTCCTCTGCCTGCTGTCCCCCAGTCAGTAGCTTCTCTTGGGTCTTGCCCTCCCCTGCCAGGGCTAAGGTCTGGTTGGTTCCCAGGCCCCTGGGCCTTGGACAGGGGAGCTGGGAGGTGAGGGGTGGTGGATGGTGGGAGAGGGTAGGACCGGCAAAGAAGAGACTGACAAATACCATGGATGCCTCGATTTTCAGTTCCTGCTCTCTCACTCCCGCACACTTGCTCTCTGCAATCTCTAAAATCAAACAGTGTTCAAACTGGAAGAGGCCTTAGAAAACAACTAGTCTTCTCTACAGAGAGAGAAACAGAGGCCTAGGAAGCAGAAATGATGTGTTAAGATCACTCATCAAGGTGATGGTACAGAAGGGTTGGAGCCTCTGCTCCCTGCTCTACCTCTTTCCCTTACTCCACATCCATGCCTGTCTCTTCCCATGGGTCGGCATCCATCCTGACACATTACAGCCAAAAGGAACCTTAAGCTAGGGAAAGCGCTCCGGAACTTCAGTGAAAGATTCAAACATGTCCATTCAACTCAATGGAGAAAATAGAATATTCAGTCGATGGTGTTGGGATGCCTGGATTATTGTTAGAGAGGAATCATAAAAATGGAACCAAAACAATTCCATTTGGATTAAAGATTTAAGTGTTATAAAGCCTTGTAAATTCTATAAGGAAGTATGGGTAAATTGATTTACATTTTGGAATAGGAAAGCCTTTCTTTTTTCCCAACTTTTACTTTAGATTTAGGGGGTATATGTTCAGGTTTGTTATAAGGATATATTGCAGGATGCTGAGGTTTGGGGTACAATCAAACCCATCACCCACATAGCATAGTGGGAAGGCTTTTCTAATCAGAATGGAAAACCCAGAGTCACACAGGAAAAGACTGATACATTCAACCACATAAAAAAATTTTAAACTTCTGTATGGAAAACCATCATAGAAATGTTTTTCCAATAACTGAGAAAAATATGACATGGGGATATTTCCTTAATTTACAAAGAAACTCATACTAATGAATACAAAAAAAAAAAACAATTGTTTTAATTGCTAATACTTAATGATCATTTACTATGTGCTAGACACTATTTTAAGTATATGGATTATTTCATTTAATTCTTACAGTAAGTAACCCTATAAGGTAGGTGCTATTATTACCATCTCCATTTTATAGATGAGGACACCAAAGCCGTTTTTTAAAAAATAGCTGCCGGGTGCGGTGGCGCACATCTGTAGTCCCAGAACTTTGGGAGGCCAAGGCAGGAGGATCACTTGAGGCCAGGAGTTCAAGACCAGCATGGCCAACATGGTAAAACCCCATCCCTACTAAAAATACAAAAATTAGCTGGGCGTGGTGGCACACACCTGTAATCCCAACTACTCAGGAGACTGAGGCAGGAGAATTGCTTGAACCCAGAGGCGGAGGCTGCAGTGAGTCAGGAGCACGCTACTGCACTCCAGCCTGAGCAACAGAGCAAGACTCCGTCTCAGGGGAAAAAAAAAAATACAAAAATTAGCCAGGCATGGTAGTGGACACCTGTAATCCCAGCTACTTGGGGGGCTGAGGCAGAAGAATCGCTTGAACCTGGGACGCATAGGTTGCAGTGAGCCAAGATTGCGATTGCACCACCGCACTCCAGCCTGAGTGACAGAGCAAGACTTCACTCCCCTCCAAAAAAAAAAGTCAAAGAATATATATTAGGTTGGTGCAAAAGTGTTTTTGCCAATACAAGTAGTTTACAGAAAGAGAAATATCAGTGGCCCATAAACATAAAGAAAGATGTTTAATACCACTCATAATTCAAGAAATGCAAAATAAAACTAAAATTAAACATTACTTTTTCACCTTTCTGCTTGGCAGAAATGAAAACATTTGCCAATACTCAGGGATGGTGATGGTGTGAGAAAAACTACTTATATAACTGTTCCTCTGTAGATTCTGAGTTCTATCCTAGTAACAGTTCATGTCACTAAAAAACTACACATTAGAACCACCTTAGCTTAGCTGCCCAGGAGAAATGCCTTCAGCCAAGTTCCATTTTAATGTTATATGCTTGGCGTCTCTTGATGTATGGCAGAAGAAATGACCACATGAAAACCTGCATTTTTTTGTCCTGGAAAAACCACCACTAAAGGCATTATAATCTACGTTAAATATATAAGGAAGGACCCACAAAGTAAATTATCTTCGGTGTTTACTACCAGGAAAGATTTATTTTCTCCTGAAGACCTGATGTTTTATTTTGCCATACGATGGTAATCATATAAACCCTCTGTTTCTCTTTTCTCCTTGGCTGCCAAGAAGCTCAAAAATCACATCTGATGATCCACTAGAGTGATAACGTAGCCAGGGCGGTTGGCATCTGACTTCTCAACCCAACCTGACCTCATATTAGCTTTTTTCTTTTGTCACCTCTCCCCTTCCATTGGTATCTCTTCTTCCACTTGCTGTTTAGTTTTCTAATTCTAGTTTAACAAAATTATTATAAATGTGTGTTTTTGGAAGCTATTTCAAAGTCTTTTGGAAGTAGATAGGATATGTTACAAATAGTCAAACTCCCTTAGTTTATAGATGAGAAAACTCAAGTTCTTTGGAAGTTAAATGACTTATTCCTGTGTTAATCAGTTCATATCTGTGTGCACACGTGACTCTCACTTTACTGTAAGTGTCTTAGAATTATATTTATCTCTGAGACTCTGGTGGCCAGCTTTGAGCCAAGTACATGGTAAATTGTCAATGCATATATATTGGTTGAAAAAATTGTAAGTGCTGTGAGGAGAGGGACATTTTGCAGGGAATAAGGTCGTAGTAGGTGTTCATGAGAACTGAATTCACAACAGGGCATGGCCTGAGCCCCTGACTTCACCCCACCACACCCTAGCATCTCCACCACCCAGGACTCTCAGGGCTGGGCCTTGTGCAACCCATCTGCCCTGCACCCTTACCTCTGCCTTTGTCTCCACTATTCCACCTTGGCCCTCCCTCTTGCCTTGTCCAGTGAGTTTCCAAATATTTCTCTTTTCTTTTCTTTTCTTTTTTTTTTTTTTTTTGGGACAGAGTCTCGCTCTGTCACCCAGGCTGGAGTACAGTGGCATGATCTCAGCTCACTGCAAGCTCCGCCTCCCGGGTTCACGCCATTCTCCTGCCTCAGCCTCCCGAGTAGCTGGGACTACAGGCGACCGGCACCACGCCCGGCTAATTTTTTTGGTATTTTTAGTAGAGACGAGGTTTCACCGTGTTAACCACGATGGTCTCGATCTCCTGACCTCGTGATCTGCCCGCCTCAGCCTCTGAAAGTGCTGGGATTAGAGGTGTGAGCCACCGTGCCCAGCCGAGTTTCCAAATATTTCTGATTTCACCCAGGTGAAGACCGGCAGGCACCTATATCCTTGAGGTATCCTGCCATGAGATGCCTGCAGAGTGGAGAATGGCATCACCTTTCTAACCCTGTGCAGCACCCAGTGTGAGCTGATTAGTGGGAACTGGAGAGGAAGAACCGGAAAAGGAGGACCCATGGCCATGGCTCTTTCTGTCCTTGTAACCCTCAACTGATGTGTGTCCCATACTCCTGGTTGGGCAGAGGGGAAAGCAGAGGTTGACAGGTCACATTTCCCTCAGTTTTCCATCCTTCCTTCTGTGCTGGGAGAGAAAAGCATACGACACAGACAGGGAGGTCAAGCTCCACCACACAGATGAGGTGCAGGGGACCGGGCTTCCTCTACCACATCTCCTTCTGCAAAGGCAAACCTGCACCACCTTCCTATTGGCTGCCACCCTGCATCCTCTACCCATGGCTCTCTAGGTTGCTCTTCACCTGAGCAGCCTGTAGAAAGACAGCTGAGGTCTGGGCAAAGCCTGCTGACAGGTTTTCTTGGGCAGGGGAGTTGGGGCAGGGGATGAATGGTGGGAGGGAGAAGGACCAGATATCCTGGCCTGACAGGCAGCCTGTGCTGAGAAACCATGACTGGGCAAGTCGAGCTTTGTTGGCCGAACCTGTCAAGCCACAGGGTGCCTCAGGCTTGGAGCATCCCGGAGCCAGTTACAACCCGAGACTTCAGCCCTCTAGAAGGTGTTAGGTCAGCCACCCTGAAGGACGATCCTGCTCAAGTGACTCGCCTTGCTCTTCCTTCTCACCCAGGACTTCACATTCACCCTTGCAATCCATGTGGGGACACTGTTGGATAGGAGGCGTGGTCCCAGTGTGGTCTCCCTGTCTGGGCCTCTGCATATGCCAAATGTTTGCCTTACACTGCACACTCAAGAGGTTCCATGTAAACAGATGGGAATTCCAGAGCTACAGAAAAGGCAGCAAGCACCATGATTCAAGCTGATCAGTGTGGATTCACACCTTCCTGTCTCTTTCTCCGTGGCAGAACTACCAGCTAGAGTAAGAAGTGGTTGGTCCAGGATCTGAACATTCTGGAAACTCTTGCCCACTTCTGGGAGAAATGACCCGATCCATAGTAGTAGGCACACCTTAACTTTCATAGGACCCAGGCAGGTTGTCATACTATGTGACTAAATATTGAAAAATGATCCACTGGGCTAATAAAGTGTTAAATAAAATATGTCCTGACTGTACTTTGACAACATACTTTCATAATGACAAAACTTAAAAATGTATAAAGCTATGGTTTTTATATAGCTGAAAATTGACAAAACATCAGAAGACTAAATTTAGTTATTTTGCACATGATGGGCAGGCTATGTTTGGTTGAGTAATAAATATATACATACTTCATAAATTTGTACATGTTTACTCAACAAAATCTATTTTTCTTGCCTTTGTCATAGCAACGCCACCAATTATGCAGTTATAATCACAATTTTATATAATTTGTGTTCTGTTGACAGTCATACTGAATTAGATAACTTTTCTTGAGTCATTATTGTTTTTAGTTTTTTATCAATTTCACGCTGGAAAAATTGTGAATTACACTATTCTAAGGCTGGAAATTATCATATAATTCTCAAAGCAATACTTGGATACAGAACTAAACCATGGATTTTATATGCCACGTACAAACTAAATAATGGGATGATGTATGTTAAATTATCACTGTCACAACAAAATTACAAAAACGTTTTTATTTCATCTTATAAAGTGCTATCCCGTACATCATGAAAATTTCTTAAAGCAATATCAAGCAAGTCTCAAGTTTTCTGAGGTTGGAACTCCTTTATGCTCTTAAAAGTTATTGAGGACCCCAAAGACCCTGTTGAGGACCCTTTTGTTTATATAAATTATAATTATCAATTTTTGCCAAATTAAAAATTAAAACGGATAACTTTTAAAACCCAGCACACAAGCACACATCCCATTAGTCATCAGAGTGATGATGACATCACACACTGAGTAGCTTCTGGAAAACTCCACTGTATACTCATGAGAGAATTAGCCTGAAAAGGGCAAATGGTATCTTAGCATTACAGATTAAGTATCCCTTATCCAAAATGCTTGGGACCAGAAATGTTTTGGTTTTCAGATTTGTTGTTGTTGTTGTTGTTGTTGTTGTTGTTGAGACGGAGTCTCGCTCTGTCGCCCAAGCTGGAGTGCAGTGGCCGGATCTCAGCTCACTGCAAGCTCCACCTCCCAGGTTTACGCCATTCTCCTGTCTCAGCCTCCTGAGTAGCTGGGACTACAGGCGCCCGCCACCTCACCCGGCTGGGTTTTTTTGTATTTTTTAGTAGAGACGGGGTTTCACCGTGTTAGCCAGGATGGTCTCGATCTCCTGACCTCGTGATCCACCCGTCTCAGCCCCCCAAAGTGCTGGGATTACAGGCTTGAGCCACTGCGCCCAGCCCAGATTTTTAAAAAATATTTGCATATATATCACGAGATATCTTGGGATGGGACCCAAGTCTAAACACAGAATTCACTTAGGCTTCATATACACCTAATACACATGGCCCAAAGGTAATTTTATAAAATATTTTTGATAATTTTGAGCATGAAACAGTTTTGTCTGGATTGTGACTATGACCTGTCACAGGGGGTCCTGTGTAGAATTTTCTACTTGTAGGGTCATGTTGAGTCTCAAACAGTTTCAGAACTTGGAGCATTTCAGATTTTGGATTCTCCGGTGAGGGCTGCACAACCTGTATTAGGAAAATGATTTTGACCCCCACAGACTCCTTAGAAGAGCTCAAGAACTCCCAGGAATCCTTAGACCATACTTTGAGCACTGCTGCTATAGAGTGATGGAAAGAACTGGTAGCATGCTGCTACATGTTATGTCTAGACCTATAAATGTGCAAATATATAAGAGTTATGAGAATCAGTCTTACAAAGCATTCCTCAAATGCCACATATAAGTTTTGTGAATACTGCAACTAACTCATGAGTATGTCCAGGACCATGAATTGGAACAGGAAGACATACAAGAATAGGGACACTCAGCATTTCTGGGAAAGGATACTTTGTTAGGTAGGAGTCTATTACATTCATTGGATTTGAGAAGAAAGCTTGGATGAGCTAATCCTGAATGCTTCCTGTGCCCTGCCCTGAAAGCAGAGTTGTCTCCCATGTGGCAGTTGTACAACCTACAAACCTCCCCAGCATTAGGGTTCCAGAACTTTTGGCTTTGAGAACATGAGGTAAGAGGTGTGAAGAAGCATTTCCCTGGGGCCTGACTGATGTCGGTCACGAGGGTGGATGTTTGGGTTCCAGGCAGTGCTGTGTCCTGAGAGTCACTGGTCTTTCAGATGTCTCTGCTGTGGATATACATGATATGGCAGAACCCTCTAAAGCACTAGGCCAGAGCAGGAGCCCCCTGGCCTGCTTCTAAGTGCAGTGCTCCTGCATAGACTTTAGGACACAGAATCACAAAATCTCAGTCTCCTAAGGGACCTCGGTGGCCAGCCAGCCAGCCCGCCATGCGGGTAGCAAATCTTCCACATGTGGTAGCAGAAGTGGTCTTGCCACGGAGGTAAGAAAGCTTAAGCTTCAGGGCCCAGCTTGTATGAGCTCTTCTAGGACTCTGGAATAGGCCCTAGCCATGCATTCATATGGCTATATATTTTTGTATATTTTATAATGTTTATTTTTCTTAAAGAGCTTGCCACAAGTTGTGTAAGCTTCAGGAACCACACAACCCAAACTCACCTCTGCATAGCCAGGCTCTTCCTTGCCGGGCACTTCTCTTGAAGGAACATTGAGTTTTGAACCAGAAGAGCTGGATTTGATCCACAGCTTTGTACAGACTAGCTGTGTGACTTTGGAAATAATAACAACAGCTGACATTTATCAAGCTTTACTACATGTCAGGCATTGTGCTAAGCTTTTGCATGCTTCATTGCGTGTCAGAAATGCCTCTCGACCTCTCAAAGTGTCAGTTTTCTCTTTTGTGCAATGAAAAGAACAGCATCCATGTGTATTTCCCACCTCAGTTCTGTGCATGACCTGAAGGTGGGCCCTGCCTTAGTCACCACTGTGTCCCCATCGCCCAGCCCAGTGTCTGGCCCACAACTAAGTGATGTCGAGGAGGTATGCAAGTGCCTCATGGCCGTGCTGACAAAGGCAGTCATCATGTGCACTTTGGAGGCTGGCAGCTTAGTAGTATGAGCTTGAAGGTCTTTTCTCCTGGGGTCAGAATCTCTACCATTTCCAAATCTAGAAACCTGGGTAAGTTGCTAACCTGTATAAGGGAGTAATAACACTGGTAACTACATCCTAGGACTGTTCGGAGGATGCAATAGGTAATCTACCTAAAGCACCTAACACATGACACATAGAAAGTATTTAACACAGGGTAACTATTACTTACTAGGCAGGCAACTTCACTTTTGGACAGACAGATTTATTATAAATCACCTCCTCCTAACTTGGCCATGGCAAGGGCAATGGCAAGGGCAAGGACTGTCTTGTCCAACTTCGTTTTTTTTTTTTTTTTTTTTTTTTGAAACAGAGTCCTGCTCTGTCGCCCAGGCTGGAGTACAGTGGCACTATCTTGGCTCCCTGCAACTTGTGCCCCCTGAGCTCAAGTGATCCCTCAGCCTCAGCCTCCTGAGTAGCTGGGGCTATTGACTCACACCACCATGCCCAGCTAATTTTTCTAATTTCTTTTTCTTTTGCAGAGACAGGGCTTTCGCCATGTTGCCCAGGATGGTCTTGAACTCCTGAGTTCAAGTGATCCAGCCGCCTCAGCCTCCCAAAGTGCTGCAATTACAGGTGTGAGCCACCGTGCCCAGCCAATTTCTCTTCTTTTTTAAAATATTTGTTTCCAAATTTACCATGGTAACCATGAATTACTTTTTTATTGCATGTCTTAGTCCATTTTGTGTTGCTATAAAGGAATACCTGAGGCTGGGTAATTTATAAAGAAAAGAGGTTAATTTGGCTCATGGTTCTACAGGTGTACAAGAATCATGGCGCCAGCATCTACTTCTGGTGAGGGCCTCAGCCTGCTTCCACTCATGCGGGAAGGCAAACGGGAGCTGGTGTATCTGGAGACCGCATGCGGAGAGAGCAACTGAGAGGAGAGAACCAGGCCCTTTTTAACAACCAGCTCTCGTAGGAACTGACAGAGGAAGAACTCCCCGCTTTACCGCACCAAGCCGTTCATGAGGGATCTGCCCCCACGACTCAAACATCTCCCATTAGGCCTCACCTCCAACATTGGAGATCAAATTTCTTAAAAAAAAAAAAAAATTTTTTTTTTCTTTTTAGTATCTTTTCTTCAGACCAGAGGGGACTGAATTTCAGCATGAGATTTGGAAGGGTCAAATATCCAAACCATCGCACTGGGACAAAATTCATATAATGTAAAATTTACTCCTTTTTCTTTTTTTTTGAGACAATCTTACTCTTGTCACCCAGGCTGGAGTGCAGTGGCACGATCTTGGCTCACTGCAACCTCCGCCTCCTGGGTTCAAGTGAATCTCCTGCCTCAGCCTCCTGAGTAGCTGGGATTTACAGGCGTGTGTCACCACGCCTGGCTAATTTTTGTATTTTTGATAGGAACAGGGTTTCACCGTGTTGGCCAGGCTGGTCTCGAACTCCTGACCTCAGGTGATCCACCCACCTCGGTCTCCCAAAGTGCTGGGATTACAGGCATGAGCCACTGCGCCTGACCACAAATGCACCCTTTTAAAGTGTAATTCGGTGGTCTTTAGTATATTCACAAAATTGTGCAACTATCACCACTACCTAATTCCAGAATATTTTCATCACCTCCAAAACAAACCCCACACCCATTAGTAATTATTTCCTGTGATTCCTCTCCCTGGCCCCTGCAACCACAACTCTACTTACTATCTCTGTGTATTTGCCTACTCAGGATATTTCATATAAATGGAAACATTAAATATGTGACCTTTGGTGATTGGCTTATTTCACTTAGCATAATGTCTTCAAGGTTCTTCTACGTTATAACATGTGTCAGAATTTCCTCCTTCTTAAAGCTAAATAATATTCCATTGTATGGACATACCACACTGCTTATCCATTCTTCTGTTGGTGGACACTTGAGTTGCTTCTCCCTTTTGGCCACCGTGAATAGTGCTGCTATGAAAACTGGCATACAGTGATCTGCTTGAGAATCTGTTTTCAGTTCTTTGGGGTGGGTACCCTAGTACTGGAAGTGCAATATAGCAATTCTATATTTAGCTTTTTGGGAAAATACCACATTGCTTTCCACAGCAGCTGCACAATTTTACATCTCCACCAGCAATATATGAGGGTTGCGATTTCTTCACATCCCTGTCAACATTTGTTAGTGTCTGTTTTCGTTATAGTCATGATAGTGGGTGTGAAGTAGTATCCTATTGTGGTTCTTATTTGCATTTTCCTAATGACTAATGATGTTGAGCATCTTTTTATATGCTTATTATTATTAGCTATTTGTATCTATATTTTGGAAAAATATCTATTCACATCTTTTGCCCATTTTTAAATTGAGTTGCCTTTTATTTTTGAGTTGTATGAGTTCCTTAGATATTTTGGAAACTAGATCTTTATCAGACATATGACTTGCTAATATTGTCTCCCATTCTATCAGTTGTTTTTTCATTTTCTTGATGGTGTCTTCTGAAGCACAAAAGTTTTAAATTTTGACGAAGTCCAATTTATCTTTTTTAACTTGGGCTTTGGATGTCTGAATTGCCTAATTTGCCTAATTAAAGGTAAAATATACTTACCTCTATGTTTTCTGAGAGTTTTATTATTTTTATTTATTTAATTTTTGTAGAGATGGCGTCTCACTATGTTGCCCAGGTTGGTCCTGAACTCTTGGCCTCAAGTGATCCTCCTGCCTCAGCCTCCTAAAGCGTAGGGATTACAGGCATGAGTCAGCAAGTTTGGCTGTGTTTTCAGAGAGTTTTAAGTTTTGCCTCTTACATTTAGGTCTTTGATCATTTTTAGTTAATTTTTGTTTAGGGGTCCAGATTCACTGTCATGTAGATATGCAGTTTTCCAGGATCATTTGTTGAAAAGACTACTATTTCTCTTTTCTCCCATTGCCCTGGCACCTTTGTTGAAAACCAATTGCCCATAAATATATTGGTTTATTTCTAGACTATCAATTCTATTCCATTGATCTATGATATCTATCCTTATGCCAGTTACACACAGTCTTGATGCTTGATACAGAGTATGAATATAGCTTTGTAGTAAGTTTTAAAATCAGGAGCCGGTGTAGTGGTGCACATCTCTAATCTCAGCTACTTAGGAGGCTGAGGTGGGAGGATCTCTCGAGCCCAGGAGTTTGAGACCAGCCTGAGCAACATAGCAAGACCCTGTCTCAAAAAATTAAATTAAAAATAAAAATAAATTCACATAGTTGGAAAGTGGCAGAACCAGGTGTGACCCCAGGACCCTGCTATAAAAAAAGTTTTAAAATCAAAAAGTGTGATTCCTACAACTTCATTCTCCTTTTTCAAGATTGCTTTGGTCATTCTAAAGCACGAATTCCTTTCATAGAAGGGAAAAAATATGTTGCTATTAACAAAATCCTGCATATTCAAGTCATTCCAAGCCAATTGCTATGTCCTCTAGGGAACTTTCCCCAGGCTCACCATTTGGAATATGCCTTCCTCTGGACATTTTGTTAGTATTCCTCTTAGAGTGTCTTGTATTCAAATGAGGCTGCTGGGATCTCCAATCTTATTGGAAGGTAAGCTCGTTAAGGGCAGGGGTCTTGTTCACTTGAAAGTATTCCCCAGGCCAGGTGCGGTGGCTCACACCTGTAACCCCAGCACTTTGGGAGGCTGAAGTGGGTGGATCACCTGAGGTCAGGGGTTCGAGACTAGCCTGGCCAACATGGTGAAACCCCATCTCTACTAAAAATACAAAATTAGCCAGGCATGGTGGTGCATACCTGTAGTCCCAGCTACTCGAGAGGCTGAGCCAGGAGAATCACCTGAACCCAGGAGGTGGAGGTTGTAGTGAGCCAAGATTACACCATTGCACTCTACCCTGGGGGACAGCCTGAGTGACAAGAGCGAAACTCCATCAAAAAAAAAAAAAAAAAAAAAAGAAAGAGAAAGAAAGAAAGAATTTCCTATGGCCCCTGGCATGAAGCCTAGGACTATGGTGGGGCTGAGGATTTGGTAAATGAATGAATGAGTGGATAACTAAATGAATGCTATTGCATCATTCACACCATTTCTATTCTGGTCAGAACCTAGGCAAACATCCTTAACAAAGAAGCACTTGGGAAATGCATTCATTAAATTAATGGTTACACCTTTATTGACAAGCATAGTCATGTGTTGTTTCACCGGAGGTTTCTTTGGTTTATTATAGTCATTATAACACTCGTCAATAAGAGAAAAATGTGCCCAAATCACTTGAGGAATTATGTGTGAATTGCATACTCAGGCATTCCATAGCTAAGGCTCAGCCTCAATCAATACGGTAACCCAGTGACAGGTCTTATCAAACATTGGATCCTGCTTAAGTTAAAAGATTTTTAGCCTTTGAATTAGCACTCTGAACAGGACTCTTAATTAATCTGCTAATGATTTTCTTTGTTTAGAGGGATAGTCCTAATTGATTCTAATATGTGCTCCTAGAGATATATGCACTTATATATTCCCTTAAACAATCCCGACAAGAGAGCTGGAGTGTCGTAACCCCTGTCCTCAGGGACGGCACAGTCCAGAATCGGAGGCAGCACACCCTACTATTCTGATTGGTGGGGTGAGTGCTAGGTCATATGGTGGGTCCAGAGAAGGAGTAAAGGATTCATTCTGCCTGGGAGGCAAGGAGGTGTCAGGCCTCAGACCACATCACACATTTGAACTGAGCCTTGAAGCATGCCTAGGATTTGACCAGGTAGAGACAAGGCTGGAGGGTTTCAGGCAGTTGGATAAAGTGTTCCAGGCAGAAGGAACAGCTAGAATGAAGGCATGTTCACAGGCACATACTTGTACCAATACACACTCATACACTCAGCTGCATTCTTCACCCAAGAACTGGGCCAGTACGAAACTGTCTGAAAGATGTCATTGTGTCCACCTGAGTCAGCTCACAGTTCCAAGGTCCACCAGGCCCTGGGTTGCAGCTGTTCTTTGCCCAGGAGGGCATTTAATATCTGCTGTCTCCTGCCTGCCTTACTACCAGTGCAGGCCCTCTCCCTGTCACCAGGTTGGACATTCCCCTCAGGGTCCTTACTCACTGCAACTGCAGCTTAAATCCCAGGAGGCTCCATGTGACTGGGCCAGAGATTACTGGTCCTGATGAGGCTTGGGTATTGCAAGATGCAGAATTTTCCACCTCCCTGTGCTGGGGCCTTTGACTGACTGGCCAAGCTGCAGCTGTGGGGAGGGAGGGCCTCCACGGCACTGTGGACGGCTGATGGTGGTGTAATTCCGTCCAATAGTCAACACATTGCTTAGAAACAGGCCCAAGGTGCTGTCTTCCATCATTTAAGATGAGTATTTATTGATCGTTTAAATTTAACTTTTTAAAAATTTTAATTGAAGTATACAAACATACTTTAAAACGCACATGTCATTAGTGTGCAACCTGATGCATTTCCACCCACTGAACATATCTGTGTAACCAGAACCCTGGTCCAGAAACAGAGCTTGGCCAACACCCACACTCTACTTCCCCTTCCAGGTGCCACCTTCTCCAAGGGTGACCACTGTCCTGGCTTGTGACAGCATAGATCAATTTCTTCTGGTTTTGTACTTTATACAAATGGAATCATATAGTATGGACTCTTTTGGCACTTACTCTTGAACAAACAGGTTGGTCAAAGACTCTGGAGAGAGAAGGCAAGGGGATATTGAAAGACCGCTCTCATGAGGAATAGGAAACTACAAATGTGGAACGGAGTAAATCACATGTATGAGGGTCTCTGTGGTCCCCGGGAGAGTGGGGAAGGCAGGTGGCCTGGTAGAAAGTGCTCTGGTCCAGGAGTCAGGGACTTGTGCTCACATTTAGTATGTATCCATGGTTTGCTGTGCAGCCTTGGGAAAACTTATTTCCCTCTCTGGACCCCAGGTACATCCCCTGCAGGGTTGGGGTGAATCAGTTCCTATCTTTTCACCAGAAGAGACACTGTCTTTTATCTATCTCCACCTCCATTGCTGCTGTGGATGTCATGCTTTGAAAAATGTTTCTAGGCCAGGCACGGTGGCTCACGCCTGTAACCCTAGCACTTTGTGAGGCCGAGATGGGTAGATCACGAGGTCAGTAGTTCGAGACCAGCCTGGCCAACATGGTGAAACTCTGTCTCTACTAAAACTACAAAACTCAGCCAGGCATGGTGGTGCATGCCTGTAATCCCAGCTACTCAGGAGACTGAGGCAGGAGAATCATTTTAACCTGGGAGGCAGAGGTTGTAGTGAACCAAGATTTCAAAAAAAAAAAAAAAAGAAAGAAAGAAAGAGAAAGAAAAGAAAGAAGAAAGAAAGAAAGAGAGAGAGAGAAAGGAAGGAAGGAAGGAAGGAAGGAAGGAAGGAAGGAAGGAAGGAAGGAAGGAAGGAAGGAAGGAAAGAAAGAGAGAAAGAAAGAGAGAGAGAGAGAAAGAAAGAAAGAAAGAAAGAAAGAAAGAAAGAAAGAAAGAAAGAAAGAAAGAAAGAGAAAGAAAGAAATGTTTCTGATGGAGCAAAGTGAAGATTAATTTGTTTCCCCATTTCTTATTAACTAGGAGGAAGACTCATGGAGCAGACTCAGATTTGCAGCAGATAGCAAGCGGTGCCCCTGGGTGCACAGAATTCCAGTCAAAAGCAGAGGCTCTTTCTGGCTGAGTTACTTGACTGCAGCCTCATATCAGGAAAGTATTCAGAGCCTAGTGTACCCAGTGAAATATAGCAAATAGTTCGAGAACACTTAAACTATTGTACAGCCCTGGGCCCTGGGCCCAGGAACCACTGAAAAGACAGACAATCAGTAACTTTCTTTCCAGTTCTGATAAGTCAAAGGTCTGGGGTAACCCAGCTCTCCTTGAAATTGACTGCAGAGTTGTGGGGTGTGAAACCCCTCCCTTAATCTAGACCCCCAACCCCATCCTACGCCCTTCACCCCAGCAGGCCCCCTGCCCAGCCCATTGCTGGAGTCCTAGAGGACCCAGGGCTATCTCATGTTGCTCTGGGGGACTATTGGGAAACTGCTGATGGAGCCTGAGTCAGTAGAACACTTGACCACTGCTCCCTACAGCTCCATGAAGCTCCCTCCAGTCCAGGGAGAGAACCTCGGGGGGCTCTATAGGAATGTGACCTGGCCCCCAGGAGCTCCTCCTCCTACAGTCCTGGTTGCCCAGAGTTCAGGCTCCAGGGCCTCATTCCCCTCTGTGCACCCCCGAGAGTTCTCTGCTTTCTAGTCCTGTTTCCATTTCTGTCCATGATCCTAGGATAGGGTGAAGTCTGCTTGAGGACATTAAACCCCCTGATTGGGAGCCAGAACCACACCCAGAATAAGTCAGAATCTGACTAGAGCTGAGAACAGGGAGGAAGAAAGCTTAGGGGAAAAGGACTTGGTCAAGGAGAGCTTCTCGGCCAGGCACGGTGGCTCACACTTGTAATCCCCAGCATTTTGGGAGGCCGAGTCAGGCAGATCACCTAAGGTCAGGAGTTTGAGACCTGCTTGGCCAACATGGCGAAACCCCATCTCTACTAAAAATACAAAAATTAGCCAGGCATGGTGGCATGCATCTGTAATCCCAGCTACTCAGGAGGCTGAGGCAGGAGAATCACTTGAACCCAGGAGGCAGAGGTTGCAGTGAGCTGAGATCACCCCACTGTACTCCAGCCTGGGCAACAGAGTGAGACTCTATCTCAAAAAAAAAAAAAAAAAAAAAAAAAAAAAAAAAAAAAAAAAGATTGCTTCTTGGAGAAGGGAACTCATGGATGGATGCAGAGGAAGGGGCCAGAGCTCTATGGAATGAGGGTATCCCAGGCAGGGATGTCGCAGTTGGGACAGTCTCCATGCAGTATTCTGGGCAGTATGAGGGTGTGCAGGGGACCCAAGAGGTCACCTCTGGAGGAATGAAGTAGCCAGAAATTCCCTAGAGTGATGAGGTGGGCAGGGGTGGCATGCAATGAGTCTGCTGAGAATTTGGAACTTGATATCAAGACACCCAAAAGCCTCAGTTGGATATTTAGACATGCCTGGGGCAGATAACTGAATGTCCAAGGACGAACAGCCCATCAATCCAGCATCTGATCCATTTTCAATGTCTTCAGGGCAGGTGGTGGGTCTTTGCATAGTGAGATGTAAAGTGGATTGAGGGGTGAGGCCAGTGGTGTCACCTTGGGAGGAAGAAATTCTTGCCCACTAGTCCATCTGGGTAGGCTTCTTGAAAGAGCAGCAATTTTGGAACAATGTGACAGGTGCGACAGAGGGTTTGGTTATAGGAAACGGTTATTGAGCATGTGCTCTGGGCTGGTGGAGCTCTAGAAAATAAGGGTGAAGAGTGGTAACCCCTACCCTGATCATGCCATTGTACTCCAGCCTGGGCAACAAGAGTGAAACTCTGTCTCAAAAAAAAAAAAAAAAAACCATATAATGTTTTTCAGGTTCATTCGTGTTGTAGCAAGCATCAGTATTTCCTTCCCTTTTATGAACGAATAACATTTCACTGTGTGGCTATAGCACAATTTGTTTATCCATTTATGTATTGATGGACATTTAAATCGTTTCTACATTTTGGCTATTGTGAATAATGTTGCTACGAACATGTGTGTACAAGTTACTGTTTGAACACCTGATTTTGATTCTAGGAGTGGGATTGTGGGATCACATGTTAACTCTGTGTTTAACTTTTTAAGTAATAGCCCATACTTCTAATTGCATTACTTAAATTCAAGCAGCGGTGGTAAGACAGGGGTAAAGATGACGTCTGAGAGTTCACACTGTTATTTTTCAATATTTACAATTTCTTTTCATCTCTTTTTCTTCAGGTTCTTTAAAGTGGAGGAGAACAAGCTGAGATGGGCCATCATCCAGTAAACTGCCCCACAGACTGAATAAACTCCTTTGTACTGTAAGCCCCACCAGGCCAGGGATCTTTGTCAGTTTCAATTCCTGACATATTTCAACTTTAGAACAGTGAATGGCATATGGTTGGCGGTCAGCACATGGCTGGTGCTCAATAAATATTTGTTGCATGAATAAATAAATACAATGAACTGCCTCAAGTGTGCTAAAATCTCAAGAAAACAGACATCCATCAAGTAGAACCAGAGGAGAATGGGCCGATTTTGTAGCCAGAGGTGCATGGTTAGACATGGTAAAGGACTTCCCAGAGCTATGGGGCCCTCAGCCCTTGGGGAAGCCTCAACTCCTATTCTTTTAACACCTGCCATGTGCAGGTCATTTTACATATGTTTATACGGAAGCTCTGAGAGCCTGGATGGCTGTGGATTCCACAGCCAGGCAGCCTAGACAGTGAAACCTGAATCCACCCCCAGGCTGCTGGTCGCAGGCCTTGCTCCCGCCGTGGGGACGGTGGTCCCTCCATCCCAAGGCCAATGCCGAGCCTTGAGAAGGCCTGGGGGTGAGGTCAGCCCAAGGGTACCCAAGAGGCCTTCATAAGAGCCGTGGAAAATACACAGTGCAGCCAGAGGAGGAAGGAAGGATGGCAGCAGAGCGTGCAAATTGGAGGCTGATATTGAATTGCAGCAAAATGAGCAGAGGATTAGATGCCCCACCTGGACCCACCCCAGAGAATACCAAGGCCTGGGCTGGCCCTTGTGAGAAGCCGGCAGGCCCAGTCCCAGGTGGAAGCCTGGCCCCTGGCCCAATGAGCAGGGACGATGAGGCAGGGTGGGTGATCCCAGGCAGGAAGACACCACTGGTTTGGCTGAGGCCCTCCTTCTGGGGCCCTCCACCCTCAGCCCAGGCATCCCACACTCATAGAGCTCCTCCTGGTTCTGGGGGCGGAGCAGGATCAGAGTCAAGCTGAGACCCTATCCCAAGTTTATGCCTTCAGAGAGTGCAGGGGAGAGGGGAATAGGAACACATCCAAATGCCCAGGATTCTGAGGGGGTTGGGGGAAGGGGAAGCTGCCTTGACTGAGTAAGTCAGAGAAGGCTTCCTGGAGGAGGGTGAAGGGTGTGGGGCTGAGATACAGGAAGATCTGGGTTTGAATTATAGCTTGGCTGCTTCCTAGCTGTTTGATCTTGGACAAACCTTTCGTTCATTTTACATTTTTTGGAGTGTCTACTCCATGCCAGTCATGTGTGAAATGTTGGGACAACAAAGGCGAATTCGATCTGGCTCTCGTCCTCGGAGCTTCAGCAAATCATCTGGGGTGGCGTGACCCGTGCTACGATGGAGGTGAAATACGGGGCTGCAGGGCGGGGCCACGGGACATGGTGGGCAGCTTAACCTCCTTAAGCCTCCCTATCCCTAATTCACGTG
Organism: Rhinopithecus roxellana; assembly: GCF_007565055.1. NCBI lineage: Eukaryota > Metazoa > Chordata > Mammalia > Primates > Cercopithecidae > Rhinopithecus > Rhinopithecus roxellana. The sequence goes on along the minus strand of NC_044558.1, from coordinate 61,186,175 downwards.
ATGGGGTTTGTAACCACTTCTCACATCGTTGAGAAAAAAAGGTGAGCCTGACTCAGAGCTGTGGCAAAGGAAGGGCAGGGCAGGCTTTAAGGAGAGGCACAGGGCTGTCAGAGGCTAGGGAGGGGCAGGAGGGGGTGTGAGGCAGGGTGGGAGAGAGCACAGCCCTGTGCAGATGCTGAGCCAGGTCCTGCAGGTCACCCAGTCACTTGAGTCCCTGAATGCTGGAGGCAGGCACTGGAGAGCCAGGGCGGTTCAGCCGCAGCTCCTCCGAGCAGGGAGTCAAACAGGTTTGGGTGACCCTTGTGAGCAATGTCCCGGGGCATCACTAATTTCCACCCCCTTCTCTGGTAATGACCCCAGTGCAGCCTGGCCCTGGCAGTCACAGCTCCTCCCTCTCCCTATAGGGCTGAAACAGACATTGGCTCTCCAGGACCAGCTGGTAAGAGCTTCTCCACTGGCCCCCAGCCCTGAGAGAAGGAGTCCCACAGTGTGTATGGAAGCCCAGGGAGCTGGGAGGCTACAGAGGCACCATTGGCTCTGGGGCCTGCAGCCCAGACAGCCCCGTCCAGAGGTAATGGGGGAGGAAGCCAGGGACTGGGAGGAATTCAGAGGTCAGAGGAGGAGCAGTATCAGGAGATATGCCCTCCTGCAACTCCTCCTCCCAGCTGCTCTCCCCTCCTGCTAGTGCCCACAATGGCTCCCAGCTGCCTCCTATAAGGAAGCTTTATTAGCCTGCAGCTCCTCCACACAGCAGAGCTGACAGGACCCCCATTAGTCAGCTTATTCAACCCTTTCCCTGGTGCACAAACCCTTGCCAAGCTTTTCTGGCATTTTGCTCAGCCTGCTTGGACCCTCCAAGCAGGTAGGAATTCACTATTTCACAAAGCAGTGTTATTAGAAAGGTTTCCCTGACCCTAGCCCCCCACATCTAATCTTTGTCAAATGTGGGCAGACTTGTTCCCGGCCCCTTATCCCACCAATTCACACATGCACAAGCTCCCTCTCTCCCTCCAAGCTCCAAGAATCAACCTCTCCCCTGAACCAGGTCCCTGAGGACCACCACGTGGCTGCAACACAGCAGGTGTGGGGCAGGGCGCAAGTGGGCTTAGGGGAGTATAATGGCTGGCAGTTTGCTCATTGATTCACTCGACAAACATATACTGAGCACCTCTAAAGGGCCAGGGCCTGTGCTAGGCACTACGGTGCCATAGTGAGCAAATCCAGAAATGGACCCTGCCCTCTAGGAGTTCACAGTCCAGAGGAGAAGCCCGACGCTGAACAGAGGTGAGCAACACAAAAGGCAAACCCTGGGCAGACGCTCCCGGGACTGTGTGTTACGGGCTACAGGAAGCCTCTCCCAATGGAAAAGCAAGTTTTCAGCCAGAACCTCCACCAGTGTCTCTCAAACTGTGAGTGGCAACCCATTCGTGGGTCTTAAAATCAGTTTAGTAGTTGTGACCTGAATTACTTGTTAGTGAAATAGAGAGGAATTTACAACATCACATTTAGGAAATACTGTTTTGTGAAATGTTAGTTTCAGTTATCTAACTATCTGTCTTTCTGAGAGATCATGTTTATTAGTTAGGATATTAAATGTATTTCTCACTACAGATCTCAATCACAAAGGTCTGAAAGCCACTGGCCTAGAGTTTGAGGAAGAGTTAGCCATGAGAAATGGTGGTGACACGGGTTCCAAAGAGAAGAAACAATAGGTATCAGGCTCACAGATGAAAGGGCTAGAAGGAGGACACGCCAAGTTCAAGGTCTGGCCTTGTCTCGAGGGCAATGGGTAGCCATGGGAGGTTAGCAAGATCCCATCTTCTTCATCCCTGGGTCTCACCCAATGGGCAGGAGGGAAATGGCAGGAAGCTGTCTTTGTGTCTCCCCAGGAGCCTGGACCTGTGACCTTCCCTGCCTCCACCTGGGCCTCAACTGTCACGACCACCTGGGCTTCGAGGTAGGGTTTGGAGGAGGAAGTCAGCCTATTGTCAAGAGAAGGCTTGAATTTCTATATTCATAGCTTGTTTCTGTCACGTACTAGCCTTGTGATGATGGGTAACTTGTCTAATCTCTTTGTTCCTCAGTTTCCTCCTGTGTAAAATAGGTCTCATAGAACTGATTCCCAAAAGTCCTTGTGAAGATTTAGTTTGTAACCCAGAAGTCTGCAGACCTCCAGTGAAAGAATATGTTTTTAGTATTAGTATGTATGTCCCAAACATCGCTTGGAATATGCCTATACTAACAAAATCATTTGTTTTTTATCTGAAATTCAAATTTACCTGGATGTCCTGTATTTTATCTGGAAACCCTATACAGAAATCAAACGGCTCACGCTGTGTCTCAGAGCTGCAAGGATCCAATGCCCTCCATCCTTCGGTGGCTGTCTGAGGCCCCAGCCACGACTCCCACTCTCCTCTCCTGCCAGCCGCAGCCAGGGGCTGCTCTCTTCACTCCGTCCCGCTTTGCCCCGACTGTGGATCTACCCGCTCCCTTCTCCCTCAGTCCCCAAAGCACCAGACTCACAGGCCTGCTGTAGTGACCCACTTTTACCGACCTTTCAGGGAGAGTAGAGGGCATTTGTGACTCAGCTCAGAGCAGGAAACACACCTCATGTCAACTGTCAGACAGCGCTGCTCCGAATTCCATCACAGTGCTCCAGCAGGGGGCGTCCTCACCGTCCATGGCCACAGCCACTGGTCAACCAGGCCCAGCTCCCAGACACCCTCCTTCCACCTCCTCTTTTCCACCGCCCCCGTCTCCTCTTTCAAGCCACCAGCAAACAACACCCTAATCCATGTCTTTATTATTCAAAGAACTTAAGCACTCTTTCCCACCGCGTTCCCATCTTGATTATTTCAGGGAGTGAGTTAGGGATTCACCTTTACAATCAAAAGTTCTCTCAAAGCCAGGTTACTGGAGTTCTAATTCTGCCTTCCCACTTACTAGCTGTGAAATCTCAGGAAAGTTACTTGACCTCTCTCTGCCTCATTTTCCTCATCTTTAAAAAAACAGGATGACAATATTTAGCTCCTAAGATGGTTGTGAGGGTTTAAGTGAGCTGATATATCCAAGAATGTCTAGAACAGTGCATGGCAGAATGGGCATTGCATATGGGTTTAATCTTGTAACTGCCATGTTTCACCAATTCTGAGGTGTATCTCGTTTCTCATCATAAGAGCTCTTCTGCTCGTGTGGCAGCTGGGAGTGGCCGTCATTGCCTGCACATACCTAAACTTGGTCAGGTGAGTTCCGCTCCTTCAGCTTAATTGCTGTTTAAAATGTCTTCAAAAAGGTTACACTGTGGTTTAGCATTTAAACACAGTTATTGTGTATGCAGAAAGGCGGGCAAACAGAATAGTGTAGCAAGAATTTGATATTAGTGAAGCAGTTATCATTGAAGAATGACCACAATTTCATATTTTCTTGCAAAACAGCAGCCAAGTGTTTTATGAGACCTAAGAAAGGAAGAGCCTCGTAAGTAAATGGAACTGTTGTGTTGTTTTATTACCGAGAAAAGGGCAAAATGATTGCTAGTCACACATGAAGCAAGAAAATACCGGCAATAAAGCTTGCAGAATGAGTAGCTGAGGCTTGAAAATAAATGCTGGAAACAATAGTGGACAATCTTTTAAAGAATGGCACATTGCCAATGCTCCTGATGGCACAGAAGATGATACCATGCAGAAAATCAAGGACTCTGAGTCAAAGACGGTTTCAGGAAAATTGGACTCTGAATGTGAAGAAATTTGGAAACTATTTTAGCCAATTTGTTTTACCTATAATTTCCTTTTATGCATGCAAAAGAGCAATTTTGACTTTAAAGACTGATATCTAAATAAATTTAAAATATCTTTTTTTTTTTTTTTTTTTTTTTTGTGATATAGTATCTTGCCCTTTTGCCCAGGCTGGAGTGCAGTGGTGTAATCTCAGCTCACTGCAATTTCTGCCTCCCAGGCTCAAGCAATCCTCCCACCTCAGCCGGGACTACAGGTGCACACCACCATGTCTAGCTAACGTTTTGTGAGTATTTTTTGTAAAGACAGGGTTTCACCATGTTGCCAGGCTGGTCTCAAACTCCTGGGCTCAAGTGATCTGCCCACCTTGGCCTTCCAAAGTGCTGGGATTACAGGCATGAGCCACAAAGCCCAGCCTATAAAATACGCATAACATAAAATTTACCATCTTAACCTTTTTTTTTTGACACTAATTTTCACTCTTGTTGCCCAGACTGGAGTGCAATGGCACGATCACGATCTCGGATCACTGCAACCCCTGCCTCCTGGGTTCAAGTGATTCTCCTGCCTCAGCCTCCTGAGTAGCTGGGATTACAGGCATGTGCCACCACACCTGGCTAATTTTGTATTTATAGTAGAGATGGGGTTTCTCCATGTTAGTCAGGCTGGTCTCAAACTTCCGACCTCAGGTGATCTGCCAACCTCAGCCTCCCAAAGTGCTGGGATTATAGGCATGAGCCACTGCGCCTGGCCCTCATCTTAACCATTTTTAAGTGCACAGTTCAGTGGCATTAAGCACATTCACATTGCTGTGAATTCATCAGCAATTTTTGTCATGTTCTAATTAATAGTGCATGATAGATGAATAGATTTCCTAAGACACAGCACAGTGACCATTTTAGAAAAAATGCAGCCATCCCTTCAGGGGAGCAGAGCTGCCAGCCAGAAGCACAGCCAAGCCCCACCAGCTTTGATGGGAACAACTTCTTCCTCCCTGGCATGAAGGGCAAATGCAAACACAGGCACGAGCCGGGTCATCGTTGGCCCCTTCCTCTCCTCCCAGACTAGGGGCCAGATCAGAATGTGAGTCCTGACTACTAGTTGTAAGCTGTGCGGCAGGTCACACTCTGGAATTCATGTTCTTATCACGGCAACTGAAATCCATGGGCAAGATGATCTCCAAGATCCCATCAGGTTCTAAATGTATGATTGTGTGGCTGAACAACCACACAACACACACACCACAAACATATGCAAATTCGGGTTGGGGCTTTGTGGTCTCCAAGGAGAAGCTGTCATACCTATCCTGGTGTATTGGGAAGCAAGAGATTTTACCTGACTGGGTTAGCGGTGGTTCTTCCCAGAATCAAGGGTCAGTGGGCCACTCCTCAAGATCGTGAATACCTTGACAAAAGAAGGAGAGACCAGAAAGGATGTGCGGCCCGTCCGAGAGCACACAGCAACTAAATGGTTGGGTGTGGATTTAGAAGCCACTGTCACAGCTTCAGTTCACATGAGGCCCAAAGAGAAGGTTTTCCAGGGACCCTGAGACTCAGTCCTGAACTTGGCCAGTTGGGGTGGACAGTATGTCCGAAGGTCAGGAGAAGTGATACATGAAGCCACAAAAGAAAGGATTAGGCCAGGCGCGGTGGCTCATGCCTGTAATCCCAGCACTTTGGGAGGTCGAGGCGGGTGGATCCCAAGGTCAGGAGTTGGAGACTAGCCTGGCCAATATGGTGAAACCCCATCTCTACTAAAAGAAATATAAAACTTAGCCGGGCATGGTGGCGTGTGCCTGTAATCCCAGCTACTCAGGAGGCTGAGGCGAGAGAATTGCTTGAAACTGGGAGGTAGAGGTTGTAGCAGCAGTGGGGAAGGCATATTCCCTGGGTGGGGGCAGAGGCACACCCAAGCCAGACCCCTCTGGGTCCTTGTCTCTTCCCATGTGCAGAGTCTGGAGGTGGGTCCCAGATGCCCTTTATATGACAGGGATAGGGGTCCCCCTCTCCCTCGATCTTCTCCCAGAGGACCCAGAATGCCTGAAGTTGGGAGGGATGGCTGAGGGAAGAGTGCTAGGGTGCCAGGTGTCTATGTGTCAGGCCAGGCGTTAGGCACTGGAAATACACTGGAGAACAAACCCCACAGGAATCCCTGCTCTTTTGGAGCATCCCTTCTGTATGGGTAATTTTTATTCTTTCTTCCTCCCCTTCCTCTTCCCCTTTCTCCTCCTCCTCCTTCACAATAGCAGGAGTCACGAGTCCCCATATATATGTGTATGATACATTCTCAGTTGCAAAATACTTTCCCGTTCATTATCTTACTGCATTCTCAAAACAACTTTATGGGGTAGGCATCTACACTCCCATTGTCCCGACAAGGAAACTGAGGCACAGAGTGTGGCTCTGTAGTGTGGGGTGTGGCAGAAAGCTCCAGACCAGGCTCAGTCCCAGCTCAGCCACTAACCTGCTGGAGCACCCTAGATGAGTCACTCCCCTCCCTGGGCCTACACACACCCCACATCCCCATGATACAACATAAAGCGGTCCACTCCAGTCTCCAATCTCTCCCAGATTCTGTTGCTGGGACTGTGACTTGCCCAGGAACCTGCTGGACAAGAGCTAGGGCAGGTTGCAGAAGCCCATCCTTCTGCCCCCACTCTGAGCCCAACCCTGCTGTGAATGCCCAGGAGGGGGAGCGAGGCTGGAGGGATTAGGGAAGGGCCAGTGAGTGGGACTGGGGAAACTTCTAGAGTTGAATGCCTCCAGGACCCCAATGGCCACAGTGGCATTGATAGCAGGAGGCAGCACTGCCCAGGTGCTGGGCTGAGTGGGCACCAAGGCCAGAGAGCTGCTTATCAGCCATCATAGCCGCCCTGAGCCTGCACAGCTCACTGCCCCACAGAAATGTCTTTCTCTTGTGGCCAGAGTGGCCCTGAGCTCCTTGGGGTTCCTAGGACCTGTCACAGCTTCTGGGACCCCAACACGTGAGTGTGCAAAGACCTGTTCTCCTCAAAGTGTAAATAATACTGTAAGGAATGGCTGATATTCATTGACCACCTACTGTGGACCAGGCACTGCTCTGAGCACTTGACATACATTGTTTCATTCAATCCAAACCCCAATCCACTAGGTCAGTTTTATTCTCCCCATTTTACAGAGAAAGACAAGAAAGGTTAAGTCACATAGATGGAACAGGCTGATATCAGAATGGACACCCTCAGCTTCCTCAGCTGCCCCCAGGTTGACTCCATCACCGAGGGCCAGGGTCCCAGTGCCCCCAGGCTCTAGGAGCTGCTATTTGGCTGGGGCTCCCAGGAGAAGGCGAAGCTTAATGATTTATGGGTGATTAGCTGCAAGAATGCGAACACAGAAGACACAAACCTTTATGTCCTGGAAATTTGTCACAAGCCAACCAGTTGTTTTCCATCCCTGTGAAGCAGGAGTAACTGGAGGTCTGACAGAAGAACTTCCCAGTTACCAGAAGGAGCAGCACTCATGTACTCTCTTAGTTTTGTATGAGGTATTGCCCCTGCCTTGGTCAACAGTTTGAGTCAGAGAGAGGGGCACTGGGCACAATCCCCACCAGAGGTTCCCATTCACAAGACCCCGTGGGGGCTGGGAGAGGCCCTGGGGCAGCAGCCCTGGGGTAACCAAGGGAACAAACACGGAAAACCAGGGACGTCAGTCCTTATCTGGAGCTCATTAAATGGGGAACATTAGTCAGCTGTGAAGGCTAAGATAGGGTGATAGGCACGTGGGTGGGCTGGGATGGGGCATGGGGGCAGAGGCTGCCATGGAGAAGAGGTACTGGCCTCAACGACTCCACCTCCCCACCACGTGCCCAGATCCGGGATGGAAGTACCCTATAAAGGCCCACAACCCAGCCTCCCCAAAGGCCTTGAGAAAGAGAGCAGTAGAGAGCGAAAGAGAGTGCCCAGAGCCTCCTGGCCCTGAGACGGCCGGGCCAGCCACGCAGGACTCCGCAGCATGTGGGAGCTCCGCTCCATAGCCTTCTCCAGGGCCGTGTTCGCAGAGTTCCTGGCCACACTCCTCTTTGTTTTCTTTGGCCTCGGCTCGGCCCTCAACTGGCCACAGGCCCTGCCCTCTGTGCTACAGATCGCCATGGCATTCGGCTTGGGTATTGGCACCCTGGTACAGGCTCTGGGCCACGTAAGCGGGGCCCACATCAACCCAGCCGTGACTGTGGCCTGCCTGGTGGGCTGCCATGTCTCCTTTCTCCGAGCCACCTTCTACGTGGCTGCCCAGCTGCTGGGGGCTGTGGCCGGAGCTGCTCTGCTCCATGAGATCACGCCAGCAGACATCCGCGGGGACCTGGCTGTCAATGCTGTGAGTAGCCACAACTTTGCCATCCGCAAGGGGCAGATCCTGGGGAATCCCTTGTAAGGGATGAGATGGGAGGGATGGGCTCTGGGTGAGGTGGGGAGAGAGATGGAGACAGAGGCAGAGAGACAGAGAGAGACAGAGCCTGGAGTCAGGAACATAGCCACCATAGGAGGGTCAGGATGAAAGAAGCAATGATACCAGAGCAAAGGCAGGATGCAGACAGATTGTAGGCCTCTTCCACCCTGACCATCGTGCAGGAAGAGCCTCCTCTGGGTTTCTGTTGGACTTAATGCCTACATTACAGTAAGGAGCAGGATGTACCTCAGCAGGGGTTAGTGTCCCAAGCAGACATGCTTTTCAAGCTGCGGGGAGCCTTGGAGTGCTCATGACAGGGTCCTCAAGAGAGAAGAGGGGCCCAGCCTTTCTTCTGCTTTGAGGGTTTGCAGGCCCCATGGCAGGTGCTCCTTCCAGGCCAGGCTCAGACACACCACAGCCCTACAAGCAGCAATGGGCATACTTCCTTCTCCAAACCCTGAGGAGGTCCCTGGAGCCCATAAGCTGGCTGCTGATTACATGATACAGGAGCTAACTGGGCCCCGTGGGCCCTTCGGGAGCTGAGGGTGGTGCCACAGTCCCTTCCCCCATGTCCCACCCCCTTCCCCTCTCAGGTCTGTGTGGGCCCTGTGAATCCAAGAGACATGAGTGTGGAGGAACGACCTGTGCTCCCAACAGACCAGCTCTCACTCTGTACCCCCATCCTAAGCCAGGACAGCAAGTGCCTCTTTTGTGCCTCAGTCTCCAGTATTTCCTGGCCTCTTCCATCCCTGGGCCACTGGACAAGAGTCCTGATGTCTCTGACAAGTCCTGCACAATCTCTGTGGCCACCCGCGTCTCTGCACAGGTAGCCCTTCCTCATTTGTGGGACAGGGGTATCCCAATTAGGGAGCTTCTCTGTTTTGTTTTGTTCTGAGATGGAGTCTCATTCTGTTGCCCAGGCTGGAGTGCAGTGGTACAATCTCAGCTCACTGCAACCTCTATCTCAAGTCATTCTCTTGCCTCAGCCTCCCAAGTAGCTGGGATTACAGGCATGTGCCACCATGCCCAGCTAATTGCTGTATTTTTAGTAGAGACAGGGTTCACCATGTTGGTAAGGCTGGTTTCGAACTCCTAACCTCAAGTGATCCACCCGTCTCCACCTCCCAAAGTGCTAGGATTATAGGTATGAGCCACCACACCCAGCCTCTGTTCTTTAAAGAGGAAAATGTGACAAGGTCGGGGGCCAGGGGCCAAGGAAAGGCTAGGGGGCAAGCAGAGGAGTGGGCTCATCTCCTCAGAGAACAAAATTAGTTCAGTTTACAGCAAGAAGAGATCCAGTTAGACTGAGAGCATGACCAGGAAGTTCTCCTGTAATAGCAGGGCACTGGCAGTGAGAGGCCATGGGAAACGCAGTCCTCCTCCTCCATCATTTCACAACTGACTGGGGCCCTCAGAAGAGAAAGGTCTGGGAGGACTCCTCCATGCCACTTCTCAGCATTTACCACCTTGAGGACCTGGGGAGAACCCTGCCTGGATATAATGGGGCAGTGGTGGGACCAACTTGCCCTGAAGCTAAAGAGAGCCAGATGATCCTCAAGACCATCCCACATGTCCTTTGAGGACACTGAGAGCCAGCCTGGCCACCAGGAAGTTAATCATTGACATGCACCCGCCCTATGCCAGGCCAGCTATCATCTCATCATTGGTACAATGCTATAAGGGAATTTCTGTGGTTCCCCCCTATTGTGAGTGGCAAATTGAGGCTCAATAGTCAATTGATCCAAGTCACAGAACCAACAAGTCATTTCCGGTCCTCCCACCGTCCTCCAGAATCCATTTTGTTATCTCATTTCGCAGAAGGAGAAACTGAGGCCAAATTAAATAGTCTCATGTCAAGTCAGAGGCCTCTAAAGTGTCTGCTTCCAAAGCTCTTTTCACTGTCCTCTAGAGACTCTGCATTGGACAACAACAGAAGGGATTGAGGTTAGACCCTAGAGAGACCCAAGGGTTCTGACCTGATGTCTCGGACCCAGGGGTGGGGGTTCAGGGCCTGGAGAAAGAGCGTGGGAGCTGAGAGCTGTCACTGTTCCACTCAGTGTAGTGCCCAGTCCCAGAAGGCAGGGCGTAGGGCACAGGGTGACAAAACCCAAGGAGAAATCCAGTGCTGGGTGTGGCCCAGTTATGAAATCACCTCTTTACTCAGCCCCGAGTTCTCTCCTTACCCAAGGCAGGGTCTGCTGAGACCATGGGCAACCTACATGGGTGTGGAGGCATTGTCTGACACAGCTCCGGGGCCCTCACCCCAACCTCCATAGGACCTGCAGGGAGCAAACCAACAGGGCAAAACTGAGGCCTGAAAGGCAGTGGAGAATAGACAAGGGTTAGGGAAAAAGGTGTATGGTGGACTCAGAGCAGAAAGGGGCACACTAGGACCATCCCCCAGACCCAAGTCCCTAGACCCTGTCCCTGGGAGCCATTTGACCTCAGGAGGAAAGACCACGGGCCTCTCATTGCACCAGGGTCTGATGGTCTAGAGAGGGAAGGTCTTCCTGCTAACCAGTCCAAAGCTTCCTGAGGCAGCTGAAACCTCTTCTCTTCTTGTTCTTCAGGAAACAGAAATTCCGGATCTCAGCATCCTTTTCCTCTCACACTGCAGGCTCCCAACCTCACCCCCCAATCTAATGGGCTACAGAGTCAGTTTTCCTACCTCTGGCAGGGAAACCACAGGCATCCTGGGGGATCATGGGCTGCCTTTGGGCCAGGGCCCAAGAAGAAGGGATCAGTTGTTCCAGTTAAGGTGTCTGGCAAGCCCAGGTGTTCTGGTTCCCAGCCCAGAGGCCCCCCTGGTGCCTTGACTGCAGGTGGACAGGAAGATGGAGCCAGAGAGGAGAGTGTTCTCAGTGTTCCCCTACCTGCCTCTTTGTCCCCAGCTCAGCAACAGCACGACAGCTGGCCAGGCGGTGACTGTGGAGCTCTTCCTGACGCTGCAGCTGGTGCTCTGCATCTTTGCCTCCACCGATGAGCGCCGTGGAGAGAACCCGGGCACCCCTGCTCTCTCCATAGGCTTCTCCGTGGCCCTGGGCCACCTCCTGGGGGTAGGTCATGACCATAGGTCCCAGCCTCCCTGGAGGAACAGACACACAGACCATTCCAGAGACAGATACAGAGACCCCAAGAGGGACACATACACAGAACTCTCAAGAGGAACAGACACCCCAGAGGTTTGACTCCCAGATACCCCAGAGGGACAGATATGACTCCAGCCCCAAAAGAATACAGAGCTCTTTAAATAAAACGTGAAGTTAATTGTCCATCACGTGGGTTCCCTTTAGGCTGAGGTCAATCACTGCAGTGCGGGACAAGGACTTTCTGCCCTGTCCTCACCTGCCTTCTCTCTGTGATGCCCTCCTCCCACTGCAGATCCACTACACCGGCTGCTCTATGAATCCCGCCCGCTCCCTGGCTCCAGCTGTCGTCACTGGCAAATTTGATGACCACTGGGTAATGGCTGAAACCCACTGCCCTCCCTTTCCCTAAAAACCCATTTTAAAGGGAGAACAAGAGCTGGAATAGCATGGGATGGGGGCTCAGCAGCAGTACCTCAAACCCTCCACACTCCTGCTGGTCCTGGGGAGCCTTGGGTTCCACCCCTCAGATCTGATGCCAAAGACTCAGTTTCCACAAGTGTGAATGAGGATGACAACAGCTTACCTCATTGGCTTCTTGGGAACAGTAAGTGAGGCTACCGGTGTAACCCAGATAATGCAGTGTCTGGCACTTAGAACTCTACAAGTGATAGTATTTAGCACTTATCTGGTGCTTAGTATGTGGTGAGCCTTGTTCTGAGTGTTTTGCAAACATTAACTCATTCAATTTTCACAACCACCCTAGGAGATAGGCATTCTTATAGTGAAAGGCACAGAGACGGTAAGTAACTTGTTGAAGTGCACACAGCATCTAAGTGGTGGAATCAGGATTCACACACAGGCAGTGGCTTCAAAATTCGCACCCTTAACCTCGCACTGACAAGGCTTCCCCAGCAGCTGGCGTTGTCGTCGCTAAATACATAAATAAGCATTTCACTAGATTAATGGCGGGGAGGAGGGGTGCGGCCGCAGAGTGTGCCACCGGGGCCTGTGGGCTCCGCGTGCCGGTGTAGGCTCGGGTGCCAAGCCACTCTCTCCGCTCGCCCCCAGGTCTTCTGGATCGGACCCCTGGTGGGCGCCATCCTGGGCTCCCTCCTCTACAACTACGTGCTGTTCCCGCCAGCCAAGAGCCTGTCGGAGCGCCTGGCAGTGCTGAAGGGCCTGGAGCCGGACACCGACTGGGAGGAGCGCGAGGTGCGGCGGCGGCAGTCGGTGGAGCTGCACTCGCCGCAGAGCCTCCCACGGGGCACCAAGGCCTGAGGGCCGTCAGCGGCCTCTACGGCCCCGATGGACGCTTGTGAGGCCCGAGGCTGAAGGGCCCACCCCGTCCCTCCTCTCCCCCAGGTCTGAAGTTGGCTCCCCAGCGCAGAGTAGCTGCTTCCTGTACGTGCGCGCCGAGGCCAGTGCTGTGAGCAGGCGTAGAGGAGGCTGCGGGAGGGAGCCCTGAGCCTGGCAGTCCTCCTGCCCTGAGGCGTGAGCAGCCAGTAGTGGATCCTCCAGCCTTTTGCAGGGAACTGGGAACTTGGGGGACTGAGCTGGGGAGGGAGGCAGGTGGGTGGTAAAGGCGAAACTCTTGAGAGCCTGCACCCAGGTACCGGGTGGGGAGTGTACAGACCCTGCCTTGGGGGTTCTGGAAAGAGTGCAACTGATTTTACTAGTGTGCAAGTGTGTTCATCCCCGAGTTCTCCTTTGTCCTCACGTGCAGGGTTGTGCATGCCCCTGAGTGTGAACAGGTTTGCCTACGTTGGTGCAAGTGTGCACGTCTGGGGACTTCTCACTTCCCCTCGCACCCCTTCCTCCCCAACCTGCAATAAACCCACTTCTACAGTGGATGAGTGTGGGTGCCAGTCATCCTCAGGAGAAGGGAAGGAGGCCACTTTGAGAGGGCTGAAGGGAGGGCCTTGATTTCCAGCCGCAATCTGGCTCCTCCTGGAAAATGTCCCCCACCTGCAGCTCTGGGCCCCAAGGCTTGCCAAGACTCATTGCTGGAGGCAGAGAGGTGTCAACCAGAGAACAGCTCCCCTAGAGATGGCCTCTGGAAAAAAGAAATCTTTGGTGACCAAAGATTTCCTTTCTGTGGTGAGGGAGAACCTCTCCAAAGAGGAAGCAGGCATATGAGTGTGCACGCCTTCACGTGTGTGTACGCTGTGTGTGCCCGGGACCCCCGTCTGCAGGGGTGCCCCAGATCCAGAGATTAGCCTCCCACTTCAGCAGAGAAAACAAAAGCCCTTTGTGGGACCCCGGCCTTTGTCTTGGGAGAGGCGGAGATTTGCAACTAGATACTTCTTGAAAGGAGACACTCGGTTTCGAAAGTTAGCCCTCTTGCCCAGCACACACCTATGGCTGGCTGGGCAAGGCACTCAGGCATGCAACCATGGGCACCAGGCAACACCCCTCCATCACCCATCTCATTCTCCCCAGTCCTCAGGCAGCAGCTCCTCTGCCCCAGGAACCTCTGTTCCTTCTCTCTCTGCCTCTCCACAGCCTGTGATTCCCTGCTTCTGGCTCCTACCACTGAATAGTCATTGTGGATAGAGCAGCCTGTTGCGCTCAGGACCAGGGAAGAGAAATGACTTGTCCAGGCAGAGGCAGATCTGAGTCTAGAACCTAGGCTTCTAAATTTCTAGGCCAGTACGACTGTTCTCAAATGAGATTAACTGGGATTAAGTGAGATGACGCATGTAAAGATGCTGTGTAAACTGTAATTCTTAATATCATTAACACGCATTACTAGAATCATTTTCATTATTTCTGCTTCCTGGGGGAAGGATGCAGAAGGAGTTTGATGCTCAACATCCCTTACCTCCTTTCACTGATGGCCAAAGCAAAGGAGAGTCCTGAGAGCCTGCAAGATCCAGGCAGAAGGAGATGGGTTTGGGGCTGGCCCCATCCTGGTCCAGCCTCTTAACCTCTCCTTACCCTGCATGTATGCCCTATCTTTTCTCCCACCTCCTTCCTCCCACCACCGAGCCCCATCCATTCTCTCCTTCCCTCTCCAGCCTGCTGTATAAGTAACATGTGGGTCATACCTTGAACCCCCCACCCTCATGCTCTCTGTGGCCTCCATGCCTTCAAGACTTCTGTCTGTATCTATCTCACACTGCACCAAGCACCCCCTGTGCACCAGGCACTGAGTCTCTAGCCTCTTTCTCCCTTCTGCTTCCATCCAAGAAAGACAGTGTATAAGAACATCTCTGTAATTGTGTCCCCTCTGATCTATGCTCTTTACTGTCTTCCTTGACCAAAGCTCTCTTTGAGGTCCAAAAACGGCTGCCCCAGGCCATAGGTGCTATGGAGAGGACTCTCCCAAACCCCCAACAGCCAGTGACAGCCACTTGGCCTCACTACCAGAAGAGGGGGGGAGTCAGAAACCAAAGTGACCTCCACAGCTGTCCTCCTAGCACCTGAGTATCCTTGCTCTAGAGGTTCAAAGGCAGCAAGGCAGTGAGCTATGAGCCCATCATGGATGTGTCTCAGGCACCTCGTCCCCACCCCACCTACCCCAACAAACTCCTCTAGAAGAAGCCAAGAATTTATCTCTATGTCTGTTTCACTTCTTGGATTGCATCTCCCCCAAAACTAAATACGAAATCCCTACCACTTCCAGCCTCTATTGCCCATTGGGGTCAGAGGTCAAAAAAGGATTCCAAGTGATAGAACTCCAGGAGTGAAGGGAAATTGGCAGTTCCTGGCATCTCTTGTGTACCAGCTGCTGTGCTGGGTACCTTGCATGCAAGGGTTCATCTAATCTTCCTCAAACTTCAGATAGGTTAGGGAAGGACAAAGGTCCCCAGCCATAAAGGGTTTTGCTATTTCCAAAGCTTCCCCTTATCGTCCCCTGTGATTATCTCCCAACCCTGTGACAAAGGTAGAGCAAATATTGTTCTTCCCATTTTATAGGTTCAGAAACCAAGGCTAAGAGACTGGTCTAAAGTCTCACAGGTAGTACATAGTGGAGCCAAGACTTGAACTCAGAGCTTTTTATGCAAAATCCCACGATTTTTCCACTGAGGCAAATCCTAGGCTCCTCCTGGGAGGCCCTTGCAGAAGCCAGAACACATGGCTGGACCTTTCCAGGCCAACCCACTGTCTTGCAGTGGACAGAAAGCCTTGGTGAGGGCAGCAGGGTAGACAGGACAAAGAACGTGGGGCTGGTTTCTGCCCTTGAAGAGCACTGGTTAGTCAGAGAACGGAGATCACTCACACCAAAACATACAGGCAGGGTAGCGTGGAGACAGGTGGACAGACCTCCAGGTCCCCAAGCTGGGGACAGAGAAGGTTGTGAGCTGTCCCATACTCCCACTTTGTGCCAAATGACTTTGCACCTGCAAATGGTGCTTCAATGTTGTTTTGTATCTTTAAGCTGTGATGTTGTATATATACAATGCCTCCCAGCTAGACTGTAAGCCCTTTGGGGACAGGGCTGCTTTCAGGTCTTAGATGGCATTCACCTATCTACCTTCCTTCAACTGCTCTGCATATAATAAGCACTCAATAAATGCTCATTTGCCAATAAGTAGTGTTCTTCCACAACGTGGCAGTGGTCAATACAAATACAGTCCAAGGTACCAGAAGACAGGCGGAACTCCCTACCATTTCTACCCCAGCCCTCAACTTCTCCCAGGGAACTCAGAGGTCCCCATATCAGGAGAGGAGGGGAAGGGCTCTCCCTGAGACATTAAAATGCCCCCTGCCACAAATGGGGAGACCCATCTCTCAACTACAAAAGGTCCCGGGCATTCCTCTGGAGGTGGCAGGGCAGGGCCTGAGTGCTTGAGCAAAGATAATTCCAAGCCATAATAGGAGTTTATTGTGATGACTTAGGGACAGAGGGACTCTATTGGTTAGAGAGATGGAGGGGCCTCAGACGCAGGCCTGGGAAACAGAATCAGCTGCCCAATGTGAGTAACCTTGACAGATGAAGTCTCCTTCTTTGGCCTCACCAGGCCCACTTCTGGTGACCAAGTCTGTGTGGCAACCTGTAGTTCCTATCTCAGGTCACTGTGTGACCCTGGGCAAGTGACCTCTGAGTCTGGGTTTCTTCGTGGGTAGCTTGGAATGAAATCACACAGTGGAGGCCAATTATAATCTCTAACTTTGTAGATCATATTCTGAATCTCTAAAATGGCAAGAACAAGGTCTTGGCCTTTACAGTCCCTCATTAGCTCAAATCTTCAGGTTGGAGCTTCCCCTGGTAGCCTAGCCTCTTGCGAGCACTTGTGAGCACTTGAGAGATGATGAGAAAGCAAGTGGAATGGTGAAAACTGGAGGCAAGTTCAGCAGCGAAGAAGCCTGGCCCCCAGTGAACTCTGGGGTCATCAGGGTCATTGTCCAGCCCAACCCCCAGACCCAGAAGAAAATCCTGCATACAACTGGCATGATTGGCTGGGGACAGAGCGCTGGGACCCATGGAAGAAAGGACAAACGGACCTCTGGCCTTAAGAGGAGAGACTTGGGGGAGGAGCTGCTCCAGCAGGAAATGCCAGAACTGGGCAGGAACAATAGTGGGGTTTCTTTGGCCCTTGTTTTCCTTGGCATCTTAGCTGCCACGGAGCCCAGAGCCCACTCTTCCAAGTCCTTAGCATTCCTGCAGGCTCCTCCCCTCAGCCCTGCCTGACTGACAGGGGAGGCACCTGTTCTCTGCTCCCTCTTTACCCTGCCACTGGACTCTTCCTCCAAGCTTAGCACCACACTAAACCCTCAAGGGGCTTTTAAAATTAACAGTCACAATGTAAGGAGACTTTACTGAGCCTTATTCTGTGCCAAGCACTGTGCTAAGGGCTTCTCTAACACACATGGGGATGGATCTCCTTTAATGCAGCTCCTCTCCCGGGATCCTAGGGGTCTTCCCCCTCCTCTAAGCCCTGGAGAGCCCTCCAGTCTCACTCCCACATGCCCGACCTGGAGTGGGTGGGAAGAGGGAGGGGGTGGTATGGAAGGAGGTAGCAGGTCACAGAGGGGCTATAAGCTCAGAGGGAAGGGAGATGGGAACTGGAAGAAAGTGTCACCCAGACCAGGGGTAGAAAAACTTGACTTTGGGGAAACTAAAAAAGACCACATGTAAGACAGCGACATGGAAAATGAGGTAGAAACAGACAGAAACAAAAAAAGGCACAGAAATTAAGAGGCAGAGGAAAGGTGAAAATAGCCAGGAGGCAGAAACTGCAGGATGAGATAAATGAATAGAGAGAAAGAGGCAGAGACACTAAGACAGCAAAAGGCAGGAAGGAAAACAGAAAATGAGAAGGTGTGAGAGAGACAGAGAGAGGGAGAGGTGGAAAACAGAGAGACTGAAATGAGAAAGAGACCTACGGAGAGAGACCGAGAGGAAGAGGCTGGCAGAGGGAGAGGGACAGAGACTAAAGACAGAGACAAAAAGAGAAACAGGATTTTGCAAAGACTGGCAGAAACAGATTTCAAGGGGAGAGAGACCAAGACCAAGTGAGGGTCTGAAGGAGACTGAGGGGAGGTGGAGGAAGAGAAAGAGAGTCTTAGATCTAGGGTGAGGGGCTTCTAGCAGGAAGAGGGGAGACGCCAAGACCGCGCTTGGGAGGTCAGTGGTGCGCCTCTACCCTCCCTGCTCCGCCACTCCAACTCCCATAGTCTCAAGGCTTCGCGTAACACCCCCCTCCCGTCACGTCGACAAGGGGAACCCGGCCTGGGAGAGGGCGCCTCCAGGGGTCCATTGCCTAGTGCAGGTACTGCCCAGCTACCGGGCGTCGAGGATTGCAAAGCATCGGGGCAGGCTGGCACGGTGCCCACATTTCCCAAAACGCCAGCCTTCCAAGCCTAGAAGCTCGCCCGGCCCAGGCCGGGAGAGGCCCACGACGGCCAGCCGGACCGCCCTGCACGACCCAGCCTGGCCGCCCGCCCCCGCCGCCGGCGGTGAGGGAGGTGAGCGGCGCCGACCTGCGGGACGAGCATCACTCCGACCCAGCCGGTGGTGAGGCGGGTCAGGATGCTCCGGTCGCAGGAGGAAAAGGAGGAGCTGGGCCAAAAGCCCGAAGAGAAGAAAAGGGGAAGCCCGCGCGTGGAGCGCGGTAAAGGCCGGCGGAGCTAGACGCCCTGAGGTAGGAGCTAAGCGCCGGGACCGAGCCCCGTCTCCCAGGGAGTCCGGGGCGCACGGCACCGAGGAGAGTGCGGGAGACAACCTGGGCGCATCATGCGCGGGGTCCGGGACGCGGGGCCCGTCTACACCGCCGCCTGGGTCACGTGGCCCGGACGGGCAGGCAGCTGCCCGGGCCGGGGGGCGGGGGTCGCGCCGAGGTTGCGCTGGGCGGCGGGAAGCGGCGGGCCCGCGGCGGCCTGGAGCCTCCCAAGCCGTGCGCCGCGCTGGCCCCTGAGCGTGGGAGCCGCCCCCTTCCCCCCCGCGCCGGCCCCGCGCCCGGCCCCCCGCCCCGTATATAGCGCGCCCCAGCAGGGCCCGCGCCAGGCCGCCAGCCTCGCAGTGGGCGCGGGACAGTGCGCGGCGCCACGCAGCCAGGCCCCCGCCCCCGCCGCCTGCACCTCCTCAGCCGCCTGCGACCCAACGGGCGCCCCCCGCCGCGGCCGCCGCCGCCAGGCCCCCGCGGCCACCATGAAGAAGGAGGTGTGCTCCGTGGCCTTCCTCAAGGCCGTGTTCGCCGAGTTCTTGGCCACCCTCATCTTCGTCTTCTTCGGCCTGGGCTCGGCCCTCAAGTGGCCGTCGGCGCTGCCCACCATCCTGCAGATCGCGCTGGCCTTTGGCCTGGCCATAGGCACGCTGGCCCAGGCCCTGGGACCCGTGAGCGGCGGCCACATCAACCCTGCCATCACCCTGGCCCTCTTGGTGGGCAACCAGATCTCGTTGCTCCGGGCTTTCTTCTACGTGGCGGCCCAGCTGGTGGGCGCCATTGCCGGGGCCGGCATCCTCTACGGTGTGGCACCGCTCAATGCCCGGGGCAATCTGGCCATCAACGCGGTGAGTGCCCTGAGTGGTTGGGAGTCGAGACCCTGGGGTGGGCTCAGGACCAGGCCTCTTACCTCACCTGGAAAAAGGGGTGCCGTAGAGTGGTCCAGCCCACACCCTTCACCAGGAAGGCAAGAGCCTCCGGAGGCCAGGAAGGCGACTCTCCAGGCTGCCCACCTCCTCTGCCCCTCCCCACATGCTGGCCCACCCTGGTCTCTCTCCAGTGTCTGCTGCCCCTCCTTTCCTGCCAGGAATTTCTGCCTCCTCCTGTCTCACCTTTGAGCGCCACCTTCCTCCTGGGCCCCTCACCTCTCCCATCTCCTCAGTGGAGCCTTTGAGTAGAAGCACCGGAGAGAAGCGGGCTGTCATCCCGGCTTTGGGTGACCCTGGCCTGTCTGTGCTTCATTGTTCTCAGCCCCTCCATGGGGATGGTCGTGCCTGCCACAGCAGGTGTCAAGGGGCTCATATTTAGAAACCATAGATAGGAACCCCCTAACGTGATGCCAGTGCAGAGCAGTCTTTGTAAGAGTATTGGTTCCCGCTTTCCCCAACCTGTGCTCCTCCCCGCAACCCCGCATCCCTGCCTCCCTCCCACCTCCTGCAGCCCCAGAGTCAGCCCCCAACCCCATGCAAACTGGGTTCATTAATCAAACATAGAGAAGGATTTGCTTGGCCATTGTCAAGCCGTGAGTCAGCCGCACTGGAGAGACGGGTTTAAGGTTGGCACTGGCATGGGGCCAGACATGGGCAGGAGGTGGGGATGGGGTGTGAGGCAGGCAAACTGGGCAGCTGCCCACAGGATGGAGGGTAAATGCCAGCTTATGGGGGCTGGGGGTTGGGCAGAGCCATTGATAGGACCATGTCCAGGAAAAGCTCCCCTGACACTCTGCCGTTTGGCTACAGGCCTGAGCTTCAAGCCTGTGTAAATTGTGAAATGTAGTGTCTTTAACAAATGACTTCGCTGGGGTGATGTCCACGGGGCTTGGCTTCCAGGTGTCAAGATGCTCTAAGTGTCCCTGAACGCCAAAAGCCCTGCTCCCAGAGCCCCTGGCTATACTGCCAGAAGGTGGCCAGGGTCCTAACACGCCATCCCCTTGCAGCTCAACAACAACACAACGCAGGGCCAGGCCATGGTGGTGGAGCTGATTCTGACCTTCCAGCTGGCACTCTGCATCTTCGCCTCCACTGACTCCCGTCGCACCAGCCCTGTGGGCTCCCCAGCCCTGTCCATTGGCCTGTCTGTCACCCTGGGCCACCTTGTCGGGGTAAGCAGTACTGACACTGGGCTGTGGTGAGGGTGGGGCAGGCACTCAAGGCAAATAATGGAGCCCCAGAGCGGAGCCCACTGCAGATTGATGAGTCCAGCAGAGTTTAAGGCCTGGATTTAGGGCTGCTGGACTCTGGCCCTACTGGGCCCCAGAATTGATCCCCCCAGAACCTCTGGACTGAGGAAAGATGGGAGTTAGTAGGAGGTGGGATGGGACAGGAATCAAACCCAACCTCACAGCAGAGAAGAGAAGAGGGCATAATTAAGGGTCCATGGTTAACCGGGCAGCTGGGATCCTTGGAGGGAGGGGTTACCAGCCCAGCAATCAGGAGACCTGAGTTTGAGACCTGGCTGAGCCCCTGGACTGCAGTGTAACCTTGGGAGAGTCTAAGTTCTGTGGGAGTGGACTGGGATGTTGCCTTTCTCTCCATCACCCTGTCTCTATCCAGATCTACTTCACTGGCTGCTCCATGAACCCAGCACGTTCTTTTGGCCCTGCAGTGGTCATGAATCGGTTCAGCCCCGCTCACTGGGTGAGTCTGTTCCCTCCCCTGGCTCCCTGGAGAGGAGGGCCTGGAGACCCAGCAGTGGCAGCTCAGAGCTCACCAGATCTTCTGGATTCTGTGGGCCCAGAGCTTGGGGGTGAGCCAGGGAGCAGTGGCTGAGAGAGAAAGGGGATGGGATTCAGCCTTAGGGGCAAAGGTGGCTTTGTATGGCCTGAACCCCTGGGGACAGGGAGTATAAGTATCTGTCCCCTTAGGGGAGAGGTTCTTCCCCCTTAGGGAAGAGGCTGGAGGTGCAGAGGGGCTCTGTGTCAATTCCCTTGAGGATATGGTATCTGTCACTCTGGGTGTCTGTGTGCTGGTCCTCTCTGATGTTTTATTTATCTGTCCCTGTTGAGGGGGTTGGGAGAGTCTTCTTGTGGGTCTGCCCCTGTGGACAGTCTGTCTGCCCCCTCCTTTGAGAGCTCATGGTCACTCTCTCTAGGGTCTGTTTCTATCCCTATGTGGAGGGCAGAGGTGCTCTGTTCTCTCTCTCTGAGGATCCACGTGTCCCCTCTGAAGGTTTATTGGTTTCTCTTTCGGGTGTGGTTGGAGGGGGCCTGTCCCTCTGGGAATCTGTTTGCCTTCTTTGAGGGTCTGGGTGTCTGTGGTCCAGGCCTCT
This sequence comes from Rhinopithecus roxellana, assembly GCF_007565055.1. Taxonomy (NCBI): domain Eukaryota; kingdom Metazoa; phylum Chordata; class Mammalia; order Primates; family Cercopithecidae; genus Rhinopithecus; species Rhinopithecus roxellana. The sequence continues at coordinate 61,164,558 of NC_044558.1, read as the reverse complement.
TTCCCTGGGAGTGGTGTATATCCGTCCCCGTGGTGGGAGGAAGTCTTTCTTCCTGAAGGTCTGGAAGTCTGTGTGTCTGTCCCCTCTCAGGGTCCATGGGTCTGTCCTCTGTGGGGTGGGGGGCATCTGGTCTTCGAGGCCTGGGGCTCAACGCCCTGACTCCTGCCCTGTCTCCACCAGGTCTTCTGGGTAGGGCCCATCGTGGGGGCAGTCCTCGCTGCCATCCTCTATTTCTACCTGCTCTTCCCCAACTCCCTGAGCCTGAGTGAGCGTGTGGCCATCATCAAAGGCACGTATGAGCCTGACGAGGACTGGGAGGAGCAGCGGGAGGAGCGGAAGAAGACCATGGAACTGACTGCCCGCTGACCAGTGTCAGGCAGGGGCCAGCCCCTCAGCCCCTAAGCCAAGGGGGAAAAAAGAAAAAGTACCTAACACAAGCTTCCTTTTTGCACAACCAGTCCTCTTGGCTGAGGAGGAGGTGCTGGTCCCCACTGGCTGCACAGTTAGAGAGGGGAGAAGGAACCTATGGTGGAACTCCTGGGGTAGGGGCCAGGGGCTAGGGTCTGCTGGGGATGGGTCTCTCTGAGACAGACCTCAGAGATTGTGAACACAGTGCCAAGCTCACAGGCTGCAAGGGCCAGGCTAGAAAAGAGTGGGTCTGCAGCCTGCATCCCCCACCCCTCCTCAAGAGCCGAAGGGATCCCAGCCCCTAGGTGGGCAGCAGCAGACCCTCCCCAGAGCTCCTTAGGAAGAAGACAGACTGGTTCATTGAATGCTGCCTTATTTATTTCTAGTGAGGATGCATGCGTGGGGCTGCTGGTGTTTGGAGTGGGGGCTACCCAATAAATCTCTGATACTCACGTTCTGCCTCTGTCTGTCCCCAGAGTGCCTTGAGACACTCTGGCCCATTGCCTCTCCTCTTTGTCATCCCACATCCTTCACCACGATCTCCGTGGGGTACCAGGGGACCCCAGGACAAGTGCTCTGTGGGAAGAAAGAGAGGCTGAGGCCATGGGAGGCCCAGAGAATCAGAGAGATGGGAACAGAGCAGGGAGAGACTGAGAGAGAGAAGACCGAATACCAAAATAGAGCTAGAGGCCAGGAAAGAGGGGTCCTCACTGCAGTCACCCTCCACCCCTCCCCCTCAGCCATGTCAAGTCCCTGCCACTTGAGGAGGGTTTGGCTGGCACTTGAGGGGAGTGCCAGGGTGTGACAGGCAGGGTGGAGGAGGAGTGAGTCAACCGTAGCCCCTCGAGATGGCAAGGGGGTGACCAGCCAGGTTCCATCACAGCCCTGGGCTCCTTTCTCTGCACCTTGATGTTACAAAAAGGTGCCCTCCTGGGAGCCTGTGCCCAGAAGGAGCAGCTCCCCAACCCCCCCAAAAGCCACATGTGGCCCAGCCCCCTTTTCCAGGGCTTCTCTCTCATGCCTCGGCCCACCAGTGTCCCCACCGTCCTCTTCTCTGGGCCTGAGCTCTGCCCTAGCCTGCTGTTGTCCCACTGTCACAGATACTCCTTGGGTAATCTCCTTAAACTCTCAGAGCCTCCATCTCTTCATCTGTAAAATGGGGATAAAATATCACTTTCCTCACAAGATAGTTGTGGGGACTGGATGAGGGCATGAGATGCCCGGGACTGGTCAGCTTTCTGTGAGGAAAAGGCGGAGGTCATGCAGTGAACAGCTCCGCACAGCCCAGCTTCGCAGTGAGCCCAGCCCGGAGTCAGTAACTACCTGCATTCCAATCCGGCCGCGGAACTTGGGGCAAAATAAGCTCTCTGAGCTTTAAGGACCTTCCCTGCAAAACAGGGGTGCTTTTTCCGACCTCACGTGCTGTCGTGAGGAGAAAATGAGAATGAGACCATGTCTGGAGGTAAAACGCTTGTACAAACGGTCAGGCGCCTTGGAGTGAGTGCTCAGTAAAGTCGTGTGAATAGACACCCACACGTACCTGCCTAGTCTGGGGCCCCAGCCACATGCTTCTGCCCTCCTGGGGGTGTCTGGACCTAAGCACCTGTCCAGCAGGGCCAGGAGACGGACTGAGAAGGGATGGGGGAAGCCATAGGTCTTGGCCATTGAGAGGCAGTCCCAGGGGCTGGGGTGAGGAGCGGCAGACACCCAGCTTCCTCCACACTTAAAGTCTAAGTATCTACAAGTGAGAGGTCAGCCACTCATGCCCGCCCCATAGGCTTACAGTAAACACCACATGGCAGTGCGTGAGAACCCCGGGAGCCCAGGGAAGGAGCAGCCCCCGACCCACCGTGCCCCTTCCCACTTCTTCCAACCTGCCCCAGGCTGGGGGAGCCGGGCTGCAAGAGCCAGCTCTGGCCAGTAGGGGGAGACGTCGTCCACCGAATCCACAGGGTGGCGCTTCCTCGTCCACAAGTCCTGGGTCTGGGCTCTAGCCAGATGGGGGTGGGGTGGAGGACACAGGGAGTCCCTCATGCTTGAGTCCCCTGGAGCCACCTTGAGGCAGCCTATCCCAATGCACCCCCGCCCCACTATCCGGGTGAGGCGCAGAAGAGAGGGGGGCCCGTCCCCGCTCAGTCTTCAGAAGACTCAGGTACAAACACAGCCATGACCAGAAGGCTGGGCTCTTCCACCAGCCCAATGGGGACCACGGCAGGTTGGACAGTGAACCCTTGGGAGACAGACCCGCGGGGGTGGGCGAGGCACCCAGTCAGAGGGGGCTACCGGCGCTGAGCTTCTTGCAGGTTGCCTCGCCTGGCCCTCGAGCAAGTGTCCAGCTAGGGGCTTGGGGCTGACAAGTGCCGTGGTTGGGGCGGTGTGGCCAGCAGGGGTCGCTGTGTCTGCGTGTCGGATCTTGCAGGAGCGACAGGTCTGCGGGCTCACAAAGTCCCGTGCACACGCGCGCGCGCACACACCCCACACAGACCCGGGCTCGCGGCCACACACTGACCTTCAGTCGTGCCTGAGGGCTGCATCTTCTGGGTGTGTGCATCTCCTTCCCTCCGCACGCTCACTCGAGTGTGCAAAGCCACATCAGCCCTCCTCCAGCATTCGCTTACAGGGCCACCGTAGGCCCACACCTATGAGCCTGGCTCCACGGGTTCTCAGAGGCACACCTGTGCGCCGTCCAACACAAGCACACACAGGCCCCGTCACCTCTGCTGCACCTAAAGAGGGAACCCGGGGAGAGTCTGGATTCTCCTGTGGGAGGCTCCCTTCCCTTTTCTCCCCCTCTTCCTCTCCCCAGGGGCTGCCAGTTCTCACTAGCTGGGAGGTGGACAAGGTGATATGGGGAGAGATGGAAGAGGACCCGGAGGAGAGGTGGAGAGCGGACAGAGGGGGCTGGTTGTTGAGATGGGTGGACAGGAGGAAGGACGGCTGGGAGGACCAGGTCTCTCCGCTCCTCTTGGCCTCAGCTTCCTCCTCCGTCACATGTGGATGAGGACATCAGACCTCCCGACCTTTCCAGGTTTTGTGGGGATCGGTGAGATGAGGCACGGGAAGCCACCTTGAAGTCCCTCCCCATCAGTTTGTGTTCTCCCTCCTCTTCTCTCCCGGTACCTTCCTCCTTCCCCTCCCCTTCACCCCCCTTACTTTCCCCAATCTCTGATAGGACCTCAGTCAGAGCTGCATTGACAGGCAGCCCTAGGCAGCCAGGTATGGAACCTCGGCAAAAGGTTTTTGAACATGAGTGAGCATGGGTGAGCTTAAAGCTTGGCACTAGGCCGGGTGCAGTGGCTCAAGCCTGTAATCCCAGCACTTTGGGAGGCCGAGGCGGGCGGATCACGAGGTCAGGAGATCGAGACCATCCTGGCTAACATGGTGAAACCCCGTCTCTACTAAAAAAATACAAAAAACTAGCCGGGCGAGGTGGCGGGTGCCTGTAGTCCCAGCTACCCGGGAGGCTGAGGCAGGAGAATGGCGTAAACCCAGGAGGCGGAGCTTGCAGTGAGCTGAGATCCGGCCACTGCACTGCAGCCTGGGCGACAGAGCAAGACTCCGTCTCAAAAAAAAAAAAAAGCTTGGCACTAGAGCCCAGTGCTGGCTGGGTCTGGGCAGGTGCCGTCTAGGACAGGAAGCCAGGCCTGGAGCAAGCCCTGGTCAATGCCCACCTGGCCTCAGGAGGTGAAGGACCTTGTCCCAGGCCCAGCAGAGGTCAGGAGACTCAGCCCCAGGCTAGCTGGGGACAAGGGCTGCTGCTGCACTTAGTGCTTTCAGGCTCCAGGGCCCAGGGCAGGTACTGAGGTGCCTGTCTTGGAGCGGCCATGCAGCCCCGTCCCCACAGCTGTCTCACAGCAGGGGACGGGGAAGTTACAATCCTAATCATTCACATTTTCTGACTCGGAGGCCCTCTCCTAGGTATCAGCACATTTACTCCTAACTACACACAGGGAGGAGGGCATTATTAGCATCATCCCTATTGTATAAATGAGGATCTTGAGGTTAAGCAACTGCTTAGGGTGCAATACACATGGCAGTGTTCACAGTCCTTTCACTGGCCTCATCAGCAGCTCTCAGGTCAGCGTTACTGCCACTTGGCACCCATTTAACAAGGGCAGAAACTGAGGCTAGGTCAGATGAAAGGACTGGTAAGTGCCTGTCCACCAAGCCCTCTACTGGCCCTGCTTGAGGTGAGGGAAGCAGACAAGCACCCTTGAACTACCCTGGAACAGCCCCCAGCCAGGGAACCTTCCGTGCCAGGGAAGAACAGTGCCCACGCTGCCCCCACAGCCATGCCCTGTCATCCCCTGAACATTTATTGAATGACTCCTCTATGCCAGCCAGGGATGGAAGTCTGTGCTGGAACAGTGGAGGCATTGAGGAGGCAGAGGCTACAACAGCCCCTGGCTTTGCTCAAGTCCTGCTTCTCTAAGAAGCTTGCCCTGATTCTGCTGGAGAGGGAAATCAGGGCAGGCTTCACAGAAGAACTGCGCTTGAGCAAAGTCTTGAGAGACAAAAAGGAGAGGCATCCAAACTCCATAGCAAAGGGCTCGTTCTGGGGAACTATGTCTGGTTGTTTGGAGTAAAGGGTGCAGGGTGGGCAGTGGGAGGGGAGGCTTCCTTGCATGTTAAACATGGGTATTCACACCTGATTCTGAGGCAATGGGGAGCCATTGAAAGCTTTTGAGCAGAGGAGTAACGTGATGAGCTTTGCATTTTGGAAGGATCTCTCTGACAGTGAGTGGAAAGGAGAGTGGTGTGGAAGGGCACAGATGTGTAGTGTTGCCTGAGAGCCCAGGAAGGAGGTTAATGCAGTCATCCTGGAGAGATGATAAGGGCTGCACTGGGCCAGTGGCAAGTGGGGATGGAAAGAGGTGTCAAATACGAGAAAGAGCTACCAGGAACCTGGTACCAGGAACCTGTTTCCTGCGGGCTGGGGGAAGGGGAAGCATCGATGATTCCTGTGTTCTGGCCTGGGCAACTGAGTGACAGTGGGGTGAGAAGGAGCAGACCGGAGGGTCCAGTGAGAGGTGAGTGGGTCTGGAGTTCAGGAGAAAGATCTGGGCCAGAGGCAGTGTTGAGAGTCGACAGTATCTGCAGGGTGTGGAAGTCACAGGTGGGAACAGGGCTGCCCAGGCACACTCATCAGGAGTGAGGGGCCATTGGCCAGGAGTAGACAAGGCCTGGGCTTAAGGATCAGCAGAAGAGGAGCCAGCCACGGAGGCAGAGATGCCCTCACAGAGGTGGGAGGACAGCGAGGAGATGTGCCTCAAAGGCAGGGAAAAAGGTGTCAGGAAGGAGATGGCCAGCATCCACAGTGGGCTGGAAAGGAAATCATGCTGGCCTTTGCCAGAGCGGTTTCAGTAGCCGGGGGCTGGGAGCTGTTGTGCAGTTGATATGTGACTGGAAACTTGACTCCAAACCATGACCTTCCACTGCTCCGCGACTACGCAGGCACATTTGTAGGGAAGAAGTCAAGAGAAGGGGAAGCCTGAAAGCCACAGGTGAGACTGGGAATGGCCAAGAGAGGGTCCCAGTCACTCAAAGGGAGCCAGAAGTCCAAGGAGGGTCCCCTGACCCCGACTTGTACACCGGAGAAGGGCTGCCTCTACTTCAAGGCCACAGGGCAGCTGGCAAGGACACGGGGCAGTTGCAGGTGAGTTTGACTGGGAGGGAGGATGGGAAGAAGTCTTGCCTGGTAGCTTGGCTTTCTAAGTAGGGTGGGAGGCAAGGGTGGGTGCTCTGCTGAGAGAAAGCCAGAGTGAGCCGAGTACTTGAAGAGAGTGGGGGAGGTTTAAAGAATGGGGGGAGAGCTGTGGAAGGATTGCTGAGCAGAGCTGCGATCCCTACTGGGGCCAGAGACCATGAACTTGTCATGGCAGCAGTCCGCACGGCTGGGCGAGTTTCTCCAGCAGTGCTCAGCAGCGCAGATGGAGGGCAGAAAGGCATGGAAGAGGATGAGAACAGAGACATGTAGCAGGGACGGGGTGGAGAGGACAGGGAGCCAGGACCATGGGGTGCTGGCAAGAGCCTGCTCAGGGTGAGATGCCCAGGAGTTCCCTGGAGAGGACAGGGTGAAGTCGAGACAGCAGGGAGAACAGAAGGGAATGGGTGAGGGATGTTACTGGGACTCAGACAGGGATTGAGGAGGAACAAAGCCTGTGGTCCAGAGTTGAGATGTTTCTCTTGAAGATAGCAGAGGATCAGTCCCAGGTGGGGGAAGGTATGAGTATAAGGCTGAAATGAAGCAGACATAGTCATCTGCCCTGGGAAGTCAAGAAGTGTTTGTTCATTCATTCATTCATTCAACAAATATTTATTGGGCCTTTACTGTGCCAATCTCTGTGCAAGACACTACATGCAGGGGTGAACAAAACTTGGTTCCTGCCCCACAAAGGCCTTCCTGCCTTGCCTCACTGGGGAGACACATTCACATCATGACAGCACCCTGTGGTGACTGCAGTGTAGGAGAATGCTTAGGTGTGGTGGGAGCACGAAGAAGGGTCCCCACCCAGGAAAGGAGCAAGCGATGTCAAAGCTAAACCTTTGGGATGGGAGTTACCCAAGCAAAGGGAGTGCAAGGGATCTCCAAGAAGAGGAGAGAGCTTTCTCCAAGGAGAGGCCAGCAAGAGTGTGCATTTGGTGAAACCAGAGGGTAAGGTGAGGAGAGGTGAGGTAGAGCTGCAGGGTCCCTGAAGGCAGGCACAGAGCTTCCAGAGGGATGGGAGGCTTGGAAAGGATTTTAGCAGGGGAGCAGCATGATCAGATTTGCATTTTAGCACTTGGGCTGCAGTATGGAAAATTGATTGGAACGGAGCAAGGGAGCAGACAGAGAGACTGGTTAAAGGCTGCAGGGCGGCAGGAGTGGCAAAAAGAGGGCACAGTCAGGAGATATTTAGGATTCAAAATCAGCAGGACTTGATGCTTTTCCTGGATGGGGGAAGGAGGGAGAAGAGGGTCAAGGATGCTTCCCAGATGCCACCAGCTGAGCTGGAGAAAACAAGAGGAGAACATGGGGGTTGCGGGGGGCGGGGGGGTACCAGGAGACAGGAAGATCACATCTGAAGACAGATTGCATTTGAGGAGCCTGAGAACAACCAGGGTACATCTGTGGGCAGGTAGATATGCCAGGGATGAGGTCAGGACACCCAGCTGTGGTTAAGAGGGGAAGACTGTTATTTCAATAGCTTGCCAGACTCTTCTTAGGGAGGAACTTTTGTTTGAGAAAATACCTTGCTATCTGCTAGGGTTAAAACGGGAAAGCCTAGGGCATGCGTGACCGTAGGGCCAGGGAAAGCCCAGGGCATGGGTGACCATAGGGCCAGTGTAGCCACAAAAAAATGGTTAAGCTGCCTTGTGTGAGAAAGGAGTGAAATCTGTTTGGCTCCTGAGAGGAGGAGAGCAGAGAGAGAGGGGCTGAGAAGGGAGGGGAGCGCGGGGAGGGCAGGGAGGCAGGAGGAAGTGAGTGAAGGGCCAGTGGAAATTCCCACCGGTGGACAGCAGAGGTGCCCATGGCCTTGTGATCTGATGTGGTTTGAGTCACTGTGGAATAAACCCTTTCTCCACCTGCCCCTCTGCAACCCCATAGGCCGCAGTGTCCACAGTGTCCTTGGTAAAGTGGACTCTATTCACATTTGCATTCTGTGAGTGCGGGTATAGGTGGGAGTGGAGGAGAGGACTTACTTTCTGGGTTTACAGGCATGGTGTGGTGTCAGCCCATTTGGAAGCAAAGCCTAGATATGGAGGGGGCCAGACGAACAGGACCTGGGAATGCACAGGACCCCCTGAAGCAGGCTGGGGATCTGAGGGATCTTGCTGCATCTAAGCTGACATTGGAACATAAACAGTCTGAAATCCCATGACCCCCGCTGCCCTGAACCTGCGACCCTCAGGCCACATCTTGGACTGTCTACAACACGAGTCAGGCCCAACCTGCCCTGGAAATCGTCCTAGGAGGTTCCAGCTCACTGCCCAGAGACAGCCCCCACATCCCACCCCATCAGGTAAGTGCAGGCTGGAGCAGGCATATGAGCAACACCCCTCATTCCACCCCTCTACACACGCATAACCCTATCCGCCTGCTCCCTGCCAGTCTGACCAGCCCATTCCTGGGGACAAGAGCGTGGTGGAGGAGCTGCAGGTGGGGGCCAGAGAAGCCTCCACAGAGAACAAAAGCCAAGGTCAGCCAGAGACAGGAGACCAGAAGAGACAAAGGAGATCGGAGACCAGAGGAAGAGACAAGAGGCCTCAGAGCAAAGCAAGGAACAGCCAAGGCACCAGGATATGGATGCAGCGGATCTAGGGGGATGTGGCTGGGCCAACGTGTTGGCGTGCAGGCTTTGGAAAGCCATCAGCAGGGCGCTGTTTGCAGAGTTCCTGGCCACGGGGCTGTATGTGTTCTTTGGCGTGGGCTCCGTCATGCGCTGGCCCACAGCACTTCCCTCCGTGCTGCAGATTGCCATCGCCTTCAACCTGGTCACTGCCATGGCTGTGCAGGTCACCTGGAAGGCCAGTGGGGCCCACGCCAACCCCGCCGTGACACTGGCCTTCCTCATAGGCTCCCACATCTCTCTGCCCCGTGCTGTGGCCTATGTGGCTGCCCAGCTGGTGGGGGCCACGGTGGGGGCTGCTCTGCTTTATGGGGTCATGCCGGGAGATATCCGAGAGACCCTTGGGATCAACGTGGTAGGTGCAGGGAGGGGCACCTGGAGGGTCAGGAGGTGGGAATGTGCACAGGTGGTGAAGGTGGAGGCCAGGACAGAGGCGAGGGAGCAGAGGAGGAAACAAGTCAGCTGCAGGCTCCACATCCCCCCAGGCTGGGCCCCAGGACCCAGAGGACTGAGATTTTGACCTCAGTCTAGGCAGAATAGAAATGGGATAGTGGCACGAAGAACAGGTGGAGAAGGAAGAAGCCACATAAAGGAGAAGGAATAGAAGGACCAGGCATTTAAGGGTAGACGCGGCCAAGGGAGTGTGGGGACTGTGGGCAGAGAGAAAGCCTGAGAGAAAGCAGGCTTCTTCACCTTGACTTTGGGGAGGACTTTCGAGGGGAGAGAGGACTTCATTTTTCTCCCAGATTCCACCCACGTCCTCTGCTCTCCGATTGCTCCCAAGTTCTTCCCTCCACCTCGAGGCCTGCCTCACTCCCCCCTTCCCCATTTCCTAACCTTCTGTGTTCCACCTTCTTCCCTCAAATCTCCTTCCACACCTGCTGCCAGTCTCCTCTCAAGCAAGCCTCCTGAACCACTGGCCCCAACCAACCCACTGGTGGGGTGGGAGGAGTGCCACTCACTTCTACAGGGAGCAAGGGTCCAGAGCAGTTATGGATTCCTCTGCACAGACCTCCTGAAGTCCTGAAGCTGGGTGGCAGTGAGGTGTCACCCCCTTCCAGCTGAGGAGACCAGGCCCAGTGGCAGGGGTTTCTCTGTCTGTCCGTGGGCAGAGCCCACGTCTGGTCCAGAGTAACTCCCTCTGCCCAGGTCCGGAACAGTGTCTCAACTGGCCAGGCGGTGGCAGTGGAGCTGCTTCTGACCCTGCAGCTGGTGCTCTGTGTCTTCGCTTCCACTGACAGCCGTCAGACATCGGGCTCCCCGGCCACCATGATTGGGATCTCTGTGGCACTGGGCCACCTCATTGGGGTAAGGAGCAGAGGGGACACTGTGCACATGCACACACCGGGTCCATTCCTGAGGAAACTGTGGAGCCCTGAAGGCTAGGCAGTGTCCCTCCCTGAGCCCCTTGTGCCTTGGAGCCAAAGTGGTACCCCCTGCACTCTAGGCCCAGGATATGGCACTACAGAGGCTGTGGCTGCGGCTAAGGCTCTGAGCCAGGACTGAGAAATGGTCCCCTCTCAGGCCTGCCTTAAACCTTCTCCCACCCTGACCCTGTACTTGCTCCCCAGATCCACTTCACCGGCTGCTCCATGAACCCAGCCCGCTCCTTCGGCCCTGCCGTCATCATTGGGCAGTTCACAGTCCACTGGGTGAGCCCCTCTGCCAGCAGCCCTGGGGAAGGGAGAGAGCCTGAGCTGGCGATAGATGGTGGGTTTCACTCGCAGCAGGTCCACACAGATGGGGTGATGGGCGCCCCAGACCTTTCTGAGCCTGAAGTGCAGCCTTCCCTAAGCTCAGAAGGCCAGGGTGAGTGTCCTGGCTGGGACTTCCTTTCTTTTCAGCTTCAGTCGCCCAGGATACCCAGTAGACTGGCAAGAAATGGGCCAGGGCAGGAGCTGCAGCCTTGGCCCAGACTTTTAAGTCCTGGCTCTTTCCTTATTCACTTTCTCCAGCTGGACCAATTTTCAAACTTGGATAAAGATAAAGACAAACAGAAATAGACACACACACCAGCAGAGACAGAAACAGCAATAGCCAGGACTCATGGCTAAAATGGGGGAAGCGAGAGGAAAGAGGCGGGGGCGGGTAAGGAGATTGGCCCCAGGCCCCAGCCATGGCTGCAGAGCCTGGGCTCAGCCCCAGGGAGGGCAGGGAGAGCAAGGGGCAAGGTCCCCTTACGTTGTGGGCTTGGGAAGCATGACTTGTGGTTCTCAAATTTAGCACCTTACAGACAGTTGAGGGAGACCTGGGAGATCAAGTCGGCACTAGGGAAGCAGGCAGCGGTCCCAGAGCCACCCTATGGTCCTGATAGTTCCTGGGTGGGGTGACGACATCCTTCTCCTCAGGTCTTCTGGGTGGGGCCCCTGATGGGAGCACTCCTGGCCTCACTGATCTACAACTTCATCCTGTTCCCCGACACCAAGACCCTGGCCCAGCGGCTGGCTATCCTCACAGGCACTGCAGAGGTGGGGACAGGGACAGGGACAGGGGCAGGGGTGGAACCCCCGAAGAAGGAATCCCAACCCGGTTCGGGAGCCGTGGAGATGGAGAGTGTGTGAAACAGCCGAGGCCTGGCTGTGCCCTTGGGCTTCCTGCCTTGCAGGGCCTGCATGGAGGTTCTCCCTGGGGGTGGTGGGAGGGGAGGCTTGACCTCTAGTCCTGACCAGGTGTGCCGGAGGGGACAAGCCCTGTCCCTGGCATTACATTTCTAGGTAGAATCTTCGAGTGAATTTGTCCCATTCCCTCTCTATAGGGCTTCCCTGCCTCTCAGTGGGACAGAGCAGGGGAAGGCAGGGGACTTAGGACTGCCTTCCCCTCCTCTCACCCATTGGACCCTGTGGGAGTCCTGAACCCCCAGATGCTCGAGTCCTGGGGGAGAAAGGAATGGGAGCCCAGACAGCCACTCTGCTTAGACATTGGAGCTATAGGGACCTCAGGGAATCCCAACTTCTTACCCACCCAGGAAACCCTTGGTCCTGAGGGGACAGGCTCTTCTGGAGGAATCAGGCCCTGGGACAGCCTCTGAGCTTCTCGGGGGATTTCTCTGCCCTTGGGTGTGATTTTGGGGGCTATATTTCCTCCTTCAGACTGGGGGCTTCCTGAGGACAGAGACTGCTCTACCAATAGATCTTTATTTGTTTGTTTTGAGACAGAATCTTGATCTGTCACCCAGGCTGGAGTACAGTGGTGTGATCTCGGCTCACTGCAACCTCTACCTCCCGGGTTCAAGGGATTCTCCTGCCTCAGCCTTCCAAGTGGCTGGGATTACAGGCACCTGCTACCACGCCCTGCTAATTTTTTGTAATTTTAGTAGACACGGGGTTTCGCCATGTTGGCAGGCTGGTCTTGAACTCCTGACCTCAGGCGATCTGCCCACCTCGGCCTCCCAAAGTGCTGGGATTACAGGCGTGAGCCCCCGTGCCTGTCTTTTCCCAATAGGTCTTTATTCCTCACTCCTCCAAATGCTCTGGAGAGGGCCCCACCCTTGAGAACAGCTGACACAGAGAAGAACATTTTCTCAGGCTGGTAGAGGGGTGGGATAGAGGAAGGGAGGTTTGAGCCAGGCAGGCCTTACCCAGGGAAGCCTCCTCTCAGGTGCTTGCCCCAGTTCCCACCCCACAGCCCACTCTCAGGCAGGAACAATCCTTAGAGGGAAGCGCCTATCTAGCCATTGACTCATGACCTGGGTCAAAGAAGCCATCTCCAGCCTCTCTGTCAGTATTACAGGATCCGCAAAAAGCTGTTGAATAAGCCCTAAGGGTGGTAGGAATCCAGGAGGGACCCAGGAAACTGATATTTGAGATTCAGTGCCTCTGAAAGACTACCAAAGTCTCAATTGGTTTAATATTTAAAGGCTGCTATAGATTTATTCTGCCCACAACTTGGGGGTCCTGTCTGGGTCTCGGCTTCTCCAGCTGTAAAATGGACACAATCCTCCTCCAGGGACTGCTGTGAAATCAAGAAATTGGAAAATACTTTTTGGAAGTTAAAATGCTAGAAAAACAACCCCAATAAATGATGATTGTTACAGTTACTGTAATTATTGGGTTTGAAGACAATTGCTGTTGGTAATGAGAGGGAGGAGGGAAAAAGACAGTAAGATGACTGAGAGGGAAGGAAGAGAGACTGGGTTTTCTCTCACATCATTGGATCTACTTAACCAAGGACCTGTCTCCTCTTCTCTGGGTCTGCTGACCTTGGGTCTTTGTGGGTGTGAGGGGCTGTGGGAGGGCCCTGGAATGAAGAGGCGAGCCAATAAAATCAGTTCTTATCTCTATGACGCCCATCACCACGGTACCCTAAGATGCAGCAGCCAAAGTCATTTAGAAGATGGGTCCTGGCGGCCAGGCACGGTGGCTCACGCCTGTAATCCCAGCACTTTGGGAGGCTGGGGGGTGAGATCACGAGGTCAGGAGATCGAGACCATCCTGGCCAACATGGTAAAACCCTGTCCCTACTAAAATATAAAAAATTAGCCAGGCATGGTGGCACGTGACTGTAGTCCCAGCTACTTGGGAGGCTGAGGCAGGGGAATCACTTGAACCTGGAAGGCAGAGGTTTCAGTGAGCCGAGATCATGCCGCTGCACTCCAACCTGGTGACAGAACAAGACTCTTATCTCACAAAAAAAAAAAAAAAAAAAAAAAAAAAAAAAAAAAAAAAAAGATGGGTCCTGGCCTGGTGCAGTGGCTCCCACCTGTAATCCTAACACTTTGGGAGGCCAAAGTGGGAGGATCGCTTGAGGCCAGGAGTTCGAGACCAGCCTAGACAACATGGCAAAACCCTGCCTCTACAAAAAATTAAAAACAGCCAGGTGTGGTGGCTCACACCTGTAATCACCAACACATTAGGTGGCCCAAGCAGGAGGATTGCTTAAAGCCAGGAGTTTGAGACCATCCTGGGCAGCATAGTGAAACTCCATCTCTATTATTTAAAATGAAAAATTAAACTATAATACAAACAAAAGATAGATCCTTTTTAATGATATCTCCTGAGGGACTGGGGATGGGGAAAAGGCTGCCTAAGTCTTCCAAGGGCAGCGTGACAGGCCCAGCCTGTGACCAGTGCAGTAGCTGAATCCCTGGTGCTCATGGCCCCCGTAGCTGTGCTAAGCATTCTGTAATATCAATGCAGATGCTACTCCTATCTCTCCAAGCTGGGCCCCACTCATCTGTGTTCACAATCTCTCAGAGCCCAAGGCTGCCTATGTCCTTCTATGAGCAGGGAGAGCGGGGCGTCTGTATGTATGCATGTATGAGAGCGTATGTGTACACAGAGGACATGATTGACTTGCTCAAGGTCACCCGGTTCGGGAGCACAAACACTTAAGGTCTCCCCAGCTCCCAGTTTATAATCTTCCAAAACAGAGTTCCTGGGGGGCTCATACAAGCTGCAGCCCCAGGAAGGAAGGAAACAGGAACTAGAGGGTTGAAGGGGATGGGGGTGTGGAGCTCCTACAGTAGGCTCTTAAGCTCCTTGACAAATGGTCACTGCTTTTTGTCCCCAGAGCCAAGCACACACTGGGTGCTCAATGTAAGTTTGATGAGTGAATAAGGCTGGGCAGTTGGGGAGGAGGGAGGCAGTAATAGATCAAGAGGAGAAAATTTCAGGAGTTACAGTTCCAAATAAGCCAGTATGACAGCAGCTGAGAAGCCTATGCTTCCAGGTTTGGGCTGGGGAGAGGGTGCATTGCCAGATATTTGCTGTTCCACCCACAATTTCAGAGCAGGCTTCACAACGTCTGTCCCAGGAACTTACAGGTCAAAATATGAGGGGTTGCCTGAAGAGAAAGTTGAGGGGCTGTTTTCACTAACAGTTCTTCAAAGCAGTTCTCTGTCAGGACAGAGCAGGAGGAAACAATGTTCCTGAGAAGTGGGGAATTAGGTTAGCCTCTGAAGAGCATCCAAGGTTAGATGTGGAAATAAGTAACCAAAGGTTCGCTTCCCCTTCTCTGGAGCCCTTTAATAGGACAGCAGGCCATCTGTTTGAATGAGGGAAGGACTGGCCTTTGGAGAGCTGAATCTCAGTGGCTCCAGCTGGGGGAAGCAGGCTTCATTGGCATAGCCCCTGAGCCTGGGTGGGGGCAGGGGACATGGGGAGGACAGAGACCCAACCAGGCCAGCCCTTGGTGTGCATTCCCTTCCTCCTGTTCGTCATGGAAGTTTTTAATTAATGGTGTGTAATCTGATCTGACCCTTTTCCCTGCTGAGCACTGCCTTCAATCAGTGGAGCCATCTGCAATTGCAATTCATAATTCTCCCAAAAGGGAGGGGGACTCAGGCCGGGTGCCTTGGTGATTAATACAATTAGCCTTTTATGTTGATGATTGTCTTAGCAGGAGCAGATGATGCTGCGCTGGGAGTCTGGGCGGTTGCGTCCCGATTGGCTGGCGGGAAGCCCCTCTCCACTTCCCACCCCCACTGCTCATCTTCAACCTACTACCTCCAGATATAAAGAGGACAGGCCTCATCTGGGGCCATACTGTGCAAGGGGGAAAAGGCCAGGAAGGGGTCAGGCTCTGAGCCACATTTGGTCTCCTAGGACTGAAGGAATAGCAGAGTCACACCATGATCTGGGCACTTTTACATTCCAAAGAAAATCACTTTCACCTAAAGGATTGTGCAGACCAAAGTTAAAAAAAAAAAAAAACTGCATAAACATAGACTAGGGGTTAACAGAGTTTAAATATAGGCTCAGGCACTTAGCAGCTGTGTGAACTTGGGCAAGTTACTTAAGGATCCTGAGCCTCACTTTCCTCATCTGGAGGATGGAGTACAGTCAAAAGGGAGCTGGAAGAACTACATGAGATATGTGTGTGTTTCGCACCATGACTGACATGCAGTCAGATCTCAATCAGTGGTAGCTATTTTTACCACCATCATCATCGTGGTAGATTGCATTCTGTCTACCATAAGTTCAGCTACTTCCCCTGCAGTTTCTAATGAGGCCTGGGCTATTACTAAAGAAGGGATCACATCCTTCCCATAACCCAGGCTTAGCGTGAGCTGGAGGGGGGACGAGAGGAGAAAGTGTATGTGTGTATTTGGAGGAAAGGGGGAATGACAGAAGAGGAGTCAAGAATTAAAACATCAGAATTAAACACAAGAAAGAGGCCGGGCTCTGTGGTTCACAACTGTAATCCCAGCACTTTGGGAGGCCAAGGTGGGTGGATCACTTGAGGTCAGGAGTTTGAGACCAGCCTGGCCAACAAGGTGAAACCCCATCTCTACTAAAAATACAAAAATTAACCAGGCGTGGTGGCGCACGCCTGTAATCCCAGCTACTTGGGAGGCTGAGGCAGGAGAATTGCCTGGACCTTGGAGGCAGAGGTTGCAGTGAGTCGAGATCATACCACTGCACTCCAGCCTGGGCGACACAGCAAGACTCAGTCTCAAAAAAAAAAAAAAAAAAAGAGAGAGAGAGTGAGAAATAAGGGCCTATCATAACGGAGAAGTGGAGCACTGAAGTGATCACACTGGGAGAGTTGGGAGACTCCGGGAATGGGGGTAAGAAGTCTGGGTGGAGTGGAAAAGAGGTGAAAAGAAGCAGAGCTTTGAAGATTTGAAATTTCACATGAAAGCTAAGTAAACAAAAAGGGAGCTGACATCGGAGCTGAGAATTAAATGGGTAACACAGACCAAAATCACTGTGATCGATAATGAGGTCAAATGATCTGAAACAAGCAGATCTGGGTTTTGATGGAAGACTCTACCGGGTCAGGGAAGGGGATCAGCTCAGTCCCTCTGGCCCCACAGTGCTGTTTTCTGTGACCTGGAGCAACACCCGGGAGTGCAGGAAACAGGCCCAAGGAGAAGAGAGCTCGATGCTTATACTGAGAGGGATTTTAACCTACAGCTTAGTGCCAGGCCCTCTCAATGTCAGAGAGGAATATGGGGAGGGAAGAAGTTAAGGGCTAATCAAGATGAAGCATCCGGCCAAGCTGTGACCTCTCTGGGCAGCTGTGGCAGGGGGTCAGCTCAGCCAAGATCTGTAATCACTTCTCAGGGAGAGGCAGCTACACTACAGCGCAGTCACGTATTTAGCAAAAGCTGGGGAGGCAAGGCATGGTTAGTGAATGGGGTTTATGGGAGTGGGGAGTCCAATAGCACTAATTAATAGGCTGCAGTTAATTAGCGGAAAAGGGGGAAATGGAAAACAATGTTTCAGAGCTCTGATTAAAACCCATAAAGGGGCAGCTATTGCCAGAGCTGCAGGTGGAGGAGGCCAGAGACAGACGCAGGGACAAATAACTCCCGCTCCACCCCCATGGACAGACGAAACAAGCTCCAGCCAGGCCAGGGTGTGGCAGGCCAGGTCTCACTAACGCAGGCCTCCATAACAACTGTTTCGGTACTCACTGACTGGTTAAGTTAAATATTAAAAGCTAAGAGAGGCAGTGCCCTTATACAAAGGCTGGAATATAACAAAAGGCCACCAAGAGTTTTGCCTAGGTAGCTGGGAGTGGTGGCTCACGCCTGTAATCCCAACACTTTGGGAGCCCGAGACGGGCGGATCACGAGGTCAGGAGATCAAGACCATCCTGGCTAACACGGTGAAACCCCATCTCTACTAAAAATACAAAACATTAGCCAGGCGTAGTGGCAAGCGCCTGTAATCCCAGTTACTTGGGAGGCTGAGGCAGGAGACTCTTTTGAACCCAGGAGGCAGAGGTTTCGGTTAGCTGAGATCTCATCACTGCACTCCAGGCTGGGCAACAAGGGCGAAACCCCGTCTCAAAAAAAAAAAAAAAAAAAAGAGTTTTGCCTAGGCCTTTCCTAGGCCTTAAAGCATGACAAAATAATGAAGGAATTCTTAACAGGACCTGTTTAGGATTAAACAAGTTTATTGGGGATCTGAAGGAATTCCCCAAACCTCCATGGTTTAGCAGGAGAGTAGGGTAATCACCCCATCACCTGGACCCATTTAGATTAAGTAAATTTACTGAGGTTCCAGAGGAAGGTCTTCAGGACTCAGATCTCAGTTGTAGATTAAAAGAAGTTATGTCTTTAGATGAATGCACACTTACAGACAAACATCTAGCTTAGAAGGTACATAAGTTCTGGAAAACTTTGTAATTTTGAGTCGGTGTGGTGATAATTTCCAGGCCTTCTCCCTGTAACCGGTTACAGAAATGAAAACTCCCTTCTCTCCCAGTTCGCCTGCGTCTCATTATTGGGCCACGAAAATAAGCATCCCGACCCTGGGTTTGATTCGGGAACAAGGGCCCAGCCTATAGTGAGGGAAGAGGCCAGGATGGCAGTTAGGGGCGTTTGGTTCTGGAGCAGCAGGCTGGAGGGGCTTTCTCTGTCTGGAAATACGCTCTGTCCCTCCCTAGCTGCCTGGCACAGCCCGAGTCCTAGCTCTCCTGTCAGGACCTGAAAGCTCTCTGAGCTCCCCCAGCACTCTGCACCACGTCTATCCCGGCACTGAACACTTGACTTCAGAGTTATTTGAACATCTGCTTCTAACAGGAATATCTCCTTAAACAAAATGATATGTTTAGTCTACTTCTAATTTCAGGGCAATATATTCCTTAACTATCTGTCCTATGAGACAGGCTTCCTTTTCCCCCCAAATCATGGCCTTTCGGTTTCAAAAGAGGAAAGACCTTCCTCTGATATTCTAGACTTGATGAGTAAGATGGTCAAAGGATTGCAGCATACACTCCCAAAACTCAGCCAAAACAGAAAGTCTAAAACCTCTCATCTCTCATATGTTGAAGCAGCCTGGCATCCACCAGGATGTACTGTTATTTTGGTCAGATCACTGATTCACAGTGGCTTTCCCCTGATGGCTCTGGGGTCGACTGGGTCCAATCTTGATGCTGCCCCACACATTGCTTGTCTGCTTCTTCATGGTATGTGTCTTGGACTGAGCCTTGGTTTCTCTGCTTTTCCTATACTGTAACTTCCTTTCAGACCAGGGGGAACTTCCTGTTTTAATCTCTCTTTGACCACAGCAAAGTCGCTGTTTTCTTGGCCTGCACAGCTAGTCCATCCAACAGCCTATCTCACGTGAATAGCTAACACTTCCAACCCAAATAACATTGATTACAAGATGCACTACTATATCATGAGCTACTGAGAAACACTGCATTATATTAGTAAGATGCCATTGATTATAAGATGTCCCAATTCTCAGAGATATTAACAATATTTTCTAAACTGCATCTTTTCAATCAATGAAATGATCATTTCTTGGCTCTTTTTTTTGAGACGGCATTTCGCTCTTGTTGCCGAGGCTGGAGTGCAATGGCGCAATCTTGGCTCACCGCAACCCCTGCCTCCCAGGTTCAAGTGATTCTCCTGCCTCAGCCTCCCAAGTAGCTGAGATTACAGGCACACACCACCACGCCCGGCTGATTTTGTATTCTTGATAGAGATGGGGTTTCTCCATGTTGGTCAGGCTGGTCTTGAACTCCCGATCTCAGGTGATTCGCCTGCCTCGGCCTCCCAAAGTGCTGGGATTACAGGTGTGAGCCACTGTGCCCGGCCTAATCTTGGCTCTTTACATCGGGTTTCAATAAAAAGAGGAATGGAAGGCTGAAGTGAGGACCATCTTAGGTGTCTTCCTCCTCCCAGGGGAATGGATACATTGCCCCCATACGCTCTCAACTCTGCACATCTGTTGCTGTACCAGCTTTTAAATACCCAGGCCACCCTTCACAGTGAACGTCTCCTCTCCCTCAGTGCCAGGGAGTCCACTGAAGAGAAGCCAGCCCCCTTTTTCCACAGAGGCAAAACAAACACAAATCACACCAAGCTGGGACCACAGTTTTAAGGAGATAGAGCCTAGCACTCCAACACCATTTATCCAACCACTTCCCACCCCACTGGGTTATTTTCCCCGGAGCCTCCAGAGCAATGTCATGAGAAGATGCAGAGATTAGTCATTTCCTCCTAATCGGGCTAAGACAGCTCCACTAAGCTGCCGACTGCAGGCGATTCCCGTTAAAGCAAAGCAGCTGGAAAGGGCTTAGCCCTTTAATGCCAGCAGCTGTATCTTCACAGTGCGGCTGCTCAGCTGAGGGGTTGGACTCTGTCCAGAAGCACCAGGCGTTTAGCCCCATTCAATGTATATTAACCTAGGAGGAGAGAGCCAGCTCCCTGGGAGGAAGGGAGGTGGTTCCTTTAAGCACCTCCACCCCCGGGCTTTGCTTTCTAATGAGAAAGAAAAGTCCCAGCCCCTTTGAATCTCCAAAATCCGGACAAACTATCATCTCACTGGCAGAAAGAGCTTTCTCTGTGGTGGGAGCAACTCAATTTTAAAAGCTAACCTAGCCGGGCACGGTGGCTCAAGCCTGTAATCCCAGCACTTTGGGAGGCCGAGACGGGTGGATCACGAGGTCAGGAGATCGAGACCACCCTGGCTAACACGGTGAAACCCCGGTCTCTACTAAAAAATACAAAAAACTAGCCGGGCGAGGTGGCGGGCGCCTGTAGTCCCAGCTACTCCGGAGGCTGAGGCAGGAGAATGGCGTGAACCCGGGAGGCGGAGCTTGCAGTGAGCTGAGATCTGGCCACTGCACTCCAGCCTGGGCGACAGAGCGAGACTCCGTCTCAAAAAAAAAAAGAAAGAAATAAAAGCTAACCTAATAACAGATTCACTTGCTAGTTTTGACAACAAAAAGACTTCAGGTCACTAACCATGGAGACTCATTCTCCCTTGAGCTGGTTTTTTCCTTTGAGGTCTAAAGCAGTCTTCAGATCCCAGGTATGCATATGTGTGGACACAGCACACTGACCTCCCCTTCTTGGAGAGCACTGGGCCCTAGGGTTGATGAGGGAGAACGCTGCACAGCCCTCGGAAAGCCCTGGCGCAAAGCAGGCTGTGAAGAGAGATCACTCGAAGACTTCTTACTCAAAGCCAGATGGTGAGCATGAGACAGGGTGAGAGCTAATGCCACTCAGGGGGAAAGCTAGTAAGTTAATCCACTGACACGTTTCTAGAAGCAGGCTGATGGCTTTGGCTAAGACTTGCCTATCCTTGGCTTTGAGCATCAGAGCACACAGGATGCACAGGGGTGGCCTGGAAACAGACTGCCACCAGGAGCAACCTCAAGCACTCACACAGCTCATCTTGCTCCTTCCACACAGAAAACAGCTCTACATCACCAAGCCCAGGTCTTCCACTCTCCCAGACAACCATTAGGAAATTCTGCCCCACATGCCTTCTCCAGCAGTCTGGGCTTCCCTGCTCTTTCTGGGTCATCTGCTGAGAATGCATAATGAGAATGCATACTACATCCACATACATACAGTCCTCAGTGCAATCTGCGGCTCTAGGTTGGGTGTGACTTAAAAATTTCTTAGGATAATAGGGAGAACTCCTGCAATGTAAATGATCATCTCTTTCTACAGCCTGCTCATTTTATAGTTGCTCATTTTGCAGGACAAGATCCTTCCTTGCATGGAATGTGAATAACACTGGCTCCAAGCAAAGGCCATTTACTAGTATTTAAGTACCTAACAATACACTTACAGGCCCCACAATGCTCTCTGAAGTCTGAAATAGCAAGCACCAGGGCTAACCTTCAGACTAAGCTATAACTCCCAGATTCTAACCCCAGGTAAGCTACACATTAGTTGGTAGGAGTTTGGGCCAAATCACCTCTCTGAATTTGTTAACTGGGATAGTATCACCTGTCCTGCCCCACCTCCCATTGAGTGAAGTGAGATCAAGTAAGATGATAAATGAAAGCGCTCTGTATATGGTAAATCACCATATTAAATTCCCTAAAGACTTTATGGGGAATCAGTTCCTAATTCCATCTTCAGTGATGACCAGAGAAGATTTAACTGGTGCTTTATTATAAGTCTAAATCTCCATTTACATGTGTTTGAGCCTAGCACACAGATGGTACCCAATTGTGTGAGATATGAGAGTAATGCTGCATAAAAAACAATGCAGCTAAATGAAGCCTGGCAAGAGTTATAGAGGGAGAAAGGTAGACAAAAGGAAAAATTCCTGCTTCCAACTAGGAGTCCCTGAAAAGTAGCCTCCTTCCCCATCCCACACAATTGCAGAGGACAAAGCTCCCACATGCTACAAGGTTATTCCTGGTGGCGTCAAGCTGTCTTCCACCTGACTTTGTGAACACAAACCATCAACAAATACAGCTCTGAGAACCAGTGTGTAATAAATTACTCAAGTTAGGGACCTCCTGGCCTGGCACCTTCACTTATTTACAAAATATCCCCACTACAGGGGGCATATAAACAAATTACCAAGTTCTTAGGTTAAGTGGCCATTCTCCAAACCCTGTTTACACTAAAAGCAGAACGGCTAACGTGTCCCCAACTCTGCATGCTTGAAAGCTTTTTCCATCAGTGGCTGAAACCTGAGTCATCACCCAGACTATCATCAAAGCACATTGATCAAGAACCTACTGTGTGAGCTGTGCCACCCTCACTTCTCACATCTCGGTGTCCACACCAGCTCTTGCCCTGCCCATGCTGAGAGCCTAAGAAAAGGTGATGCACGATTGAACTCCTTGGCCTGCCAGGCATAGCAGTGGGGCCTCTAAATGCTTTTCCAACAGGAAATCATGTGTAATGTACGTGTGTGTGTATGTATGTATCTATGTATTATTCCGTTCTCACACTGCTAATAAATACATACCCAAGACTGGGTAATTTATAAAGGAAAGAGGTTTAATTGACTCACAGTTCAGCATGGCTGGGGAGGTCTCAGGAAACTTACAATCATGGCAGAAGGGGAAGCAAACATGTCCTTCTTCACATGGCAGCAGCAAGAAGTACAGAGCAAAAGAGGGGAAGCTCCTTATAAAACCATCAGATCTCGTGAGAACTTGCTATCAAGAGAACACCACAAGGGTAAATGTCCCCATGATTCAGTTACCTCCCACTGGGTCCCTACCACGACATGTGGGGATTATGAGAACTACAATTCAAGATGAGATTTGGGTGGTGACACAAACAATATCAATCTATCTGAAGCTAGATAGGTGTCCAGGTAGACCCTACCATAACAAAACAAAAACAGCAAGCCTGATACCTTTGCTCCCTGTACTCACTCAGCTCTCTTTGTCATATTGTGCTGCCTAATAACTTAAGCATGCAAGAACTGGCTGGGCACAGTGGCTCATGCCTGTAATCCCAGCACTTTGTTGGGAGGCTGCAGCAGGAGGATCACTTAAGTCCAGGAATTTGAGACCAACCTGGGCAACATAGTGAGACCTTGTCTCTATAAAAAAATTAAAAATTAGCTGGGCATGGTGGGGCATGCCTGTTGTCCCAGCTACTTGGGAGGCATAAAATAAATAATAAAATAAAAAGAACACAAGACCACTTTCAATGCCACCGGTTCAGTTCATAACCAAAAATGAGTACTTTTTTCCCCTAGTAAATCAATTGTGCACCCTAAACGTCCTCTGAACAAAACTCACATTCCTTCTTCTATCTCTGCAACCAATGAATTCACCTTCTTAAGGAAGGCTAAGTTGTTAAACACCCAGTAATAAACTCAAATTGTTGCGGCTGAATCCAACCATGTAATGCTTGCCCAGTTAGATAAACATCAAACTCAGGAATCTTACATAGATCAGGGAGAATAGAGGTAAATGTCACAATTTAAAGATTCTGTTTATTAGCAAGTGTGACAGTAAAATTAAACTGCATTAAAAGAGAGGAACGTCAAAGGGTTAGGAGTAAGAGATGGAGTGATGCCTACTCCAAAGCACTGGACCCCCTTCCACAGCCCTCACACTGAGGAGGTATAATTTAATTAAGAAGACCCTGGAAAGTCAGACTGTTCCGCAGGAAGTACTGTTAAAGAAGTTGAAGGTGGGTATATATTTCCCTTTGCTATCATCAGAATTATTTTCATGGCTAAGGTCTCTTGGCCTAGCCCAAAAACTGAGCAAATGGTTGCCAACATTTGACACACAGGACCATTTCCTTTTTCGTTAATGGACCATTGGTTCCTGCATAGGGTAGCCTTGCCTTCACTAATGTTACACAATCCATTTACTTCCTCTACATTAGTGACTTGAAATGCACCTTGGGGAGATACTACAGAACAGCAAATATGGAACCAGGCCAACACTAGGATTGCAAAGACATAAGAGGTAGCATCTAGGGCAGAGTTTTAAAAAATAAGGCCTAGCCGGCATGTGTGAAAGGGGGTATGGGACCCATCCTCTGTCAATTTGCTGAGGCAGATGGGCCCTGCTATGAAGCTGCCCCCTCCTGGGAAAAAGCCAATAGGTTGCCTCCTCTCTCCACAGTTACATATTAAGCCTGCAACTGTTTACGTTCAATCTCAGATACATTCTGTTCACCAGCTTCAGAGTTCCAAGTGCAGGTGCCCTCAGTTAATCATTCCAGCTCACTCCAGAGTCACTTCCAGCAGTGAAGGATGTTCTAGGCAGTCAGCCAGCCAGAGGCAATTTTTTTTTTTATCTGCACCATTTTGGTCCCTAAAGACTTGTTTAAAAAGTTGTTGTTGTTATTTTTTAAGTACAGTCACACACTACATTACGTTTTGATTAACAATGCATCCCACATACAACAGTGGTCACATAAGATTATAATAACCATAGTTTTACTGTACCCTTTTTCTGTTTAGATACATAAATACTTACCATGCGTTACAACTGCCTATAGTGTTCAGAACAGTCACATGCTATACAGGTTTGTAGCCTAGGAGCAACAGGCTCTACCATATAGCCTAGGTGTGTAGTAGGTCACACCATCCAGGTTTGTGTAAGGACACTCAGGTTCACACAACAATGAAATCACCTAATGAAGCACCTCTCAGAATGTATCCCCGTCATTATGCAACTCATGACTGTGGGTTCTTTAAACAACACAACAGGCACAGGACAACTCTACAACTCCAGTTTGGACAAAGAAAGACTGATGAGAAATGAAGAAACAAACTCCCGGTGGTTGTAAGGCTAGGGTGCGTCCAGAGAGTGGGAAATGGGGAGTCAAGACACGTTGAAGGAAGTAATTTTTTCTTTTTTTTTTGAGACAGGGTCTCACACTCTGTCACCCAGGCTGGATGGAGTGCAGTGGCACGATCTCAGCTCACTGCAACCTCCACCTCCCAGGCTCAATTTTACCACATCAGCTTCCTGAGTAGCTGGGATCACAGGTGTGTGCCACCATGCCCGGCTAATTTTGTATTTTTTGTAGAGACAGGGTTTGGCCATATCTCAAACTCTTGACCTCAGGTGAGCCACCCATCTTGGCCTCCCAAAGTGCTAGGATTATAGGCATGAATCACCATGCCCAGCCCCAGAAATGATTTTCTAAAAGGCATTGAAAATTACCTTCCAAGACAAGAATACCAGCCTCATGTTCATTTTGAAAAAGCTATTTACTTTTTTTCCAAATATTATCCGAAATAGGTGTTTTACAGGTAAAGGTCAATATGAAATCAAACATTCTATAGAAAAAAATCATTTTTACAGATATTAAGAATAATTTTAACAGATGAAAAAGCTCACATCTATCTAGATGTGGCTATGTTCCATGGGAAAATTTCAGCATCCAAAGTGCAAAGAAAAAATGACTGTGGCTTTTCTTACCACATAAAATATTGACAATCTTCCCTTATAGCCTACTCTTTATTGTTAGCTAGGATGCCAAAGGACATATTGACCTTTAGAAGTTGGGCTCCACTGGACAAGGTTGGGGGTATGGGGGTCAAGCATCAGAATGAATTCAATTTTATAAGAAAAACTGGCTTTGACCCCAATGAACCCAAAGTTCAGCCAGTGGCACATTAGAGATAAATACAAGTTGTACTTTCACATTTACAAGGTGTGCCACTCAACACCATTAAAGATCTAATCATCCAAATTAAAGCTACACATATTCCCATCACTCGTTCTGTCCTCAATGTATCCCATTTTTATGAAAGCTCCATATTATAGCTCAGTTCATAATGCGGAATGAGAACTTCCGGTTCTTAGGAGGCATCCTAAATCCTCTCGTCTAATCCTTTATTGCCCTGCCCTCCCACTTCCCACCCTGAGACAAGCCAATCTTATCAGATAAGTAAGGTTTCTGTCATTGTCTCATGGAAATCAGTTCTAAACGAAACTAGAGAAAGATTGTTCATTCTATGAGCAGCATTTGGCTTTAAGCCAAAGGAACAATAACCCCCTTCCCCAAAAAGAATCATAACCAATTCCATACTAACCCTTCTACCCCTGGAAAGATGTCTCATCTAAAAGCTCCCAACAACGACCAGGACAAAGTGCTGGTATTATGTGACTTGAGGAGAAGGAAGGGAAGGTATACATATAGTTTTAATAAAATGATCAGGCACAATTAAACTTGAGTAAAAGCCTGGAGAATGCTAAAAGTAGTAATGAGTACAGGAGGCTGCAGAGCAGAGTACAGGTGTGTCCTTTCTTATAGTCAGTCAATGCTGGGAAGTAACAGGCAGATGTGACTTCACTTGAGCATTGGAGAAGCAAAAAAGTTGCCTTGTCGTCCTAGGTTAGTGGCAGACTTGCTTTTGCTCCCAAATCTACAATGAAAAGAGAATGAACTGGACAAGTATTCTATAAAAAATGGTTGAATAAACAACTATAATATTACTTGATATAACCCACTATAAGTAGGAAACCCTAGACAACTATTTTGCAAGGTACTCTTAGTCACCTACAATGAGAGCGGGGAAATAGTAAAGACTTTCAGAACCTTTTTAAAGAAGGAATCCTTATAGCTCCATGTTCCCTTTTATAAAGTCTAGTTGCTAGCTAAAATCTAATGCAATTTTTCTTTC
Organism: Rhinopithecus roxellana; assembly: GCF_007565055.1. Classification (NCBI taxonomy): domain Eukaryota; kingdom Metazoa; phylum Chordata; class Mammalia; order Primates; family Cercopithecidae; genus Rhinopithecus; species Rhinopithecus roxellana. The sequence goes on along the minus strand of NC_044558.1, from coordinate 61,138,055 downwards.
AATAAGCTTCAATATAATAAGAAGTCTAAGAAAGCAGTTGTTTTTTATTTCCTAGGAAGGCCAATTCTGCATACCTGGGAGTGTTCTTGGTGAGGGTGGAACGGACTCTTTGTGACAGGGAACTAGACGAAGGAGTTTTGAGAAGCTGATGTTCAGGAGTGGTCACAGGTCCCAGTAAACTCACTTCAAAGTTCAGACATATTTTTAAGAGAGGTGGGAAAAAAGAAGGCATCTTTTTAGATGGCTAGTTTTAAGCTGATTACCCTCTGAAGCACTTAAGAGCTAAGGTTAGACATCTAGCAAAGTCCCAGAAATCATTTTTGTCATCATTCTGTAACACACTCGTGTATCTTTTGAACTCAACGAATAGCTGACACTTCCTGATTTAGGCCATTCTCTAACTCCACACTTCACAAATCTAACATCTAAACATCTGACTTTTAGCTATACTAGAAGAAACAATATGCTCCCTTAGAAGGAACTTGCAATAATGAAAGAATGGGTCTCCAATGACAGTGAGACTGGAGTGAAACCAGCCTATTCATATCAAATTGTTGGTTAGCAATAAAAATTGGAAAAGCCTATAAGAAATTTAAGAAATCAAGTTGGTAAAACATATCAAGATTCATAAAAATGTTTAAGCCATTTAATTCAGTGATTTCCACTCTTGGGAATTTATCATTAAGGGAAAAGAGGATACATACATATAATATTGACTATAGCATTACTTGTAATTATGAAAAATTATAAAATAATGTTAATACCTACTAGAACATTTAAGCAAATAAGATTATATATGAGAAAAAGTTCTCACAACATGCTAAGTGAAATAAGATTGGATTATATTTAAACTATTATTATATCTTTTTCTTTTGGAGATGGAGTCTCACTGTCACCAGGCTGGAGTGCAGTGGCACGATCTGAGCTCACTGCAAATTCCGCCCCCTGGGTTCTAGCGATTCTCGTGCCTCAGCAGCCCGGGTAACTGGGATTACAGGCACGTGCCACCACACCCAGCTAATTTTTGTATTTTTAGTAGAGATGGGGTTTCACCATGTTGGCCAGGATGGTCTCAATCCCTTGACCTTGTGATCCGCCTGCCTCGGCTTCCCAAAGTGCTGGGACTACAGGTGTGAGTCACCATGCCCAGCCTATTATATCTATATTTAAAAAACATATATCCATATGGATAAAGAAAGGAGAACATGGAAAAGCGATGGTAGAATTATACAAATTTTCCTTTAATGTTAGAATTTTCAAACAGCTCTAGCAAAGGCAGGAAGAGGGCACATGACTAAAACTAAAGAGGGAGCCAAGTCCCTGAAGAAGCACATCTTGGGCCTTACCTTTAATATCTGGTGTCTGTGGTGTTGAAAAGGCATTTGAGTTTTCAATGACATGTAGGGGGTCAATGTTCTCTTGCTCTACCATCATGAACTGACTCCAGTATTCCAGGGGCAAGGAAAGCAGGCGCTCAACCACCTAAAAGCCAGCAAATCTGTTAGCAAACTTCCAAAGCTCAGGGCTTCTCGACTTTCTTTTATGTTATCACATTACACAAGTTCACACACACACACACACACACACACACACACACACACACACACCCCGCACCTGCCTACCTTGGGTTGACGCTTGATGTCCTGTAACATTGTTACTGGGTCTGGATTGGGCACAGCATGGGCCACTATTGTAGGGCCAAAGACTTTAGCCAGATTGGCAACATCCATTTTAGTATGTGGACTCTGAGCCACTCTAAGCAAAAGAATATTAAATTAGAAGTCTTGCTCCTTGCTTAAATGCAGACCAAAATATAGATTCTATAAGAAAACAATTCATCCCTCATACTCCCAAACACTCAACTCACATTATCTTCCCCTTGGAAAAAAAATTCCCTAACTCCCAGAACAAGTTTCTGCGGTACTCACCTCTGCAAGTGAATCATGAGGAAAGCTAATGTGTCCCTGTTGGCCTGGGGCAGTTCACCAACAGCCTGGTACATGGCAGCTATGCTGTTGTCTTCATCTGTGATTTCTGTAATTGAAAAGAAAGCACCAAGAGGCCTAGACTTCTTTCCCTTGACAGTGGGCTTCCAAGTTATCGACCACAAAGTCTCATCTATACAGTAAGCTTCTGAAACTCCTGATTAGTTCATGACTACATCAGACTCTGGTTTCATTAACAAGCAGGATACTGGCCAACAGCTCAATATTAGAAGTCAGAACTTTTAAAAAATCTGCCTTTGAAGTTAGGGAAAGCAGTTGGCAACCGATGTGCTAGGAAGACAGGCATACAATTGCAGTGACTACAATTACCAAGAAGGTATTCATTCATAAAACATATTTAAGGGCCTACGATGTGCCAGGTACAAGTGCCGAGGATAAAGGAGAAGTAAAGCCCTTACCTTATGTAACCTACATTCTATTGGTGGAGTCAGTCAAAAAGCAAATACCTATCAGGTAGAGTGATACATAAATGAAGAAACAAGGCAGGCAAGAAGCTGGAAAGAAATGAGAGCCGTTAATCTAGACAAGGTTGTCAGAAAAGTGTTTCTGGGGACGAGGTATATGAAGAGAAATATGAAAGAAATAAAGGAGCAAACCATACAGTATCTAATGTAAGAGCATTCAGGTTGAGACAACAAATGTGAAGGCCTTACAGTAGGGAGTAAGGTTGGTATAGTCTAAGAACTGAAAAAGCTCCAGCCTAACTGGAGAGGAAGGAAAGAAAGGAAGAGCATTGTCCACAATAACATAATGAGAAAGGAAGAGGACAGGCAAAGGTGACACGCATACAGTTACCCATCCATCAAACTACTTGAGCACCTACTATGTTTCAGGCACTGTACTAGGCAGGAGCTAATAAAAAGAGTAAGGTGGCCAGGCGTGGTGGCTCATGACTGTAATCCCATCACTTTGGGAGACCGAGGTGGGTGGATCACCTGAGGTCAGGAGTTTGAAACCAGCCTGGCTAACATGGTGAAATCCCATTTCCACTAAAAATACAAAAAATTACCTGGGCGTGGTGGTGCATGCCTGTAATCTCAGCTACTCAGGAGGTTGAGGCAGGAGAATCTCTTGAACCCAGGAGGCGGAGGTTACAGTGAGCTGAGATAGTACCACTGCACTCCAGCCAGGGCAGCAGAGACACCGTCTTAAACAAACAAACAAACAAACAAAAGAGGCCCGGCATGGTGGCTCACGCCTGTAATCCCAGCACTTTGGGAGGCTGAGGCGGGCGAATCACGGGGTCAGGAGATTGAGACCATCCTGGCTAACAGGGTGAAACCCCGTCTCTACTAAAAAATACAAAAAATTAGCCGGGCGTGATACCACACGCCTGTAATCCCAGCTACTCAGGAGGCTGAGGCAGGAGAATCGCTTGAACCTGGGAGACAGAGGCTGCAGTGAGCCAAGATCACGCCCACTGACCTCAGCCTGAGCGACAAAGTGAGACTCTGTCTAAAAAAATAAAAAATAAATAAATAAATAAAAAGAGTAAGAAAACTACTGCCGTGAGGGAATTCATATTCAAATGTTACATCTGCCCTTACCTGCTGCTTCCATAAAGGCTTTGTTTAGGCGAAAGGTCAGAAGAGGTTCTTTGAGGTTTCGAAAAAAGTCTTTTAGAAGGCTACAGACAGCATGGATATCATCCACTTTGCTGAGGAGGGGTACAGTTTTCACTCTGAGGAATTTCTCTTTCAGCTCTTTTACTGTGCGGTCACAGCCGGAGATCCTATACAGGCCTGTCTATTATCAAGATGACATTTTTATTTAAAAACTTCCTAATTAACACAAATAACAAATTCACCATCTCCTACGGTTGACTCTTACCTCAGTCAGACCTCTTTGTTCAATCTCATTTACACAATGCACAACAATGGAGGGGATCATTGGAGAAGTCTGGGACACAAAGTCTGCCAGCATTCCCTGGAAAAAAAGAGTTTTAAATTATTATTTACACCATGTAGACCAACAGATGAAGACGACACACGAAGAACCACCTCCAATCTTATTCTCAGACTGGGACATCATGTCTACTTTTAAATTCCTATTCCCAAAGCATATATTAAAACAGAAACTATCAATTATTTTTCCTACCTCCATGCCAGGACTGATTTATTATCATACATAACACACTTTTTTTTTCTCTTTCATATATACCACACTTTTATGTGAACAAGGAATAAGACCACCAGCTATAACTAACTCCTTCTCATCCACTCAAGGACAGCAGAAAAAAGCAATAATGAAGTTACAGGTATAGCCTTTAATATGAAATAATTTATTACTCTAAACGGATTTTTTTTTCTAACAGAAGAAATCTGGAATAAGAGAAAAATAATCTTTTATACTTTCATTATTCTCAGTAAAAAAAATTACTTAACACATCTTATCACAGTTGATCATGACACAAACCTACCTGTAGGGGAGAACTCCATGGTTCTATATTAGAATACAGAACATGTGTAAAAAAAATGTACAGGTGGCCAGGTGCGGTAGCTCACACCTGTAATCCCAGCACTGTAGGAGGCCGAGGTGGGCAGATTACCTGAGGTCAGGAGTTTGAGACCAGCCTGACCAACATGGAGAAACCCTGTCTCTACTAAAAATACAAAATTAGCCAGGCGTGGTGGCACATGCCTGTAATCCCAGCTACTCAGGAGGCTGAGGCAGAAGAATCGCTTGAACCCAGGAGGTGGAGGTTGCGGTGAGCTGAGATTGCGCCATTGCACTCCAGCCTGGGCAACAAGAGTAAAACATCCTCTCAAAAAAAAAAAAAAAAGTACAGGCATGGATGAGAACTTGTAAGATTAGGGGAAAATAACATTTCATTTGCTGAAAAGTAGGTAGGAAGGTAGTCATTTTGATTCTTGCTAATGTTGCTTACATAATAAAATTTTTTTTTTTCGAGATAGGGTCTTGCTCTAATCCCGAGGCTGGAGTGCAGTGGTGTAATCACGGCTCACTGCAGTTTCAACCTCCCCACCTTAAGCAATAGTCCAACCTAGCTTCCTGAAGTAGCTACAAACACGGGCGCACACCACTAATCTGGCTAACTTATTTATTTATTCTTTGTAGAGATGGAATCTTGCTTTGTTGTCCAGGCTGGTCTCAAACTCTTGGGCTCAAGTGATTTTCCTGCCTCAGCCTCCCAAAGTGCTGAGATTACAGGCATGAGCTACCATGCTCAGCAATAACTAATTTCTTAATGGATTTAATCAGTTTGGATTAAACTGGTTAAATATTTGGAAATAAGCAACTTAATCTTGATACCCTATGATGAAGTATGTCTAACATAAAAGCAAGAATAAAAAGATAATTTTATCACAGACAAAATTATATGATAGCTGAGATTTGCTTCCAAGTAATTCATTGGACAGAGTTAGGAAGAGGCAACGATAGTATCGATAAATCAAGAACAGACATAAAGGCTGGGTGCCGTGGCTCACACCTAGAATCCCAACACTTTAGGAGGCCAAGGCAGGTGGATCACTTGAAGTCAGGAGTTCAAGACCAGCCTGGCCAACATGGCAAAACCCCATCTCTACTAAAAATACAAAAAAATTAGTTGAGCATGGTAGCACACGCCTGCAGTCCCAGCAACTTGGGAGGCTGAGGCATGAGAATCACTTGAGCCCAGGAGACAGAGGCTGCAGTGAGTCAAAGTTGCAATACTGCACTCCAGCCTGGGCAACATGGAAACTCTGTCTCAAAAAAAAGAGACATTAAAAAAAGAATGGACATGGCCGGGCACAGTGGCTCATGCCTGTAGTCCCAGCACTTTGAGAGGCTGAGGTGGGCGGATCACTTGAAGTCAGGAGCTTGAGACCAGCCTGGCCAACATGGTGAAACCCCGTCTCTACTAAAAATACAACCAAAAAAAAATTAGCCGGGCATGGTGGTGGTACATGCCTGTAATTCTAGCTACTTGGGAGGCTGAGGCAAGAGAATCACTTGAGCCCAGGGGGGCAGAGGTTGCAGTGAGCTGAGATCGTGCCAGTGCACTCCAGCCTAGGCAGCAGAGGAAAAAAAAAAAAAAAGAGAGAGAATGGACACAAGTTAGTAGTCATGGAAGTTAAGTGATAAGAACCAGGGGTTAGTTACACTAATCTCTTTAGTTTGATATATGTCTGAAATTTTCCAAAATGGGATGAAGGGGAGGAAGGAAGGGAGAAGAGGAGGAAAGGAGAAGCAGGGAAGAGGAAAAAGGAAAAAGGGGGAGGGCAAAGAAGTTTGGTTTAGAAAGGTATTAGACAAACCCAAATAGGACTCTTCAAGTAAATATCTTACAATTCTATTCATTATTTGTGGAAAGAAACATATTTGAGATCATTAATTTTAGAACAAAAACTGATACTAAGCCTTTGAAAGGCGAATCAAGAGGCTATAAAACAATGACGGCTCGTATAAGTCATACCTCTCCAATCTTGACAGGTGTTCCTATCAGGGTAGGAATGCAGGGAAGGGGACAGCGGTCCCGACATTCTGGATGAGATACCACACGACAGTCTCGGCACTTCAGAGATAATTTGCCAAATTTTATCCGCTTTCCACATGGAACACAGGATTCAGGTTTAATAACCTGGGATAAAACAGAGCAGAAGAAACAGAGTGATATGAATTAGAAAATTATCATCATAATCAACTTTTTTTTTTTTTTTGAGACTGAGTCTCACTCTGTCACCTGGGCTGGAGTGCAGTGGTGCAATCTCAGCTCACTGCAACCCCCGCCTCCCGGGTTCAAGTGATTCTCCTGTGTCAGCCATTCAAGTAACTGGGATTACAGGTGCCCACCACTACGCCCAGCTGATTTTTTGTATTTTTAGTAGAGACGGGGTTTCACCATGTTGGCCAGGCTGGTCTTGAACTCCTGACCTTGTGATTCACCCACCTCGGCCTCCCAAAGTGCTGGGATTACAGGTGTGAGCCACTGGGCCTGGCCTTTTTCTGTCTTTTTTTGAGATGGAGTTTCACTCTTGTTGCCCAGGCTAGAGTGCAATGGCGTGATGGAGGTTGGCTCACTGCAACCTCCACCTCCCGGGTTCAAGCGATTCTCCTGCCTCAGCCTCCTAGGCAGATGGGATTACAGGCATGCGCCACCACGCCCGGTTAATTTTTATATTGTTAGTAGAGACGTGGTTTCTCCACGTTGGTCAGGCTGGTCTTGAACTCCCGACCTCAGGTGATCCACTTGCCTCAGTCTCCCTAAGTGCTGGGATTACAGACGTGAGCCACTGCTCCCAGCCATAATCAACTAACATTTATTGAGCACTTAGTATGTGCCAAAAATTTTTCTAAGCCCTTTACACATATTTACATATGTAATTCTCACAGTAATCCCGTAAGATAGGTTTTGTTTTCTTCATTTTAAGATGAGGAAACAGAAGCAAAAAGAGTTTAAGTAACTCATTTAAGGTCATCCAGCTGGAAGGCAGCAGTGTGAGGTAGTGAAAAGAACTCGCTTAGAAAGAGCAGAAAACCTGGTTGTTGGATGTTGGCAAGGCATGGTAGCTCATGCCTATAATCCCAGCACTTTGGGAGGCTAAGGCGGGAGGATCACCTATGGTCAGGAGTTCCAGACCAGCCTGGCCAACATGGTGAAATCCCATCTCTACTAAAAGTACAAACATTTGGCCGGGCATGGTGGCGGGCGCCTGTAATCCCAGCTACTTGGGAGGCTGAGGCAGGAGGATCATTTTAACCCAGGAGGCAGAGGTTGCAGTGAGCCGAAATCACGTCACTGCACTCCAGCCTGGGCAACAGAGTGATACTCCATCTCAAATGAAAAAAAAGAAAAAAAGAAAACCTGGATGTTAAATGTGTCACTTACTATCATGTGGTTCAAAAATGTCAACTCCTCTGAACCTCAGTTAATTTGCTTGGATTTTTATAAGGAAATCAAATGGTACAAAAGCAAAACATTTTGAAAATCTTAGGTGATATATTCAAGAAAAAATGTAAACGTGTCACTAAAAAGTACTAACAATGGGCCAGGCACGGTAGCTCATGCCTCTAATCCCAGCACTTGGGGAGCTGAGGCAGGGGGAGCACTTGAGCCCAGGAGTTCGAGACAAGCCTAGGCAACATAGCAAGACCAGGTCTCTACAAAAAATTTAAAAATTAGTCGGGCATGGTGGCACACATCTGTATCCCAACTACTCAGGAGGCTGAGGCAGGAGGACTGCTTGAGATTGGGAGGTTAAGGCTACAGTGAGCTATGATCATACCACTGCACTCCAGCCTGGGTGATAGAGTAAGACTCTATCTCAAAAAAAAAAGTACTAACAATTGCTTCAGAAAAGGTTGGTCTCTTTAATTTAGTATTACTCACAGAATGGAAAGTAACTTACCTCTGTAACCAATGTTACTTCTGGAGAGTAAAATTGGAATGAGGAAGAAAATTTGACATTTAACTTTATAACACTAAAGTATTTAACTTTATTCCTGGTATTTATTACTTTCACAATTAAAAAATTAAAACATGCCTAAAACAAAATGAACAATCACAGACTTACCGTCTTAGAAACAAAGTCATGCAGGCGCATCCCTCCATTACTCTGTGGCGTGCCCACACTGTCTGTCTCAGTTCTTGGCTCCAGCTGCCTGCTGTTCAGGGTGGAGTCACTGTTCCAAGGTTGTAAAGTACCTAGAAAACAAGCAACTTTTAAGCTTTGCTTCTTAAGTATTTTGTTGCTTCTAAATTTTAGCTCCAATTTTAATTGGGAGATAAACAGTAATCTGTCATCATAGCCAAAAGTGAGTACTAATGGCTATGTAAAAAAATAGTTTCAAGAAAAACTAAAGTTATGCAAGTGGGCTAGCAATTCAAAGGTAAAGCATGACACAAGCAGTTATCTGGTCCTCGGTATGCAGCAGTAAGAAACTACCCAATACATCCAATCCCTGCCTCAGGAGGGTTCTAAGAAATCAACGCTCCAAAATTTTACTAGTTGTTTTACACAGGCCAGTTTAGTCACAAATTCAATGGACCTGTTTTCCTTCGGCTCCTGGTCCAATATGGCACAGTCTCAATAGTGGACACAGCTTCGATGGGCCCACCATCATTGGGAACAGTCACTGTAGTTTTTGCAACTATGGATTCATTCCCCTGCAACAAAAGTAGTAATGAGAGAAAGACAAACAAAGCATCTAACTTACCTTCTACTATAGGGTATTTTGGAGCAGGTTAAAAATTCCTTAGTCTTAGTCAAGACTTAAGACCCCAGTCTGAAACTTTTTTTTTTTTTTTTTTTTTTTTTTTTAGAGTTTTTCACTCTGTTGCCCAGGCTGGAGCACAGTGGCATGATCTCGGCTCACTGCAACCTCCACCTCCCAGGTTCAAGGGATTCTCCTGCCTCAGCCTCCTGAGTAGCTGGGATTACAAGCCTGTGCCACCACACCTGACTGATTTCTTTTTTTTTGAGACGGAGTCTCGCTCTATCACCCAGGCTGGAGTATAGTGGCCCAATATCAGCTCACTGCAAGCTCCGCCTCCTGGCTTCATGCCATCCTCCTGCCTCAGCCTCCCGAGTAGCTGGGACTACTCCTGGGACGTCCACCACCACGTCCAGTTAATTTTTTGTAGTTTTAGTAGAGACGGGGTTTCACCGTCTTAGCCAGGATGGTCCCGATCTCCTGACCTCGTGATCCGCCTCTTGGCCTCCGTGCTGGGATTACAGGCGTGAGCCACCGTGCCTCGCTGACTGATTTTTGTATTTTTAGTAGAGATGGGGGTTTCACCATGTTGACCAGGCTGGTCTCGAACTCCTGACCTCAGGTGATCATCCACCTGCCTAGGCCTCCCAAAGTGCAGGGATTACAGGTGTTAGCCACCACGCCTGACCTGAAACATTCTTATGTTGAAATCTCATGTTTGGCTGGGTGCAGTGGCTCATGCCTGTAATCCCAGCATTTTGGGAGGCTGAGGTAGGAACATCATGTGAGCCCAGCAGTTCGAGACCATCCTGGGCAGCAAGGAGAGACTCCCCCTCTACTTTAAAAAGTAAAAATAAAGAAATCTCATACTTAAGAAGATAAACATAGGTGATGGGGCATATATTCAAGCAACTAAGACTCACTCTGACAGTTGTTTACTTAATCAGAGTAATTCGATTCACATGGATAAGGATTCTACTGCATAGAAAAACTTTAACCAAAGCCAGGTGCGGAGGCTCATGCCTGTAATCCCAGCACTTTGGGAGGCTGAGGCGGGCGGATCACCTGAGGTCAGGAGCTCAAGCCCAGCCTGACCAATATGATGAAACCCCTTCTCTACTAAAAACACAAAAATTAGCCAGGTGTGGTGGCATGCGCCTGTTATCCCAGCTACCTGGGAGGCTGAGACAAGAGAATCACTTGAACCTGGGAGGCCAAGGTTACAGTGAGCCAAGATCATGCCATTGCACTCCAGCCTGGGCAATAAGAACAAAACTCTCTCTCAAAAAACAAACAAAAACTGTAACCAAACATCATCTCTCTCAAAACAATGCTGCAATGCTGACTCAGAGGAGTTTTAATGCTCGGGGCCTGTAATCTCTGTTATCTTGGCCTGACTACCTGGCCAAGTAGACTTACCTGGTCTACTGTGGAGCCAATGGAACGAGTTTTCTTTATAGGTCCAGGGGGACCATCAACAAACTGTCGGCTACTAGAGCGCTAAAAAGGAGACAAAGACCCGTAACTTTAGTGCCAAGCAGAACTGAAGCACAGAAGATAAAATTATTCCATCAGACAACTTGGATACAGGTCCTAGGGATTAGAGCTACAGTAAATAACAATGTGCTCTCTCTCTCTCTCTTTGCCTATTTCCACATGAAGAATAAGCTGTTCCAAAAGAATATGTTGTACAAAAATGCTCTCAGTGCCCTAGAAAAAATGAGCAAGCTGTGGAGAAATTTAGATGACACTACCAGAAAAAGTACAGCTGTAATCCTAACTAAGGACATGAAGTCTTGGAAACACATTAAGTACCCTAAACAAGCATACACAGATAGATCTCTATATATCCCATTATACACGCATTTCATCTGAAGCTTATATTACAGCACAAAAGTTCTGTGTAAAAATTCATATGACAATTCAAAACAAACAAGTTTATCCTTTTCCACTGTACGAATGAATTGAAATGCAGCCTAAACAGTGAAATGGACAGGATCCTGTCCTAAGTTACTACTTCAAAGAGTACCAATACTGGTTGGGAGCAGTGGCTCACGCCTATAATCCCAGCACTTTGGGAGGCCAAGGCAGGTGGATCACCTGAGGTCAGGAGTTCGAGACCAGCCTGGCCAACACGGTGAAACCCCGTTTCTACTAAAAATACAAAAATTAGCTGGGCGTGGTGGCGGGCACCTGCAATCCCAGCTGCTTGGGAGGCCAAGGCAAGAGAATTGCTTGAACCCAGGAGGCGAAGGTTGCAGTCAGCCAAGATTGCGCCATTGCACTTCAGCCTGGGCAACAAGAGCAAAACTCCATCTCAAAAAAAAGAGAATATCAATACTGACCCCACAGCATAAATTCATTTGTACTATGTGCTTAACAATGGCTAGAACAACATGTCAGGAATGCAGTATTATGGCAAAATTTGCAAAAATAACTCTATTATTACTATGTTTACAAAAAAGACTAAACAAACCATACATACCCTCTTTTCTCTCTTCTTCAGTTTGAAAGTCTTCACCAGAGAAGAGTCCCAATCCTGTTGACAATTACACTGTATTAATTTCTTTTTTTGGTTAGGCCTTCCCTAAACCCTGCACAAATAAATTTATAGAGAACTTTAAAGGCTTCGTCAGTCAGGCTACCTAATGTACAATTTGGGGAGAGTTAAAGAAGGGAAGGTCTCAAGTGTTTGAGCTATACAGCTATAGTAAGTTAATGTGCTTTCTTTCAAAAATTGAAGCTATTATTATAAAATCAGGAATCAATACCACAGAGGCAAGAAAAGGTAAAAGAATCAACTTCTGCCGTGATTATTTCCGGTGGCTGATCCTTTATTTCTGATTATTTTTGTAATTAGTTTTAAAACTTACAGAATGTTAGGCACTATACTGATCGTGTTAGATGTTATTCTTGCCCCCAAGGGACTGCCATTGTCTAATCAGATGCTCTGCATAATGTGGCCACTTAAAAAGTTCTACAGTTTAGGAACTTGGGACCTAAAACATGTTCACCACTAAAGAACTATTTGTCTTTTATTGTGGTCACATTTCAATTCACCTATTTTAACTATTTGCATTCATTTTAGTAGTTACCTGTGATTTCCTTACTCCTGATTATCCCTGAAAACAGTATCTAGAAATAGTGGTATACAGCAAATAATAGCTTAGCTAAATAAATTTAACTTCCCCAATTCATGGTCCAGTAATTTAGTTACTGGTTGTTTGATTCAGCTTCAGTTACAACAAATATCATATCATACATAGGTCTAGCTCAAAAATCAACTGATAATATGATCTAGTTTTATTATATATTCGAGACCTCCACTATATCATTCCCTATTTGAAAAAGATGATGCCTAATATTTTTATCTATAAAATGACCATATATTCCCTGGTCAAACACTGAATTTGAACAGAAAACTCCTAGCCATGTAACAAGTAGTTGTCACTTGTTTTGCTATATCAGAAAACCAGTCACCAAAAACTTCCTGATTTGTTTTGTTTGCTAGTTTTCAGCTAGCAACAGAAAAGATGCACAAATCAATGAACTATATCAAAGACTGTATCAGGAGATGACCTTTTATGCAGAAGCATCACTATAAATAAAAAGAAGTGTGCCGGCCCATAAAAGCAGGGCAACAAATAGTTTAACATGTTAACCATTGTTGATGAAAGCATTATATAGTGCCTAGAAACTCTAATCACACTTTTCTGGGTGAAAGCCCAGGACCTTGGTTTCCTTCTAATTGTGAAGTACGACTATGCTTTCCCCAAGAACCAAACTAATTCAGAAATAAGGCACAAATCTATTTAAGAGCAGCAAATAAACGCTGCCGACATACAGTCTTGCTAATATTTTTATTACTAGCTGGGCTTTAATAAGTCAAAATATAATCAATTAGTACAAGTGGCACACAGAGAACTATTAAATGAACTCAACTCACGCCAAATTCTGAATTCTATATTCTCACTTCAGAAACTAATACAAAAGCCAGTCTCTTATAGCTCATGTGGATTTACATTTTAAATTGCTAGTTCAGAATCTGTAACACATCAACTAATAAAATAGTAATGTAAGATGTTCAGAAGAGAGGACAGGAGAGATATTCCTGGGGAAGCAGAGGTAAGAAAAGTAGGTAATTCTCAGAGATCAAATGTTTATTACCAGTGATTCATCAGTCTTGTCAAAGCTGATATCTGATAAAATGGAACCAGATTCATCAATGGTTGATAGTCTAGATCAGTGAAACAATACAGTGTTAGACATAGTAGACCGTGGAATGTAAAATTCACCAACATTCAGAACAAGTCGTACTGGTCAGGTAATCAGTTAATTTCATAGCAAAATCTTCACTATGGAGACAACTACAATCTCAAACCCTGTGGTAGGCTACTTTGTATGGTTTCCACGGAGGAGTGTGTGTGCATGAGCACAGGTGCAGCACAGTTGCTTTTTCAGCAAAGACCTTATAACAGCAGTTGAAAGTTAGTCAGGGTTATGGGTGCTATTCTCTACTGAGTTTGTATTACAGGTTACTCAAAATTCACAAAATCAAGGGAATGAAGTTTAATTAGATCCCAACTGTGCTAGTTTCTACAAACGAGAGTATTACCCAACACTGACTTTTTAAGAAATTAAGCCTGTACGTCTTCTTAGTTATAAAGATTCCCCATAAAACAACCAAGCAACAAAACAAATAGCTGACCTTTCCCTGTGTATTGTACTGGGGATGTTAAATTCAAAGCCTGGTTGAGACTATTTTAAACAGTGGTGCAGTGGAACCAAAATTATTGTCTCGTCTTGGCTCACAGAGGCCTTTCTAAACCAGAAGAGCTATAAGAGCTCTCTGGAGAGTAAACACTGAAAGTATTGCTGAACTGCCACTTTCACCTTTGGGTTTCTTAGCAATGCGCAAGATTAGTTATTGATGCACAATTTAGCACCAATATCAAAATTTTATCCATGGCGAAACAACATCCTTAGGGAAGATTTAAAAATAAAATAAAATCCATCCTGGCTAATACGGTGAAACCCCGTCTCTACTAAAAAATACAAAAAACTACCCGGGCGAAGTGGCGGGCACCTGTAGTCCCAGCTACTCGGGAGGCTGAGGCAGGAGAATGGCGTAAACCCAGGAGGCGGAGCTTGCAGTGAGCTGAGATCCGGCCACTGCACTCCAGCCTAGGCGACAGAGCGAGACTCCCTCTCAAAAAAATAAATAAATAAATAAATAAATAAAATAAAATAAAATAAAATAAATAGGGACGTCCCTGTGCCTTTATTCCCCACCTACTCTTCCCCTCAAAATCTTTTTCTGCCTTTTTAAGCACACATTCTAGAAGCAGTATATTTAAGAATTCAGATAACAAGAATATCTGACAGCTGTGTTGCTTGTGATCGGATAACAAGAGATGCGGTTCCTCCACCTTTTGTTCCCAGCATTGCTGCTGGATGGTTGGCCTCTGTTGAGAAAAGCCAGAGCTGATTTTTGCTCCTCGCTTAGTTGAATGCTGCCAGATGTGTCACACATGAGCATCTCTCGAATCAGCTGAATCTGTCGTTCCTACAGACCAAAGCAGAGTAAAGCATCATAACTAGCCAGGGGAGAAAGCTTCACCTCAAATTTATGGGACAGGCAGACCAGAAGACATTAAAATACGAGCATTATGCAAATGGGCCTTCAGGAAGGCTGCTACACCAATAGCATATTAATTCACATCAAACCCAGATTATGTCTCTGATTTCTGAATGGCAAAATGAACTACATCTAGAATAGCAAAGTTTCTGCTACAAGACTTTTGGATTAACCTGCTAATCCAAGAGGAGAATAATGCAAAATGAGAGTCCCAAAATAGCAAAAACACTTTAGTGTCATTTTATCAGAACAAATATTGGCTTCTACGGATCAAAGCAGCCACCCACCTAAGTAGTGGAGCAAAATGCATTAAAATGGATACAAAGCTATAAAGCACTGGAACCAGACAATTTGAGTTTACTGAGGCATCTAACACTGTATACCAAGATGGATTGGTCCCTCCCAGTAAAGGCTTTCCTTTGCACTATGACCCATTCTGACACATAAAAATGGTAGTGTTCTGTGTCAGTCACATTGCTCAACTGGTTGAATACATCTAACCTTTTACTCTGAATTAGAGAGTGGTGATGAAAAGAGTCACAATTGTTTTGTCTGTATGAATGACAAAGTACCAGCTACTCATATAAGGATGGATATTCCGGGTAGCACTTAAAATAAACAATGGATGGCTAATATCTTGTGACAGATCAAGTACGTTAGGATCTCCCTCCCTCCCTTTTCCTCTAATTCTTTAAGTTCTCATTTGAAATCTGTCTGTTAAGTAATAGTTTCAAGTCTAAATGACAAAAACATATAAATTTCAAATTACGAAGAACAAGATTCCTAGTCTGCAATTTCAGCTCTAATCATGGGCAAGCTGTTAAAGAACAGGTCACTTTCAGTTCTTTAATGTGGAAGAAGAAACTAGGTATATCTGGCAAGTGGAAACTGTCAGACAATGCTTTCCCCCTCCCGCATCATCACTGTTCTAGCATGGAAAACAATACACACCAGCTTTTCGCAGTCAGCCTCAGCTCTCTGTCTCCGTTTGATCTCTACATCCACCTGATTACGTGCATGCTTCAGCTTAACGTCCAGAGCACTTCGCTCAGTCTCTGCTTTCATCAAAAGATCCTTGTATTTCCCCAGCTCATGGTCAGTCCTCTGCCACTTTTTACGGAAATCCTCAAAGTCCTTCGCCAACTGGATAAATTCTGAGGAAAAGGGGCATCTTTAATAATTCAAGCACCAAACAGTATAATTGCTCTAATAAATGAGTCCTACAGTTAGCTTTATTTGAAATTCATAATGAAGGAACCAGCTGAACTATGGGCAAATCCAGCTGAAAATAACCGGGTGCAGATCTTGGATATATTTGTCACTCTGATGAGAACTTTGTGGGTAGCAATTCCTATTTCGATAGGCCACTTACTTTTGGCTTAGCCAGTGGCATCTGCTATGGAATATGTAACTCATTAGTCACCTGGCTCCAGATGTAACACTAACACTGAAAGCTCCTGAACAGAAGGCAATCAAAGGGGGATACCTTTGAGGCAGCTGTCACGCACCAGGACAGTTATAGCTATAAAACAAAAACAGCTTCCTTTACAGTCACGCATTGCTGCACCAGAGAGATGTTAAACAGCAAATTCAAATGTAACTGCTGTAATATGCTCCAGTAGATGTAGATTAATATTACAGATGTCTAGACCTACAATTCCGTTTGGCTATATAATTATACAAATATTGATTTGAAAGTAAAAAGCCAATTTGCTTTTGCTCTTTAACACTGCCCTGAAGGGTATGTAAACATTCCAGTTGAAAAAAAAAAAGAGGAAGAGAAGATCATACTAGCTTTTGGTACATCCCTGATAGCACAATGTGAAGTCTCTTCAAATGTCTGCAAAGAGAGCATCACTTCCAAGGCAGCATCTCAAAGGAAGAAGATAACCCTGGTGGCATTCATTCTTATCTCCTGCTATTGGCAAAGCTGTTCTTCTGCAATGTATTTGCAAAAGTGCCTTACAATTTTCTAGTTAACCTCCATCTATCTCTAAGGATCACTCTCCACCAACATCAAGGAAGAAGGTCTCAACGTGTACATCTGCTGCTAGTCAAACTAACCCAGTTTACAGCGAAACTAGGCCAAATTCACACACAGTTAGCAGATTCTTAGGTAGTAAGGGCACTTTTCCCATATGAATTTAACCTAAGAGCACAGAAACAATATATAGTCCTTTTTAAACAATTTTAATAATTTGACCAAATATCAAACTTACAAATTAGGATACCAATTTGTTCCAGAGAAACCAAGTCATTAAGGAAACTTTCGTTTTTAGCAAACAACAAATTTCAGCAAAATAGGTTATTATGACCTAGTTATCTTAAACAATGCAAATATCAACAATAAAAAAAAAAGTATGGCTGGGCACGGTGACTCACACCTGTAATCCCAGCACTTTGGGAGGCTGAGGCGGGCGGATCACGAGGTCAGGAGATCAAGACCATCCTGGCTAACATGGTGAAACCCCGTCTCTACTAAAAATACAAAAAAATTAGCCGGGCATAGTGGCGGGCGCCTGTAGTCCCAGCTACTCGGGAGGCTGAGGCAGGAGAATGGTGTGAACCTGGGAAGCGGAGCTTGCAGAGAGCTGAGATCGTGCCACTGCACTCCAGCCTGGGCAACAGAGACTCCGTCTCAAAAATAAATAAATAAAGTATTACGATTCAAATAGTTTTAAGAAATAATACGTTGGGTTAGTCTGGAACATGCTACTTTTTTGTGGGTTTTTTTTTTTTTAGCTTAAAGAAAAAAACCTATCTGTTTGCAAACTAAATACCGTACGCATACACACTCAAAATATTTACCAAACCGAAAAACAATTTTGAAAATAAAAAGATTTTCATCTGACCTAATTTTCCTGGTTTGTTTGTTCTTTAGGATACTCCTTTTACTAAATTACTGCTTCAGCTTAGTTTAAGTCAGACCCAAAGCAGAACATTTACATACCTGATTAATATATTACTTTTTGTGTTTGCAGGTGAGAAATGTGAAAAAAAGTACTGTCTTTTTTCTTTTTTTTGAGACAGAGTTTCACTTTTGTTGCCCAGGCAGAAGTGCAATGGCACAATCTTGGATCACCGCAATCTCCGCCTCCTGGGTTCAAGCAATTCTCCTGCCTCAGCCTCATGAGTAGCTGGGATTACAGGTGTGGGCCACCATGCCCAGCTGATTTTTGTATTTTTTGTAGAGATGGGGTTTCACTATGTTGGCCAGGCTGGTCTCAAACTCCTAACCTCAGGTGATCCACCGGCCTTGGCCTCCAAAAGTGCTAGGATTACAGGTGTGAGGCACTGTGCCCGGCATACTTTTTACTTGAGACAGTCTTCCTCTGTCACCCAGACTGGAGTGCAGTAGCACAATCTCAGCTCACTGCAACCTCTGCCTCCCAGGTTCAAGCAACTCTCTTGCCTCAGCCTCTTGAGTAACTGGGACTACAGGCATACGCCACCACGCCCAGCTAATTTTTGTATTTTAACTACAGATGGAGTTTTACCATGTTGGCTAGGCTGGTCTCAAACTCCTGACCTCAAGTGATTCCCCCGCCTCAGCCTCCCAAAGTGCTAGGATTATATGCATAAGCCACCACGCCCGGCCGAAAGACACTACTTTTATGTACAATTCTGCTATGAGCAAAGTTTGCTAGGATCGGGTCAGAAGGCATTTCGGACTACAGATCAGAAACAATTTTGATGTTGAAGACCAACAATCGGCCGGGCGCGGTGGCTCAAGCCTGTAATCCCAGCACTTTGGGAGGCCGAGACGGGCGGATCACGAGGTCAGGAGATCGAGACCATCCTGGCTAACATGGTGAAACCCCGTCTCTACTAAAAATACAAAAAACTAGCCGGGCGAGGTGGCGGGCGCCTGTAGTCCCAGCTACTCGGGAGGCTGAGGCAGGAGAATGGCGTGAACCCGGGAGGCAGAGCTTGCAGTGAGCCGAGATTGCGCCACTGCACTCCAGTCTGGGCGACAGAGTGAGACTCCGCCTAAAAAAAAAAAAAAAAAAAAAAAAGTAGACCAACAATCATGGCACTGTTTTGGTCAGTTGGTGAATCACAATTCAGCTTGGAACTTGCCTTTCATGAAGTGCACATTAAAAGATTTATAAAATTCAGGTCGGGCATGGTGGCTCTCGCCTGTAATCCCAGCACTTCGGGAGGCTGAGGCGGGCAGATCACTTGAGGCCAGTAGTTCAAGACCAGTCTGGCCAACATGGTGAAACCCTGTCTCTACTTAGACACAAAAATTAGCTGGGCTTAGTGGTATCCGCCTGTAATCCCAGCTACTCCAGGAGGCAGAGGTTGCAGTGAGCTGAGATTGTGCCACTGCACTCCAGCCTGGGCAACAGAGTGAGATACTATCTCAAAAAAAAAAAGACTTATAAAATTCAAATGACAGTACCTCCTTTAAAAAGTTATATACACCCTAAACTATGAAGTGCACCTATGAAAAAGGAGGAAAGAGGCCGGGCGTGGTGGCTCAAGCCTGTAATCCCAGCACTTTGGGAGGCCGAGACAGGCAGATCACGAGGTCAGAAGATCGAGACCATCCTGGCTAACATGGTGAAACCCCGTCTCTACTAAAAAATACAAAAACCTAGCCGGGCGAGGTGGCAGGCGCCTGTAGTCCCAGCTACTCGGGAGCCTGAAGCAGAATGGCGTAAACCCAGGAGGCGGAGCTTGCAGTGAGCTGAGATCCGGTCACTTCACTCTAGCCTGGGCGATAGAGAGAGACTCCGTCTCAAAAAAAAAAAAGAAAAAAAAGAAAGAAAAGAAAAAGAAAAAGGAGGAAAGAGAAGGGAAATTTCCAAATTGAGGGTTATCTTTGACTTATTTAAAATTTAAAAATCAGGATTTGGTTCATAGCTCAGCAAGCAGATTTAAGTGGGTCCAGAAATCTTGATTTTTTTTTTCCATTTACTCCCCAAGGCCTTTGAACAGGCTCTTCCATTTGTCTTCCCCACTACCCTCTCTAAGTTTCTTAAGGACAAAGACCCTATGTCTCCTTTGCTCTTTTATCTCCAGTGTTGTAACCTGCCTAACACACAGTAGACACTTGAAATATCTGTTGAACAAATGAATGAATGAAAAGCCACTGTTCAAATTAAATTTACCAGCATCCAAGACCACCCTACCAGTTTAAGCAAACTTACCTCCCACCACTATGCAATACACATCTAGCTAAACCGGTCTGCCCCTGCCCACAGAAGAGGCCTTCTCACTTGTGACCAAGCTGTGCACTCCAAATGGAATGCCCTACCTACTCTTCTTAACATACCCATTTACCAAGTCCCATCTGGTCTGTGAATCTTTTCCTAATCAGTTTGCAACACATTAAATTTTTCTAGATTACCCAAAAGCATGTATTTTGATACTTGTACTATCTTCTGTTTCATGAGAAAAAAAATCCTGTCTCTGAAACTAAAATACTATAATCTTCTTCAAGACAGGCAATATATCATATATACTTCAGTATTTGATACTGTGCATAGTGTAGTACAAACCTAGTATATCACTGGTACACAATAAGCACCTGATAAATGTTAAATTATACTTATTCCTAATTTATACACCAATGATATTTTTTTAAAAAGCTCAGGCAGCTTATGACAAATTAAAAATAGAACATAAAAAACTGTGTGGACTGGAGAAAACAAGATAACAAAATACGCTATTAAAGTCATCTTTTTTAAAATATTAACTTTCATTCTGATCTTCCTGTAACTTGGACTTAGCTCGCTCCTTTTTTTTTTTTAGAGACGGAGTCTCACTCTGTTGCCCAGACTATAGTGTAATGACATGATCTTGGCTGACTGCAACCTCCACCTCCCGGGTTCAAGTGATTCTCATCTCTCAGTCTCCCAAGTAACAGGGATTACAGGTAAACACTACCATGCCTGGCTAACTTTTTGTATTTTTAGTAGAGAAGGGGTTTCACCATGTTGGTCAGGCTGGTCTTGAACTCCTGACCAAGTGATCTGCCCGCCTTGGCCTCCCAAAGTGCTGGGATTACAGGTGTGAGCCACTTTGCCCAGCCCGGACTTAAGCTTTTTAAAAAACAATACATGCCGAGCATGGTGGCTCACGCTTGTAATCCCAGCACTTTGAGTGGCCAGGGCAGGTGGATCAACTGAGGTCGGGAGTTAGAGACCAGCCTGACCAACATGGAGAAACCCCATCTCTACTAAAAATACAGAATTAGCCAGGCATGGTGGCACATGCCTGTAATTCAGCTACTCGGGAGGCTGAGGCAGGAGAATCACTTGAACCCAGGAGGTGGAGGTTGCGGTGAGCTGAGATTGCACCACCGCACTCCAGCCTGGGCAACAAAGAGTGAAAAACTGTCTCAAAAAAAAAAAAAAAAAAAATCAATACAAAAAAGAGAAAGAGGAATGAAGTTAATGATGAAAGGCAAGAGTGAGGAGTTAAGGGATACTTAGGCATGCGGGGAATTCCTAAGGATCTAAGAAGAGTAGAGGCCGGGCACAGTGGCTCACGACTGTAATCCCAGCACTTTGCGGGGCCAAGGCAGGTGGATCACTTGATGTCAGGAGTTCAAGACCAGCCTGGACAACATGGTGAAACATCGCTACTAAAAATACAAAAACTAGCCAGGCTTGGTGGCATGCACCTGTAATTCCAGCTACTTGGGAGGCTGAGGCAGGAGGATCACTTGAACCCAGGAGACGGAGGTTGTAGTGAGCTGAGATCATACCACTGTACCCCAGCCTGGGCGACAGAATGAGACTGTCTCAAAAAAAAAAAAAAAAGAAAAGAAAAAGAAAAAAAGAGGACAGACACTGGGGTGGATGCACAAAGTTGATTGTAGTGTCTAAAAAACATAGGGCCACTTTAGTTCCTCAAAAACCAACATTTGCCAGGCGCACTGGCTCACACCTATAATCCCAGCACTTTGGGAGGCTAAGGTAGGAGGATCACCTGAGCCCAGGAGTTCAACGCCGCAAGACCTTGTCTCTACAAAAAATAGAATTAAAACAAAAGTAGTGCTTACGGTAGTTTGGGAGAAAAAGTAAATAATAAAAATTCAAAATAAAATAATAAAAATAAATATAGGCCGGGCGCGGTGGCTCACGCCTGTAATCCCAGCACTTTGGGAGGCCGAGGCGGGCGGATCACAAGGTCAGGAGATCAAGACCACGGTGAAACCCCGTGTCTACTAAAAATACAAAAAATTAGCCAGGCGTGGTGGCAGGCGCCTATAGTCCCAGTCACACAGGAGAATGGCGTGAACCCGTGAGGCGGAGCTTGCTGTGAGCCAAGATTGTGCTACTGCACTCCAGCCTGGGCAACAGAGTGAGTTTCCGTCTGAAAAAAAAAAAAAAATGAGCCGGTGCGGTGGCATGAACCTATAGTTCCAGCTACTCAGGAGGCTGAGGTAGGAGGATTGCTTGAGCCCAGGAGTTCAACGCCGCAGTAAGCTATGATTGCACCACTGTACTCCAGCCTGGGCAACAGAGCAAGACCTTGTCTCCAAAAAACAAAAACTAGGCCGGGCATGGTGGTTCACGCCTGTAATCCCAGCACTTTGGGAGCCAAGGCGGGTGGATCACCTGAGGTCAGGAGTTCAATACCAGCCTGGCCAACGTGATGAAACCCTTTCTCTACTAAAAACACAAAAATTAGCCAGGCATGGTGGCAGACACCTGTAATCCTAGCTACTCAGGAGGCTGAAGCAGGAAAATTGCTTGAACCTGGGAGGCAGAAGTTGTAGTGAGCTGAGATCCTGCCACTGCACTCCAATCTGGGCAACAGAGTGAGACACTGTTTCAAAAAAATAAAAAATAAATGAGAGCCGGGTGTGGTGGCTCATGCCTGTAATCCCAGCACTTTGGGAGGCCAAGGCAGACGGATCACCTGAGGTCAACAGTTCAAGACCAGCCTGACCAACATGGAGAAACCCCGTCTCTACCAAAAATACAAAATTAGCCAGGCGTGGTGGCGCATGCCTGTAATCCCAGCTACTCGGGAGGCTGAGGCAGGAGAATCTCTTGAACCTAGGAGGCAGAGGTTGCGGTGAGCCGAGATCGCACCATTGCACTCCAGCCTGGGTAAGAGTGAAACTCTTGTTTCAAAAAATAAAAATAAAAAATAAAAAAAGCCAACATTCCAAATTAGAGATTTGGAGAAGGAGGTAAAATGTACCTCTATAAGAGAAATAAATGGGAAGGTAAAAATTTGCTTATATAATAAAATCAGGATTTCTGTAAAAATAAATATTTTGGGGGGGAGATTTCTGGCATAATCATTTCCCAAAGTATTTTCACAACATCTCAATTTATGCCCAAATCCTCATAGCACTCCCACAAAGAAAACAGAGATGTTTAAATTCCTATTTTATAGGTGGAGAAACAGACACAGAAATAACAGGTAAAAGCTAGCACTAGTTATCAACACTCTAAACCACAGAGTCTTCCCTCTGCCCCCATATTTTATCAGTTGCCTCCTTCTATAGGTCTTATTATCACAATCTCTTCTACCCATTTCTCCCTACTTCCATCTTCACAACCACCATGCCAGTTAGGCCTGTTATTGCCTCTTTCCTGAGCTATGACAACCATGTCATTCCTAGTCAGTCTCCCAGCATCCACCTCTAATGCAGCCTACACCTCTGCCAGGGTAATCTTCCCAAAGCACAGTTCTGATTATGTCACTCCCCCTTACTCCTATTTCCCTCAAGTCCCACACCCTCTTGCCTCCGCTCAGGCTGTCGCCTGATCTAAAATACCCCCTTTCATCTCTGCCTGTTGGGATTCTACCTACAGCTAAAGCTCAGCTCAAACCCTTTCCACCATAACATCATTTAGTCATCCCTTTCCCTCAATTCAAAAATGCTAAAAGCCCTGATAGGTTCTCACAAAATATTTGCTGAATGAACCTGAATATTAAGATCTCTTATTCCACACTCTAGTCCCCACCACACTCTAAAGTAATCCATCTTCTGAGATGATGTGACCTCAAAGAGAAGCCTAATTAGTATGCCATTGTGGTTACTGAGCTGGTACCAGATGATAGGGTCATGCAGCAGCTATTAGAGAGAGAAAATAGAATATTGTTTTGAAAGGCCTGTAAGTGGATAAGAGCTATTAAAAACATCAATCAATTCAAAGAAAATATTGAATGGCATAAGCAAGACACCACAGTAAGTACTATAGAAATAAAAAAAAGTTCAAGACACAGTTCTTACATTACTTTAACACCAGTAAGGCTGACTTGAGAACAACATTTACTAAATTAGGTATTAATGAAAGTCTGAAATAGGAGAGGATGGTAATACAAAGAGAAGCTGGTGTAGAATAATTCCCTTAGATCACATGTCAGTACCATCAGCCCCATTTTTCTTTCTTGCTAATTTATTTCCCAGATGGTTCCTCTATTAGCACCTCCTTTTTCTCCCCAGTTCGCCACCCCATCTCAATCCTTTATTCTTTCCCCCGGGGAGATGGAGTCCCACTCTGTCACCCAGGCTGGAGTGCAGTGGCACAATCATAGTTCACTGTAGCCTCAAACTCCTGGGCTGAAGCGATCCTTCAGCCTCCTGAGTATCTGGGACCACAGGCGTGTGTCACCACACCCAGCTAATTCTTTTGTTTTTGAAATAGAGTCTCGCTCTGTCCTAGGTTGGAGTGCACGAGTGTGATCTCAGCTCACTGCAACCTCCGCCTTCCCAGTGATCCTCCCACCTCAGCCTCCGAGGTAGCTGGGATCACAGGAGCATGCCACCACACCGGCTTTTTCTTTTTCTTTTTTTTTTCTGTAGAGATGGGGTTTTTGTGGCCAGGCGCTCACACCTGTAATCCCAGCACTTTGGGAGGCTGTGGTGGGTGGATCATTTGAGGTCAGGAGTTCAAGACCAGCCCGGCCAACATGACAAAACCCCATCTCTACTAAAAATACAAAAATTAGCTGAGTGTGGTGGCGGACGCTTATAATCCCAGCTACCTGGGAGGCTGAGGCAGGACAATTGCTTGAGCCCAGAAGGTGGAGGTTGCAGTGAGCTGAGATCACGCCACTGCACTCCAACCTGGGTGACAGAGTGATATTCCATCTCAAAAAAAAAATAAAACCAGAGATGGGGTTTTGCCATGTTGCCTAGGTTGGTCTCAAACTCCTGGACTCAATTGATCCACTCATCTCAGCCATACAAAGTGCTAAGATTATAGGCATGAGCCACTATGCCCAGCTGCTAATGTTTTCAGAGACAGTCTTGCTATGTTGCCCAAGCTGGTCTCAAACTCCTGGCATCAAGTGATTCTCCTGCCTCAGCCTCCTGAGTAGCTGGGATTACAGGTGCAAGCCACCAAACTTGGCTCTCAATCATTAATTACTCAGCATCAAATATATGAATTAGGTGAAAGCAGATGCCTAGTATCTCCTTCAAAAAGAAATTGTGGACTGGGCCTGGTGGCTCATGCCTATAATCCCAGCACGTTGGGAGGCAGAAGTGAGAGGACTGCTTGAGGCCAGGAGGTGGACACCAGCCTGGGTAAAATAGGGAGACCTTATCTCTACAAAAAATTTTGAAAAAGTAGCAGGGCATGGTGGCACAACCTGGGAGACAGAGTGACATTCTTAAAAAAGAAAAAAAAGAAAAAAGAAGAAATTATGACTTTTTCTCACTTCAACTGAAAATGCTTTTATAGAACACAAAGAAAATCCAAGATAAAAAGTATACCCAACTACTACTCTAAAGAAAAAAGCAATATCCTAGTAAATTTTTCCCAGTTCATGGCACAGAAAATAGTGCCAACTATTCAGCGGAAAAAGAATCTTGATAATAAAATAGCGGCCGGGCACAGTGGCTCATGCCTGTAATCCCAGCACTTTGGGAGGCCGAGGCAGGCGGATCACCTGAGGTCAGGAGTTTGAGAACAGCCTGGTTAACATGCAAAACCCTGTCTCTACTAAAAATACAAAAAATTAGCCAGGCGTGGTGGCATGTGCCTGTAATCCCTGCTACTCGAGAGGCTGAGACAGGGAATCGCTTGAACCTGGGGAGCAGGGGTTGCAGTGAGCCGCGATGTCGCCACTGCGCTCCAGCCTGGGTGACAGAGAGAGACTCCATCTCAAAAAAATAAATAAAGATAATAAAAAAGCCTGGCTAAAACCTGTTAAGAGCAGCTATAGAAAAGAATTTTAGTGACCATTTAGAATGAGTGCCTGTTAGGCTTTGACCACGTAAGTGACCACTGCTTTATTTTTAGGTAACCCAAATGAAAAACAACTTTAAGACTGGAAAATACTTCAGCTTTGTAAAAATCCCAAATTTGAAATCTGTTTTTCCTTTTGGACAGGCCAGCTCAGAATGACTTACGGAGTTCATTTCCTTCACTGAGAATCTCTGCCCGGCGCACAAGCTGCTCAAACAGATTCCGCATATTCAGCATCATAGTATCCATCTTTCTGCCAAGAAATCAAATATACATTAGGGGTCCTGCCTTCTCACCCACGACAGAAGATTCTATAGCAATCCAGCCATCAGTGACCAACATCTGGACTCTTCCATTTATAACTACCATTATAAGAATCTCAAGCTAACAACAGATGTTTTGTGTGATTCTTATTATAAAAACAAACTTGGAATATTTAAGACTCATCTGAAAATTAGAAAACCATTTCAGACCTTTGAATATAACAGCCCCTCCAATCACTTTGTAGCAGAAAACAAACAGGGAAGAGCATGTCAGTTGATTACTAAGTGACTGACCAACAACAAAATGTGGTTCTTCAAGTCAAGCCTATTGATTAATATAATACTTTTGCCAGTTTATTCCTTGTGGGCCTTGAAGACCTACAATGTAACTTAAAATATCTGTTTTTAATTTCATTTTTAGCTAATGCCCCTGTTGCAACTGCCTTTTAAAATGCAGGACATGGTCAGCACATTTCCTACCAACAGCACAGATGATGTCACACGAATGATTAAGTGGGAAAATCGCCAGCTCAGCAGCACAAGAATTATTTCTGTAATGCAGGGCTCTCTGCTGGGCTGCGTGCAGGAACTACGTCTAACAAATTTATACTAAGTAGAGGCAAAGGATTATGTTGTACCACATTCTGGCATCAGAGAGACAATACACCACCTTCACAGTTCGAAGGGCAAAGCAAAAATCATTTGCTACTGTGTTCTGTATAGTGAATTTCAGGCTTCATATTTCCCCCCAAAGGCCTGCTGATACTATAGAAAAAACAGTGTCGTTACAGGCAGTTATATTCCAAATAGACTTTAACTGGGAACACTTTGAGGAAATAAGATCTTCACTTAACAGTCAAGAAAGAAAGACATTAACTGGATGTTATGAAAACTATCAAGGAAATGAAATAAAAAGTCAAATTTCATTAGAAATATAATGTCCTCAGAAATACTATTAAAGGATTCTTATGTTTCTCTTAACCAATGCTTCAACATTCTAGTCCAGGTCCTTATTTCCTAAAAAAAATTTTAAGAACTCTTATGAAGGGTTAGTGATTTTGCAATGTTTATAAGATTGTACCACAAGCTATGAGAGCAAGAAAAAATATATTAAAAAGCACAAAGAACAAAGAATATATGAACATAGGCTGGGCACGGTGGCTCACATCTATAATCCCAGCACTTTGGGAGGCCAAGGTGGGTGGATCACTTGAGGTCAGGAGTTCAAGACCAGCCTGGGCCAACGTGGTGAAACCCTGTCTCTAGTAAAAACACAAAAATTAGCTGGGCACAGTGATGTGTGCCTGTAATCCCAGCTACTTGGGAGGCTGAGGCAGGAAGATTGCTTGAACCTGAGAGGCAGAGGTTGAGCTGAGACGGTGCCACTGTACTCCAGTCTGGGTGCCAGAGCAAAAAAAAAAAAAAAAAAAGAATATATAAACATAAGATATTTTCTATTAAGTGCTGCAGAATTATTCATTTATACTCATATGATAATTGCTGTAATAGAAAAAAAGTTTTCAGTTCCAAGCCTGGATGCAATATATACCTGAATCAGGGCCGGAAACCAAGATTTTCAAATGGCAAGTATCTGTTCCAAGCTACATAATCACAGTAAGCTGCTAAGCAACCAGACCAACAAATGTATTACAAAGATCTTTCTCTAAACTAAGAACAAAACTAAAAGGATAGCATTAAAACCAGCAGGAAGAGCTGTGGAATTCATGGAGACTCCACGGATTTAACAATATAACGAAATAAGCAACATACCCCAAGTGCTACAGGACAGAAACAGGGGCAGGACATTGGGTAGTCAATTCAAATGTTGATTTCCTTTGGCTCTCATGAGGTAAAAATGGAAGACTCTACTCAATAGTTTTAATATAAGGTATTGCTTTCTATCATCTCGGCACTCACTCACATATTGTGAGACTATAAGACAGTGAGCTCAATACCACAGCAAAACTTCTAATCTGTCCAAGAATTCAAAAAGGAAAATTTCATGGTGCTAGGATGTTGAAAACTGGTTGTTTAAAAAAAATCTTTTTTTTTTTTGGAGGGGGGTGGTTAAGTCTTAAATTACAATATAACCTGTTCTTTTGTACTTTTTTTTTTTTTTTTTTTTAATTTTTTGAGACAGAGTCTTGCTCTGTCCTCCAGGCCAGAGTACACTGGCGCCACCTCAGCTCACTGCAACCTCTGCCTCCCAGGTTCAAGTGATTCTCTGGCCTCAGCCTCCTTACATTGTTCTACCCTTCCTGTTTATGTACATCAACTATCCTACTCACTGACCTACCCTATCCCACACCCTACTGACTTCCAATTTTGATTTCCCTATTTTTATCATTCTCTCAGTCGCTCAGTTCCAAACTTCAGAATCACCTCTGGTTCCTCCCTTTCCCACAGCATAATCACTAAACCTTGTGTACTCTTCTCTCATGTATCTACCATACCCACCCCCTCATCACTTGCAGGTTGTCACCACTCACTTCAATTGTACTCCCTGCCTCCAGTCTTTCCCCCACTGCTTCAGGCAGTTGCCACTCAGATACAAACTCTTTGCACTTGAATTAAATTTTACCATATGATTCTGTCCTGTGTCCCAAGTAGACTGTAAATTTGAGGGAGAAACCCTTACATGTAGCACTTCTATATTACACACACAAGCATGCAAGCATGTAGTATTTAATACGATGCTCACAAAAAAAATTGATATATATTAATTCAGAGAGGAAACACACACAGATATCTGTGATGCTATGGTCAAAAGAATTTCCATTCTCCCTCAACATCAACGTGTAATATAGCTTAAAGCAAAAAGAAGAGTTAAAACGGGGAGAGGGAGCAGAAGTCCTGGGACAAGCTGGGTGTGGTGGTGCATGCCTGTAGTCCCAGCTACTCAGGAGGCTGAGGCAGGAGGATCACTTGAGTCTAGGAGTTTGAGACCACCCTGATCATCACAAGACTCCCTTCTCTTAAAATAAATAAATAAATAAATAAATAAAGGTCCTGGGACAAACCTTTAGCTCTTCTATCTACCAGTAGTATAATCTTCAGTAAATCACTTAAATTCCAAGACTCATCTATGAAGTGAAAACAATAACACTTGCTTTATTTACCTCATAGAATATTATAAAAATTTTTAAATGTATAAGTTGAGAATCTTACTACCAAAATATAAGATATCTTTTAGTTGGTATCAAGTGAGTTTCTTTTGTTTAGGTTTGGTTTTGGTCTGACAGTTGTTACTTCCATCCTAAAACAGTGATTCTCAAATCTAGATGTTTTTTCCCCCTAGGCTGTCTCCAAATAAGGATATCACTAAATTCAGAATTTTAGACCACTTTTTAAAATAGTGCTATACAATTAGAAAGAAAAGAATCCAGTATTTACTAGGTGCTTTGAAATGATTCGGGCACTAAACTAGACACTTCACATATACGTTTTCTTTAAGTGAATTTGACTTCTTTTTGAGACGGAGTCTTGCTCCATCACCCAGGCTGGACTGCAGTGGTGCCACCTTGGTTCACTGCAACTTCCGTTTTCAGGGTTCAAGTGATTCTCCTGCCTCAGCCTCCTGAGTAGCTGGGATTATAGGTGCCCACCACTATGCCCGGCTAATTTTTTTTGTATTTTTAGTAGAGACGGAGTTTCACCATGTTGGCTGGGCTGGTCTCGAACTCCTGACCTCTAGCAATCTGCTTGCCTCTGCCTCTCAAAGTGCTGGGATTACAGGCATGAGCCACCATGCCTGGCCTCACTAACTTAATTATGTCCATTTTACAGACAATGGGCAACTAAGGCCAGAGACCTTAAATTGACAAATGTCGAGCTCCTACTGAAACCCAGGTCTGAGTCCAAAATCTGTATTCTCTCCAACCCAACACATGGAAGAGATGATATGTTACAAAAATATCAATTAGATCATATATGTTGCAGACCTACTCAGAGACCTCCCCCACATCATGTCATACAAACAGCAACACATATAAAACATAAATTATAGCTGGAATCCAGACCAAGAAGAATCAAGGAAACAGCAAAATTCGACCAGGTCTGGGCTTTTAAACAAGCTATTCTAGATGAGGGTTGCTGTTGCTGAAGAGTTATTTTTTCCTCTAACATAGATTTACTTAGGGTAATCCAAAAATTGCACTAGCAGAATATAATCCTCTTCTCTTTATATGCTAGGGGACCATATATTTTTATTAACATTCTGCAGAAGTGACTCTCAGGAATTATTTATAGATGACAAAAATATCTTTCTATATCAGTACTAACTCTGATATCTCAGCCAAATTGTAACTCAAAAAGCTAAAATTTACTCACCCTATTCAACGTCAATTGAAAATAGTTGTAATTTTCCTGCTGGGTCACATTTTCACCCTCATGAATACTTGTTTATTTCCCCCCATGTATTATTTAGTCCATAGCTAGGAGATACACTAATGTGAAAGGAAACAAAAACAAAGTCATATTGTAGTACATTGCTTTTGCAGCTGTAAAACAGCTGTCACTTTCCACAACAGAGACTGCTGCCTTTCGGGAAAGCTGAAACTATCCCTGTGTGCAGCAAGAAAATCAGTTTGTGGAGCACTTTAAACCAAAAGGTGCTAGAGAATCTCATCTGTTATTGATGGGGAGCCCCAGAGGTGGAGAAGTCACTATGTTACAGATTCCCAATCTGTGAGTATCCCTAAGGGGGCAATTTGGCAACACCATCAAAGAGTCTCAGCTGGATGTGATTGCTTTGAGCCCCCAATTTAATTTCAATCACCCAGCCAAGAGACAGATATCGTCCTTCAGAATAACAGACTATTACAGATCTTACTGCAGGGTATCCTGGGAAAAGTCTCTATCCTCTTCTTCCTCCTCCTTCAAACAACATTATTAAGAGACCTATATATCAGGTTTTTTAGATGCATCAAGGGTGTTAAATACTTTAAGACAAAGCAATGAAAGGCTGCTGGAGTTTTTCAGGAAAGTGTTTTAATGAAAAACTTTTCCACAAACATTGCTAAATCTGGAGATTTCCAAGAAATCAACAATATAGATTCCTTGCTGTCAAGGAAAACCATTCTCAAAGATAATCTCAGTACTTTAAGATCCTGTCACAGGAACATATTTGAGGACAATGTGAAGACAATTTTTTTCCTGAAATGTCCAGCTTCTGCTTCACTGTATCAAAAGTCTCTAATACAACTGGTGGGCAGAAGGATTATCTTGAAACCAAATGTTCTTTATAAGCAAATCACTTGCAGAGAGTAAACAAAATATTCTCAATCCAACATGAATGAAGACTAAGGAAGGGAAGATTTGAATTGTGATTTTTCAGAAAATTACTATCAGTTCAGCATACTAAATACCTCTTTTTTTCCCTGTGAATTCTTCCTATTCTGGTCTTCCATCCTTCAAGGTCTAGAATAAGTCTCACCAATTCACTGAAGCCTTCCCTAACCATTTCAGTCCAAAATGATTTCCTTTATTATCTATAACATTCATTTAGCAGATACAAAAATACTGTTTATTATTAATCTTCTATGTTCAAAAAAATTAACAGTAAAACAGGCCAGATGCAGTGGCTCACACCTGTAATCCCAGCACTTTGGGAGGCCAAGGCAGGTGGTTCACCTGAGGTTGGAAGTTCGAGACCAGCCTGACCAAAATGGAGAAACCCCATCTCTACTAAAAATACAAAATTTGCCAGGCGTGGTGGCGCATGCCTGTAATCCCAGCTACTCGGGAGGCTGAGGCGGGAGAATCGCTTGAACCCGGGAGGTGGAGGTTGCAGTGACCCAAGATCACATCATTGCACTCCAGCCTGGGCAACAAGAGTGAAACTCTGTCTACCAAAAAAAAAAAAAAAATTAATAGCAAAACAAAAATCTCACTACCCTAAACAACTATATGTACCACCTGATTTAATCTTTGTCCATTATACACTCATATTTCATGGTGTTACAATCATACATTACATATAATTTTGTGTTTTGCTTCTTTCTATCATGTTTCCATTAAGTTCTAAAGAGTTGATAAACAACTGTTTAACTATTCTCTTCTTTGGACGTTTAGGTCATTTCCAGTTTTTCACTTACCTCTGCCTGGAATCTCTTGCATGGTCATTCTCTCACCTCAAATATCTTTACTCAAATGCCACTTTCTCAGTAAGGTCTTTCCAATCATCCTATTGTAAATGGCAAGCTTTCTCTAACATTACCCGGCTTTACTTTGTTCCAAAGCACTTCTCTCCATCTAACATATTTACATATTTATTCAGTTTATTGTCTGTTTCCCCTCTAGCTTAAGTTCCAAGAAAGCAGAGATTTGTGTGTTTTCTTCCCTGATGCCTAGAACAGTACCTGACATTTGGTAAATGACTAATAAATATTTGGGGAATAAATGAATTGAGCATTCCTATGGACAATATTTTTCTTCAGGTGACTGTGTTCCTTAGAATAGATTTCCAAGACTAGGATTGCTATATTAGGGTGTAGGAACCATTATATGGCTCTTAATAGTGCCAAAATGTTTTCTAAAAGGGATGTACTAATGTACAGTACTCTCAACAATGTATATATAGGCTTACCAGACTCACCAGTTATCTAAAGATCTATTACCCCAAATTAACTGCACATTCTTTAAGACCAAATAAGACTGTCTTCCACTTACACTTTGCACGTAAGAAATACCCAATGAAAGTAAGCAGACTGGGTACGGTAGCTGACGCCTCTAAACCCAGCACTTTGGCAGGCCAAGGCAGGCTGATCACATGAGGTCAGGAGTTCAAGACCAGCCTGGCCAACATGGTGAAACCGTATCCCTATTAGAAACAAAAAATTAGCCGGGCATGGTGGTGCACACCTGCAATTCCAGCTACTCCGGAGGCTGAGGCAGGAGAATCACTTGAACCCGGGAGGCAGAGTTTGCAGTGAGCCGAGATCGCACCACTGCATTTCAGCCTGGGCCACAGAGCAAGACTCAGTCTCAAAAAAGAAAAAAGAAAGTAAGCTAATACAACCTTTATGGAAAACAGTAGTGGAGATTTCTCAAAGAACTAAAAATAGAACTATCATTAGATCCAGCAATCCCACTAATGGGTATAAGGGTAAGAAATCAGTATATCAAAAAGACCCCTGCACTCACATGTTTATCGCAGCAGAATTTACAATAGCAAAGATACGGTATCAACCTAAGTGTTCATCAACGGAGGATGGATAAAGAAAATGTGATACATAAATAGACAGACATACACCACAGAATACTACTCAGCCATAAAAAAGAATGAAATCACATCTTTTGCAGCAACATGGATAGAAATGGAGGTCATTATCCTCAGTGAAATAACTCAGAATGTCAAATACCGCATGTTCTCACTTATAAGTGGAAGCTAATCAATGGGTACACAGACATACAGAGTGGAATAATACACACTGGAGACTACAAAAGATGGGAAGGTGGAAGCGGGAGCTGAGGGCTGAAAAACTAAGTATTGGGTACAATGTTCACTATTTGAGTGATGGGGACACTAAGAACCCAGACCTCACCACGACGCAATATATGCATGTAAGAAATCTGCACCTGTACCCCCTAAATATACAAAAAAATTTTAAAAATCCCCTCCAAAAAATAAATACGTATTGAATGATTAAGCTACAGCAAAGGCGCCTTCTCTAAACACCTACAATAACTCGGAAAGCTTATTTACCCGACACATTCGAGAGAAAGATAATGCTTTAAAAAAAAAAAAGGCTTATCTACCCACCTACCCCCACTTTTCCTACATACACCTTTCGGCCTACGAATGAAATCCTGTGAAGAGAAATATACGTGAAAGTGCACAAGTAAGGCCTCGTTGTTACTGAGGCTAAGAATTAGGAGAAGGACAAGATGTCATTGCCTCGACCTGCATCCCTAGACACACGCGACCCACTGAGGAGAGGGGCTCCACTGCAGGCCGCCCGGGTCTCTCAAACACTTTTCAAAGCTTTTTCGAGCTTCCCTTCGAAAAAGATGGGGTGTCATTCCAACCACTCTTAAACTCGTATTTGACTGAGAGACTCTTCTTTGGGATGGCTCCTGCCCTGCTCCAGCCATCACCTCAAAAAGACGCCCCCGGCTTTCCACAAAACCCGGCGCCAAGACAGAAGCCCCCTACCCTCCCAGGCTGCGTCCATTCGGCCTGCCCCGACCCCCGCCCCAGAAAAGCCCGAGTGGAGAGGCTGTGGCTGCCGGCCTGTCCCGCTGTCCCGAACCCCCGCAGCGTCCACGGCTCACCACACGAACGCTCTGCTTCCTACCACAATCCAGCGCCAGACGCACCTGGTCTGGCACCCCCACTACTCACTTCAGTCAGCCTGGCCCCACCTGGACCGCCCTTCACTTCGCTCCTCGCCTCACCCAACGGCAGAGCAGCGCCGCGCCGCCAGCTCCCGTTTGAAATCCTTCACCAACCAATCACAGAGAAATTTATTCCTCCCGCGCCGTCCCTCTACGGTGTGACGTACGCGTCAGGGACACGCAGAGGTGACGGGAAAGGGAATGGGCATGCGCATTCTGACAAAGCGAAGCCAAAGATGGCCATTTTGACTAATGTCAACGGGTTGGGTTTTTTTTGCGGTGCCCTTTCCTGAAGTCATTCAGGATGCCATATTGCCTAAGGGCAAGTGGTACTTCTTAAGTGCAAATTATTCTTGGTCTCACTGTCTGCGGGACTAGGGCCCTTGGAAACGATTAACTGAACAATGTTAAGTCTCAGTAGAATCGGAAGAATACCAGGAGTTAGAACAGCAGTTATTTTCAAGCACATTCACTGAGCTATATTATCCCTTCCATTGATGTATCCATTCAGACTTTTATTTGACACATATTAAGTGAGCCCACATCATCACAAGCACTCCACTGGGAATCGGAAAAATAAAGATGGTATGGTCTCTGCTGTCCAGTAGCTACGAATGGAGGCGATAGCTCGAGGAAACAAAAATAAATACAAAATGAAAATAAAATACTATAATTCCATTTAATAAACGTTATTTAGAACTTGGCATTGTGCTAGCACAGGAGCTTTCATGCTTTTTAAAAAATCTGGACCCACAGTGTGAAATACACTTTACATTACAACGGGGTAATGAAAACTCTGCTCATCCTTACTACATGCAGTGTACTCAGAACTCACTACCCAACAACGCATGGCTACCCGCAATTTGGAAAAATACTGGCTGGAGCATACAAGAAGCGCTGTGGTTTAAAGGAAAGAGCACTTACTGTCACATTGGTCTTTAAGCTAAAAAAAAAAAAAAAGAAAAGAAAGAAAGATCACAGATTTGGGGGAGGGAGATTAGGGAGATATTGGTCAAGAGATATAAAATTTCGGTTAGAGGAAAATTTAGATCTATTGTACAATACGGTGACTGTAGTTAATAACAATGTATAACACATTTGAAAAATTGCTAAGAGTAGATCTTAAATGCTCTGATCACACACCCAAAAAAAGTATATGAGGTAATGAGTATGTTAATTTGCTTGATTTAGTCATTCCACAGTGTATACGTATATCAAAACATCACCATAAATATATAAAATTGTATTTTATCAAAAAATACATCACAAATTTTGTAACCCGAAAACCTGACTCCACTTTTATTTTAGAGACAGGGTCTTAGTCTGTCACCCAGGCCGGAGTGCAGTGGCACAATCATAGCTCACTGCAAATACGAACTCCTAGGCTCAAGGGATCCTCCCTCATACCTAGGACTACAGGCACATGCTCAAGGTAATTCTGTTTGCTTGTTTATCTTTTGTAGAGATATGTTGTCACTATGTTGTCTAGACTAGTCTTGAGCTCCTGGCCTCAGGTGATCCTTCCACCTGAGCCTCCCAAAGCACTGGGATTACAGGCACTAGCACTCCACCTGGCCTTGAACAATAACAGGCATTCCACTGATGCTTCTGTACTTCACTACCTCCAAGTATAAAATAGAAATAATAATCCCATCTCTATCTCACAGGTTTATTCCCAGATCAACTGAAACACATTGTAGTACATTATCGAAGTTTATACTTGGTAAATTGTAATACAGATTATTATTAATATTATTACAAAAGGGATGAAGAAAGAAAATATGAACTGTAATTTATTATCCCATTTAATCCTCCTAAGATCCTTTCAAGGTCAGGAGCATTCATTGATTGCATTAGCCTGTGCCTCCTTAGATACCTATAATACAATGAAATAAGTACTAGGACAAAGACATGTATAAAGTGCTTTAGGAATACAGACAAGGAAGCAATTAATCCCATCTGGGGAGTGGGAGTGTTAAAAAAGCCTATGGAGACTTGATATCTGAGCTGGGTTTTGAAGTGTGAATAGGAATTTACAGGAGAGAAGGGAGTGGGAAATTACTAGCAATAGGAAGATCATGTGACCTCTGAAGAATGAGGCAAGCATATATTTAATAAATACACAAGGCCAGGCGCAGTGGCTCATGCCTGTAATCCTGGCACTTTGGGAGGCCGAGGCGCGTGGATCGCGAGGTCAGGAGTTTGAGACCAGCCTGGCCAACATAGTGAAACCCCGTCTCTACTAAAAATACAAAAATTAGCCAGGTGTGGTGGCAGATGCCTGTAATCCCAGCTACTTGGGAGGCTGAGGCAGGAAAATCGTTTGAACCCGGGAGGCAGAGGTTGCAGTGAGCTGAGATCGTGCCATTGCACTTCAGCCAGGGCAACAGGGCGTGACTCTGTCTCAAATCAATCAATCAATCAATCAATTCACAAGAAAGCATTTATGAAGGTTTAGGCTGTGAAGGAACATTTACCTCAACTTTCAGGTGATATTGGGGGTTCAGTGAGTATGATGCTTCTTGAGTAGCTTTGGCCTGATAATGAAAAGGAGAGACTGGCAAAGTAGGATGAGACCACACTAGGAAGGGATTGGACTTGAT
Source organism: Rhinopithecus roxellana (assembly GCF_007565055.1). Lineage (NCBI taxonomy): Eukaryota > Metazoa > Chordata > Mammalia > Primates > Cercopithecidae > Rhinopithecus > Rhinopithecus roxellana. The sequence continues at coordinate 61,100,882 of NC_044558.1, read as the reverse complement.
CCTGTAATAGACTCAGTGACAAGACAATGGGACTTAGACTGACTTGACTGATTTGTCTTTGGATAGAACATACACTAAAATGGCAAGCAGGATTGTCTGGAAAGGGAAAAATGTAAAGGTAGACTATTTAGGCCAGTGGCAGTGGGGATGACAAGGAGGGGACAGGTGGGAAAGATATTTATTAAATCAATCAATGAAATGAAATGGATGTATTAAATGATTGGACCTCAGGGGTGAGAGAGAGAAGCATGGGAGTGTAGAATGCCTCAGCTTTCCCTCTTTCCCTTACACCTCAATTACTGAGCGAAACTCCTAAGTACTGATCTCTTGTGTGTGTCCACTTTTCTCCTTCCCCCTGTCACCACCCTTGTCTGATTCGGTAGTCCAACCCCAATGAAACTGTTCGCCCTCCCTTGCATTCTTTACTCTTCAAGTGATCTTTTAAAAATGCAATTATGGGCCGGGCGCGGTGGCTCACGCCTGTAATCCCAGCACTTTGGGAGGCCGAGGCGGGCAGATCACGAGGTCAGGAGATCGAGACCATCCTGGCTAACACTGTGAAACCCCGTCTCTACTAAAACTTCAAAAAATGAGCCAGGAGTGGGGGCGGGCGCCTGTAGTCACAGCTACTCGGGAGGCTGAGGCAGGAGAATGGTGTGAACCCAGGAGGCGGAGCTTGCAGTGAGCCGAGATTGCATCACTGCACTCCAGCCTGGGCAACAGAGCGAAACTCTGACTCAAAAAAAAAAAAAAAAAAATGCAATTTTGGCTGGGCGAGGTGGCTCATGCCTATAATCCCAGCACTTTGGGAGGCCGAGGCCTGTGGATCTCCTGTGGTCAAGAGTTCGAGACCAGCCTGGCCAACATGGTGAAAACCTGTCTCTACTAAAAATACAAAAAAATTAGCCAGGCGTGCTGGCGGGCGCCTGTAATCCCAGCTACTTGGGAAGCTGAGGCAGGAGAATTGGTTGAACCTGGGAGGCAGAGGTCGCAGTGAGCTGAGATCGTGCCATTGCACCCCAGCCTGGATGACAGAGCAAGACTCTGTCTCAAAAAATAAAAATAAAAATGCAATTATGGCTGGGCACAGTGGCTCACACTTGTAATCTCAGCACTTTGGGAGGCCAGGACAGGCAGATCACCTGAGGTCAGGAGTTCAAGACCAGCCTGGCCAACATGGCAAAACCCTGTCTCTACTAACAACACAAAAGTTAGGCCGGACACAGTGGCTCATGCTTGTATTCCCAGCACTTTGGGAGGCCGAGGTGGGTGGATCACGAGGTCAAGAGATTGAGACCATCCTGGCCAACATGGTAAAACCCTGTCTGTACTAAAATACAAAAAATTATCCAGGCGTAGCGGCATGCGCCTGTAGTCCCAGCTACTCGTGAGGCTGAGGCAGAAGAACTGCTTGAACCCAGGAGGCAAAGGTTGCAGTAACCCGAGATCGTGCCACTGCACTCTCCAGGGCGACAGAGTGAGACTCCATCTCAAAAAAAAAAATTGGGCCGGGCGCGGTGGCTCAAGCCTGTAATCCCAGCACTTTGGGAGGCCGAGACGGGCGGATCACAAGGTCAGGAGATCGAGACCATCCTGGCTAACATGGTGAAACCCCATCTCTACTAAAAAATACAAAAAAACTAGCCGGGCGAGGTGGCGGGCGCCTGTAGTCCCAGCTACTCGAGAGGCTGAGGCAGGAGAATGGCGTGAACCTGGGAGGCGGAGCTTGCAATGAGCTGAGATCCGGCCACTGCACTCCAGCCCGGGCGACAGAGCGAGACTCTGTCTCAAAAAAAAAAAAAAATTGGCTGGGTGTGGTGGTTCATGCCTGTAATCCTAGCACTTTGTGAGGCCAAGGTGGGCAGATCACCTGAGGTCAGGAGTTCGAGACCAGCCTGGCCAACATGGTGAAACCCCGTCTCTACTAAAAATACAAAACAGCCAGGTATGGTGGTGCGTGCTTGTAATCCCAGCTAGTCAGGAGGCTAAGGCAGGAGAATCGCTTGAACCTGGTAAGCGGAGGTTGCAATGAGCTGAGACTATGCCACTACACTCCAGCCTGGACAACAGAGTGAGACTCCGTCTCAAAAAAAAAAAAAAAATTGGCCGGGCGCGGTGGCTCAAGCCTGTAATCCCAGCACTTTGGGAGGCCGAGGCGGGCGGATCACAAGGTCAGGAGATCGAGACCATCCTGGCTAACACGGTGAAACCCCATCTCTACTAAAAAATAGCCGGGCGAGGTGGCGGGCCCCTGTAGTCCCAGCTACTCGGGAGGCTGAGGCAGGAGAATGGCATGAACCCGGGAGGCGGAGCTTGCAGTGAGCTGGGATCTGGCCACTGCACTCCAGCCTGGGTGACAGAGCGAGACTCCGTCTCAATAAAAAAAAAAAAAAAAAAAAAAAAAAAAAATTAAAAATTAAAGTGCAATTCTACCACAGAAATGATAACTATGTGAAGTAATGCATAGCTTAATTAATGAGCTAGATTTGGCCAGACATGCTGTGGCTCACGCCTGTAATCCCAGTGCTTTGGGAGGCTGAGATGACAGGATCACTAGAGGCCAGGAGTTCAACACCATCCTGGGCAATATATTGAGACCTCCTCACTACAAAAAACTGAAAAATTAGGCTCCTGTGCCTATGGAGTAGCCATTCATTTATTCCTTTACTTTCTTAATAAACTTGCTTTCATTTAAAACAAACAAACTAGCTGAATGTAGTGGGCTTGCCTGTAGTCCAGCTACTTAGAAGCCTGAGGCAGGAAGATCATTTGAGTCCAGGGGTTCAAGGCTGCAGTGAGCTATGATTGTACCACTGCACTTCAGCCTAAGTGACAGAGCAAGATCTTGTCTCAACAAAAAAAAAAAAAAAAAAAGAAAAGAAAAGAAAGAAAGAAAGAAAGAAAAGGAAAATAAAAAGAAGCTATATTTAATCATTCCATAATATATATACAGCCCGGGCACACACAGTAGCTCATGCCTGTAATCACTTTGGGAGGTTGAGGAAGGTGGATCACTTAAGGCCAGGAGTTTGAGAACAGCCTGGCCAACATGGTGAAGCCCTGTCTCTACTAAAAATACAAAAATTAGTCAGGCGTGGTGGCAAATGCCTATAACCCCAGCTACTCGGGAGGATGAGGCAGGAGAATTGCTTAAACTCGGAAGGCAGAGGTTGCAGTAACCCCCGATCGCGCCACTGCACTCCAGACTGGGCGACAGAGTGACTCTGTCTCAGAAACAAAACAAAACAAAAACCATAATATATACACATTATACTTCAAAACATCATGTTGTACATGATAAATACATACATGTTTATGTCAATTTTTTTTTTTGAGATGGAGTTTTGCTCTTTCGCCCAGGCTGGAGTGCAATGGTGTGATCTCGGCTCACTGCAACCTCCGCCTCCCAGGTTCAAGAGATTCTCCTGCCCCAGCCTCCAGAGTAGCCGGGATTACAGGCACCCGCCACCACACCTGGCTACTTTTTCTATTTTTAGTAGAGCCGGGCTTTCACCACGTTGGCCAGGCTGGTCTCAAAATTGGTGACCTCAGGTGATCTATCTGCCTTGACCTTCCAAAGTGCTAGGATTACAGACGCCACTGCGCCCGGCCAATTTTTAAAAATAAACTTGAAAAAAAAATGTTTAAAGTAAAAATGTTATTCTAATCATATATCTCCCTTACTTAAAATCCTTAATGACTTCAACTTGCCTTCTAATAAAGACCAAAATTCTGCCGTGCGCAGTGGCTCATGCCTGTGATCCCAACACTTTGGGAGGCTGAGGCGGGCGGATCACTTGAGGTCAGGAGTTCAAGACCAGCCTGGCCAACATGGTGAAACCCATCTCTACTAAAACTACAAAAAAATTAGCCGGGCATTGTGGTGTGTGCCTGTAATCCCAGCTACTCAGGAGGCTGAGAGAGGAGAACTGCTTGAACCTGGGAGGTGGCGGTTGCAGTGAGCCGAGATTGCGCCACCGCACTCCAGCCTGGGCAACAGAGCAAGACTCCATCTAAAAAAAAAAAAAAAAAAAAATCCTTCACAAGGCCCTCCTGGGCTGCTTTTGCTCGCCCCTCTAGCTGCACTGCCCAACCCTCGTTTGCAGTTCCTCCGCACACCTGGCTACCATTTCCACCTGGGGCCTTTACCCTTCCCTGTGACCCAGCACTCTCCCGAACTTCCAGTGCCTCTTCACCAGGATAAGTTCTACTCACCCTCTAGACAGCTTAAACTTAAACGCTGATGCCTAGATCCGTGCCTTTACTATAAACTCCCGCAGCACTGTGTTCTCTCCCTTTCATACTCCTGATTCATTTAGTCTTCCTGGTTCTTCCAGTCACTGTTACATAGCCTTCCACAAGTCAGCTGTGGCTTGACTCGCTCATCTATAAATGGAAATAATAATAACAACACTGTACTTTGGGAGGCCAAGGAGGGTGGATCACAAGGTCAGGAGTTCAAGACCAGCCTAGCCAACATGATGAAATCCTATCTCTACTAAAAATACAAAAATTAGCTGGGCGTGGTGGCATGTGCCTGTAGTCCCAGCTACTTGGGAGGCTGAGGCAGGAGAATTGCTTAACCTGGAAGGCAGAGGTTGCAGTGAGCCAAGATCATGTCACAGCACTCCAGCCTGGGTGACAGAGTGAGACTCCGTCTCAAAAATAAATAATAACAATAATAATACCTATTTCCTGGGGTTGTCAAGAGAAATAAATGAGTTATCCTTATAAAACATTTAGCACAGTTCCTGGCCTACCCTAAGCACTCTGCAATGCCTATTTTCCCTACTAGACTATGAACTTCCAGAGAAGACGGGATGGTACTCCTTCCATGTACTAGTCTTGCTTTTGCAGCTCCAACAAATAGCTGTGTAATGGAGGTGAGTTAAGTTCAGTAGGACGGTGTCCCAAATAATGGATGGGGGTTGGAGACGTTTTCTCTTACACCTCCCTCTACCCCAAATACCACCCACCCTTCCAATACCTCTCAATCTCCTTCCCCGCTGCACCTGCCCCAGGGAGAAGGCAGCAAAGGAAAAGGTGCAGGGGGGCGGTGGGGGGCGTCTGGGGGCGGGGTCGCGGGTTCCTAACTCCCTTTCTTCCCAAACTGTAGCTCCCAGGGTAGGGAGGGATCCTGGGGCTGCACTTGTAACCGGAGAAGCTTGAGAGCTTTGAGAGCTGGTGCCAGAAAGCTTGGGTTCGACTCCTGGCTCTGCCACTTAGGAGAGATGCACTCTCCGGTTATTTAATCTCTCGCATCTGGCGAGACCCGCGGTCTGGGTGCTTCCGAGGTGCGGGAGAGGTCAGGCTGGAACGCGCCTGTTATCCCGCGCGGGGGCAGCAAGCGGGGGCGCCCCCCTCCCACCTGCTCCCCGGCGCCCTGGCACCAATGATGGGGTTGGTGCTAATAGGTGTTTGCGGGTGACCTCCCGAGGGCGCCAGTGCCCCATCGGCCCCCACCTCCCCAGGGGCGGCCGCCTGAATCGATGTCCCGACTGTCATCGTTGATCCCTGGACACGGGCGTCCTGGGGCAGGGAGGCTCGGTTTGGTCCCTGGCTGCCACCCGTCTGGCCACAGCCCGATGCGTGTCTTCATTCTCTCGCCTTCGCTGGGTTCCGCCTCCCATGGCCTTCTCACTTGCCTTCTGGAGGTTTGGCTCCCTACCTCCCATCCGGGATTATCGTTCCCCCTGTGAATTACACCAAGAAGCTTTGAGCCCTTCTGCTTTCTAGGCTGTGCGCTAAGCCCAGGGGCGGAAAGGGGGCGACGCGGGGTGCAAGGCCAGGGCCTGCAGCACAGAGTGCGGAAGTTGGGACTGTGTTCTGGGGGTCTAGGGAGGGAGGGCCCACCTCTGGCTGGGACTCAAGACTGTCAAAGAAGAGACCTCTGAGTTGAGCTTTGAAGGATGAATAGGACCCCAACAGGCAGGAAGCTGGGGACTGAAGTTGGCAGGAAGTGCTGAGAGAAATGGGGAAGTCAGTCCAGCCTGACTGGAGTGAGAGGATCTTTTGGTTGGGGGGCAGGTAAGGCTGGAAGGATTCTTTTTTTTTTTTTTTTTTTTTTTTTTTTTGAGACAGAGTCTTGCTCTGTTGCCCAGCCTGGAGTACAGTGGTGAGATCTCAGTTTTCTGGAACCTCCACCTCCCAGGTTCAAGCAATTTTCCCACCTCAGCCTCCTGAGTAGTTGAGATTACAGGCGCGCACCATCACGCCCAGCTAATTTTTGTATTTTTAGTAGAAATGGACTTTCACCATGTTGACCAGGCTGGTCTCAAACTCCTGACCTCAGGTGATCCTCCCACCTCGGCCTCCCAAAGTGCTGGGATTACAGGCCTGAGCCACCACAGCCCACCAGCTGGAAGGACTTTTGAGAGCAGAGCTGAGGTACCTTGAATGCCAGGCCAGATGAATTCAGTGTAATTCCTGAGGCGCTAGTGAGCCATTGAAGGTTTTCTTCCTATTTCTCTAAGAGAAGCGGTAAGCATAGCGGGTAAACACACAGGTCTGGAGTTATTTTGGCCCTGGGTGAAGGTCTAATTCCACCACTTATGACCTGTGTAGTGGGCAACTTAACTTCTCTGTCCCTCCATTTCCACATCTATTAAATGGGGATGATAATAATAGTGTAAAGCACTGTTGGGAGCAATAAATGAGAGAGTGTTTGTAAAACTCTTAGCATAGTGCCTGCCACATCGTAACTCCATGAGTATTACTTATAATTATTTTGCATCCCTCTGTCTTCCTCTCTGTAGAAAGTAAAAAGTTCCTCTTCAAAGTTTCCCTTCTTGTTAAAAAAATAAATCATAAGTGTTAGAAATAATAGTTTCTTTTAAAGACTAACTTCCTTTAAGCCTCCTTACTTTATGGTAATAACTCTTTGTTGGGCCCTATGCTATCCGATGTAGCTGTTAAACATGCTCACAGGCATATAGTACATTCTATGTCCTTGTACTTTAACCAAAATTTTGTGCTGGATGTGCTCACAGGCAGGTACCAGCTCGTAGCCTATGCTCCTTCCCTATTTGGCATAAGCAACTTCCTCTTTTCCTTTATCCTTCCATTACTTTTACCTATTTAGAAAAGTTTTAAACTGTTAGCCAATCAGGTTTTAAATTGTGCAATCTGGCTCCAGCCAATGGAGACAGGACACAGTAGCAGGAAAAAACTGCATAAGGAATAAAAATTGCTTCCCTCCTTTGTTCAAATGTGCTCTCGCCATTGTTCCACCTGTGATGAGCACCCTTTCTGCAGAAAGTAAAAATGGCTTTGCTAAGAGACTTCAATTTATGTTTAAGTGCTATTTCTTTGTGGCACCAGGGAACAAGGATTTTATTTCTAAATAAGCATTTACATATAACACTCTCTGTTTCTTTCCTCTTTCTTTTGATGTTCTCTCTTTCTCTTATAAAAAAAAAAAAATCAAAAACAATGTTTCCCTGCCCCATGCCTAGGAATCACCCTCTCACACTAAATAAAGTATTGAACTAAATCAAACTGTAATAGACAAAGCAAGACTCTGTTTCAAAAAATACAAAACAAACCACTGACAAAACAACAATAACAACAAAACTCTAATAGGAACAAATAGAAACAAGTCCCCCTTTAGAAACACACCTGTGTCTCTCCTGGGTGTCCAGGCTCTGGGGAGCCCTGCTTGGAGGAGGGGGTGTAGTTACTGACATGCTGAACTCATCTCTGCTAAAGTCCAACCTCTTTAAGAACAGAGACCGCCGGGAGCGATGGCTTATGTGTGTAATCCCAACAATTTATGAGGCCGAGGCAGGTGGATCACCTGAGGTCGGGAGTTTGAGACCAGCCTGACCAACATGGAGAAACCCTGTCTCTACTAAAAATATAAAATTAGCTGGGGGTGGTGGTGAATGCCTGTAATCCCAGCTACTCAGGAGGCAGGAGAATCGCTTGCACCCAGGAGGCAGAGGTTGCGGTGAGCCGAGATTGCGTCATTGCACTCCAGCCTGAGCAACAAGAGCAAAACTCCATCTCAAAAAGTAAAATAACAAAAATAGAGACCATAGGCCAGGCACGGTGGCTCACACCTGTTATCTCAGCACTTTGGGAGGCCGAGGTGGGCAGATTACCTGAGGTCAGGAGCTCGAGACCAGCCTGGCCAACATGGCGAAACTCCGTCTCTACTAAAAACACAAAAATTAGCTGGGCATGGTGGCATAAGCCTGTAATCCTAGCTACTCGGGAGGCTGAGGCAGAAGAATCGCTTGGACCCGGGGGCCAGAGGTTGCAGTGAGCCGAGATCCCCCACTGAACTTCAGCCTGGATGACAGACAAGACTCCGTCTCAAAACAAAACAAAACAAAACAAAACAAAACAAAACAGAGACGGTAGCTTATTCACTCCAGCCTGTCCCCTGCCTAACAATGTGTCTGATTCAGAGTCCCTGTTCTACACCAGTGCTTCTCAAACCTTAGCGTGCATCAGAATCCCCTGGAGAGCTTGGTAACATACAGATTGCTGGGGCCCATCATGGAGTTCCTCATTCCATCTGTCTTCCATGGGCCTCTAGGAATTTCAAACGCATTCCTAGATGATGCTGATGCTGCAGATCTGGGAACCACATTTGGAACCACCGTTCTATAACAACATGTTGAATGGCTGTATCTAAGACGGTAAAGTAGCCTCACCGACCCCTTCCCAAACTCAGCTGGTCATCAGCATTGAAAATACAGGTCCAAAGCTGAGAATCACAAGGTGTAGCCTAAGGGATTTTCCAAAAATCATCTTCCCAGGTGTTATGTGCAAATAGGTTTGGCATTCTACTGCCACACACAGTCCTGTACTCTGCCCACCTCAGCTAACTCCTGCCTCAAGCAAAGGCCACTGCCTGTCTGCACTTTATTCAGGACACACTTTGCTGCTCTGGGTTCAAGATGGCTGGAACTATAGAGGAATGGGCAGCCAAGAGTGAGAGGAAAGTAGCTGGTTCTAAAAAGCAGACCAGAGATTTATATAAATTGTAACAAGTGCCACTTCTAACTGTTAACTCTGAAAGACAAGCTAGGAGTTAGTTCTCCCGAGTCTGACCTGGAGTCAAATTCAGCTCTCTTCCTATTCAACTTCCCTCCGTTTCTGTTACACTCTGCTTCTCTTACCTCCAGTGTGAAATGAAAATAACATAACCTACTTCACAGGGTTGAGCTGAAGATTAAATAAGAGGTTATGGGCCAGGCACGGTGGCTCACGCCTATAATCCCGGCACTTTGGGAGGCCGAGGCAGGCAGATCACCTGAGGTCGGGGGTTCGAGACCAGCCTGACCACCATGGAGAACTCCTGTCTCGACTAAAAATACAAAATTAACCAGGCATGGTAGCGCATGCCTGTAATCCCAGCTACTCAGGAGACTGAGGCAGGAGAATCACTTGAACCCATGAGGCAGAGGTTGCGGTGAGCTGAGATCACGGCACTGCACTCAGGAGAATTGCTTGAGCCTGGGAGGCAGAAGTTCCAGTAAGCTGAGATTGCGCCACTGCCCTCCAGCTTGGGCGACAGAGCGAGACTCCACCTCAAATAAATAAATAAATAAACAAACAAATAAAAAATAGCAAAGTGACTGGGGAAAGGAACTTGGCATCCATAATCTTTTTTTTCTTTTCTTTTTTTTTTTTTTTTTTGAGATGGAGTCTTGCTCCATCACCCAGGCTGTGGTGCGATCTCAGCTCACCTCAACCTCCGCCTCCCGGGTTCAAGCGATTCTCCGGCCTCAGCCTACCAAGTAGCTAGGATTACAGGCATACACCACCACGCCCAGCTAATTTTTGTATTTTTAGTAGAGACGGGGTTTCATGATGTTGGCCAGGCTGGTCTCAAACTCCTGACCTCGTGATTCGCCTGCCTCGGCCTCCCAAAGTGCTGGGATTACAGGCATGAGCCACCACACCCAGCCGTCACTTTGCTATTTACCAAAACTTCCATACATATTTAATTGGGTTTTCACAACAGTCATGAGGAGTAAGAAAGACATTATGATTCACTCTCATTTTGCCATTGAGAAAGCTGAGTCTCAGACAGGTTAAGTGACTTGCCTAGATGGGTGGATCATCTGAGGTCAGGAGTTCGAGACCAGCCTGACCAACATGGTGACACTCCATCACTACTAAAAATACAAAATTAGCTGCGCATGAAGGCGGGCACCTGTAACCCCAGCTACTTGGGAGGCTGAGGCAAGAGAATCGCTTGAAACTGGGAGGCAGAGGTTGCAGTGAGTCAAGGTCCTGACACTGCACTCCAGAGCAAGACTCTGTCTCAAAAAAAAAAAAAAAAAATTACTTGCCTAGAGGTCAAATGACTCTTTTTTTTTTTTTTGGACAGAGTCTCACTCTGTTGCTCAGGCTGGAGTGCAGTGGCGCAATCTCAGCTCACTGCAATCTCCGCCTCCTAGGTTCAAGTGATTTTCCTGCCTCAGCCCCCTGAGTAACTGGGATTACAGGCGCCCACCACTACGCCCAGCTAATTTTTTGTATTTTTAGTAAAGATGGGGTTTCACCATGTTGGCCAGGCTTGTCTCAAACTCCTAACCTTGTGATTCGCCCGCCTCAGCCTCCCAAAGTGCTGGCGTTACAGGCGTGAGCCACTGCGCCCAGCCGAGGTTAAATAACTCTTAACCTAGAGGTTAAATGACCTGCACAGTCTGGGTATGTAGGGGAAGGGGCTTTAAGCAGAGCTGGTTGCTCCTCTCCACTCATCCCTGTATTTGTTCTTTTGACATCTCCTTCCCATAGGTCATTTTTTTATGGGCATATCTTACCTGAATCTAAATGGTAAGGAAATAAGGTGAGGGTTCCCTGCCCGTATTGGAGACAGCCCTGTTCTGCTGCCCCCTCCTCCGAGCCCTGTCTGCTTCCTCCCTATTTAAGCCCCTGTGGTCCCTTTGACAAACATCTATCTTGAATTCAAATTCTGGCGCAACATCTGTAGCTGTGTGAATTTTATTAGGTCTCTTCCTCTTTCTAGGCCTCATCTGTGACATAAGAAGAATATAGATCTGTGGTTCCCAAACTGTAGTAACCTTGGAGTGAACATGAGAGACTCAACCCCTGGCCTCCACAAAGACTGAGTAGCTCATCTGTGTGTAACTGACTGTGTAACTGTGTGATTGCTGGGAGATGAGATCCAAATGAGCTTTCATGATGCGATCCAGAACTCAATCATTCTGTATTTTCTCAGTTAAAAGATAACAAAAGTACAACTATTGCCATATGGTCATGGTCAGGGAAATTTTTTTGGAAATAGAAAGGTTAGGCTGGGTTCTGTAAGTTACCTAGAATAATTAAAAATGAAAAATAAACAAAAAATTTAAAAGGTTGCGCCAGGCATGGTGGCTCACGCCTGTAATCCCAGCGCTTTCAGAGGCTGAGGCAGGAGGATTGCTTGAGGCCAGGTGTTCCATGGCAACACAGTGAGACCCCATCACTGCAAAAAAAAAAATTAAAATTATTATTATGAATTATTATTATTGAGACAGATTCTTGCTCTGTCACCCAGGTTGAAGTGCAATGGCGGTATCTCAGCTCACTGCAACCCCTGCCTCCCGGGTTCAAGCGATTCTCCTGCCTCAGCCTCCTGAGGAGCTGGGATTACAGGCGAGTGCTACCATGCCCAGCAAATTTTGTGTTTTTAGTAGAGATGGATTTCACCATGTTGACCAAGCTGGTCTGGAACTCCTCAGCTCAAGCGATCCGCCCGCCTCAGCCTCCCAAAGTGCTGGGATTACAGGAGTGAGCCACTGCTCCCCACTTAAGTTAAAAAAATAAAAGAATAAAAAGGTTGGAAGCCTCTGGTGTAGATACTCTCTAAAGGCCTTATCAGCCACATGGGAGAAAGGGCTTTGGGCCACCAGGGGGCGCTGCAGCCCTTGTGCAACGTGGAAGCTGAGGCCCATGGTAAGCAGGCTGCCTAAACGGAAAGAGGGGTGGGGTCAAGGTTCATGGCCCAGGCTGTATAGACCACAGTTGAGACCTGTTAGACCTAAGCACTCTGTAAGAGAGGTGTCTCTCCAGAGCTGGAGGAGGTAAGGGGCCCCGGGTGGGGTGACCTGTCCTAGGTCCGAAGCACTGGACTCCCACCTGCATGGGGGCCCCTGTGGCAGCCGGTGGTCATTCCTGTCTGGTTGAACCTTGGAGGCATAGAAACAGAGAATTTCTCAAATTCCACTTCAGCTATCCTCAGACAAGAAGGGACTGAGAGGAGGAAAGGTTCCTAACAGGGCAGGATGGCCATCCCAAGTGGCTTCCCATGAACTTCGCGAGTGCAGGGAATGGATGGAGACCTATGGAGTCAGGGAAGCTGTTCTGAAGGTGGAGCTGGGGACAGTCAGAGGAGAGAAGGAAGATCGTGCCAGGCAGGAAGGTCTGTCTAGAAAGGTAATAATTCTGAGATCTTTGCTGACATGCAGGGCCTGCGTTGCCCAACAGTAGAAGGCAGCAGCTTCTACTGCTCCAGAAGGGAGGACTGGAACACCAGAACCCTCCTTCCATTCCCTTCCCTCCCCTGCTGAACCCTGGGCAGAGCTCCACCAAGCTCTGCTGCTCCAGCCAGGGCTTTCTCCCTGGGAGGGGCCAGAGAGCCTCAAAGGGAGAAGGCATCTCACACCTACCCACTGCCAGAGGCTGAGGCCTTCTCCATTCATAAACCATCAGGATCCAGAAAACTTTCTGACCCAACCCAAAGATACACTCAGACAGAGGGATGCCCACCATGATGGGGCACAGGGACTCTACCCTCCCCTGGGAGAGACAGACAGACACACACACACACAAACACACACACACACATACACACGCTCAGGGCTGATTTTACAAGAACAAATGAAGTAGGATCCAGGGCCTCTGGCCTCCCAGCTTCTCAGGCCAGAGCACTGGATTCTGCCTGCCTCACTCCTACTCTAGAGGTGCCACCTTTCCCCTTCCCAGCCAAGCTCCACTCATCTGCTCTTCCCTTCTCATGGACCCCAGCTGGCTCTGAGCTGCTAATTCTTTCCCACAACCCCTCTGCCCTATCTGCCCCTCCCCGCCTTGCCTGGGCTCTGGGCACCATCCCTGTCCCTCAGGCTGAGTGCCTCCCAGGACTCTTCCTCCCACCCTCCCACACCTCTGATTCTCCTACAATGCCTGTCTGAGGTTTGCCAAGTGAGTGCTTCTCAGCAGAGAAGGCCAGAAGGAGAGGCAGGCAAAAGAGCAGGGCCATTCATGTTGGCAAGGCTTCCTGGGTGGCAGAGGACAGCAGGACAGGCAGGCAGGCCAGCCACTCTGGAGAGGGTGCACACATACAACCTACCCCCTTCTCAATAGGACAGTCCCCCAAGCTTGGAATTTTGGCTCCAGCATCCACCCCCACACACCCACACACACCCAGCCTCCTCTGTTTCTCCGGGGCCCCAGGGCCTGCTTCCTTACTGCCTACCAAGCTTTTCCCATCTGCTTTCCCTGGGAAACCCTCAGTCAGGGAACGCAGAGGAACTGACTTCCTCCAAATTTGAAGTATCTTCCAGCCTTCTAGAGACAGGCCGTATGAAACCTGGTGCGGCTGCCCCATTTACAGCCCGAGTCCTGCTCCTCCCTCCTATCTCATTCCTCCTGCTCCCCCGTGCCTCCCTCCTGCCTCTGTGAAGCCTTCAAGGCTGGGAGGGAGGTCAGAATGGAGCCCATCCTGGCAAAATGAGAAAAGATTAGAGCAATACATTTGCTGTCAATGGCAATAAGCCTGCCTGAGCAGGGGAGGAGGAATATTTGATTTCAGACTCTCTGGGGGTCTTGATGGAAGAGCACTGGCAGCCTGCAGCCCCAGGCCTGACAGAGTGAGGAGGGCTGGTCCCAGGCCCTGCCACCTGGGGACCCTGGTGTCTCAACCCTTCCATTTCTATATCGACCCCATCCTCTGCAGTCACCAGCAGGACCCAAGCTCCCTCCTCCTCCCCTCCCCTCCTTTCTCCCTCTTGACTGCCACACTTGTTTCCCCGCAGCAGTTTTTCTACCCAGTGCGGGGTGATGGAGCAGAAGGAACACTGCTCTGGGGGCTGGAGAGAAGGCCTGGGTTCTAACCCCCCTACCGCTTCCGAGTGCAGGGATTTCGTGCAAGTCACTGAGCCTCTCTAAGCTTTGGGTCAGTGGGGGCGAGGGACAGAACAAGGGCATTCGGCATCCCTAGACCCTAGCGGATGCTCAGCCACTCGCTGCTTCACTGGTCTTGGGCAACATCATTTAACCTCTCCGAGCTCTGGTGTATTCATCTATAAAATGTGGGTGACTCAAATATAAGGCCTGTGTCCTAAGGTGATAGTGAGTATCAACAAAACCGGAGATAGGAAAGTTGTAAACGATTGTGCCGATAGCATTGTCCTGTTACAAGACAATGGGATTCCTGGTGTGTTCCCTGGCTGAAGGCTGGGCCTGGACATGGCTCCACAGGGTTCCTTCTTGTCTTAGGATCCCAGTTCTGGGCCCTGCCCTCCAGAAGTGGGGTGAGGGCACAGTCTGTCTAGGAAAGGAGATAAGGCAATTTCTTGGACAAACAAAATCCTGAACTGAGAGGAGTATCTGTCAATTCTCCTCAGACCAATGCGGAACGACATTCTGGAAGGGGAGGTTTGAGAGGCAGTTGGTCAATAGTATCTCCCTCCTAACTCCTCCTACCCTCATGTCCCCCTGTGAATGGTGCCCCCCGGAGTGGTGCAGGGTGGCAGGCCTGCCTGGATGCAGAACGAGACAACTTCCACCCAGCCTCCAGTGAGTGGACATCTCCATCAGGGAGAGGAGACAGTGGAGGGAGGCTAGGGGATGGATTAATATTTATTACCAGGCTGCCATGTGCCAAGCACCATGCAGATATAGGAAGTGTTTTTCATATATCCAGCCCATACTACAGCCTGAGAGGTAGGTATAGTTGATGTGGCCATTGAATAATTGCCCGTTGTTACCAGCTGGAAGGAACTGAGACACAGGTTGGATGGATCCCATCACTCCACATTGCCTCCTATTGGAGCAGAGGGTTGGAGGCCTCAGCCCCAGGCCTGTCTCCCCATGCCTGAGCTAGAAACTGGACAGATCTTTAAATTGCTCTAAACCATAGTTTTCTCATCTGTTAAAGAGGATGGCACAGAGAATGCTCTGGAAAGTATAGAGTCATGCACAAACTTACAATGCATTATACCTTCATATGCTTCTTTTCTGGTTCCAACCTCATCTCTCACTGCTCTCCTGCTTGGCCTTCCCTTTGGCTAGATCTCCTCACTTCATTTTTCACATGAACCATCAGGCTGACTCATGTCTTCCCCTTCCTCGTCTGCCTATCCAGATCTGTTTGATTTCCTGGATTTGAGGTCCCTTCCTCCATGAAGCCTTCCCTCCCACTCTGACCCACAGTGGCAGTAAGCACAGGCTTTCTTGACTTACCATTCACTTTTTTTTTTTGAGACAGATCTCGCTCTGTTGCCCAGGCTGGAGTGCAGTGGCATGATCTCGGCTCACTGCAGCCTCCGCCTCCTGGTTTCAAGTGATTTTCCTGTCTCAGCCTTCCAAGTAGCTGGGATTACAGGCACCTGCCACCATGCCCAGCTAATTTTTTTGTATTTTTAGTAGACACGGGTTTTCACCACGTTGTCCAGGCTGGTCTCAAACTCCTGACCTTAAGTGATCTGCCTGCCTTGGCCTCCTAAAGTGCTGGGATCATAGGCATGAGCCACTTTTTATGAATGTGTTTTAATCTCTTTTTTTTTTTTTTTTTTTTTTTTTTTTTTTTTTTTTTTTTTTTTTTTTTTTGAGACGGAGTCTCGCTCTGTCACCCAGGCTGGAGTGCAGTGGCTAGATCTCAGCTCACTGCAAGCTCCGCCTCCCGGGTTCACGCCATTCTCCTGCCTCAGCCTCCCGAGTAGCTGGGACTACAGGCGCCGCCACCTCGCCCGGCTAGTTTTTTTTTTGTATTTTTAGTAGAGACGGGGTTTCACCGTGTTAGCCAGGATGGTCTCGATCTCCTGACCTTGTGATCCGCCCGTCTCGGCCTCCCAAAGTGCTGGGATTACAGGCTTGAGCCACCGCGCCCGGCCTAATGTGTTTTAATCTCTTAACTAGAGTCCCTAGCTGATTCTCTGAGGGCACAGACTATGTCTTTTGCCTCTTCATAACCTTGGGGCTTACATAACTGGCACAAATTAGATACTAGGATGAAGTTTGCAGCTAGTGATGATGATTGTGGTCATGATGCTCATGATAGAATCCATATTTGAGTATGAAGTAGTGGTGGTGATGGCTGTGATGGCAGTTTTGTTGGTGAGTTTGAGAGCATGGTAGTGTTGGGAGTGGTGATGGTGATACTGATGATATGAACTGGAAGATGGCCGTGGTGATGGTGGCTGTATCAGTTACCTATTGCTGCATAACAAATTACCCCCAAAACTTAGGAGCTCAAAACAGCATATATTTATTGCTTCACAGTTTACATAGGTTAGAAATTGGTGCATGGCTTAGGGCTGGGTGCCTCTGGCTCAGGGGCTCTCACAAAGCTGCTATCAAGGTGTCAGCAGGGGCTGCAGCCTCATCTGTTGTCTCAACTGGAAGCAGCCTTCTTCCAAGTTCACACACATGATTATTGGCAGGATTCAGTTCATTTGAGGCTCTTGGACCTTGATGAGTGTTGGCCTGGGGTCTTCCTCAGTTCCTTGCCATGTGGGCTTCTCCATGGGGTAGCTGACAACATGGCAGCTGACTTTCCTCAGTGCAAGTGAGAGAGTAACCAAGATGGAAGCCACAGTGTTTTTGTAGCCTAATAATGAAGTGACATCCCATCACCTCTGCTGAAGTCTATTCACTAGAAGTGAGTCATTAAATACAACCCACACTCAAAGGGATAGGATTGCATGAATGCAACGCAATGAAGGGCATGAATGCCAGGAGGCAGGGGTCACTGGGAGCCATCTTAGAGGCTGCCTACCACAATGGCGATGGTGGTGATGACGACGGTAGAGAAGTTGGAGAGTGGTGATTAGATCAGGGATGCTAAGGTATTTGAGAGTGAAAGCACTGGTAGCCTATCAGAATTGAAAAGTGGTTCCTTCACACTGGATCTGAGCAGGGTATTCAGTTGGCCCAAGCCAGATGTACGAGACCCACTTTCCCCCACAATGTTCTAGTCCCATTCTAGGTCCAGGCCCACATCCATTCCCCTAGAGTCCTCGCTACCCATTGCTTTCTCTGGCAACCACTCTCACTCCAGGCTGCTCTTCTCCTTTACACAATTAATGAGCTAAGTAATGGCCAAATGGAGAGCAATTACCTCCAGCAGTCCAAGGGGGGATGGGGAAAGAGTGGTCAGAGGCCCAGGGGGGATGAAGAGGTGCTGCCAGTTTGGGGGCTGGTCTGTGGTTCTTTCAACTTGGATAAAGCCATCTACCCTATTCTATACTGAACCCCATGTCCTCGGTCTACCACAATGCTGTAGACACCGCCCACCCCACCATCACTTTATCTTCCCTCTCTCAGTCCTTTACATAGGGTTTAGATCAGAGCTTCACTGAGCCAAAGGGAGCCCATCCACTCTAGCCCCAGCTTCTATATCCTACCTCTAATCTCTCCCTACTTTTGATGATCTCCTATTTCTTGAAATTCCCCAACACCACTGCTGGTTTTTGTTGTTGTTGTTGTTGTTTGTTTGTTTTTTGAGACAGAGTCTCGCTGTATTGCCTAGGCTGAGGCTGGAGTGCAGTGGTGTGATCTTGGGTCACTGCAACCTTCGTCTCCTGGATTCAAGCGATTCTTCTGCCTCAGCCTCCTGAGTACCTGGGATTACAGGGACCCACCACCACGCCCAGCTAATTTTTGTATTTTTGGTAGAGACAGGGTTTCACCATGTTGGCCAAGCTGGTCTCAAACTCCTGACTTCAAGCGATCTGCCTGCCTCAGCCTCCCAAAGTGCTGGGATTACAGGCATGAGCCACTGGGCCTGGCCCACCCCTGTTTTTGATAAGCACAGAAAGCGGTCTTTTCTTTTCTTTTCTCTTCTCTTCTCTTTTCTTTCCTTTTCCTTTTTTTTTTTTTTAGATGGAGTTTCACTCTTCTTGCCCAGGCTGGAGTGCAGTGTTGCAATCTTGGCTCTCCGCAACCTCTGCCCCCAGGGTTCTAGCAATTCTCCTACCTCAGCCTCCTGACTAGCTGGGATTACAGGCACCCGCCACCACGCCCGGCTAATTTTTTTGTATTTTTACTAGAGACAGGGTTTCACCACGTTGGCTAGGTTGGTCTCCAACTCCCGACCTCAGGAGATTCGCCTGCCTCGGCCTCCCAAAGTGCGGGGATTACAGGCGTGAGCCACCATGCGCAGCCAGGGCTCATCTTTTCTGAAGGCTTATCCCTGCAATGATCACCACGAGCCCCTAATAAGACCCCAGTGCCAGGACTTTTAGGCCTGGCAAGCCATAATAAGGACTAATTATGTAGAAAAATCTCTTCAGGCAGCCAGGTGATAATGGGTAATACGGGGGCCAAGTTCTCTTGCAGTAGAGTCACTGGGGGAAAAGATATTAGACAAGGAGTCAAGAGAACAGGATTCTAATCCCAGTTTGGTCACTAATCATGCTTGTGATGCTCTCTGGCCTCAGTATCCCTGTCTGTTAAATGATAAAGGTGAAAGATGGATTAGACCATTTCTTTCTATCTTTTTTTTTTTTTTTTAGACGTAGTCTCGCTCTGTCACCCAGGCTGGAGTGCACTGGTGTGATCTCGGCTCACTTCAAGCTCCGCCTCCCGGGTTCACACCATTCTCCTGCCTCAGCCTCCCGAGTAGCTGGGACTACAGGCGCCTGCCACCACGCCCGGCTAATTTTTTGTATTTTTAGTAGAGACGAGGTTTCACCATGTTAGCCAGGATGGTCTCGGTCTCCTGACCTCATGATCCGCCCACCTTGGCCTCCCAAAGTGATGGGATTACAGGAGTGAGCCACTGCGCCCGGCCTGGATTAGACCATTTCTAAAGACCCTGCCAGTTCCATAAACACATGCCTGTAATCCCAGCTACTCAGGAGGCTGAGGTGAGAGGATTCTTTGAGCCCAGGAGTTCAAGTCCAGCCTGGGCAACATAGAGAGACCCTGTCTCAAATACATACATAAATAAAGGGAGGAAGGAAAAAAGGTTAATACTTACATAGATAACCTTGCAATTTATACCAATTTTTTTTGTTTGTTTGTTTTGTTTTTGAGATGGAGATTCGCTCTGTTGCCCAGGCTGGAGTGCAGTGGTGCGATCTTGGCTCACTGCAGCTTCCACCTCCCAAGTTCAAGTGATTCTCCTGCCTCAGCCTTCTGAGTAGCAGGAATTTACAGGCACGCACCACCACACCCAGCTAATTTTTGTATTTTTAATAGAGACAGGGTTTCACCATGTTGGTCAGGCTGGTCTCAAACTCCTGACCTCAAGTGATCCTCCTTCCTCGGCCTCCCAAAGTGCTGGGATTATAGGCATAAGCCACCGTGCCTGACTAAAAATTTTAAGACAAATATTATACTAGAAAAAAAAAAATAGGTCGGGCATGATGGCTCATGCCTATAATCCCAACACTTTACGAAGCCAAGGCAGGCAGATCACTTGAGCTCAGGAGTTCAATACCAGCCTAGACAACAGGGCAAAAGCCCATCTCTACAAAAAATACAAAAATTAACAGGGTGTGGTGGCATGTGCTTGTAGTTCCAGCCACTCAGGAGGCTGAGATGAAAGGATCACCTGAGCCTGGCAGGTTGAGGCTGTAGTGAACCATGATTGTGCCCCTGCACTCCAGCCTGTGTGTCAGTGTGAGATTCTATCTCACAAGAAAAAAAAAAAAGGAAAAAAGAAAGAAAAAGAAAAAAATAAACTTCTATTATTCTGTTTCCCAGGAAAAGGGTGGAGGTTGAGAGAAGGTGCTAGCTACACTAGAAGGCTGAGGGCCGCATGGTTGAGATAGTAGTTTCTGTTTGCAAAGGAGAGTCAAGCCTAGTCACAATAGGGTGCCTTTTTTTCTGTGTATTGTAGGAACCTAGGGCCACCCCAACCTTCTTTTTCTGCACCTGGCCAGGCCCCAGGTACGTGAACTTACAATTGCCAGCTTCCCCTCACACTCATCAATGCGTCCAGTCAGCCACCATCTGCAATTCCCCCTAAGATATCCCTTTGTTTCATCAACTGCTAAGACCTACAGCCCAGGTGTGTCCCAGGAGACATCCTAACACACCCAGATGGTTCCCACCTAGCTCAGGCCTTCACCACCTTCCTCCTGGGCCTCTGTAACTATTCCCTTGCCTCCCACCCTCTTGGCCTAAGGGACATTCCTCCCCTCCTGTTTTTCTCCCATGTCTTTGGTCAATCTTTCTCAGGTCCCTTTGTCTTTCAGCCTCTTACCTGCCTCCCCTTTCTGTTTACCCCTTAAATTTGGATGAAGCCCTGATGGTTTCCTCCTTGGCCATCTTGTAATAGTAACATAACAAAAGCAGAAACAACTAGGACTTAATGGCGCTTATAAGGTACAAAGGACTTCACATGTGTTTTCATTTGATTCTATGAGGTAAGCTATTATCCCCCATTTAATAGAAGTCAATGTTGCCTTCATGGAGTGTCTGAAAACTGTCATTTCCTTTTTATTTCCATTGCCACTGCCCTAATTCTAGCTCTTAATACTGCGTCTTAGACCCTTGCTTCAGCGCCCTAGCTGACAATATTGTAGGTCTTAGTGGTTGATGAGAAGGAAGGGATGTAGTTCCAGTTAACCAATTGACCAAGGGCTTTCGACTTAAGTGAACCAGACCAGGCTCCACTCAGAACAGTGGTTACGTGGTGGGCTGTGCTGTAAAGATAAGGTACTCAAAACTAGAATTATTTGGATAAAAGATTAGGGTCACATGCACACAAAACTAAAACCTATGATTGGTCTGAGCATAAAGAGGACAATTTCTGATGAAATAGGTGAACAGCTGCATAATGAACTCCCTGAGAGTCTCCTTGGAAGCCCCACCCTGCCAGGATTTGTGTGCCCGGTTCCCAAACCATCTCCAATCAACCCCTTCTGCAGCCTCAGCCTGTTGGAGAAGGTAAACCTGTATGCCCTAGTTTAAGTCACAAAAAAGTCCTATCTCTGAAAAGAAAAAAGAATAAAAATAAAGAACGTAATATTAGAAATATTAAACAGAGAGGGCCGGGCGCGGTGGCTCACGCCTGTAATCCCAGCACTTTGGGAGCCTGAGGCAGGTGGATCACGAGGTCAGGAGTTCAAGACCAGCCTGGCCAACATGGTGAAACCCTGTCTCTACTTAAAATACAAAAATTAGCTGGGCGTGGAGGTGCACGCCTATAATCCCAAGTACTCTGGAGGCTGAGACAGGAGAATCGCTTGGACCCGGGAGGTGGAGGTTGCAGTGAGCCGAGATCACGCTACTGCACTCCAGCCTGGGTGACAGGGTGAGACTTCATTTCAAAAAAAAAAAAAAAAAAAAAAAAGAGGCCGGGCGCGGTGGCTCAAGCCCTCAAGCCTGTAATCCCAGCACTTTGGGAGGCCGAGACGGGCGGATCACGAGGTCAGGAGATCGAGACCATCCTGGCTAACACGGTGAAACCCCGTCTCTACAAAAAAAAATACAAAAAACTAGCGGGGCGACGTGGCGGGCGCCTGTAGTCCCAGCTACTCGGGAGGCTGAGGCAGGAGAATGGCGTAAACCCAGGAGGCGGAGCTTGCAGTGAGCTGAGATCCGGCCACTGCACTCCAGCCTGGGCGGCAGAGCGAGACTCCGTCTCAAAAAAAAAAAAAAAAAAAAAAAAAAAAAAAAAAAAAGAAAGAAAGAAAGAAAAGAAAAGAAATATTAAACAGATAAATTTAAATTCATAGTGGGTGGGGTGGATTTTTTTTTTTTTTTTTGGAGACGGAGTCTCCGCTCTGTCGCCCGGGCTGGAGTGCAGTGGCCGGATCTCAGCTCATCGCAAGCTCCGCCTCCCGGGTTTACGCCATTCTCCTGCCTCAGCCTCCGGAGTAGCTGGGACTACAGGCGCCCGCCACCACGCCCGGCTAGTTTTTTGTATTTTTTAGTAGAGACGGGGGTTTCACCGTGTTAGCCAGGATGGTCTCGATCTCCTGACCTCGTGATCCGCCCGTCTCGGCCTCCCAAAGTGCTGGGATTAAAGGCTTGAGCCACCGCGCCCGGCCGTTTTGTCTGTTTTTAAAGGTGTTTAAAGCTTATAAGCAAAACTGACGCAGGAGGATTGCTTGAGGCCAGGAGTTTGGGCAATATAGCAAGACCTGTATTGCTCGATTGACCTGTACTGACCGACCTGTATCGGGCAATACAGCAAGACCAACTTGGGCAATACCTGGTCTCTACAAAACACACTAAAAGTAGCCAAGAGTGGTGGCACAGGTCTGTAATGGTAGCTACTTGGAAGGCTGAGGAGGAAGAGAAGGATGGCTTGAGCCAAGGAGCTTGAGGCTGCAGTGAACTATGATTGTGCCACTGCACTCCAGACAGGGCAACAGAGTAAGATCCTATCTCTGAAAAAAAAAGAAGAAAGAAAATAAAAACAGATAAATTTATGAAGAGTTTGATGTTTGATTTCATTTGCAATCAGTGTTTAAATATTTGAGGAAACATAACCTGGTAAATTTGTGAGTTTGATTTACTGGTTGTATAAATAGTATGGGAGTATTTGGGGAATATTACTTGAATAGAGATTAATAAATTGGACATCAAAGTACAAAAAATAAATATTTTTTCCATACCCAAAAGCACCTGGGATGTTAAAGAATTTATCCTAAGCTTCCTCTCACTGATTTCTGGGTCTTCAATTTATCCCCATTCTGTTGCTTGCATCTCTGTGACTCTATTTCCTCATCTATAAAATGGGATGACACTGCCTAAGAAGGTGGCTGTGAGGATTTAATAACTCCTTCTGAAGCACTTACTACAATGCCCGCACATACTTGCTAAATAAATGTTGGCTGTCTTTATTTTATCCCAATACTACCTTGATTATGCCACCTCCTGCTCAAAACCCTTTAATTACTCTCCAGTGACCCCAGGGCAAATCCAAGTTCCTTTCACTTATGTCCTCACCTCTTCCTGCTTCCCAGCCTTGGCCTTCACTATTTATTCCCTGCCACCTCCAGCCCACCAGACATATTAAATTTCTCCCTATGCTTCACCTCGTCCCCCATCATTATCATTTCTTTCATACTATTCCTCCACCTGAAATGCCTTGCCTCCCTCCCATGCCATTATGGCCAGTGCAAACTCCTATTATCCTTCAAAACCCATCTCAAATACCACTTCTTCCAATATGCTTTAATGGTCATCTCCAACTCTCTCCTGTCTCTGAACTCTTTATTAGTACCTCTTCCCCGGCAAGCATCACATTCTTTCCTGCATCAGAGCCAGTCACCTAAGTGTCTGGTCATCCCTGCTGACCCATAAACTCCTTGAAGGCAGGATCCACTTCTGATTGATCTTGGGAAACACAGGGCTGCCTGGCCCAAGGCCTGGCATGTAATAGGTGCTCAGCTAACAGATAGTGGATTCTACTCCCTCTGGGTAGTTGTGTCATCTAAGCAGAAACAGCAGGAACCTGCAGGTTTCCCAGGCCACCCTCACTGACCTGTGTAGACCACGAGGGCACAGAAAACCA
This sequence comes from Rhinopithecus roxellana, assembly GCF_007565055.1. Classification (NCBI taxonomy): domain Eukaryota; kingdom Metazoa; phylum Chordata; class Mammalia; order Primates; family Cercopithecidae; genus Rhinopithecus; species Rhinopithecus roxellana. Next base: position 61,077,226 of record NC_044558.1, on the reverse strand, counting down.
AGGAAGCCAGCAGTCTGCACATGCAGGGTCCACAGAGCAGATGGCAAGAAGAGGCAGAGCCAGATTCCAGCAGCATGTGGAGCTGTGTGTGCTCAGCTCATCAACATTCTCCCAGACATTTAGCCCCTCAGTCAGTCAACTTTTTTTTTTTTTTTTTTTTTTTTTTTTGGTCTATTCTTGTGCCAGGCACTGTGTGAGGTGCAGCACACACCAGCCTGGTGTCCGTTCCCAAAGAGGTATGCCTATGTGCCCGGAGCTCCTGTGTGTGCACATACATGTGCCCACGTGCACGCCCCACACGGCCTCGAGTTCCAGCTCCCGACAAGCTGAGCCGCCTGTGTGCCGAGGCTGAGAGGGCTGCCTATTACCCTGTTTCCAAACAACTCCCCTTTCTGCGCCAGCGCCGCTGCCTCTCCCGTCTGTTTGCCCCTCGCCGCCTCCTCCCTCTGTTGGGGCTGCCGCTGATGATGAAATTTGGCTTGCAACACCCTCTTCCTCCCCTTCCTGCAGGCCTGGGAGAGGATTAAGCCGCTGGAGTCTGAAATCGGAAAGATCCCAGCTTCTGCTCCCCAGCACCTCCCCTCGCCCCCTCCCCCTCCCCGCCCATGCAAAACCAGAAAATTAATCTCCCCTTCTGCCTGTGATATGGCGGGCTGCATTACAAGCTGGGCGTCGAGATAAAGCGGGGAGCCGCGGGACGGCGGCCCAGTGCCGGGGCCCCGGGTGGGGCCGGCCAGGGAGATAAGGGCCTCCCAGCCCCATGAATTATTCACCGGCACTGCCTCCTCCGGCTCGGGGCCGCCCTGGGCGCTGAGATTGCGCCTTCCAGAGAGGCCTGGGTAGGGTGGGAGGGGGGTCCGTGGGGAAGGACAGCAGGCTATAGAGGGGTCTTCCTATGGGGGATGGGGAGAGAGGAGGACTGTACTTAGCTGGGGGACAACTCAGAGACACAAGCGCTTTGAAGAGCCAACTGATGCAGGGGAAGAAGGTGTCCCCAGGCCCTGGGAAGCCCAGACTCAGCCAGAACCTCCGCAGGGGTGCTCCTTATTATACAACTCACTAAACGCTATTGAGAGGCTACAATTGCCAGACTCAGGCCAGGTCCCAGCACCTCAGAGCTAGAGAGCCAGTCCCACCTGAGGGCGCCCTCAATACAATGCACCTACAGAATGCGGGCTGTGTTTGGACCTGGGCGCATTCCACTCACAGGGCCTGTCTCAGCCACATTCCTCCCCACTCCCCTCCTCTGGTAGTCAAGACAGCCGCTGCTTGCTCTGGGGGAGCACCCTGACTTGAGGGGGTACAAGAGGAGGAGAGAGGACAGATCTGCTCCCAGGCCAGCCAGAGCTCCCCAAACAGAGAAGCCAGGGCAGGTGGTGTAGGGGGAAAGTGGTGGTGTAGGGGGAAAGTGGGGGTCAGTGCTAGGGTAGGGAGATAACCAGGGAAGTTTCCTGCGAGAGGAAATAACCCCAGGCACTATGTGAACCTTTTGTTTCTCTCCTTTCATGCTTTGTCTCAAAGACCCAGAATTTGAAAGCAGGGAAGGACCTTAACAGTCTCTTCCCTATCTCGAAGTCTCTATCTTTCCACCTTCTCCCTACCTTCTCTCTTCTCTCTCCTCTCAGTCTCTGTCTCCAATTCTCCCTCTCACTGCATATTGTGTGTCCATCTGCCCTTTGAAGTTCTGCCTTGGCCCTGATTTCTCCACCTCTCTCTCACTGTATATTCTCTCTCTCTCTCTGTATATTCTCTCTCTCTCTCTCTCTGTATGTTCTCTCTCTCTCTCTTTGAGATGCAATCTCGCTCTGTCTCCCAGGCTGGAATGCAGTGGCACGATCTTGGCTCACTGCAAACCCCGCTTCCCGGGTTCAAGCAGTTCTCCCTGCCTCGGCCTCCTGAGTAGCTGGGATTACAGGTGCCCACTACCATGCCTGGTTAATTTTTGTATTTTAAGTAGAGATGGGGTTTTGCCATGTTGGCCAATTTCTGCCCTCAAGTGATCCACCTGCCTTGGCCTCCCAAAGTGCTTGGATTACAGGCATGAGCCACTGTGCCCAGCCTATTGTCTCTTTAATGATCCCTCCCTTCTGAAGTATTGACTCCCCCAAATGATATGTTGACACACAAATTGTAATGTGTCATAGAGGGGAGGTGGCCATCTGCTGTACCCCACCCCCCTAACTGGGGAGAAAAAAGAAGGGTTCAACATGGTCCTGGATGTGCAGACAAACTGCTGAGACCAAGACAGAGGCAGCAATATGGGAAGAGAGCCCCCCAGAGATGCACTGGCACAAGAAAGAGAGCCTGAGACACCTAGAGAGCCAGGAATGAGAGGTGCTGAGGGACGGTGAGGACCAGAGGTCATTCCTTCAGGATTGCAGAGGCAGACACCTGCCTGACAGGCAACCTGGAACCCATGGACTCCTGTAGCAGATACAGAGCCCCATGTTCATGAACCAGTGGACAAGGCACATTTGTTGAGACCCATATTCAAGTTGGAGAGGGAAAGGTGATGAATAGTGGAGGAAGAAGAGATGGAGAGTGAAGAGGGGGCTAGATTAGAAGGAGGAAGTGGGGAGGAGGGAAGGGTGAATCCCAGAAGGATGGAGAAGACAGAGACTTGAGTGGGAAAAGGGAGAAAAGCTGAGTGGAAGAGAGAGGAGATTAGACAGAGGAATGAGAGAAAAGAGACAGGATAGCATAGGGTGGGGAGAAAGGGTGAGGATAGCAGATAAGTGTGGGAGTAGGGTAAGAGGAGCATTTGGACCAGTAAAAAGAGAAAGCAGTGGAGAAGATGAGGGTTATGGGTGGAAGGGGGGGGCGCAACGTTGAGTGTGGAGGGTGGGGGAGGCTGTGTTGCTGGGTCCCATCAGCCTTAGGTCCCCAGCCCCTTCCCAATGCGTGCTAATTAACTCCTTAATTGTCTCTGCATTTGCTGAGCCGGCAGATGAAGTGGATGCAGACAGATTGGGGCGCGTGTGATTTCACGCACGGGGGAGCGGAGAAGAGCTGCCTGGAAATCCCAGAGGGCCTTGTCCCCCCTTTACCCTCCCTCTTCACCCATCTCTGAGAGGCTGGAGGGCGCTTCTGCACCTAGAGCAGATGGGGCCATCTGCAAGGGAGGCATCCATGGGGAATTTGCCCCCATCAGCCTTTCAGGGATGATCATAATGCTTGCCACTATTGATGGAACACCCCCTACTGTTTTCTAGACACACATTGTTTCAACAGTGTGGGCATTAGCTGGGTTTTATGGTTTCCGGAGAAAAGTGAGACTCAGGCTGGGTTACTTGCCCAGGGACACACAGCACTGGTGTGACAGCTGAGATTTGAACCCAGGTGAGCACAAGGCCAAAGTCCTAAGTGGGTCCTGGCTAGATGCCTCCAGCCAGCAGAGGGAGGAATATCTTCAGGTCTGTTTCCCTCTCAGTCCCTGGTGGGGATAAAGGGTACTGAGGTCTAAGGACCGCAGGGGCCAGAGAAAAATGAAGCATGGAGAAGAAGCTGGGAGGATGCTGAAGGAGCCAGTATCCTCTGTCAGGACTTGGACAAGAGGTGGGTGGGCCAGAGAAGCAGAAGTAATGAGACACTAATCACAGCCCTTGGATCCCTCAAGTGTTATCTTACTGAGGCCCTGCCAACATCAACTTCCTCTTTTCCTCATCCCTGTCCCACAAACCCCTGTCAGAGTGACTGCCCCCCTGCCTCTCCCTGCTGGCAGCCCTGGCTCATCCCTCTATTTCACTCCCGGCCCTTGTACTAGAGTCACTGGTCAACATGTTTGTCTCTCTTTTCACACTGGGATATTTTGAGGGCAAGGACTCCGCCAATCCTCACCATGTCCACGGGGCCAATCTTGGGGCTTCATCCAGGAAAAGCCGAGGTGAAGGTTTGCTGCGATGTACAGGGTAGGGATGAGGGGATATGCGTGTGCAAGGATCCATCACTTCTCAAATGAAGAAGCAACAACAGCATGAGGGATTTAGGTTGTATATAAGAAAGAACTTCCTAAGACTGGGGCCTGTGATGCTATGAAACCATAATTCAGACCTATAGGTTCTGAAGAGCAAGGTTGCTCAAGATTGGCTACATGTTAAAGGCCTCAAAAAATTGGGCGATTGGCCGGGCACAGTGGCTCACGCCTGTAATCCCAGCACTTTGGGAGGCCAAGGTGGGTGGATCAGCTGAGGTCGGGAGTTCGAGACCAGCCTGGCCTACATGGTGAAACCCCAACTCTACAAAAGAAACAAAAAAATTAGCCGGGCGTGGTGGTGTGCACCTGTAATTCCAGCTACTCGGGAGGCTGAGGCAGAAGAACCTCTTGAACCGGGAAGGCAGAGGTTGTGGGGAGGCAGAGGTTGCAGTGAGCCGAGATCGTGCCATTGCAGGATCATGCCATTGCACTCCAGCCTGGGCGACAGGGTGAGACTCTGTCTTAAAAAAAAAAAAAAAAAAAAAAAAAAAAAAAAAAAAAAGTCCGGGCGCGGTGGCTCAAGCCTGTAATCCCAGCACTTTGGGAGGCCGAGACGGGCGGATCACGAGGTCAGGAGATCGAGACCATCCTGGCTAACACGGTGAAACCCCGTCTCTACTAAAAAATACAAAAAACTAGCCGGGTGAGATGGCGGGCGCCTGTAGTCCCAGCTACCCGGGAGGAGGCAGGAGAATGGCGTGAACCCGGGAGGCGGAGCTTGCAGTGAGCTGAGATCTGGTCACCGCACTCCTGCCCGGGCGACAGAGCGAGACTCCATCTCAAAAAAAAAAAAAAAACCACAGTTGGGCGATCTGGGCTCCAGCCCCAAAGATTCTGATTTAATTGGTCTAAAGTGGAGCCATGGCATTGCAGTGTTTTTTTTTTTTTTTTTTGAGACCGAGTCTCGCTCTGTTGTCCAGGCTGGAGTGCAGTGGCACTATCTCTGATCACTGCAACCTCTGTCTCCTGGGTTCAAGTGCTTCTCCTTCCTCAGCCTCCTGAGTAGTTGGGATTACGGGTGCTTGCCACCACGCCTGGCTAATTTTTGTATTTTCTGTTGAGACGGGGTTTCACCGTGTTGGTCAGGTTGGTCTCCTGACCTAAGTGATTCACCAGCCCCGGCCTCCCAAAGTGCTGGGATTGCAGGCGTGAGCCACCACGCCTGGCCGGCATTGTAGTTTTATCTTATTATTTTTATTTTTGAAATCGAGTTTCGCTCTTGTGCCCCGGCTAGAGTGCAATAGCACAATCTCGGCTCACTGTAACTTCTGCCTTCCGGGTTCAAACGATTCTCCTGCCTGAGCCTCCTGAGTAGCTGGGATTACAGGCGCCTGCCACCACGCCCAGCTAGTTTTTGCATTTTTACTAGAGACGGGTTTCACCACGTTGGCCAGGCTGGTCTCAAACTCCTGACCTCAGGTGATCCGCCCTCCTCAGTGGTGGGTGTAATCCCAAAGTGCTGGGATTACAGGAGTGAGCCACCGCGCCCAGCTGGCATTGCAGTTTTAAAAGCTCCCCAGGTGATTCAAATGTGCAGCCTTGGTTAAGAACCAATGCCTTAGATTCTGCCCTGGTTTGGCTGCACTGGTGGTTTTACCACTGGATCCAAATACTAATGCTGTTGATAGTTATTTACTTATTGGGGGATTTACTAGGTACATGCCAATGTACTAAGCACTTTCCATGCATTAGCTCACTTAATCCTCAAAAAATCCTGTGAAATATCTCTGCCTTACAGATGAGGAATATTATCTCTGCCTTACAGATGAGGAAACCGAGGCCCAGAGAAGTCAAGGGACCTGCCTATGCTAATGAATGGCAGGGCCAGGTCTGGAAGCTGATTCTCCTGATTCATACCTTCTGTCTTCCCCCAGACTCCTCCTGAGGCTGCTCCTTGGCCTCAATCAGTCCTCGCCTGCCTCCACCTCACCTCATCACCTTCCCTCCACCCCCGCTGCTCCCTCAGTAACATCCCAGGTGACTGAAGCAATTTGCAGCCATTTGAAGAGGCTCCACGTGTCAGTCAGCCTGGGAGCGTGGGGAGGTGGGGGAAATTACAGATGCTCTCCAAGATGGTGTTCCCCTCCCCCTGAGGATATTTGGAATTCAGGAATCAGACTCTGCCTGATGCTTCCTCAGGTCTCTGGGACCCTCCCAGGTGATTTCCCACTCCCAAATGCCCCCACGAGTTGATTCTAAGTATCTGGGAGAGGGCTGCCACCCAGTGGCTGCCCGGGGGCATGGCAACCTTCCAGCACTGCCTGGTTCCGCTGAACAGCTCCCCAACCAAAGACCTGAATCGAAGATCCTCCCTTCCTTTTGGCAGCTCCGTGTCCAGTCCCCTAGTAAATGGATCTCGACCTCCCTCCTCCACAGTCTTAAGTCCACTCTCCCACTAGGGATCTCCAGACCCCTTCTCTGGTTTCCTACATGTCCACTACTCCCAACGCCTCACAACTTCTCATCCAACTTCTTTCCAATGTGCCATCCCCTTCTCATTACAGGTTCTTTCTTCCAACTTAAAGCCCGGCACCATGTCCTAGGAATACACCTCTCACCGTCCTTCTCCCAGAGTCGCACCAGCCTGCAAGTAGAGCAAAGGAGCCACTAGAGACAGAATTCTGGTCCCCCGCACCCTCCTCCTCATCATCTGACACCATCAGACCTCAACAGCCTCTGTGCTAAGAGCCCCTAATGAGCATCAGCAAATTAACAACTTCCCCTTGATTGCTCCTTCTCTGTTAATTGGATAGGGAGGGCCCCCCCAAGGCCTCTCAGAGAAGAGGAGGGAGGCAGGGAAGGAGAAAGGTGAGAGCCACAGGAGCAGTCCCCAGGCCTGGGTTCTCTGCTGAGACTTCTGCTCCATCCCTGAGCATAGCTCCCTGTTCCAACCCTTCCTCACCCTGTCCCCCTCACTCCCTTTGCCCCCTTCCTTCTGTCCAAATTCCCTTGACCTCTGGCTATTTTTCCTTCCTTTTCTCTGCTCCTTCTTTGGAGATTTGGCAGTAAGGGGTTGCGACGATGCCCCCCACAAGCCCAAAGCTACAAGGATGGGATCTAAGTGGTCAAGGCTGCGTGTTGGCTGACATATGTGCATGTGTATATGTGTCACATGTAGGTGGTGAGCAGGGATAAGAGCAGGTGAGTGCTTGCCATGTGGGTCAGGCCCTCGGGATACATGGACATCTGTTGGGGTGGTGTGGTTGTGAATGGTGTGCTGTGACTCTGGTCGGTATGTGTGTCTGTCTCCATATGGGCTAAGTGCTTGAATTAGTCAAGTGTGACTCGGAGTGTGTGTGTGTACGAGCGTGTGTGCCACCAGAGGAAGCAGCAGCAAGAGGCAAGAGCATCGATCCGAAGGAGACAGCGCGGGGAGGGGGACGCTAGGGGCAGACACCCTCCCTCCTGCGCGCACACACACGCGCGCGCGCACACACACACCACACACAGAGTCACACACACAAGCCATAGGGCCTCGCAGGCAGGGAAACGGCTCCGGGACTGGAGAGAGGCAGCTCCGCCGAAAGCTGCCGCGAGGAGGGGCGAGGCTGCGCTGGGAGTCCTTGGTCCCGCTCCCCGGTCCGGGGCCCCGCGTGCACACCAGCCCAGAGACAGCCTCGCAGACACTCGTAGGCGCGCACGCGCACCCTCTTCCCTCCCCCTCCCCTCCCCCTCCCCTCCCGCCGCCTCCCGGCCGGACGATGGATCCCTGCAGATCCCAGGGCTGAGAGCACCGCGCACCGCGCCGAGCCCGGGCGGACCGAGCCGAGGCGAGCGAGACAGCGAGCTAGCGCGCGCGGGCGGGCGGACAGATCGGAGCCGAGCTGGGCCGGGCGGGCCGCTCCCTGCAGGGCTCTGCGCGGCGTGCCGCGGCGGCCCCGGGCTCCGGCCCCGGGCCATGAGCTCCTCCGCGACTCGGCGCTGAGCCCGCGACCGGTCCAGCGCCCCAGGACCCGCCGCCGGCTGCCGGCTTCCCGAAGCCCCCTCAGGTGGGTTTCCGATCCCCCTGCCTTTGGCCGCGGGGCTCCTCGGCACCCCGAAGCCGGGACTCTCCTCCCTCTGGATTTCCCTTGCTGCTGGGGCGGCTAGGTGGCTGGGGAGGGGGGCGGGGGCCGAGCAGAGGATCTGACTGCGACGAGAAGCTGGACTGGGGGGGGTGCGTCCGGGGCGGGGACAGCTCGCTGTCATAGGGAACCGCGCCCCCCCTCCATACATCCACCTTGGGCAGCCCGCCACCCCCCACTCCCAACATACACACACACAGCCTGCTCTTATTTGAGAACTGGAGACACCCGCAGGTGAGGACTCAGGCTGAGCCCCTCCCCAGAGGTAGCTGCCTCCCTGGGGGTTTTTTGGCCCTAGTTTAGCTCTTAGGACCACAGCCCTGTCCTGTGACCAGGAGAGGAGCTCCTTACCCCGGGGTCAGCCCATCTGGGCCAGTTTTCATCTCCAGGATGGGGTGGACATTCTTGTCCCAGAGTGACCCCACATCTGGAGGGAACTCCTGCGCCTGCCTATGGGTGCATCAGGACTTCCCCCTCAATCTTGGATGACTGTATCTGGGGTCTCCCCGGGCCTGGGAAGCTTCTCTGGGAGAGCATTCTCTTGGCCTGACCTGACCTCCTGTTCCTCTGTATTTGGAGGAACCCTGGATGTGTCCCTTGGTCAGCCACCTCTGGGCTTACAAAGCAGGGCAGTCTTCTGCCTGAGGAGTGGTGACCTCTGGAGATGAGGATTCTGGATGGGCACATGTGGAGGGGCCCCATGTGTACTTCCATCCCAGGACAATGACAGACTGTCCCTCTCCCCTCCCCCAGAATCCCCTCAACAAGGATGGAACTGAAGGCCGAGGAGGAGGAGGTGGGTGGCGTCCAGCCGGTCAGCATCCAGGCCTTCGCCAGCAGCTCCACGCTGCACGGCCTGGCCCACATCTTCTCCTACGAGCGGCTGTCTCTGAAGCGGGCATTGTGGGCCCTGTGCTTCCTGGGCTCGCTGGCTGTGCTGCTGTGTGTGTGCACGGAGCGTGTGCAGTACTACTTCCACTACCACCATGTCACCAAGCTCGACGAGGTGGCTGCCTCTCAGCTTACTTTCCCTGCTGTCACGCTGTGCAACCTCAACGAGTTCCGCTTTAGCCAAGTCTCCAAGAATGACCTGTATCATGCTGGGGAGCTTCTGGCCCTGCTCAACAACAGGTGGGTGGCTCCCACCCTCCCTCAGCCCTGCTCCTGGAGTTGTGTGAGTTCCAGTCAGGGTGTCTGCCTCCCTAACCCACCACAGAGCCCAGCCAAGCCTGCCCTTTAACCCACCCCTACCCCGAAACCTGCCACTCACAGCAGAGGAGTTAGGATGCTGCTGAGCACCCAATTAAGGACACCCAGCCTCTGATCCCAGCATAGTCCAGAACAGCTTGACCCCTACCCAGCCTGAGATATGAGACATTGTCACCCTCTCTGGAGTGAGCTTTACCCTTATTCTGGCCACTCTGTCTTGACCTTCTCGTCAGCTGGGGGATGGGCACAGACCATCTTTAAAGGGTAGAGACTATAGTATAAAAGCCACAGCCACTGCCTTGTCTCTCTGCCCACCTTATCCATGCTTCCTCTCACCCATATACTGGGATGCCCTGCCCCTGGGCAGCCACTACAGATCCTTCTGTCATTTCAGACCCATGTGGTAGATCCTCTGCATGCCCAGCTCTCCTTCCTTGCCTACACCTGGGCCTGATCCCCAGGGCTGGAGGCTGCCCCCATCACCCTAGTTGGGTGTGGGACACTGATGGCTGTACTGACCCGTGTGCCACTCACCCCTGGGCCCCAGGTATGAGATACCAGACACACAGATGGCAGACGAAAAGCAGCTGGAGATATTGCAGGACAAAGCCAACTTCCGCAGCTTCAAACCCAAACCCTTCAACATGCGTGAGTTCTATGACCGAGCTGGGCACGACATTCGAGACATGCTGCTCTCCTGCCACTTCCGGGGAGAGGTCTGCAGTGCTGAAGACTTCAAGGTGGTGAGTCCCCTGGTGTGGGGTGTGAGTCAGCCTGGCCCACAGAGGAGGAGGAGGAGACAAGGAGCAGGCTGGGCCTCTCCAGGTGCTACGCTGGGAGAGGAAGTTGTGTGTCCTGGGGTTTGCTTCTGGTAGAAGGGGAGTTTGTTCAGCATAGGGACACATTTACACTCACTGCATGAGGGCCTGAGCCTCAGCCTTGCAGCCATGATGGCAGGAAAGAGAGCGTACAGTGCACAGCACACACATATATGCACAAACGCACATGGCCTGACACAGCCACAAACCCACCAAGCTTACCTTCTAGGCCACAGGTGTCAGAGCTGAGCAGAGAGGTGGGTAAGCTACAGCCTTGTTACTTGTAGTGAGGTCCAGGACCATCATTTGGAAGCTTGAAAGGAATGCAGGACTTTGCCACCCCACTTCCCAGACCTACTGAACCAGAATCTGCATCTAATAAGATCCTCAGGTGACTGGAGTGTACACTAAAGTTTGAGAAGCACCGTGAAGGACAAGTAAGGGAAACCTTCTCTTAAATAGCCTGACAGTAACTCCCTCTGTGCCATCTGCACCCCATACATAGACACATACACTGGTTAGGTTCCCTGCTTGCCAGCAAGAGCCACAGAGCCAGGGTCTGAGGAAAGGAAGGCCATCAGGACACCCAGTCATGGCTGCCCTGGAGGCTTTCTTTGCATCTCAAAATGGAGATACCCCACAGATGTGGCTGCCTCAGGCCAGCACCTCAGGGAGGGCGTAGGGAAACTGATTTTGGCATCTGATGTGCTGGGCGACCCTGGGCAAGTCACACAGATTCCTGAGGGTTAAGACCTGGACCCGGATGGCAAAGAGACCAGAGGCTCCGGAGCCATGTAGGAACAATAACACCAAATGAATGGACAATGTTCATAACCCTTTCACAGGCTTTCTAGGCTCCCCTCAATCGCCTTGATACATAATCACGTTACCTCTATTTTACAAATCCACGAAACGAGACACAGAAAGGCAGAATGATTTACCCAAGCTCACACAGTTAGTGACAGGTGACAGGTTCAGGATTAGAACTCTTGTCTCCTTAAGCTGAAAATGTCCTTTACTCTTTTAATTAATATTATGGACCCTGGAGTTATTGTGTCCACTTCATATTCTTTTCCAGGACCCTTTTCTCTCCATGCCTGCTCAGCTCTCAGATCCTCTCCCTTTTTCTGCCCATCTTCTCCCTGTTTGCTTGCTTCCTCCTGCAGTATGGGAACATGAACTGTATTTGTGCAGAAAGGATGGCACCATGGTCACGTTTAGTGTTTCTTGCTATGCAAGACTTCCCAATCTCTTTAAGCCTTGCTCTGCAGACCAGTTTCATGGGCCTTTGTCAATCCTGCTGGACAAAGTTTACCTGACTGCACTCTTTACTGAGCCAAGCTGATGGGGAGCTTAGCCAAGATGCAAGAACCACTTCCTTCCCTATCTTACTTCTTCATAGCAGGAGAGTCTTGGATTCCCCAGAGCTCGAGACCAGAGGGTTCCCAGTCTCACAAGTGATGCTCCCAAGAGTAATAGGACTGTAAGTGAAGGTAGAAGCAAAAGTCAGAGCCCCCTCTCTCCAACACACCCAACATACAAGCAGGAGGGACCCCTGAGAAAGATGGAGAAAATGTATTTGTTTGAGTGGTTTGTAGTGTTGGATGAGGGAGGGAAGTGCTTGGCTCAATCTGAGGAGGTGCTAAGATATAAATTTGGGCACAGTTAGTCCATAGAAAGTGTTCAGTTGAGGCTCCATCTGTCCATCATGTCCATAAAGATCCCAAGTGGTGATGCTAAGACAACGTTTGGTCGATGATGGAGATGTTGAGATGCGATTGGTCCATGCTATCTGAGGGGACCATTCTAAGTAGTCAGATGGAGATGTGATTGGCTCACAAAGTTCTGGAGCAGTCTGAGTTGTTCCTCTTACCCCGGGGGAGAGACACACAGGCTAGCACCCTGCAGCCCCAGCTGTGCCCCTTCTTGCTTCTGGGTTGTCAAGGAAGACCAGGTTTTTGCTGTTTTGCAGCCCGTGTCAAAGACCTGACCCTGAATTTTGCTGGACCCGAACCTCTCACCCCTCCCTCTGCTCTCTTTAGTTGATTTCATTGCCAGCCCCTCTCCATGTCAAGAGCTCTACCCATAGGGATGTTCCCACACAGATGGGCGTCTGGCTGGAGTCCATGTCTGACACCTCCCCACTGGAGAAGGGCCTGGCAGGCTCTCTCCTCCAGCTCCCCAGTCCTAAGGGCTCCCACACTCCTTGCCTGATGCTCCACCCTCTCCCTTCTCTCCTCAGTCTCGTGATTAACATCCTTGACATTCTTTGCTAGGCTCAGAGGTGTGTTGGGAGTGTGTCTCTAGCCCTGGGCAGATGTAGCACTGACAGAAAACACCTGTCTATAGGGTCAGGGTCTAAGGGAAACCATCTTGGCATCTTCTGCAACCTTCAGAGCAGAGGTTCTTCACTGAGGAAAGGAGGTAGTGAGGAAAGAGAGGCTTTGTGGTTAGGGCTTTGGTTGCTCTTTCAGTGGCTCAGGAAGAAGCTGCTGGGGCCCATCCAACAGGATTGCTGTGGGGATACCACCCCCCACTGTCCAAGACCTTGCTCAACACGTTTGCAAAATATAGTGTGTGGGAGCATGTGTGGACTCTTTTGTAGATTTCTAAGGGCAACCCTCATCTCAACAATAAGAGCCCTGTTTCTAAAAGCTGGTTGGGGGGGGCATAAGAAGACAATTCAGGGAGGCTGCTCTGGTCACTCAAAGACCCCAGCTCCCCTGATGAGGATCTGCAGTAACAGGCATTTCTCCAGATGTGCTCCTGGATCCAGCTCAACCCCAGGGAGTAGCTGGTGGTCACAGAGCATTTGGCCAGGGTCCATCCCCCAGGTGTGGCTGAGTCAGCTTGGGAGGGTGGAGGTGAATATGGGGAGCCTGAGCTGAATCTGGGAGGGACTGGTTTGGAAATCTTTCAGGATTGAAGAGACAGAAGGGCAGGGCAGGGAGTATCCCCACAGCAACCTGGCTGGGAAGGTCTCAATAGCTGCCTCCTGAGCAACCATAGTGACCCAACTACAAGGCCCCCTCTTCCCGGCCACCTCCTTTTCTTCCTGGTAGGGTGCTTTGTTGCCAAGGCAACGGGGTCTGCGGCTCCTCTCTCCTGCCCCACCTTGAGGCCAGTCAGGCCAAGGCAGGGCAGGGGTTCCATGGAGGGGGGCTGGGGTGCAGCTGTCTGCTGGTGTCTGGGTGGGGGCCAGGGGAGTGAGCACAGTCGCAGCTGGTGCCAGCCTCCAGCTGCACCTTATCTGTCCCTGGCAGTGGGAGCAGCTGATGTGGCCGGAATGCTGAGCAGCAGCAAGGGGAGGGGGCTGGCAGATGGTCGCCCAGTCTGCCCTATGCCACCCCCTCCTCCGCTGAAACCTAGACCCTTTGCCTAGGGGAGAGAGAAGCAGGAATTCATTTCTGGGGCCTGAAAGAGAAGGAAGAGGAGGGCAGAGAGTGGAAATGCTGGGGTGGGCATGTGGTGTGGCTCATAATCTCTCTCAGGAGGGTGAAACTGGGGGACAAGAATCCCTGGGAGGGGTCCACAAGAGTACTTCTCAGGACCCTGGATTGGAGACCAGAATCTCCCAGGGAAGAGGTGGAGGGAATGAGCACAGAAGCCTCCCCCACAACCCACTGCAAGGTTCCGAAGGGGCCCGGGCATCCCCTGGAGCACCTAGGGAAGTAAGATCCTGCAATGACAGGTGGCTGTGGGTGGCTGATCCTGGGACCCAAAATGGGGAGAGAGAGGTCATCTAAAAGCAGGAGAGCCAGGGATGGCAGCGCCCGGCAAGAGCCAGGACTAGCACGGAGCTTCTTCATCTCCAGGGTTCACCCCTCATCCCCACACCCCATGCTGCCCCATAGAAGCTCAGACCAGAAGTCCCTTGGAAGGGCCTGACCTTACTGCTGGGGTCTGCACCCTCCAGCTAGGCAGGGAGTGGAGGGGCTGCTGAGGGGAGAGGCTGCCCAGACTGCCGTGCAGAGAGGGGAAGGTTGGGTCTTGGGCAGCCCCACCCAGAGGCCTGGTGGTCTTCACGGGTGGGAAGGGGGAACATTCACAGATTGCAGAAGGATAGAAGAGGCTGACCTGGAGACAGTAACTTTGGAGGAGGGGTTCATGGGGTTCATGAACTTTGGGGGAAGGGTTCCTGCCCTAGGTGTTCATGGCTACTGCCTCCTACCTTATCCTTCTCATCTGTTCCTCCCTCCCAGGAAGTGCCTAAACTGAACGCAGGTGGGTGGAGAGAGGAGACGAGAGCAGAGCCCATTGCAGTTGCAGGAATCCAGTGGGTGGGCCCTGGGTTGGGGTCTCAGATGGCTCCTTTTCCCTCTGTCTCAGACACAGATACACACAAACATCCTTCAGGTAGCCCAGTTTTCTCTCTCACCTCTTCCCCTTCTCCCCAGACCCCAGCCATTTCTGACTCTACCCCTCTCTCAGACTGTCTATCAGCTGAGAGCTACTCTAAGCTAATTGATCTCTGGGCTGCTGGCTAAAGTAATAGGGAATTCAGTAACTAAGTGCCTCTGGGGGCCAAGCCTGGAAGTGGAGGGCTGGTCTTGGGCCTTTGTCACTGCCCAGCCAGTGGAGAACTCCTAGGTGTGGCCACTGCATGCCCAGTGTGTCCTGGAGACAGAGGGGGAGGCCCACAGAGAAACTTGGAATGTTCTGCTGTGGGTGGAGGTTGCTTCTGAGTGTGCTTCAGTTTTGTGGAAAGTAATTTGAAATCTCAGGAGATGGTGAGGGAGACAGAATATTCAGAATGAGAAGCTGGGATTAGGAGAGTGTTAAGCTCCACTGGATTCATTCCCATAGCAGACAGTGCCACTTCCATGTGCCAGGTCCTGCACTGGGGCAGTGAAGTGCAGCATGGGAGGTTCAGGGCTGAGAGCCATGGGGTGGTACTAAAGGAGGCCAGGTGGGGTGGGCTTCAGAACAAGGGGGAACATGCTGGGGATGAGCAGACTCTCAACATCCAGGGGGAGTCCTCCCAATCTCCGCAGCCAAACTCAGCCTCTCGGAGAACACCAGGTTCATAGAATGTGTTGGTGTCTCCCCAGCTAACTAAATCAACTGGCCAATTCTCTCCGGCAAGGGCCATTCTTCAGAGCCTTGGCCAGCCCCTGCCCACCCCCACCCCCAAGCTTTCCCTCACTTGTATGTTTGAGGTGGCCAATCTAGAAGCCTCTACCTTCTGACCTATGATGTCCCAGTCAGGACCCTTGGGTGCACATTCTGGGAGGCAAAGCTGGAAGGAGACAGCAAGAATGAGAAGGGGTGCCTAGCTGGGTGGAGGATGGGACTGGGCATTAGGGCTCCTGGTCTCTATTTTGGGCAAAGTTCCACCTGGCCCCACTTCTTAGCTTCTAAGCCCAATCTCCTTTAAGGAGGTTGTAAGAGTATTCTTTATTGAGGGGCAGCCCTTCCTCTGGGACTCTCTGGCCAAGTGCACACTGCCCCATGTGTAATGGATGTGCAGCGCCAGCCTACCTGGATACAGGAATTGGACATCTTCCTCACAGAATATTTAAAAATGAGCATGAAGCTGCTGTGTGTTCACCTTAAAGGGAAGTTCCCTTAAGGAATTGTAAGGGCAGACACTCTGCCACCCCAGGCTCTCCAAGGCCACTCTCCAGGGAGAGACAAGGCCAGTTGTGATCTTTCTGAGATCCCATGAGTTCTTGGATAGAAAATGCTTTCCCACCCTTCTGCATGCCCTCTGTGTGACTGACAGTCCTGTGGGCCCAGGAGGTTCGGCTGTGCAGCTTAGTGCTGTGTGTCTCTAGCTGGTGTCACACCAGCATGCCAGGCTGAGAACATCCCTGGGGGTGAGACTGCTGCAGTGGCCTTGGCCCTGGACAGCAGCCATCTCAGACTTCCTCACAACACCCTCATCACATGTGCACCCTAAGCATGCAAGCACACATGTGCACCTCTGTGTGTGTCTGGGGTAGAGTGTGGATGTACAGTGTGAAGCGGAAGCATGTGGAGGTATATGGGGGCCCATGCAGCTTGGTGTGTGTGGCTGTGGGAGAAAGCTTTTGTGCAGGCAAACCTCTGGTTGCATGCAGAGCACATACCCACAAAATTAATCGTCCTTTTCAGTTGTGCTTTGCAATTTACAGATTCCCTCTACTTTAGCTCATGTGATCTTCATAATTCTTGTAGGTAGGAAACTGTTAACATCTTCATTGGAAAGATGAGAAAAATGAGGCTCAGAGGAGTTGTGTGACTTGCCTGAGGTCACAGAACTGAGAAATGACAGAGTGGGATCCTGACTTCAGATCTTCTGAGTCCAGGTTCTTTGTGTATGACTGTAGGAGCAGGAACGTGTTTAGAGGAGGGTGCTCTGTTGAGAAGAAGTGTGGGGAGGCAGGAAGGGCAAGAAAGGGTGCAGGGAAGAGACTCTAGGAATCCCGTTCCCAAGTTGAGTAGGCCTAGTTTTTTGATGCTTCTGTCCTTTCATTGCACCATCAGGCGAAGCGCCTATCTTAGGTGAACCCACCACTGCCTTTCCCCAGGGTCACACTGGGGCAGCCAGGACCTCCCTGAGGAACTCACACACCAGGGCAGCTTAGTATCGCATTGCGTACATGCTCAACATCCTTAAATGGGCGTGCAGTGCTGCCTGGCGAGCCCACTGTGTTTTCCTGGTCAACTTGCTCTGCCTGATGACTACTGCAAACTTCTCCACTCTTCTCAGTCACCCTTCCTAGCTCCTCTCACCCTCAGCAGATGACCTTGCCTCCCACTTACTTCACTGAGAAAATAGAAGCCTCAGACAGGATCTTGTCCTTCTTCTGGGTACCAAGCCCTAGAAGGGAACATTCATCTTATCTAGGATAAAGTCTCAACCTAGAATTTTCATCTTATTCCCTTCTGCCTTTTTAAGATCTTTCTCCTGCTAATTCTGTCTCTCCCTGCTCTACAGTTGGTCGCTCCTTCTCAAGTGGAACCCCATTGACAATGAAACATGCTGAAGATGCTCCTGTCTTAAAATACATAGCTGTAACGACAGCTAACATATACTGAGCACTTGCTATGTATTGGTCTTTGTGCTAAGATAAAAACTAAAACATATGTGTCTCTCAACTCCACAGCACCTGCCAGCTCCTATAGTGTCTCTGCTTCCCTTTACAAAGTTCCTAAAAGTGATGTGTTTATTTCACTGTTTCCATTTCCTCATCTCTAACTCACTTTCTGATCCAGGCTGCTTTCTTCCCCCGTCATTGCCATTCCTCCTAAATGGTTCTAGCTAAAGCCAGTGGTCACCTTCATGTTGCCAAATCCAGCAAATATATATTTTTTTATTCTTGATCTCTCAATAGCATTCAAAATAGTTGCCTACCACCTCTTTTTTTTTTTTTGAGACGGAGTTTTGCTCTTGTTGCTCAGGCTGGAGTGCAGTGGCGCCATCTCGGCTCACTGCAACCTCTGCCTCCTGGGTTCAAGCAATTCTCCTGCCTCAGCTGCCTGAGTAGCTGGGATTACAGGCGCGTGCCACCATGCGTGGCTTTTCTGTGTGTGTGTGTGTGTGTGTGTGTTTTTAGTAGAGACAGGGTTTCTCCATGTTGGTCAGGCTGGTCTCAAACTCCTGACCTCAGGTGATCCGCCTGACTAGGCCTCCCAAAGTGCTGGGATTACAGGTGTGAGCCACTGTGCCTGGCCCCCACCACCTCTTTTTGAACTACTCCCTTTCCTGACAATCATACTCTCTTTGTTTTCCTTCTCTGTCTACCCACTCCTCTGTCTCTTTGCCAGTTCATTTTCTTCTACTTGGCCATTTAGTGTCATCACTACTCAAGGCTCAGTCCCAAGCTTTAATCTTCTTTTAAATCATGAGAGTACAATGCACTGTATTGTAGCTTGAAGAATTTTTACACTGGTATGTCTTACAGTGTAGTATTTTGCATATTACACTGGTATGTATTTACAATGGTATAAAACATTTCCAGTACCCCAGAAAGTTCCTTCAGGCTGTTTCCTAGTCAATGCTACCCCACAAGAGTTAACCACTATTCTATCAGTATAGACTAATTTCACTTGTTCTTGAACTTCCTGGAGTATATGTATCCTCCATACGGTGTATACTCTTTTTTTTTTTTTTTTTTTTTTTTTTATTGAGACGGAGTCTTTGCTCTGTCGCCCAGACTGGAATGCAGTGGCGCGATCTCGGCTCACTGCAAGCTCCGCCTCCTGGGTTTACGCCATTCTCCTGCCTCAGCCTCCTGAGTAGCTGGGACTACAGACGCCCGCCACATTGCCCGGCTAATTTTTTGTATATTTAGTAGAGACAGGGTTTCACCGTGTTGGCCAGGATGGTCTCGATCTCCTGACCTCGTGATCCGCCCATCTCGGCCTCCCAAAGTGCTGGGATTACAGGCTTGAGCCACCGCGCCCGGCCTCGGTGTATACTCTTTTGTGTCTGTTTGTTTTGTTTTGTTTTGCTTGTGATTATATCTGTGAGATTTAGCCATGTTGTTGTGTGTGGCAGTGGTTGGTTCTTTTTTGATGCTGTATAGTATCTCATTATATGAATATGCCACAATTGATCCATTCTACTGATGCTAGACATTTGGGTTGTTACTAGTTTTTGGCTCTTATCTATAAAGCTACTATGAACATTCTTGTTCATGTTTTTTAGTTGACATATACACTTATTTCTCCTGGGCATATGACTAGCTATGGAGCTATGGTTAAGTCATAGGGTATGATTCTGTTTAGCTTTAGTGGATACTGCCAAATCAGACCTTTTTTCTATTTTTTTTTTAACTTTATATTCTATTCTTGGGCAGTCTCATCTTCACTCATGACTTCAATTACCATCTACACACTGACAACTGCCAAATTTATGTCTCAGCCCAGCTCTCTCCTCTTAGCATCAGCTCTAGTCGCCAATTTCCCACTTAACGTCTCTCCTTGGATGTCCCTAAGACTCCTCAAAACCAGCATGTGCACAACCAAAGTCATCATCTTACCTCCCAAACTAGTTCTTTACCTGTGCGTCTGATCTAGTGAGCCACCCCACTGTTCACCCCATCATGCAAACCAGAAATCATCCCTGACACTCCATCTCCCTCACCTGCCTTGACAGGATCTACCAATTTTGCCTCATAAACATCTCCACTCTACCCCTGTTACGGGCCGTCCCACCACTGCATGTCTCACTGGGCCACTGCAATGGCTCCTCAACAGGCCTCCCAGCAGTCCCTCTGTATCCTTCACTCTGCAGCCATAGCTGTCTTTTCAAATCAAAGCTCTGATCACTTGAACTCCTTCTGTGGGGAGTCTTTAATCGTCCCTGAGCCAGAATCCTCACTGTGGCCTTTAAGACCCTGAGTGACCTGGGTTCTCCCTGCCTTTACCCACCTCTCCAGCTACGCTTGCCCCTTCTCATCCCTCTCCTTCAGGGCCCTTGCACACACTCTGTTCTCTCTCTGGAATATCCTCCCTCCTCCACAGGGGCACGTGTGCACATGCACACACACACACAAACACACACACACACACACCCCATTACCTAATTACTCCTCTTTATTTATTTATTTTTTATTTTATTTTATTTTATTTGTATTTATTTTTTTGAGACAGAATCTCCTTCTGTCACCTGGGCTGGAGTGCAGTGGTGCAATCTTAGCTCACTGCAACTTCCACGTCCTTAGTTCAAGCAAGTCTCATGCTTCAGCCTCCTAAGTAGCTGAGATTACAGTCATGTGTCACCATGCCTGGCTAATTTTGTATTTTTAGTAGATATGGGGTTTTGCCATGGTGGCCAGGCTGGTCTTGAACTCCTGGCCTCAAGTGATCCACCCACCTTGGCCTTCCAAAGTGCTGGGATTACAGGCATAAGCCACTGCGCCCAGCCTCCTCTCTATTCTTTAGACTGTAATTCAAACATCATTTCCTCAGAGAAAGCTTCCTTGACTCCCCAGTCTGGGTCAAGTCCCTCTGCCATTCACTCTGATAGAGCCATATTTTTTTTCATAGCACTTACCATGGTTTGTAAATAGATATTTATTTTTTTCATTTTTGAATTGATGTCTGTCTCCCCTCTTCGATAGTAAGCTCCATGAGGGCAGGTCCATGATGTGTTCTCTACTGTGGCAATGAGTAAATGAAAGAATGAAGAAGCAAGGGATCTGGAGACAGATGACCTCATTCCAGCCTCCAGCCTACTTCTTGCTCTTCCTGAGACTTGAATAGGCTGGTGTGGCTCAGTTTTCTCACTTGTCAGATGGGAATGAAGTTACTCATACCTGCTTATTTCACTGGGTTGTATAAGGATCCCATGAGATAACAATTGAAAACCATGGGCCGAGCGTGGTGGCTTACACCTGTAATCCCAGCACTTTGGGAGGCTGAGGCGGGTGGATCACCTGAGGTCAGGAGTTTGAGACCAGCCTCAACATGGAGAAACCTTGTCTCTACTAAAAATACAAAATTAGCTGGGTGTGGTGGTGCATGCCTGTAATCCCAGCTACTCGGGAGGCTGAGGCAGGAGAATTGCTTGAATCTGGGAGGCAGAGGTTGCGGTGAGCCGAGATCACCACACCGTTGCATTCCAGCTTGGGCAACAAAGAGTGAAAAACTCTGTCAAAAAAACAAAACAAAACAAAGCAAAAAACACCGTGAAGCATTACACAGACGTAAGGGGTGGCTGGAATGAAGAAAGAGATACAGAAAAAGTCAGAAACCACTCAGTGCACACTGCTGAAGAGAAGGTCTGGATGGGGAGGGCTGCATGTTTGGACAGAGGGTTCAGAACTGAGTGCAGCTCAGTTCTGCTTGGGCACCTCTCCAGGGGCCCTCTGTGTATGTCCTTTGACATTTTCCTCATCCTCCAATTACTTGAACAAGATGAAGATGAGAAAGAATGTTAGAAGAATAAGCATTTGTTTGAACACGCATACAGGTGATGGAGGAGAGAGGACGTGCCGTTGGGGGTGTGTGTGTGTGTTGGTGTGTGTGTGTGTGTTGGGGTGTGTGTGTGTTGGGGTGTATGTGTTGGGGTGTGTGTGTGTTGGGGTGTGTGTGTTGCCCCACACCAGGGCTGTATGTCTGTGTGGTAATGTGCAAGTGTGCAGTGTGGTCTTGGTTGCTGTGAGGGAAGAGGTATTCAGTTGTACCCAACTTACTGTCCTTTGGCGCTGTCTGTGTATGCACACCCTTCTCTTTGCTGGGGCTCCCAAGCTGGAAGCTCTCACTGCCTTTGCTGCTTCCTTCTGGAAATCAATCTACTTCCCCTTCCAAAGTATCTGAAGGAGAGGGACAGTGCCCTCTAGTGGGAATGCATGGGCAGCTGCAGCTTCCTCAGCCCAAGCCTCAGCCCACTCCACTCAAGTCTGGAAGTCCTCTCTGAAGCACTTCCTGGGGAATGCAAAGGAGGAGGCCCCTACCCTCTGAGAGCTCAAGATCTGGCAGGCAGGAAAAAGATGCACACAGGAGAGGACACACAGGTTCATGCAGGAGAAGCCTGAGGACAGCAGCTGAAGGGGGAGGGGGGTCTCTCCTCATCTCTGCAATGACTTATCTCTGGTTGCCCAGGGTGTTCCTGGCCTTCCTTGCTTCCTGTTCCCACACATGGTCTCTTGGTCCTGCTCTTTTACTCTTGGTCATTACTCATAGCTGTAGGGCCTTGAGCAGAACTGGACCCTTCAGTCTATTCCCTGGGTGGGCACTAACAGCACTCTGTGGAGTTGGGGGAGGCTTCTTGGAGGAGGTAACATGTGAGTAGGGTCTTGAAAAATTAGTAGGAATTCTCCAGATGGAGTCCAGGGAAGGCACAGGACTGTGGATGAGCCTTGTGTGTCTGGGGATGGGTGGTGGCGGCTGGATGCTGGCCTGAGGTGGAGGGTACCTTGCTTTCAGCTTTGTGGGGCCACAAGAGATGCCTAAATTTTCACAGGAGGCAGTGGGAAGTGAGAGAAGATCTTCACTTTTTTGAGACGGAGCCTTGCTCTGTCGCCCAGGCTGGAGTGCGGTGGCACGATCTTGGCTCACTGCAATCTCTACCTCCCGGGTTCAAGCGATTCTTGTGCCTTAGCCTCCCAAGCAGCTGGAACTACAGGCATATGCCACCATGCCCACTAGAGAAGGTCTTTAAGCAGAAGAATGGTCAGAGTCACACAACATGGACTAAAGGTGGGGAGAAACTGCAGGGAGGCAGGGAGACCAGTTGAGAGGCTGTTGTTTAGGCAAAAGAGGAGAGCAGTGGCTGTTGTTTAGCCCAATCTGAGGGCAGTAGCAGAAGGATGGAGGGGGCGAGAGGTCCAGACTCCGATTCTGGGACCTCTTTGTCCCTGGCAGCAAAGCTGAGGCCAAAAGTTCCACATCACTCAGTTCTGCTACAACCTGGCACTCTGCCTCCCATCCCCAACACACTCTAGGGTCTCTGCAAATGGAGAAGGAAGATGGTGGGAGCAGGGAGGGAGAAGAGAGGAGGAGGAGGGGGAACACAGCCTGGGACTAGGGGATGCTTAAGGAATGGGGAGGCCCAAGCAGACCCACCTAGCCCCAGTCTAGCCCTACTGCTCCTCCTCTGGCCCTGCAGAGAAAGAGTTAATCTGCTATATCTCCCTCCCCAACCTTCCCCTCCTCCCCTCAGGTCACCTTCTTGGCCCTGGAGACTTGGCTGGTGGCTCAAGTTCCTCAACCAGTGGCCCTGAGTAATCAGAGCACACAGAGGGACCAGGGGCCTGGGGGCAGGGAATGGTAAATTAGGGGCAGGGGAGCCTCAGAGACTGAGGCCGGGAGTCTGCAAGGCTGAGGGTTTGGCAGGAACCCCAAGTTGGTTCCCAATACTCTCTACCTGACCCAGGTCCCCCTGCCCCACCCCCAGCACTGATCTCAATTTCTTCCACCCACCAGAGAATTCCTCGAACTCCTAAACTGTTGAGGGGTGCAGGGGGCAAGCTGAAAGGGGTAGTGGTGATCTGCCAGGAAGCTTTCCCACTGCAGGAGATAGGGTCCCTCCCCCTAGTGCCGGGAACTGGTCAGAAATGAGTCTGTGGTCAGTGAGAGACTGCTGCTAATGGAACCTGGGCTGGCCCACAAGCCACAGGAGGGGTAGGGGAGAGGAAAGGAACCAAAATACAGCTCAGCATAGAGGGTGGGACTAGGGCTGGTAATGCTGTCCTGAAGTAGAGCTGGGGCCAGGGAGGGAGGGGAAGAGAAACAGGGTCGGGGATTGGAATTGGAGGTCTGAGAGAGTGCCTGGTGGTGGGGCACAGAGGGGCTAAGGTATCCCAGAGGAATAACTGGATGAGGGGAGAATAAGAGAGAGGACCCAGAACTGGGATGCGGGCACTGAGGGACATGATGAGGAACAGACTGGAGGATGACAGAGAGCATGAGTATGTGTTACGTGCGTCCTGGGGGGTTGGGACTGTTGTCACTGCGATCATCATGGCAGTGGGCGCAAAGGATGGTGCCGGGTCCCTCCTCACCGGGAGGGGTGGGTTCCAGGAGTCCCAGCCCTAGGCTTTTCCAGGGTTTCCACTCTGTCCTAAATCCTCTCTGTGCTGCTGGAGCTGGTGACAGGAAAGGGGCTCCAGCCCCCTGCTCTCCATCAGCCTCCCTTCCCCACTGCCATCAATTATTCATCAGCCCAGACACCCGCCCTCCCTGGCAGGGCAGGCTGGTCCTCCTCCCATGCCCCGCCCCAGCCACACTGCCAGAGAGGCCCTGGTGAGGAAGGACAGCCAGCCAGGCTGTGGATACCTGACTGACAAGCTGGGTGGCTGGCTCTGCCGGACTCTGCCTGGGGTCACATAGCCTTCCCCTCTGGCACCTTCCCCCTTCCTCCTGCCAATCCCTGGCACCAGGAAGCCCCTGGAGAAAATGCCGATCCGGATCTTCTGCTCTGTGTCATTCTCCTCTGGAGAGGAGGCCCCAGGGCCCTTGGGAGATATTTGGGGTCCCCACCACCATCAGCAGCAGCAGGACATCTCAGAATCAGAAGAGGAGGAAGAAGAGAAGGAAAAGGAGGCAGTGAGGAAGGAGGCCAGCGAGAGGCATTCACCCATAGACTTGGTGGCCTTTGCCAACAGCTGCACCCTCCACGGCACCAACCACATTTTTGTGGAGGGGGGTCCAGGACCAAGGCAGGTGCTGTGGGCAGTGGCCTTTGTCCTGGCACTGGGTGCCTTCCTGTGCCAGGTAGGGGACCGCGTTGCTTATTACCTTAGCTACCCACACGTGACCCTGCTAAACGAAGTGGCCACCACGGAGCTGGCCTTCCCGGCGGTCACCCTCTGCAACACTAATGCCGTGCGGCTGTCCCAGCTCAGCTACCCTGACTTGCTTTATCTGGCCCCCATGCTGGGACTGGATGAAAGTGATGACCCTGGGGTGCCCCTCGCTCCACCAGGCCCTGAGGCCTTCTCTGGGGAGCCCTTTAACCTGCACCGCTTCTACAATCGCTCCTGCCACCGGCTGGAGGACATGCTGCTCTATTGCTCCTACCAAGGGGGGCCCTGTGGCCCTCACAACTTCTCAGTGGTGAGTGGGGCCCCATGCCTGCCACAGTACCCCAAGAGTGTCTGCCATGGCTCTCCCTGACTGTCACCTCCTGGGGTTGGGGCTGGGGCTGGGGCTGATGACTGTGCTGTCCCCTCCTCACCTGGCTGACCCAGGCCAGAGCTTACCCAGGAGTCCAGGGCCTGGAGCTAGGCTGATATTCCCAGGTCCATACCAGCACTGCTTTTCCCATTAGAATCTTGAAACACGTCTGTCTTAGTTGGTGTTTCCTCCCTACATGTCCTCCAGCCTCACCTGCCCTTCCCAAGACCTCCTCATGGTCCAGCAGGACCCGGGACCTTGCTCCATCTGTGAGGTCAACCTTTGATCTGTTGGTGGACGCCAATGTCTGGCCAGTTGCTCACTATTTTGACTAGCACCCGTGGACTGAAGCTGGGGTGGGTGCTGCCTGGTTTCTGATGGTACAAGAGAAGGGAATGAGAGGGAGACAGTAGAGGGGTGGGACATCCCCCACCACCCCCACCTCACCATGCTGCTTGTCAGCAGCTCCCACAGCAGGGACTTCAATGCGTCTTTGCTTGGTCTTCCTGTGCCCTCCTACGGGTGCCCCACCCCCACCAGCTCTGTGTGTGTGTGTGTGTGTGTGTGTGTGTGTGTGTGTGTGTGTGTCTGTCTGAGGGTAAATAACATGTCTTTAAGTCATATCCCTTTCCCCAGCTTTAAGTGGCCAGGGACCCTCTTCCTAGGGGAAGCTCTCACTGGGAACTGTCCTCCTGCTTGGCCCCCCACCCAGGGGTCTAGGGTCTTCCCTGCTGGAGGGCTACCTGGCACCCCACTGTCTCTCCTAAGTTCATCTTCCAGGTCTGTCTGGCCTGACTACTCTCCTGCTCCACCAGCTCCCAGGTACCAGGCCTTCCCTGCCCCACACACCCATCCCTCAGTCCTCCACCCCCTCCCTAGTGTAGGGGCAGGGGGTGTCATCATACCGGTGCATCATGGGATGACTGCAGGCATACAGGGGCCTGGGGGTTTGGGCCACTGGGCCTCAGGGAGGCCAGGAGCCATAGGAACGTGGCTTCCTCTGGGCCTGAGGGTAGAGCAGACACTTCTCACCCAGGCCCACCAGGTGGCAGCAGCAATCCATTGTACAGCAGCCCAGTCCTCTGAGCCAGCGCAAGGCAGGGCTGCTAGCCGGCCTGGGACACCTCTAATCCCATACAGCTCCGGATGGAGTGTAGGCATGAGCATATGTCCAGCCTGGAGCCTGTGGCTGGGTGCCGCAAGACCTGGTCGTGGGGCTGGGGATTAGGAGCCCCTGGAGTTCTCTCTTTGCCTCATCCCTAGACCTCACCCACAAAGTGGGGAGAGCAGTATGTTTCCTTTTCTGGAGGGCAATGGAGGAGGCTGTTCTAGGAAGGGGGAAGGGGACAAAGACCCTATTCCCTAGTAACCTACTGCCATTGCTGCTCCTGTCTGGCCTGAAACTCTTTTGTCTGTCCCCTGCTCTGGGCTGTGTTGACTCACCTTATGACCTGTTTTGTGGACTTTGTCACCATCCAGCAGTAGTAAAAGCACAGCCACCCCAACCTGGGGACATTCAAGGAGGCTGTGGGGAAAAGGCCAAGAATAACTGGTTTACTTTTCTCTTTGCAGCTTTTTAATCAGCACTGTGACCAGGGCTGCACCGGGGCATGGAGTGGGGAGAAGACTGGGGAGACAGCCCCCAGGGCTGAGATATCTCCTGAGGCCTTCCTAGTTTTGCAAAAGCATTAACACACGCACCATGCCCTTGGGGCTCAGTCCCAAGTGCTGGGAGAAGAGGTGCTGGTGCTTGGTTGAGCGTGGTCCTTCGTATGGCAACTGGGTCTACTTTCAGGTTCTGCTGATAATAGAATAATGATAGACCTAAAGGGCTAGGGGCTGCAGGAAACCAAAAAACTGAGTTTGGCTGGGCACAGTGGCTCACGCCTATAATCCCAACACTTTGGAAGGCTGAGGCAGGCGGATCACCTGAGGTCAGGAGTTTGAGACCAGCCTCGCTAACATCGTGAAACCCCATCTCTACTAAAAATACAAAAATTAGCCGGATGTGATGTTGTGCGCTTGTAATCCCAGCTACTCGGGAGGCTGAGGTGGAGGTTGCAGTGAGCTGAGATTGTGCCATTGCACTCCAGCCTGGGCAACAGAGTAAGACTCCATCTCATAAAAGAAAAAAAACAAAAAACAAAAACTAAGTTTGGGTCTTGGGGAAAGCAGAATTTCAGATTCCCAGAGTGAAATCTAGGAGAAGAGAAGATATGTCTCAGAGGCCTCAGGAGCTTGGGCCTGAGGAAAGGGTCCCAAGGAGGGGCCAGGGATCTGGCTGTGTTGGGATCCTGGTGATGAAAATGCATATGTCAGGTTCCTGGCAGGAAAAAGACAGCTACCTGATGATTTAGTTGAAGACTTTAACAAAGGGACTGCTGACAGATCTGTGGGCAGGGTTAAGAAAACCAGTGAGAGGGGCTGAGGCAGCGAGCAGTACTAGGAAATCGTTATCACTTCTAGGTGGAAGCAGCACAAAAGAAGACAGTGCTGTGTAGGGATCCCTGACAAGATTTGTAATCATGGAGGGCATAAGCCACTACTAGAGCTACAGACGGGCGAGGGCTGGAGAAGGATTCATACCCCAATCTTTCCTCCTGCCTTCTGATCCATTACCAATACCTCCCAACTGTGAAACCCGACTAGAAGCCCATGCAGGTGGCAAAGGAGCTCAGGCTATGCACCCTACCAGGAACAGTTTTCCAGGGCACACAGAGGGCAAGGAAGGGCGGGAAACAGGTGGGAGAGGGGAGCAAATGGAGAACAGGCTGCAGAGGAGGAACCGTTCCCAAAGGGTGTTGAGATTCCAACAGCTGGGATGACTAGGAACAGCCCTTGGTGAGTAGAGGGTGCTGGCAGGACTCAGGCTCTCCACTCTGCCCCCGCCAGGTCTTCACACGCTATGGAAAGTGCTACACGTTCAACTCGGGCCGAGATGGGCGGCCACGGCTGAAGACCATGAAGGGTGGGACAGGCAATGGGCTGGAAATCATGCTGGACATCCAGCAGGACGAGTACCTGCCTGTGTGGGGGGAGACTGGTATGTCACCCGCTTCAGGGGCCCCTCTGCATGGCTGTAGGCCCCAGCCTCTGCCAGGGGATTCCTGGGCTTCTCTGTGAGACCTGGGCAGGGCCCAGGCTTTCCCCTCTCCCCCCAGCATCTCACCATCTCCATTGCTGACTCTACCTGACTTCCACACTCACATCTCTCTGGCTCCCCCTTCCTGGCTCAGTTACTCTCCAAGGTAACCAGCCATCCTTTTCCATCAGCACCACCACCACTCTATAAATAACACCCTCTCTTCTCAGGCTGCCTGCCTGTCTGGTCTCGGGGGGCCTTGGGGCAGAGAGATGGGGGGAAAGGGAGAAAGGGAGGGGGAGAAATGGAGAGCATCTGAAACAGTGACACTCTGGGAGAAAGTATTTGAAACACCAAGATGCAGAGCAGAAGCCAGGTAAGAAAAGAAGTGTGTAGGATGCAGGGGTCATCAGAGCAGCTCAGAGCTGGTAAACCCAGAAGGAGGCTGGGGGATGGGCTAGGACCCTATAGACTTCCCCCACCCCAGTCCCAGTGTATGCTATGCTTATTCCCAGGAGAGGTAGGATGCCCCCAGGTCTGAGGGGGGTTAGGGATTCAGGAGTCCTCCCAACCCACACACCCCTCATTCCCCTAGACGAGACGTCCTTCGAAGCAGGCATCAAAGTGCAGATCCATAGTCAGGATGAACCTCCTTTCATCGACCAGCTGGGCTTTGGCGTGGCCCCAGGCTTCCAGACCTTTGTGGCCTGCCAGGAGCAGCGGGTGAGAGGGCCATGGGAGGCTGGTCCTGGGGTGGGGTGTTGAGGGGTCCAGATGGAGTGGTGGGCAATCAATCATGGGAAGGACAGGTGAGCGAGGACCTGGGTGGTAGTCTGGCTAGTCCGAAGTATGAGTGATCGAATGGACAAGAATGTTCTGTAAACTCTGAGACCTTCAGAGGCTGCAGAGAGAGAGGGGGGCAGAACTCCAGAGATCTGCATCTTGTCAGAGGAGTCCATCAAGCTGATTTGGGGAGAAGTCCCTGCACTCCCCCAGCTCCCCGGCTTTCCCAGCAGCTCATCTACCTGCCGCCGCCCTGGGGCACCTGCAAAGCTGTTACCATGGACTCGGATTTGGATTTCTTCGACTCCTACAGCATCACCGCCTGCCGCATCGACTGTGAGACGCGCTACCTGGTGGAGAACTGCAACTGCCGCATGGTGCACATGCCAGGTCAGGCCCAGGGCTTCAAGCATACTCCTGGGGTCCCTGGGCCTTTACTGCCCCTCACTAGCTCCCCATCCATATCAATCTCCCAACCTCAGTTCCAGCCCACCCCATCCCACACCCATCCCACACCCATCTGGCTCTTGTCTCTCTGACCTTGGTTCCTGCCTGCACCTCCGGGGATGGGTGGGAAGGGTCTAGAAGGTATAGACTGGGAGTGAGTCACTTCTGGGGCAGCGTGGGGGCCCACCAGTCCTCCCCTCCCATCCTCTCACAGCTTACACCTTCTAGGCCTTTGGTAATACCACCATCACCAGACCCCTTGAATCCCCATCCTGCATCATTGTCTTTTCTCCTCTGTAGGGGATGCCCCATACTGTACTCCAGAGCAGTACAAGGAGTGTGCAGATCCTGCTCTGGGTGAGCGCCCCTGGCCTGGGGCAGTCTGGGGGAGGGAAAAGGTGCTGCCAGCCATGTGCACAGGAGTTTCAGGTCAAGCTCCCAGAAGTCTCACATAACTCCTGGACTGGGCTGCACCCTCTCTTGTGTCTGATACTAAAGCTGAGAATGGTCAGGCATGGTGGCTCACACCTGTAATCCCAGCACTTTGGGAGGCCGAGGTGGGCAAATCGCTTGAGCCCAGGAGTTCGAGACCAGCCTGGGTAACATGGTGAAACCCTGACTCTATGAAAAATACAAAACAAAAATTATGTGGGCATGGTGGCATGTGCCTCTAGTCCCAGCTACTCCGGAGGCTGAGGTGGGAGAATTGCTTGAACTTGGGAGACGAGGTTGCAGTGAGCCAAGATTGTACCACTGCACTCCGGCCTTGGTGACAGAGCAAGACCCTGTCTCAAATTAATAATAATAATAATCGGCCAGGCGCGGTGGCTCAAGCCTGTAATCCCAGCACTTTGGGAGGCCGAGGTGGGTGGATCATTGAGGTCAGGAGATCGAGACCATCCTGGCTAACACGGTGAAACCCTGTCTCTACTAAAAATACAAAAAAATTAGCCGAGCATGGTGGCAGGTGCCTGTAGTCCCAGCTACTCAGGAGGCTGAGGCAGGAGAATGGTGTGAACCTGGGAGGCGGAGCTTGCAGTGAGCTGAGATCGCACCACTGCACTCCAGCCTGGGCGACAGAGCGAGACTCCGCCTCAAAAAAAAAAAAAAAATAATAATCAATAAAGTTGAGAATAGCATCTTCAGAGGATCCTATGAAAAATGAACAGAGGTCACCTGGGAATGGCCTTCATCTTCTTTCATCAGCCCCTCAGCTGGTTAACCCTGGAGGGTCCTGAGGAAGTGAGATATAAGAGTAAGAAATATCCATGGTGAGGCTTGGTGAGAATTAGCTCAAGGTGGACACACTGTGAGGGGGCAGCTGGGGCTCTCCTCACTCTTCTAGTTCTCTCCATCTACATCGTTGGTTCAGTGGCCTGCAGGGTTCAGCAGGTAAAGTCCTCAAACATGCCTCAGGCTGGATGGTGAGGTAGGATGTTGGCATCCAGGCAGGTCATGGAAAAAGCAAGGGGCCCAGGGTTTCTCTGGGCAGAGCTAGGATGTGCATGTGGGAAGGTGCTGGCAGAAGGGCACCACTCAACTGGGACCTCTCACCTGGCTGAGTGCAGACTTCCTGGTGGAGAAGGACCAGGAGTACTGCGTGTGTGAAATGCCTTGCAACCTGACCCGCTATGGCAAGGAGCTGTCCATGGTCAAGATCCCCAGCAAAGCCTCAGCCAAGTACCTGGCCAAGAAGTTCAACAAATCTGAGCAATACATAGGGTAAGGGCTCTGACTGGGTACAGCAAGGCCCTTGGGTTGGGACTGTGGAATGGATGAGTGGGGTTTGATGGGGGCGGGGGCTGGCAGGCAGGGGGAAGTTGAGATAACACGGGGAAGGTCCAAAAGGCAAGCAAAGAATCTAGGGTGGGTATGCAGGGAAGATCAAGCCAGAATAAGCAGGAAAGCACCCCTTTCTCTTCCCTCTTCATCCTCATTGTTGTAACAGTAGTCACCTTATACTTAATACATACTGCATATGGTACAGAACATTTTTCCCTATATGCGATCTCATTTAATCCTAAAAGGCAGGTATCTCCATCAGCATCTCATTTTATGGATACGGAAACTGAGATTCAGAGAGGCTGCCTTGCTAAGGTCACCTGGTTAGTAAGAGACAGAGATATGACTTGAACCTAGGTCTCCTCCCCCAACCCCTGTGCAGGGAGAACATCCTGGTGCTGGACATTTTCTTTGAAGTCCTCAACTATGAGACCATTGAACAGAAGAAGGCCTATGAGATTGCAGGGCTCCTGGGTGAGCTGCTGATGGCACCTGTCCCCTTCCCATGCCATGGGCATGGCATGGCTCCCTATCATCCAAAAGCAGGGTGCTCACTTCTGTCCCATGAGGGTCCTCCACCCCAGAGGCCCTTCCCCAAACCCTGTTGTCTTGGTAAGTGGTGAGGGAAGGGAACTGAGCCTTCCTTTAGGGCAAAGTGGAAAAGAGAAAAGACAGGCCTGTGGTCATGAGGGAGGGATAGGCATGGAAGTGGAGACTATTTTATACGCTCCTAAAATTGGCCCAGAAGTTAAGAGTTTTGTGGTATTTTGTAAACGATTATTTTTCTTGAAAAGCACCTGCTCGTTTTAGAAAGGTAGAAAAACGCAGAAAAGCATAGAGAAGAAAATAAAAATTCCACCCGAATCTGGCTTTGTGATCCTTCTGTGCGAAGGCTGCCAATCCCTTTGAGAATACAACTTGCCCGCCCCAGTCCCAGTAAACCCTGCTGCCCCCACGGCGTCCTGACCCCACTGACCCCCCTGGCCGCTGCCCCTGCAGGTGACATCGGGGGCCAGATGGGGCTGTTCATCGGCGCCAGCATCCTCACGGTGCTGGAGCTCTTTGACTACGCCTACGAGGTAAGCGGGGGCGGGGCCCGGCGCAGGGCCACGTGGGGGCGGGGTCCAGCCCGCCCATCTGCCCCGTCCCCGTCCTAGGTCATTAAGCACAAGCTGTGCCGACGAGGAAAGTGCCAGAAGGAGGCCAAAAGGAGCAGTGCGGACAAGGGCGTGGCCCTCAGCCTGGACGACGTCAAAAGACACGTGAGGGAGCGAGCGAGGGCGCCCTCCAGCCCGCCCCT
The DNA here is from genome assembly GCF_007565055.1 of Rhinopithecus roxellana. Lineage (NCBI taxonomy): Eukaryota > Metazoa > Chordata > Mammalia > Primates > Cercopithecidae > Rhinopithecus > Rhinopithecus roxellana. The sequence goes on along the minus strand of NC_044558.1, from coordinate 61,045,218 downwards.
GCCTCCACCGCCCCAGGAACCCCTGTCAACCCCCGCCCACCTGCCTCTGCCACCACCTTCTCTCCTTTGTCTCCTGAATGTCCCAGCACTACCGGAAGCCCTTCCGAGGGATAACCCGTCCCTGTCCTGTGCCCTTCCCCTAGAACCCGTGCGAGAGCCTCCGGGGCCACCCTGCCGGGATGACATACGCTGCCAACATCCTACCTCACCATCCGGCCCGAGGCACGTTCGAGGACTTTACCTGCTGAGCCCCGCAGGCCGCTGAACCAAAGGCCTAGATGGGGAGGACTAGGAGAGCGAGGGGGCCCCCAGCTGCCTCCTCACATCTGCCCTGGGGACTCCCCACACTCCGGGGCAGATCTTTCCTCTTGTCTGTGGTAAGGAAGGAGTCTTGACCATAGAGTCCTCTCCCTGCCTCTATCCCATTCTTTTTACGTTTAACAAAACTAATCTAAGAAAGAACTGAAAAGGGAGAACGGGGCAAGGGACCTCAGGCTGCCCCTCTCTCCATGCTGCCTCCCCTAGCTCCCAGCCTGAATTTTGTCTGTCTAGCTGTCTGTCATCTGAGTGTCCACCTACATTCTGCTGCCACCAGTCACCAAAGGCCCTTCCCAGTGAGGGGTGGAAGGGATCCATGGGGTCTGGAATTTGGCCCCAAACCAGAGAATGTACCTTAAGGGGGAGGGCTAGTGTGGGGGAGGGAGGCTTCCCCAGCCTTAAGAGACCCTCTCAGCCCAGTGACTGTTCCCAAACCCAAGTCTCCTGGCAGGAACTAAAACCTCAGCCCCACTCTTTCACACCATGTGGAATCTCGTGGGGGTCGGGGATCCCCTTAAGAAGTGGTAATGGGGTCAAGATGCGGCCCCGGTGCTGTAGGCTACATCCTGATACCTGTAAGTTCACCCCCACCCCACAGCTGCTGGAGAGAAATCCCAAGAGGCAGCCCTCCCTCACCATCCCATAAAAGACCTGGCTGGTTAACGTCCAGCTCAGGGAGAAGGGCACTGGTGCCTAACCTCACTAGTCCCTCTCCCGGAGGCCCTTGTAGAGGGCCACGTCCATAAATTTTCTTATGGAACTCTCCCACATCCTCTTCTCCAACTTCATTTGCTTCTCTCAACAACCTCATCTGCACTTTCTATTTCTATATGATACAGACTCTATATTGCTATATCTCTGTATATACTTTCCACAGCCCTGTCTGTCTCCACCCCATCCCCTTTTGTCTCTGAGAACCATTCTCCCACCCCAAGTTCCACCTTCTATGTTTCTGCCCCCTCCCTGGTCTCTGAATGCCTTCGCCTGTATAAAGAGTTGGACTCTCTCCCCTGGTGTCTGTACTGTGTACACACATCCCTCTGAGAAGCACAAGGAGACGACACGCGCATTGTAACCTTTGCACTGTCTCAGTGGCGACAAAGGAAGCTGTGAATCACAAGCTCTGCCTCTTTCTGGCCTCACCCTCTCCCCCAACCCGGGCACCCTCGACCCTCCCTGCAGCCTTAACATTCTCTTCCCCTGCTCCTCCTATCCCATTGCTCTTTGCCCAGCTGACAGTAGCATCCCCAGGGAAGGGGTTGCTGTAGAGATAGCCCCCACCCAGGGGATGGAGGTCTGCCCTGGACACTAAGCCAAGTGTGTCAGAGACAGAAGGGAGCTGGGGATTGGTGACTCCTAAAGCTGGGGCAGTGGGATGCTAACAGGCAGAAGCTGAGGTCCTCAGTCAGTGGCCTTTCCTCCTTCTGGGTGCCCAGCCCCCTTTCCTCACCTGATACCCAAGCCCACCACTTTTATTTTCTGGTGAGCTGGGTTTGGTAGGAAAGAGAGGCCTAGAGGAGGAGTTGAAAGCTCTGCTGTTGTCCCTCCCTATCTTAATGAGAGACAAGTGAGGTGGAGGGCCTGCCCCCTCCCTCCACCAGACACTCCTTCCAGGCCTAAGCCCCAACCCCTCTCCAGGCCTTCCTTCCCCAGCTGTGTCTTGGTCTTCAATCCCAGAACAGGACCTGTGAGCAGGTCACCTGTGCATTGGCCTGGAGCTGGAGAGTAAGGCTATAGGATCTTTGGAATCTCTTGGTTCCTAGGAGTTCCTCAGAGATCATACCTCCCCAGAGGGAAGCAGGGATGAGGCCAAAACGTGTGCATTGGATAGGGGAACAGCAGGCAGGGCTTTGGGTGACGCATGCCTCTGGTTTAATAAACTGGGTTTCAACCATCTCCTCTTCAGTGTTGTTCACTTATTTGAAAACATATTTAGGTATTCTCACTAAGTGCCTAGAGCTGAGCTTGGTTTGGGGCCAATTAGCGGATGAGTAAGAAGAAGGTTTGAGTAGGGAGACTGTGGTCCTTCTGGGATGGGACAGGCTGACCATCCTATCAGGAATAGTTTGAACCACTGGGCAGGGAAAGAGGGAGGAGTCAAAGGCAACAAAGGTCCAAAACAGAATCCCCATCACAATGCTTTAGAGAGAGAGCAGAGTCAAAATTCAAGATAAACTGGAACTTATTATAAAATCTGGAAGCAGGCTGGCACGGTGGCTCACGCCTGTAATCCTAACACTTTGGGAGGCTGAGACGGGCGGATCACTTGAGGCCAGGAGTTCGAGACCAGCCTATGTAACATAATGAAACCCCCATCCCTATTTTTTAATATTAAAAAAAAATCTGAGGCCAGGCACAATGGCTCACACTTGTAATCCCAGCATTTTGGGAGGCTGAGGCACGCAGACCACTTGAGCTTAGGAGTTCGAGACCAACATGGACAACATGGCAAAACCCCGTCTCTACCAAAAATACAAAACAGCCTGGCATGGTGGTGCATGCCTGTGATCCCAGCTACTCGGGAGGCTGAGGTGGGAGGATCACTTGAGCTTGGGAGGCGGAGGTTGCAGTGAGCTGAGATGGTGCCACTGTGACAAAGACAGACCTCATCTCAATAATAATAATAATAATAATAATAATAATCCGGAAGCAGGTTAGGTCGGAGACAAAGTTAGGTTGAAGTTCCCACGTGAGGAAGTTTTTGAGGCACTTTATCTGTGGAATGAGTCCCGGGCTATGAGCAAGAAGATGTGGAATCTTGGCTTCGGCTTTATGGCTAACTTGCTGGTTGACCTTTGCCAAGTCGTTCACCTGTGAGTTCAGCTTTCCCATTTGGAAAATGGAATAAACTGTGTTTCGCTCCTCAGCCCGATAGTTATAGCAGTAAGAAAATGAAACGAAAAGTAATCAAAGCATTTTGGGAAGTTAATGCCATGCGCCAAGATGAAGCTATTACTCCAAGCACCTCTTCATCAGCGGGCTCGAGTCGGGGTTGAGACTGGGGCTAAGGCTGTGGTCCGTCCCCTTTTCCAGGTCCTTGTCTACCTCCCGTCGGCCTGGGGACGCCCGCTCACAGGACCTCTCTATCCCAGAGTTCTTCTCTATGGTTTTCCCTCCAGGACCGTGAAGGCGGGAGGGCGTGGCCAGCACGCCTTTTCCGCTAGTCGCTCCTCTCTAGGCGACAGTCTCGCTGCCCTGAGCCTCCCGTGCCGGCCAGCCGGCCGGGGGAACAGGCGGGCGCTCGGGGGGCGCTCGGGGGGCGGGGGGAGTTCCGGTTCCGGTTCTTTGTGCAGCTGCATCGGCGGCTCCGGGAAGATGGCGGCCCGGGCGGGTTTCCAGTCTGTGGCTCCGAGCGGCGGCGCCGGAGCCTCAGGAGGGGCGGGCGCGGCTGCTGCCCTGGGCCCGGGCGGAACTCCCGGGCCTCCCGTGCGAATGGGCCCGGCTCCGGGTCAAGGGCTGTACCGCTCCCCGATGCCCGGAGCGGCCTATCCGGTGAGTGGGGCAGGAGGAGGGACGCGCGGGCCGGGGGCGGGGCCGAGCGGGGACGTGGGAGTGACAGGGGTGGGGGGAGAAGTAGGAGGGACTCCCTTGGGAGGGGTTCGGGCTCTAGGTGGGGGTTGGGGGAGGCAGTGCGCAGGAAGAGAGGGGGAGACAGTTGGCCGTCCACACCTGCTCCTAGGGGCATTGTTTCCGTGGGGAGTCGGTAGAGAACCAGGGTGGGTGAAGTGGGTCCAGGGATACCTATACGAGGGCCGGAGTGCAGAGGGGCTTGAGCAGCTCCAGTGATCAGAGGAACACAGAACGTGTAGTTGACAAATTGAGGTCAGCTTCTAAAGAGATAGTAGCTAGCAGAGTAAATGTGGAACTAGCGATGTCCGATGTGTCCGATCCAAAATAGACCGATAATTTGAGTATAATCTGGCTCTCGCTTAGCTTTTGGACTCATATTTCTGTGGAGTCACTGCTGGAGCAGAGGGTTCTCGTCTCATTGTTCTCCATTCCATCCGTAAACCTTACTTCATTCAAAGAACTCAGGCGTTCCCTGCTTTTCTTTCTTAGTGGGGTTTAGCAGGTGAAACCATGACATCTCTGGGTCCTCTCCCCTCTGTAGAGACCAGGTATGTTGCCAGGCAGCCGAATGACACCTCAGGGACCTTCCATGGGACCCCCTGGCTATGGGGGGAACCCTTCAGTCCGACCTGGCCTGGCCCAGTCAGGGATGGATCAGTCCCGCAAGAGACCTGCCCCTCAGCAGATCCAGCAGGTCCAGCAGCAGGCTGTCCAAAATCGAAACCACAAGTAAGATGATCCTGGGGCAGAGGGAGGGAGGGAGGGAGCCTGGGAGTACACAGGTGGTGGGATTACCTGAACCAAGAAGTGGTGGTGCTGTGTCAGCAGATGGTGCTACAGGATGATTGAGAATGCTTGGTGGTGGTGGTGGTGGTAGTTCTTTGATTTGAGAGAAGCTTTGCAATCCCTTCACATTACTATAAATGGACATGCTGACAGCTTATTTTCACGTTCTGACTAGTTCTGTCCCAACCTGATAATAGTATCTATTCCCAACAGTGCAAAGAAAAAGAAGATGGCTGACAAAATTCTACCTCAAAGGGTGAGTCCAGGCTGTCTGTCTTCTGGAAAATGTAGTGAGTTTGAGTATAGAGATGAATCAGCCTAGATTTCAATTAATTTTTCTGTTCCTAAGATTCGTGAACTGGTACCAGAATCCCAGGCCTATATGGATCTCTTGGCTTTTGAAAGGAAACTGGACCAGACTATCATGAGGAAACGACTAGATATCCAAGAGGCCTTGAAACGTCCCATCAAGGTAACACAGGAAATTACTAAGCAGAGAGCCAAAGGAGAGGACCCAGGAACCTTCAGCAGGCTTAGGATGAGAAATCAAAGGCACAGCACAACTCTCCTTGGCATTTAAATTGCATCTCTCCCTTCCGCCTACAAACCGAGAATTACATTAGGAGGATAAGAACAGAATGGCAAAGGGGGAGGGGCTCTTGATGTCTCTTGCACTACAAATATACCCTTGTCCATGTTTTTGCTGTAACTGCTCTGCTACCTTGGGAACCTGCCACCTTGCATGACTTTGTCCACCTGGCATCCCACTGTATGCACTTGTACTTAGGCTGATGGCCAGTACTCCTCTTCTAAATGGAATCTTCATCCACCCACCCAAGGGACTGGGTAGACAGTAAGCCAGTCTGTTAGAAGTAATTTCGGGGTTTGGGGAGACTCTTGTCTTCAACATCAGACCACTGAAGCCCCACGATCAATCCTGTTTCTGCCTTCCTCAGCAAAAACGGAAGCTGCGAATTTTCATTTCTAACACTTTCAATCCGGCTAAGTCAGATGCCGAGGATGGGGAAGGGACGGTGGCTTCCTGGGAGCTTCGGGTAGAAGGACGGCTCCTGGAGGATGTGAGTTCAAGGTCCACAGTGGTTGGCGTCTAGGGTGGGAGCTGCTGGGAATGAACAGTGTTGTCTGGTCAGCAGGAAGCCTAACTGGTGCTCACAGCTCCTTTTGGGACCAGTAGGGAGAGGGACGCTGTTCCCTGCACTGAAAGACAATGGTCCTTTGTGTTTGCCCCCACACCTTTGATCCTCACTGGTGTCATATGGAGAACCTTATTGTCCTGGGTTCTGATTTGTGGTTTACCCTCCTCTTGGTGCTGCTGGCTATTGGATTTAGCCGTATCTGTAGATTATTTAGTTTTTGTTTTGTTTTGTTTTGTTTTTAGTCGAGTTTGCACTTAATTTGAGTGCAAATTTTTCCATGTTTCCTCTCTCAGTTCTTGTGGTATCTCCATCTTCTCAACTTTCATTGGAGGCACCCCATAGTTTAAGTAGGATAGATTTCTCTTGACAGGCTCTTTGTTGCTTCCTGGGGAGCATCAGCTGACAGGTGATAGCCCCCAAACTTCCCAACCCAGAAGCTCCTCGGGGAAGCTCACCTTTCTCTCATTCCCTTACATTCTCGTGCTCTATTTTTAGCTGCTCGCAGGCAAGCTAATTGGAATGCACTTTTGCAGGAGAACCAGGGCTCAGTGTCAGAGCCTCCTTCCCTATATAGGTCCGGTCCATCTGCTGGTGGTGTCATTCTGTCCAAATAAAGCTGTTTTTGTTCTGGCTGCTTATTGCCTGTGATTCATTTCCCCTCTAGAGTCAGACTTTTCTCTGCTCAAACTCGCTTAGTTATATGCAATGGTTTGCTTAACTTGCCTCATTTCCCTTGGGCAAATGAGGTGGGTAAAACAGTGACCCTGTATGTGTTCTAGGCTGCTTCTTCAGGGTTCTGTTGTTACCATGACTGGTTTAATACCTGCAGCTGCCTACTTTGCCTATCTCTCCTAAGAGATATTCAGAAAATATTTTTTGAGTTTTTTCTCATTGTGTTGGGGTTCCTTTTTCATAGGATTTTGTCTTGGGAAGTTTCTTCTGGCCTTTCGTAACGTGATTTTTCTTTTCTCTCCTCTAGTCAGCCTTGTCCAAATATGATGCCACTAAACAAAAGAGGAAGTTCTCTTCCTTTTTTAAGTCCTTGGTGATTGAACTGGACAAAGACCTGTATGGGCCAGACAACCATCTGGTAGAAGTGAGTAGTTCTGCCTTCTAGGTTTTGACTCTGATTGGAGGATGATGGACTTGGGAGCCATGTTTTAATGTCTAAGGAGAGGGGGAGGTATAAAGTGGTCACTCTAGGTGTACACAGTACCACTCCAGGTGTACAGTTTGCACGTTGACCTCTAGATGGCACTAGCATGTTTAGTTAGGACCAAGGGCTCTTGTAATCTAACTTGTCCCATCTTTTTAATGTTACTGTCCTGGTCACTGCCGCCTCTTTCAAGGGAAAGTCTACTGGTGGCCTCTTGTACGTGCCATGCCATCTCTGCGTCTTGCTTGTTAATAATGGTGAGATGTAGTTATCCATGCACCAATCATACTTTTTACTGGTAGCAGTTGCTGTAATTAGAGGGATTGACTGATAGGGTACTAGTACTTGCCAAAGTTACCATTATAGATCTGGGACTTCCTCTTGGTCTGTGCTCCATTTACATTTACATTCCAATTCAGCAAAAATCCTTTATTATGATGCCTGATTGCACACCATTTTGAAGCCCATGTTAGCAACAGTATTCTTTGGGATACAGGCAAAACCAGAATGACAGTCCAGCCAGCACTCCAAGTGAACTTAACCTGCTCCTTTCTTTGCCAGTGTAGCTGCAGCCCCTTAACCTCAACTACTAAGAGACATGGGAAGGTCTTTACCATCTAATAAGGGAAGTAAGTCATAGAATCAATAGAAACTTGTAAATATATTAATTTAATTTTATAGCAGTAGAGTATAGTGGCTAAGAATGTGGACTGTAGAATCAAACACACCAGAGCTCAAATGGTGGCTCTGCCACTTACTGGCTGTTTGACCTAGGCAAGTTACTCTATTCTGCTGAGCATTCGTTTTCTCACCTGTAAAATAAGTATAATTGTACCTATCTTGTATAGATGTTTGGGAAGTGAGATAATCCAGGCAAATGTCTTAGAATACTCTCACACATAGTTAAGTACTCAGTAAATGATAGCTATGTTATGTTACTGTTCACATGTGTATTATCCATTTTGTGGATAGAATTATCACCGGACATTCAGGTTTATTTAAATGCAGCCACAAACAGAATTAAAAGGTTGATCTACTTATACACAGACAGTAATCCCAGAGCCATATGCAGTTTTTTAAAATGCCTCATGCTATTGCTCTTCTCCAGTAGCCTCAGTAATCAAAGTTGAATATTCAGTCATTACAGAAGCTCTTCCCTCCCACCCCAGCTCTTCCTCTGGGAGAGCACCCCCTGACATCTTCCTCTCTGTAGTGGCACAGGACCGCCACTACCCAGGAGACCGATGGCTTTCAGGTGAAGCGGCCGGGAGACGTGAATGTACGGTGTACTGTCCTGCTGATGCTGGATTACCAGGTATTCTGTGGTGGTGTGAGGGGGTCCAGCTTTCACAGCCATATCCTGTCAGTGGGCTCACTTTAAAGGGTTTATGTCTAGTTGTGAATAATTTGCCACTTTGTCACACAGATAGAGTCTTAGTCATCTCTGAGTTCTTCCTAGAATTTTTCTGTCCCAGAAAAAGCACTACATTGTTGTTGAATAGCTTGAATGTATTGCTGCATATAGACCCAGCTAACTAGCTTCGTCCCCTATACCCTTTGGTTCCCTGCAGCCTCCCCAGTTTAAATTAGACCCCCGCCTAGCTCGGCTCTTGGGCATCCACACCCAGACTCGTCCAGTGATCATCCAAGCACTGTGGCAATATATTAAGACACATAAGCTCCAGGACCCTCATGAGCGGGAGTTTGTCATCTGTGACAAGTACCTGCAGCAGGTAAGTAATGGACCCATTCTTTTGCTAGAATCCATTAGAACACTAGCTACACTCAAAATGCTAACCTCGTGCTTCTCTCCTTTGCTATAGATCTTTGAGTCTCAGCGTATGAAGTTTTCAGAGATCCCTCAGCGGCTCCATGCCTTGCTTATGCCACCAGAACCTATCATCATTAATCATGTCATCAGGTAGGCCTGTGTGTGGGAGGCAGTGCTGTGCCGGAGCTGCCTTGTACCAGTTTGCACAAGCCAGTTGTCAAATTTTCAGGAATTTTGCAAACAGGTTGTTAAACACAGCTGTTACTTACAATTAAATTACATAAACTTATAATTAAATATATTAGACTAAAAGTGGGTAACATATACTCAAAATGTATTACTTCCTCATTATTTCATTTTATTGTATTTGTGCTCTTGAGGTTATTTTTGCCTGTTGTATACACCTGGTGGAAATACAATATAACGATGTGCTTATGTGTTATTGTGCATCTCTTCCCATGAACAGTAATGTAATGTTGGTAGCTTGAAATCAGAATTTTTTTGTTTTTTGAGGTGAAGTTTCATTCTTGTTACCTATGCTGGAATGCAATGGCGCAATCTTGGCTCACTGCAACCTCTGCTTACTGGGTTCAAGTGATTCTCCTGCCGCAGCCTCCCACATAGCTGGGATTACAGGCATGTGTCACCATGCCTGGCTAATTTTGTATTTTTAGTAGAGACGGGGTTTCTTCATGTTGGTCAGGCTGGTCTTGAATTCCTGACCTCGGGTGATCCGCCCGCCTTGGCCTCCCAAAGTGCTGGGATTACAGGCGTGAGCCGCCGTGCCCAGCCTTTTGTTTTTTGTTTTGTTTTGAGATGGAGTTTCACTCTTGTTGCCCAGGCTGGTGTGCAGTGTCATGATCTTGGCTCACTGAAACCTCCACCTCCCGAGTTCAAGCGATTCTCCTACCCCAGCCTCCCATGTAGCTGGGATTACAGACACCTGCCACCATGCCCACCTAATTTTTTTATATTTTTAGTAGTGACAGGATTTCACCATGTTTGCCAGGCTGATGTCAAACTCCTGACCTCAGGTGATCCGCCCGCCTTGGCCTCCCAAAGTGCTGAGATTACAGGTGTCAGCCACTGCGCCCGGCCGAAATCAGATTATTTAAAGCCCAAAGATCAGCAAATGCCACATATCTGGGCACTTCCTCCTGCTCTCCTTTGGAAGATCAGTTGTTAAACATTTACCAGCTCTTCACTGATGGAAGAGCTCAGTGGCCATCTTTTCTCTGGATGGTACAGCATTCTATTCTGAGCCTCCAATTCCATTACTTCTATTCACTTTTTTGTTTAGAAGACGGAGAGCAAGGCATCTCTAGGCAGATAGGAAGTGAAGAAAAGTTCCTTCTCAAAGAAGCATGTATCTGTAGTTGGATATAGTCTCTTTGCCTTTCTTCCTTTATTCCATATTAATTCCAGTAAGGACTTTTTTTTCTTTTCTTTTCTTTTCTTTTTTTTTCTTTTCTTTTCTTTTTTTTTTTTTTTTTTTTTTTTTTGAGACAGAATCTCGCTCTGTCGCCAGGCTGGAGTGCAGCGGCGCAATCTTGGCTCACTGCAACCTCTACCTCCTGGGTTCAAGCGATTCTCCTGCCTCAGCCTCCTGAGTAGCTGGGATTACAGCATGCCAGTACACCCAGCTGATTTTTTATATTTTAGTAGAGATGGCGTTTCACAATGTTGGCCAGGATGGTCTCGATCTCCTAACCCCGTGATCCACCCGCCTCAGCTTCCCAAAGTGCTGGGATTACAGGCATGAGCCACCACGCCTGGTGGGCTTTTTTTTCTTTTGACCCTGAACCTACAAGATGACAGAGAGGGAGGGGGAAAAAAAGAAGAAAGATAAGACCCTGAACCATGACTTACGCAGTAGTAACTCCTCGACCTATAAATTAGGTCAGTAGAAGTTGGTCTGTCCTGTATTCCTATGCTTAAAGTTAGACCACTTTTAATTTTGTGTTTGACTTTATTTTTGGGGTCAATTTTAGTTTAAAAGGGAGAAAGCCAGGCACAGTGGCACGTTCCTGTAGACCCAGCTACTCCAGAGGCTGAGGTGGGTAGATATTTGAGTCCTGGAGTTCGAGTCTGGCCTGGGCAACATAGCAAAATCCTGTCTCTGAAACAATGAAAAAAGGTTTGTTTGGTCAGGTGCAGTGGCTCACGTCTGTAATCCCAGCACTTCAGGAGGCCAAGGCGGGCGGATCACAAGGTCAGGAGTTCAAGACCAGACTGGCCAATATGGTAAAACCTCATCTCTACTAAAAATACAAAAATTAGATGGGTGTGGTGGTAGGCACCTGTAGTCCCAGCTACTTGGGAGGCTGAGGAAGGAGAATCGATTGAACCTGGGAGGCAGAGGTTGCAGTGAGCCGAGATTGCGCCACTGCACTCCAGCCTGGGCAACAGAGCGAGACTCCATCTTTGAAAAAAAAAAAAAAAAAAAAAAGCTTTGTTTGTTTAAACATATATAGAGTCTCGCTCTGCCAGACTGGAATGCAGTGGCGTGATCTTCACTTACTGTAACCACTGCCTCCCAGGTTCAAGCAATTCTTGTGCCTCAGCCTCCCAAGTAGTTGTAATTACAGGCATGCGCCACTTTTTGTATTTTTAGTAGAGATGGAGTTTCACCATGTTGGCCACACTGGTGTTGAATTCCTGGCCTTGAGTGATCTGCCCATGTTGGCCTCCCAGAATGCTGGGATTACAGACGTGAGCCACCACACTTGGCCAAAAAAGTTTTTAAAATTATTATTATTATTATTATTATTATTATTTGAGACAGAGTCTCTCTCTGTTGCCCAGGCTGGAATGCAGTGGTGTAATCATGGCTCACTGCATCCTCGACCTCCTGGGCTCAAGTGATCCTCTCACTTCAGCCTCCTGAGTAGCTGGGCTCACAGACATGTGCCACCTAGCCCAGGAATTATTTTGAAATTTTTTGTAGAACCTGGGGTCTTACTGTGTAGTATAGGCTGGTCTCAAACTCGTGGGCTCAAGCAGTCCTCTTACTTCAGCCTCCCAAAGTGTTAGGATTATAGGCATGAGCCACCATGGCTCGCCAAATTTTTTTTTTTTTTTTTTTTTTTTTGAGACTGAGTCTTGCTCTGTTGCCCGGGCTGGAGTGCAGTGGCCGGATCTCAGCTCACTGCAAGCTCCGCCTCCCGGGTTTTACGCCATTCTCCTGCCTCAGCCTCCGGAGTAGCTGGGACCACAGGCGCCCGCCACCTCGCCCGGCTAGGTTTTTTTTTTTTTTGTATTTTTAGTAGAGACGGGGTTTCACCGTGTTAGCCAGGATGGTCTCGATCTCCTGACCTCGTGATCCGCCCGTCTCGGCCTCCCAAAGTGCTGGGATTACAGGCTTGAGCCACCGCGCCCGGCCTTTTTTTTTTTTTTTTTTTTTTTTGAGACCGTCTCACTCTGTCACCCAGGCTGAAGTGTAGTGGCATGAACTTGGCTCACTATAACCTCTGCCTCCCAGGTTCAAGAGATTCTCCTGCCTCAGCTTCCCCAGTAGCTGGGATTACAGGCATGAGCTACCACGTCTGGCTAATTTTTAGTAAAAATGGGGTTCACCATGTTCCTGACCTCAGGTGATCGCCCACCTTGGCCTCCCAAAGTGCTGGGATTACAGGCATGAGCCACCATGCCTGGCTGCCAAAAAGTTTTTTTAAAGGGAGAAAGATATATAGGAGACTAGCAGTGATTACCTCTGGAGAGGAAGGAACTGCTTTTCACAGGATACCTTTTGTACTGCCTGAATTTTTACCATTGACTTTTTAAATAAATCAACTTTATTGAAGTATAATTTATATATAACAGATTATACCAATTGAAAGTGTAGTTTGAAGATTTTTACCAGATCTGTACACCATGTAGCTGCCACAATAACGTATAGAACATTTCTGTCACACCCAAAAGTTCTTGGGCCCTTTTGCAATTAGCCCCTTTTCTCTTCATCCTGGGTCATCTTTTTGACCCTGTGTAATTAGATCTTAGGGGACAAGCTCTTTACCAGGCCTCTTTGGTTTCCTGTCCAGTGTTGACCCGAATGATCAGAAAAAGACAGCTTGTTATGACATTGATGTAGAAGTGGATGACACCTTGAAGACCCAGATGAATTCTTTTCTGCTGTCCACTGCCAGCCAACAGGAGATTGCTACTCTAGACAACAAGGTAGGGGTCTGTGCCCTGGATGGTTGGGTCCCACCAGCCCCTATCACAGCTTCAAGGCCTCCTTTTGATTCTTAGTGTTCATTCAAAATATGGCGACACCCAGTATATGTCAGGTACTGTGCTTGGTGCCGGTTTGAGCCAGACTCAAATGAATTCTGGTTGTGGGGATACTCTCAATAGCGCTGAGCCTCGGTTTCTGATTTGTGGAATAGAGACCATGGTACCTTTTTTTTTTTTTTTCTTTTTTCTTTTCAGGAGTCTCACTCTCTCGCCCAGGCTGGAGTGCAGTGGTGCAATCCTGCCTCACGGCAACCTCCACTTCTGGGTTCAAGCGATTCTCCTGCCTCAGCCTCCCAAGTAGCTGGGATTACAGGCACCCACCTTCACACATGGCTAATTTTTGTATTTTTAGTAGAGACAGGGTTTTGCCATGTTGGCCAGGCTGGTCTCCAACTCCTGACCTCAAGTCATCTGCCTGCCTTGGCCTCCCAAAGTATTGGGAATTACAGGCGTGAGCCACCATGCACAGCCCATAGTACCTATTTTAATCAGGTTATTTTAATCAGGTTGCTATGACAATTAAATGAGGGAGTGTATGTAAAGACTTGAGTCTGTATCTGGCACAAAAAAACAACAAATGGTAACTTCTGCTACTATTATTGTTATCTGGATTGTTATTATTAGGCACAGTCCTTGCAAATAAAGCCAAAAGTGCTTTGGGAACACGAAGGAAAAAGGGAGGCTTTGCCGGAAGAGTTGATGCCCCAACTAAATCTTTCTTTCTTTTTTTTTTTTTTTTTTTTGAGATGGAGTCTTGCTCTGTCGCTCAGGCTGGAGTGCGACAGATCTTGGCTCACTGCAACCTCCGTCTCCTGGGTTCAAGCGATTCTCCTGTCTCAGCCTCCTGAGTAGCTGGGACTACAGGTGCCCGCCACCACGCCCGGCTAATTTTTGCATTTTTAGTAGAGATGGGGTTTCACCATATTAGTCAGACTGGTCTTGAACTCCTGACCTCAGGTGATCCACCTGCTTCGGCCTCCCAAAGTGCTGGTATCACAGCTGTGAGCCACCGCGCCCAGCCCTAATGAAATCTTGAAGGACAAAGTAGGTGTTAATGAAAGGGCAAAAAGGATAGTGGTGCTGGGGGTATAGGAGGCAGAAGACATTCCAGAAAGAGGGAATGGGGCATGTAAAGGTCCAGAGAGGAGAGAGAGCCTGGTGTCTTAAAGAAGTACCAGCCATTCAGTGTGCTAGATACAGCATAGAGTGCCGGGGATGGGACGTTTTGGGAAGGAAAGCTAGATAGGGAGCCAGATGCCTAATCATGAAGAAACTTTGATTCAGGGAAGACTGGTTTATGTTTCATCCTGAAGACTGTGTTGAGAGATCATTACCAGTGGAGGGACTGATGCTATTTGTATGTAGAATGATCACTTGCAGGAAGGTGGAGAATAATTTGTCAGAGGGCAGGGCTGGAGGCAGGAAGCCCAGTTAGGAGGCTGGTGCAGTAATCCATGTGAGACGTGTCGAGGCCCTACATTTACAGTCCCGATAGTCAGGGTGGAGATAAGTAGATAGATTTGAGAGGTGTCAAAGTGGAATTGAAGGAATTTGGCCGCTGTTGGGATTAGAGTGAGGGGTGAATGAGAAGGAAATGTTATGATGCCTCCCAGGTCTCTAGCTTGGGTGGATAGTAGTATTTACTATGACTGGGAAGAGGGGAGGAGGAGGTATTGGAGAAAGGGTAGTGAATTTAATTTTGGAGATGTCAAGTTTAAGCAGTTGGATTGGTTGGAGTATAGAAAATAGACTCTGGGCTGCAGACTGGGGACTCATTACCCTGTCAGTGATAGTGGAAGACATACAAGTCAAAGAAATTGCCAGAAGGATTATGTAGAATGAGAAAAGAGTTGAGAACAAAACCCAGAGATGAGAGCTTATGAGACAGCCCCATATGCCAGTCCTTTTCTTCCTGAGAACACTTTTGGACCCATTTGGGCTGTGGAGTAAGTATTCATCATGTAGCTTTGCCCATAGTGGGCACTGAGGAGACCAAAAGGAAAACTTTCCTCACATGGGGTGTACAGAGAGACACAAACAAGGGCAAATTACCTGCTGAAAGAATGCCAAGGGTCAGAGCAGTTGGAACTCTATATGATGGTACCAGCTGTGGGCAGCACTGTGACTAGGTTGGGAGTGGCATGTGGAGTTGTCAGGCACCACCTGCCATTTAACTTCTTATTTTTCTAGTTTGAAAATGGTATGGGCTTCGTTCTTCCTTTCAGATCCATGAGACAATAGAAACCATCAACCAGCTGAAGACTCAGCGGGAGTTCATGCTGAGCTTTGCCAGAGACCCTCAGGGTTTCATCAATGACTGGCTTCAGTCCCAGTGCAGGGACCTCAAGGTAAAGAACCTAGGAGAGGTCTGAAGGGACTTAGGTCAGTGAGGCACACACCTGCTTTATTTATGTAGCAGCTGGTAGAAGACCCAGAGGAAGGAGTGAGGGGCCAGATTTTTCTTTAGCATGTTCCAGGGTCCATTTTGCAATTAAGCAGGGAAATGGGGGGAAGACCCATCACGTGTTGATTTAGTACTTACTTTGTCTGTCACTGTGCTTCATCTTGTCAGGGACACAGAGTGGAAGACCTTATCTCTGCTTTCAAAGCAGCCTACGTTCTGTCTGAAGAAACTAGGCTAGTATAGCCGGGCACGGTGACTCACACCTATAATCCCAGCACTTTGGGAGGCTGAGGCCGACAGAACGCTTGAAGTCAGGAGTTTGAGACCAGCCTGGCCAACATGGTGAAACCCCGTCTCCACTAAAAATACAAAAATTTAGCCGGGCGTGGTGATGTGCACCTGTAATCCCAGCTACTTGGGAGGCTGAGGCAGGAGAATCACTTGAACCCAGGAAGCAGAGGTTGCAGTGAGCCAAGATCGTGCCGCTGCACTCCAGCCTGGGTGACAGAGCAAGAATCTGTCTCAAAAAAAAGGAAACTAGGCTAGTGTGATACAAAGTAGTAAACCATATAAGACATTATCAGGCCAGGCGTGGTGGCTCACGCCTGTAATCCCAGGACTTTGGGAGGCTGAGGAGGGCAGATCACCTGAGGTCAGGAGTTTGAGACTAGCCTGGCCAACACAGTGAAACCCCATCTCTACTAAAATACAAAAATCAGCCAGACATGGTGGCGGGTGCCTATAATCCCAGTTACCCAGGAGGCTGAGGCAGGAGAATCGCTTGAACCCGGGAGACAGAGGCTGCAGTGAGCCGAGATCACGCCACTGCACTCCAGCCTGGCTGACAGAGTAAGCCTCCATCTCAAAAAAAAAAAGACATTATCAGACCAGGATCAATAAGGTAATTCAGAGAAGGGAGGTCAGTGAAACTAGAATCTCTGGGGAAGGCTTCATGGAAAATTTGGGATTTGAAGACATTTCTCAGAAAGGGGAGCACAGTAAGCTCAGTCTAGTAGATAGGAATGGGCACAGAGTATGAACCCATCAGTTCTCACCCCTCCTGTGCTGACTGTGACTAGTTAGAGAGGCTGAGCAGAGGAGCAAGGGAAAAGGGATGCCAGGAAAGATCCCTGAACAAGGCAATGACTTGTTGATTGCAGAGGTGACTGGGTGTTTTATCAGTTTGCTGAGGCTGCTGTAGCAAACTACCACAAACTACCACAAACTGGGCAGTTTTAAACAACAGGTTTGTCTCTCAGTTGTGGAGGCTGGAAGTCCAAAATTAGTGTGGGCAGTGCTGCTTCCTTCCGTGAGCTGGGAGGGAGACTCTGTTCTGTGCATCTCAGCTTCTGGTACCGCAGGTGTTCCTTGGCTTGTAGGTAGTGGTCTCTGTGTGACTTAACGTCGTCTTCCTTCTGTACGTGTCTGTCTCCGTGTCCAAATTTCCCCTCTTTATAAGGGAACCTACCAGTCATATTAGGGGGTACCCTAGTGACCTCATCTTAACTTGATCATCTGCAGAGACCCTATTTCCAAATAAGGTCACATTCACAGGTACTAGGGGGTTAGACTTCAACATTTTGGTGGAGGATACAATTTACCCAGTAATGGGTGTGAAGGAAGGAAACAAGCCTTTTCTCCTCTCTCTTCCCCCTCCCTGCATCTCCCTCAGACAATGACTGATGTGGTGGGTAACCCAGAGGAGGAGCGCCGAGCTGAGTTCTACTTCCAGCCCTGGGCTCAGGAGGCTGTGTGCCGATACTTCTACTCTAAGGTAAGTACATGGGGTGCACGGGGAAATTGATAAAAGGTACAGGGTTTTCACCCCTGGTAGGGGTCAGTGGTGTTAGATACAAACTTCTGGTTTGTCTCATCTTCTACTCCCTTCACTATTTTCTCCTTAGGTGCAGCAGAGACGACAAGAATTAGAGCAAGCCCTGGGAATCCGGAATACATAGGGCGTCTCCCACAGCCCTGATTCGGCTGCACCAATTCTCGATTTGGGCCCTGTGCTGCCTGCCTCATAGCACCTGCCTTGGTCTTGCTTGGGGCGTTCCAGGGGATGCTGTTGGTTCAAGGACAACACCAGAATGAAGAGGGTCTCACATTTCTGTCTCATGACACCTGTTACCCTCTTCTTTCACCCCATCCCTTCCCACTCCCAGCTTCCCTTTGACCCACAAAGTTCCCATGTGCCTCTGCCCTCCCCTGGTCTACATAGGACCTCTAGATAGTGTTAGAGAGAGAACCTGTAGTGGTAATGAATGCTTGGAATGGATTGGGCCTAAGGCCAGGTGGTCTTTAAGGGGACCAGCTACACTGATCCTGCCCTTCAGAGACCCAGGAGTTGGGAGCTTTAGCTCCTTCTCCAAGACTCAGGCCTGGGGGCACTCTATAAGCTAGTTGATCTTGGCTCTCCTGATAACAGAATCCAATTTCCTTCCTTCCCTCCACAGGTTTGGAACAAACTCTCCCTTCACATGTTGCCCCATAGCACTAAAGAAACTCTGGTTCTTGTGCTCCACTGAGCACCAGGTCAGTCCCCAGCCCTCTGGGTTGGCCTGCTCTCTCAGTGCTTCTCTCACTCCTTAGTGGGTCCACATCAGTATTGGAGTTTGTTCTTTAACTGTTGCTCTCTCCTAGACACTCCCTGTGGCTGCCCTTTGTAATTCCCTCAGATCTGCCCTAACCCCGGGCATTTGGGTGGGGAAATCTTGCCTTTCCCTTTCAGAGCCCCAGGGATCTCATCTGGGGAACTGTCATTGCCAGCAGAGGCTGTTCCTTCCTGCTGTTGTTTGGAGATGTGATTCATTCACTCCACCCTGCCTCCCCATCCCTTAATGGAGAAACAGGCCTAAAACCAAACGGGTAAAAAGCCCTGGGCCATCCCTGTCTTCCTGTCCCTTGTCTGCCCAGTTGACACCTACTGGTGACTTCTAGGGCACTGAGGAGTGAAAGCGCCTAGGGCTGGAGAATAGCGCTGAGTTGGGTTTGTGACTCTTCCCTCTCCCTGCCTCACAGGATTGTGACTCCCCAGCCCCTGCCCTCAAAGCTTCAGACCCCTCAGGTAGCAGCAGGACCTTGTGATCTTGGCCCCTTGGAACTGAGATGGTTTTTCCATCTTTCCAGGAGAGCCTCACATTCTTCTTCCAGGTTGTATTACCCCCGAGTTAGCATATCCCAGGCTCGCAGACTCAACACAGCAAGGGTGGGAGACAGCTGGGCACAGAGGGGGAATTCCGTTCAGCATGGGCTCTAAACCCACAGAACTGACAAAGCCCCTGCTTCCCCACCCCCTCCTCAGGCTCCTGCGAGCGCACCCCCACCCTCAAATCCCTGCCTGTTCTACACTGGGGACAGCAGAGTTTTCTCCCCATCTTCCCCTTCCTGCCATTTTCCCTCCCTTGAAAGGTTGACACTGGACAACCTTGGGGCAGCTGAGCCCTGGCCCGCCTCCTGGCTGGAACCATGAGAAGGAAGCTCAGTACTTCCCATAGTGTCCCTGTTGATAACTGTTTTTATTAACTGAATTATGTTTTTTTCATGGACCAAAATTTTTTTTGTACTGTCCCCTTATTGATGTTACCCAGTTTTAATAAAAGAATCCTCTGAAGGATGGGTCCTCTTACCTACCGTGAGAGAGCTCTTCCCTGAGCTCTTCTTCCTTCAATACCATTAGCCATGCTCGTAGTGTTTGTTCATTTTATTTGACAAGTATTTATTGAGCACCTGCTATGTGCTAGTTGTGATGCTAAACATAGGAGATAAAGTGGAAAATGAGATTTCTACTTTTGTGGACCTCAGGGTCTTACCTTAAGAGATTGCTGTCTGCCCCAGTGGTCCAAGCAGGCTAGTTGCTGGTTGGGATTATTGGGTTTCACCACTGGATCTTAAGAGCCCTTTCCCGACTTTCCTTGTTAGGCAGGTACTAACAGGTCGGTGGCAGTCATCTTCCTCCTTGTCCATCTGAGCTCCCCAGAGCACCTGTTGGCTGGAGTGAGCCATAGATGCCCGTGATCCCCTTACATTTGACAAACCTAAGCCTTTGGAGGAGTTTCACTTCTTCCCCCGGGGCTTCTGTCTAGATGTGGGCAGGAACTGGACGACCAAAGACATTTTTGCTTTTTGTGCCTGCTACTCTAATGTTTAAGGTTCCACTTTCATGGTTCAAGTAAGAGTTCAGTTTTTATGTTTTGAGACGGAGTTTTGCTCTTGTTGCCCAGGCTGGAGTGCAATGGCGCGTTCTTGGCTCACTGCAACCTCCGCCTCCCAGGTTCAAGTGATTCTTCTGCCTCAGCTTCCCAAGTAGCTGGGATTACAGGCACGCACCACCATGCCCGGCTAATTTTGTATTTTTAGTAGAGATGGGGTTTCTCCATGTTGATCAGACTGGTCTCAAAACTCCCAACCTCAGATGATCCGCCTGCCTCGGCCTCCCAAAGTGCTGGGATTACAGGCGTGAGCCACCGTGCCCGGGTAAGAGTTCAGTTCTTAAGAGCACCATGGAAGTTCTGTGTTGTCATCCTCATACTGTAGACAACTAGCCCCTCCTTGGCCGAGTTTGGAAGACAGCTCAGGAGAGATTCTCATTAGCAATCACTTGAAACTCGCCTGCAGTTCTACCTGCTTCCCACTTGGGGGCTCGTGACTTTTTCCTTTGTCATTATGCAAGAATGGGGTTTGGAATATAGGATCAGAGTGCAACCACTTTCCAAAGTTGTAGTTTAAAAATTATCCTTTGTATCTTTGGATGGGAACATTCTAGCATTGCCTGTTCAATATATGTAATCAAAGCCACCAAAAAATCCAACCACTGTTCCTTCTCCGGAACTTGGGGTTTATCAGACTTGAGAAAGGAAAGCAGAGAGGAGTGGTTGGGCTGATAACTAGGAGTGGAGAAAATTGATGTCAAGGACATTGAAATGGCATCTGTTTTTACCCAGGCTAATTACATGTATAATGAATGGCTGACGAACCATTATTAATTTCAAGCAAATAATCTACAGTTTGCTCTTGGGAAAAGAGCTCTAGTGATACAGATAACTTCCTGTGATGAGCCAGTTCTGAATCTCTGCACCCTCTTTATTCCCATGTAAATGAGCACATTCTTAGTCTCCACACTACCTAACATGATTGTAGGGGCAAAATGAGAGAGGGAAGCATTTAGGCAAAAACAAGGGGGTTATTTTATGCATAAACATCCATTCTTTGGGGCTCTCATCATTTGTGCCAGGGACAGAAGCATCCTTTCTCTTCCATCACCCGTAATCAGTGCTCCCAGCTGGCAGCCTGGCACTGGAGCCTTCATCTCAGTGCCAGTGCAATAAAGGAGTGGTCTGTAGGAGGCTGTCTCCGTATTAGGTATAACATTGTGCAAAGAAAAACAGCCAACTACTGATTTCATGTCCGTTTCCCTATGGGAACTCACTGGCCATGGAAGGAGAATATGGTTGGTTTTTCCTGGGCAGTCCCTGGAACTTAGAAAGCCATTTCTTCCCAGTCTTGACCTCCTGCCTGCTTACCCCTACCCACAGGTTGTACCCAGACTTCCCTCTAGCCCAGTGCTTGTTACCAGTTGCTGGCCAGCAACAGCCCAGGGGGATGGCAACACCCACCTAAACGTCTGCCAAGCCAGGAGGACAGCACATGAGCACATGGTGGTGTCTGCCCTCTAGGCCAAGGTGCACAGTGTTAGGAGCCTCTTGTTCCACTCTCCAGATCAGCTGGAAACCAGAGCTTCCCTCGTCTTAGACAAACAGATGGCTGTGGGCGATGCAGAGCCCTGAACTGCTATGTTCCTTCCATTTTCGCCCTTCCCCAAAAAACAGACACCAAACTTACCCCCAGTGACGGCATCTGAGACCACAAAGCCCCACGGACACAGCTGCCCCGGGTCCTGCCTCCTTTCCCCTTTTCTGGCCTCTGCAGACTAGCCATTCACCTGAGGAAGCCCCTGGGGCAGTACCTTGGAAACCCCTAAGAGGAGGAGTTGAAGGAGGCTCAAACCCTCTCAAGGACAGTGTGCACTCTGCCTGCCTCCTATTCTTTCCTGTCCTCTTAAGTCCAGAGTCTACAACAAAATTGTGTGCCGCAATTCTCAGAGCCCTCTAACTTTGACCTTTCCCACTTTCCCTAGAACACATTTTTGGGTGGGGATCATCTGAGGTGAGAGGCCCATGGATGAGTCCCCAAGATGACCTTTGTGAGTGACCAAGACAACCTTGTCTTTTGAGGCTCCTGGAGCCTCATCCTTTTTTGAGCTGAGCTGTCCTCAAAGCAGGCCCTTACCTCTTAATGTGGCCTCATCTTTAGAGACGGGAAGTGGGCCCACATCCCCCACCCCAGCCCTGCAGTGCAGCTAGCGTGGGCCTGCTAGAGGACAGAACTGTGGAACAGGGTCCTGCGAGGGTATGTGGCAGGGTGTGGGATAGGGAGTCATGGAGGAGCCTACCTCTGAAAGGCATTCCCCTAGCTGCTACTGAAGCTAAATACAATTTATTTTTTGCTGGGAGACAGAAGGGAGTGAGAGAGACCAGTCACCTGCTCCTTATCTGGGCTATTTTCTTGGCAGACCTCAAAATGAGACCATGGTGGGGAGGGGGTAGGAAGCTGGGCTGGGACCAAGGGAAGAAGCTTGCCAGCACTGTCAGCCGATGAGCCCAGGAGGAAAAGCAGGGCCTAGTCTCTGCCCCATTCCTGTTCCCCACCTGTCTGTACCCTGTCTCTCCTTTCCCTGGCTCTGCCAGACTCTATCTCCCTGGGCGCCAGCCTCCCCACCCACCCCTGAAGGGCGGGGCTTGGCTGCACCCACGTGTGGTGGAGTTAAATGCTCCTAGCCGGCAGAGGAGCCAGGGAGTGTGGCACTGAGCTGGCTCAGGCAGAGACGCGGCACCATGGCTAGCAAGAAAGTCTGCATTGTAGGATCCGGGAACTGGTAAGCGGCTCTGTCAAGTGATATGGGGGAAGGGTAGGCCCCCCAGGACAGAGGTGGGTAGGAGGCAGAATAGGTGGGAAAGGCCCTCAGGTTCCTGTTCAGCCCCTGCTGCTATCTTCTATCATAGCAGCACAGGACAGAGGGTGCCTGGCCCTCTCCTGGCCCCCGCCTGCCTGGGCAGCTGCACCTGTTCACCATGGGAAGGCGTCTCCAGAGCGCTCCATGTGAAGAGCTGCTTGAGTTTGGGGGTGGGAAGATGGGAAGGGGGGCTCCCTTCTCTAGTAGCAAAGGGTGAGGAGACTGAGTCTCCTTTCTACTGCCAGGTCACTGGGGACATGTTTGACATGGGAGTGGAGGTGATAGGGAGGTAGAAGTGAACAGCCTGGGGGGCTGCTGTGAGATCCTGAGGTGGGGCGCTGCCCCAACGCTTGCCACTGTTCCCTCCTCCTGTACTTTCCTGGGCTCCCCCTCCTGCCAGGGGCTCAGCCATCGCCAAGATCGTGGGTGGCAATGCAGCCCAGCTGGCACAGTTTGACCCACGGGTGACCATGTGGGTGTTTGAGGAAGACATTGGAGGCAAAAAGCTGACTGAGATCATCAACACGCAGCATGAGAATGTCAAATACCTGCCAGGGCACAAGCTGCCCCCAAATGTGGTGAGCCCCAACACCCTGCAAGGAATGGGTAGAGGAAGGGAGGGCCAGGAGTCGGAGCCGACCTTACTCAACAGGTGTCTCCTGCTGAGGGGGCCACTTCAGGTGCGGCAGGACTTGGGAAAGTCTCAGGAGGGCTGCTCTGGGCCCTTTCCTGAGGACTGAGGAGAACCTGTGCTTTCCCCTCACAGGCTCCCAGGCGGGTGGGTGGGTGGGGAAGGGATGGGAGAACAAGTTGGTCTCCATGGCAGCCAAAGACTGGGCTCCCAGACTAGGGGTCCGGTAGTGCCTGCCTCAGGCACTAATCCTGTTACTCATTCACTGAGTGATTAGCCGACTTGGAGGCTGCTCCTTGGACTTATGGTCTTTGGTCAAACCCACGTGGTTCTCCTCACCTGGAAAGGGGAAGCAGGGAAGAGAGCAGAAAAGCTGAGGCTCCCCTTTCCCAGCTGGGGTCCCTGAGGAGCTGGATGATGAAATCTTATTTGAGCTCTTTCTTTTGCCAAGCCCAGGTTGCTTTTGGCCTCCCGCACTGTCCCACAGCCAAGGGATAGGAGAGTGCAGGGATGAGGTTTCCAGGAGTCCTCAAGAGCCCAGGACAGCTGGAGGGAGAGAGTGTGGTGGCTGTGGGGAGGGAGTAGAGTATCATTTCTCCAAGTTCAGTCCTTCTAGATTCAGTCTCAAACAAGCCTTCCTGCCCCCCTACCAGCCTCACTCTTTGGCTCCCAGATCTCCTGAATGGGGTTCCACAGTGGCTGGGGAGGTCTGCCAGGCCCGTGAGCACTTGGTCACCCCCACAGGTGGCTGTCCCGGATGTGGTCCAGGCTGCAGCGGATGCTGACATCCTGATCTTTGTGGTGCCCCATCAGTTCATCCGCAAGATCTGTGACCAGCTCAAGGGCCACCTGAAGGCAAATGCCATTGGCATATCTCTTATTAAGGTGCCAGGGACACCTTCATGTGGATGGGGGAGGGTGCGGCTCACTGTTGTGGGGTTCAGGGTGGGTGAAGCAAGAACAGAAATGGCAGACGGAGGTCAAGAGTTTGCCGGAGAAAAGAGAGGAAGTTGACTCTGGAGAGGCTTAGGAAAGCAGTGAGGTGCTGGGGGTCACTGGAAGGAAGGCTGAAGGGAGGAGACAAGAGATTGGTTTGGAGGGCCTGTCTCTCGGGGAGTTTGGGAGGTGTAAAGGAATGCCTGGGGAATATGAGAAGCAGGCTGGTTTGAGAAGTGTGAAGAGTAGCTGGTTTGGAGCAGTGACTGGTCACTGAATGGCAGTTTGTTAGGGCAGTCAGGCGAAGTTGCCTAGGGATGTGGAGGGGACCTGTTGCCTTGGAGAGAGAGTCTGGTTGAGGGTATGTGGCAGGACAGTTCGTCACATGCTGTCTGGCCTCCTCACAGCAAACTTGAGCTGGGAATGGGGCAGGACCTGTGGGGAGGGACAGAGATGAGCAATGGATTTGGAAGGGACAGAATTTCTGGGCAGAAGCCCACAGGTGGGCACAAAGGGCACCTGGCCTGAGCTCCATCCTGTGCTCAGGGGGTAGACGAGGGCCCCAATGGGCTGAAGCTCATCTCCGAAGTGATTGGGGAGCACCTCGGGATCCCCATGAGTGTGCTGATGGGGGCCAACATTGCCAGCGAGGTGGCTGATGAGAAGTTCTGTGAGACAACCATTGGTGAGAGCCCCCTGCCACCTGCATACACAGTGCATCTAGTTGCATCCCCTCCCCAATTGCATCCCCTCCCCAAACTGCCCCAACCCCACTTAGCCATCTCCTTCCCATAAGGCAGAGAAAGGAAGATCCAAGCATCAGAGGTGAAGGAGGCTGGGACAGCCCCAGGGAAGGGGCTGCAGGGCCTGCTTAGGGAAGTACAGTGATGAGCCCTCCCTGAGAGCCGGTGCAGTGGCACAACTGTGGTCCCAACTACTCAAGAGGCTGAGGCGGGAGGATTGCTTAAGCCCAGGAGTTTGAATCTAGCCTGGGCAACAGAGAGAGAACCCCGTCTCTATAAAATAAATATTTTTTACAAAGAGTCCTTCCCTCAAAGCCTTGCCCCCTCCTCACTTTAGGCTGCAAGGACCCGGCCCAGGGACAACTTCTGAAAGAGCTGATGCAGACACCCAATTTCCGTATCACAGTGGTGCAAGAGGTGGACACAGTAGAGATCTGTGGAGCCTTAAAGGTGAGAGGGGCACAGAGGCAGCTATGGGGTGAGGAGAAGGCCCCAAAGGAGGCCTAGCTGAGCTCTACCTGCAGGCACTCCAGGCTCTCACTATTGAGCAGTGGTTCTCCTTTCCTACCATGTCCCATGCATACAGGAGGAGCTGCAGAAGCAAGGCCAGGGCCATTCAGGCCGGCTGATTGTTCATCATCAGACCGTAGACCCCCTTACTCCTTTCCCACTTTAGCCCTGTGTGGGACTCCCTATCCTCTGGCTCCAGGAGGTGGTCTAGGGGGACAAGGAGATGCCCAGGTTAATGGGAGACAAGACATCCATGACACCCAGACAGACTAATGGCCAGAACTATGAATCCTGGACAGCTGCTGACTTGAGGGCTATACAATGGAATGGTCATAGATGTGAAGGTCAACTAGAGAGAAGAGTGGTTTTCAGAAAATGTCCTCAAGGAGGGAGTATGGGGCAGGGCTAAGAAAGGGGGTGCAGCAAGGGGGGAAACCAAGAGGCGGAAGTAGCTTCTAAAAGCCACACACTATACCTCACTTATGCAGTGGGTGTCCTGGCTGATGAAAGGCGCATGAGGGGGCTCCACATGGGGCCTATAGGAGGGGTCTTTTCTCACCTATGACCTCCACTCCTTCAAGAATGTAGTGGCCGTGGGTGCTGGCTTCTGTGATGGCCTGGGCTTTGGCGACAACACCAAGGCGGCAGTGATCCGGCTGGGACTCATGGAGATGATAGCCTTTGCCAAGCTCTTCTGCAGTGGCCCTGTGTCCTCTGCCACCTTCTTGGAGAGCTGTGGTGTTGCTGACCTGATCACTACCTGCTATGGAGGGCGGAACCGGAAAGTGGCTGAGGCCTTTGCGCGTACAGGAAAGGTGGGCCCTGGGAGAAGGGAGAACAGAGGGGGGCCCTGTAGGTATCCAGGTAGAGGTGCTTGGCAGGAGGCATCTCTGGAGTACAAACATTAAGACTGTTGCGAACATCCCCATCCCTCTTTTCCTCCCAAGACCCCACTCCCATCTGAGCTCCAGTCTCTCCACCCCCTACTGACAACCCTTCTCTCCCCTTTCCATCCACTCATCCTGTTTTCTGCACAGTCCATTGAGCAGCTGGAGAAAGAGATGCTGAATGGGCAGAAACTGCAGGGGCCCGAGACAGCCCGGGAGCTACATAGCATCCTCCAGCACAAGGGCCTGGTGGACAAGTAAGTGTTGGCCACAGCCCCACTGATTAAGGGAGCCACGGCCAGAAGTGTTCGCCCTGTTCATCATCTTCCTGAACCTGCCACAAATCTGTGAAGTGGACAGAGAGGGGAGTGTTACCTTATGTTTCAGACAGTCCAGAGCTTGCAGAATCTGGCATGCCCACTGTCCCCCAGCTAGTTCACAGTATTTGAACTCCTTCCAGTCTAGTGCTCTTCACACTACATTACCTGGATCCCTTTGTGTCCCTCCTTCCTTGTCCTCTGCTCTGGGGTTGGAGCTCTGGGGCAGCAGGAATAAGCTCATCCCACTTCTGTCCATCACCCCCAGTTTGAGTCTCTCCCCCAAGGCCAACCCATCTGTTCCCTGAATCCTGTTCTGGGTGCTGAGGTGTAAGGAGAAGGATGGGCTCTGCTTCAAGGTGCTCCTTTTCAGAAAGACAGCAGGGGTGACTGGGCTGATCAGAGCAGAGCTGTGCTGGTCTGAGAAAGACTCCTAGAAGAAGAGAGTATGAAACAGGTTCAGAAGATCCACTCATGACTGGTCAGGGTAAAGTCTGGAAAAGGGAGCAGCTGGGCAAAAGGACAGGAAGAAGGAAATGGGTATTTATTGGGCACTTTCACATCATACCTAATTACATCTTCACATATACAATCATATCTTCACTCCCTTGTTATACTGGCCCCATTTTATAGTCGGTGACACTGAGGCTCAGAGAGGTTAAGTGCGTTGCTCAAGGCTGGGCACGGTGGCTCACACCTGTAATCCCAGCACTTTGGGACTCCAGGGCGGGTGGATCACGAGGTCAGGAGTTCGAGTTCAGCCTGACCAACATGGTGAAACCCCATCTCTACTAAAAATACAAAAATTAGTCAGGCGTGGTAGTGCGCGCCTGTAATCCCAGCTACTCAGGAGGCTGAGGCAGGAGAATCGCTTGAACCTGGGAGGCGGAGGTTGCAGTGAGCTGAGATCATGCCACTGCACTCCAGCCTGGGTGACAGAGCAAGACTCTGTGTCGTCAACAACAACAACAAAAAAGTGTGTTGCCAAGTTGGCACAAAAAATCCAAGCCAGAGAATCATGCAGGCCAGTTCAACACGGTAGGGAGCAGGGCAATCAGCAATCTGAGGTTAAACCCAGGGCTAGGAAGTTCACATTCTCAGCAGGCAGAAATTCAGAGCCAGCCTCCCTGAGCTCCAAGGTGGGAGGGCAGGGGACAGGAAGGTTAGGTAGTGAGTGGGGGTGGGGGTAGAGTGGACTAGGAGTGGGAGGCTAAGCTGAGCCTTTGCCTCTCCAATCTAGGTTTCCCTTGTTCATGGCTGTGTACAAGGTGTGCTACGAGGGCCAGCCAGTGGGTGAATTCATCCGCTGCCTGCAGAATCATCCAGAACATATGTGAGTAGGGCCAGGGCCCAGGCCAGGCCGCTTCTTTACCCCAGTGGAGACCAGCAGAAGCCTGCGGTACCTAGTCACCAGGATCTCCAGGACTCCCAGGGAGCAGACTCTTTGCATCTTTTCACTGGAGGATAGGAGGCTATGGGGCCCAGCGACGCACCTGGAGATTCTGAACTGTCAAGCCACTGGCAGCCTCTTGCCACCACATTTGCCAGAAATGCAGTTGCCCTGTCCCTCTCCTGATGTGGGGCTTTCTCCGTGTCCTCTGGGAGGGATGGAATCAAGCCCCAGCGCTGCTTGCTTGGCGGCGGGGGTGATGTATGAGGGGAAGGGTTGGGGGAGAAGCCAGCAGGGCAGGGGCTGCCAGTGGCTGTCTCACACAGACCAGGAATCCTGTTAAAGGGCTGAAGAAGTATCTCAGCCACAGGAGGGATGAGGCAAGGATTGTCAGGGAGGGGTCTGGGCTTCTGAGCTGATGCAGACCCCAGGGACCCCTTTGCTGACCTCTGCCAGGACCCACACAGCTTCAATGGATCTCAGTGTTTGTTAACAAAATACAAAGATCTCAAACAAACCCCTTCTAGCTTCTCCTAGCAACATCTGTGTCCTCAGAAACCTCTGGTCCTCCCCTTTCCCCCTCCCCCAGGCTGCCCTGGCACCCGAGTTGCTGCCATGCTGGCATCTCTAGCCCAGTGGCTTGATATTCTCCCCAGGGACTTCCCGGTTCCTAGTTCATTGCCAGCTCCTCCCCACTCTGTGTGACCTTTCCAAGCCTTCCCTCACCCTCCCCGCCAGCACCCTCTTTGGGGAGCAGGAACTTAATCTGCTGACAGAGCTATACCTTTCACAGCAGGCTCAGATCACTCTGTGACCTTTGTATTCACCCAGCCTCCCTTCTCAGTAGTTACAGCTGGGTGAGGTGTCAGCTGAGCCCCTCCTGTGCTATCTCCCCAGAGGACATCCCTGACTCCACCCTTTTCTTCCTCCCAAACCCTGCACCTCTTCCTCAGCTGCTCCAGATCGGCCAGGGTAACCAGCTAACCCATGCCTGGCATCTGGAAGCCAGCAGGCCAAAGGGTGTCCCAAAGGCTGACGAACGGTAGGGAAGGGTGAGCAGGTTCCTATGTTGGTTGGCACCGATATTCC
Organism: Rhinopithecus roxellana; assembly: GCF_007565055.1. NCBI lineage: Eukaryota > Metazoa > Chordata > Mammalia > Primates > Cercopithecidae > Rhinopithecus > Rhinopithecus roxellana. Next base: position 61,016,305 of record NC_044558.1, on the reverse strand, counting down.
AAGGGCAGCTCTCTTTGCTGAATGAGGGCCTTCTTGTGAGGTACTGACCACACCAGCAACTCCGGAGCTAGGAAACTCAAGGAGGAGGAAGATAATCAAAACCACCCTACTCCCTGGGGTGAGGGAAGAACAGGAGGGGAGGAGGAGGTGTGTGCTCTGCACTGGCCTTGCTCCAGGATGGGGTGGCAGCAGGGGACTGTCACAAGTCAGCAGCCTAGGCCTCTAGCTATAAATAGTCCGGAGGGCCCGAGAGGCTCCCGCCCCGTCCAGCAGGGGTCTCGGCTTCCTGTGTGGAAGCACCTGGCACACTGGCTCTGGCCAGCATTATGCTAAAACCCTCTTACTCTCCAACGAACCAGGGAGGCGGGCTCCTCTCTGCGCCTAGCCCTTGAGAATGCTGTCTTACCAGTGAACGGTGCGGCTGCCCAGATCAGGCAGCAGGAGTGAGGGGCACAGTCACCTCAGGCCTGGCTGAGCCCAGGTCTGGACACTGAGTGTCCAGAGCTGCCTCCCCAGGAGGTTAAGGTGGGGGCAAAGGGGAAGCTTCAAACACTTTGCCTACTTTTGTTCACTCCCCAGTCCACTGTGACTCAGGTCTTCCCATCAGGCCTATTTGTCTACCCAATAAAGTGTGTTTTTTCCAGAAACAGGAAGAGTTGGGAGAGGGAGCTTCAGTGCATATGGCAGTGCGTGTGCTGGTGTGTATCATTGCACGTATGTTTCCCCTCTTACCGTAGGAAAAATGAAAAAAAGAAATCCCTCCTCCATAATCGCAGCCACTCCAGGGGTCAGCGGCGGTGCCCACTCAGTCCCCTCCTCTCTCTCCCCTCTCCCGCCAGCTCCCCCTCCCGCCCTCGCCGCAAGCTGACCCCAGCCTTCCTGGCGCTTCTTAGGGGCTTTATCATGCCTCCTGCAAGAAGAGAGGTCACACACGGGGCAGAAACATTAGACACTCATCCCTCGTGCCCATTCCTTGGTCATGGCCCAAGCTGCCGCATCCTTGGCGGTCCGGGCCTCGCGGTGCCCCTCGGGTCCCTACCTGGACTCGGCCCACAGCCTGGCTCTAGGGGGCGCGCGGTTCACCTCCAGAGGGCCGGCTCCGAGAATCTACCCAGCTACTGGAGACGTCACCATGCCGTAGGCTGAGGATTGGTTGACTCTGATTTAGCATCCTAAAACTTCCGGTTCCAGAGCTTGGCTCGTCAAAGACCCACCCTCGAGGTAGCGAAACCACAGCCCCCAGAATTCAGCGGGCCTCTCCGAGACCACGGCGCGTCTGCGGATGCGTAGTAAGGATTACGGGCCCGGAAGCCGGAAGTTCAAAGCCGGCCTTCAGCTGGACTGACGGCCAGCGCTGACTCCCGCCTTACTGGGCGGAGTTGTGCCGCGTCTGATGCGCAGTTCCCTTTCTAGCGTTGAAAGCCGAATCCTAGAGGCTAACCCGGCAGGTGGGCGGGAGAAAGTCGCTTTCCGCACCAATAGCTGAGGCGTTCAGGGTTGTCCAGGGACGCTATCCTCACGTGTGTGGTTCCGAGTGCTGCGTTTGGCTGTGCTGGGAAGTTGAGTAGACAGTGGCCTCGAGACCCTGCCTGCCTGAGGAGGCATCCGCGAAGGAGCTGCAGCATCCAGGTACGCCGCCGGCTAGGGCCGAGCAGGGACTGCCAGTCCCGCTGCCTGCGCGCCCACCTGAGTCAGCCTCCGCTTGCCGCGTCCTCCCATCCCCCAGTCTTCAGGCCTAGTGCCCTTGAATTCAGTCACCTGCATCTGTTGTGTCGCGGACCACAAGCCGCACTGCTTCCTGCCCAAGCCCAAGCCCGAACTCCTCGCAGCAGTAGGTCCGCCTTGCTAGACCTCAGCACTAATGTTGTCAAACTTCGACTCCTGCCTGCACCCTCCACGCTCCGACTACTCCAAATGTCCCTTCCTTTATAGACCTCTGCGTCCTGATAAGTGGCTCTCCGGGGCTGCCTTCGTGCATATCGACTATCCAGCTCCACCTCTTGACCGCATTCACTTCCTGGAATGCTCTTCCTGCTCCTCTTCTCCAGCCCGCCCTTCTAAAAAGACAGTTCCACTGCCACCCCGATTCCCACCCCTACCCTTTTCTGCTAAGTTTTCTCAAGCCTCCACCCTGTCTCTGAGCTCTTGTCTGAACTCTCACAGTGCCTGTCCCATCAGACTATAAGCTCCTGTATGACAGAAGCCATGTTCTTTTTAGCGGCCTCCGTAGCATTATGTATTGTATTTATTGTATATTTTATTATTTTATTTTATTTTATTTATATCATACAGGGTCTTGCCTTGTCGCTCAGGCTGCATGTGTGCCCCACCAAGCCCGGGCAATTAAAAAAAAAAAAAGATTTTTCTTTTTTAAAAAAGGTCTCGCTATGAGTGCAAGCCATCCTCCTGCCTCGGCCTCCCAAAGTGTTGGGATTATCGGCGTGAGCCGCCGCACCAGGCCGATATTACTCTCTAAGTGCCGAATAAAAAGTAGATAAATGATGATGGATAGATACCCTAAAAGCCCTGAGTTGACCACTATGCAATGTATGCATGTAACAAAATCGCACCTTTACCCAAACATTTATACAAATTTTTATTTATTTATTTATTTATTTATTTATTTATTTATTTATTTATTTATTTTGAGACAGAGTCTCGCTCTGTCGCCCAGGCGGGAGTGCAGTGGCCGGATCTCAGCTCACTGCAAGCTCCGCCTCCCGGGTTTACGCCATTCTCCTGCCTCAGCCTCCCGAGTAGCTGGGACTACAGGCGCCCGCCACCTCGCCCGGCTAGTTTTTTGTATTTTTTAGTAGAGACGGGGTTTCACCGTGTTAGCCAGGATGGTCTCGATCTCCTGACCTCGTGATCCACCCGTCTCGGCCTCCCAAAGTGCTGAGATTACAGGCTTGAGCCACCGCGCCCGGCCACAAATTTTTAAAAACGAGCGAATCTAAGCTGAGATGATAGATGCATTTGAGGGAATGAGTTTTCCAGGGGAGAAACCTGAGTCTTGAGGTCCCCCTGTGTTTAGAAGGCAGAACAAGAGAAAAGCCATAACCCTTGCAAATTGCACCCCTAAGACATTTTCTGTAATGATTTTATGTTTTTTCTCATTTTTCTGAAACCTGCAGCCCAACCCCATCACTCCATAACAGAGACCCAGTGTTTTGTGTTTTATTGAGAAAATGGATGCCCCTCAGATGAAAGTGTTCCTCTGCTAACCTCAAGTTTCCCTTATTTCCAAGATGAATCCTTCTACTCATGCATGTAACCTACCTTTCTTCCTTTCTTCCTTCCTCCCTCCCTCCCTCCCTTCCCTCCCTTTTTTGATGGAGTTTTGCTCTTTTTTTTTTTTTTTTTTTTTTTTTGAGACGGAGTCTTGCTCTGTCGCCCAGGCTGGAGTGCAGTGGCCGGATCTCAGCTCACTGCAAGCTCCGCCTCCCGGGTTTACGTCATTCTCCTGCCTCAGCCTCCCGAGTAGCTGGGACTACAGGGGGCCGCCACCACGCCCGGCTAGTTTTTTGTATTTTTTAGTAGATACGGGGTTTCACCGTGTTAGCCAGGATGGTCTCGATCTCCTGACCTCGTGATCCACCCGTCTCGGCCTCCCAAAGTGCTGGGATTACAGGCTTGAGCCACCGCGCCCGGCCGAGTTTTGCTCTTGTTGCCCAGGCTGGGGTGCAGTGGCGTGATCTCCGCAGCACGATCTCCGCTCACCGCAACCTCTGCCGCCTGGGTTCAAGTGATTCTCATGCCTCAGCCTCCGGAGTAGCTGGGATTACAGGCATTCGCCACCATGCTCAGCTAATTTTGTATTTTTAGTAGAGATGGGGTTTCTCCATGTTGATCAGGCTGGCCTCGAACTGCCGACCTCAGGTGATCTGCCTGTCTTGGCCTCCCAAAGTCCTGGGATTACAGGCCTGAGCCACTGCACCCGGCCCGGGCATATCATATTTTCCTAGGCCATCGTCTATCTGGTTCTATCCTGCCCACCTCACTTCTTGCATCCTCAGTTTAGCCACCACCGTCTTCCCCTTTGAAACATATTCTGGGCCGGGCACGCTGGCACGTGCCTGTATTCCCAGCACTTTGGGAGGCTGAGACGGGTAGATCACTTGAGGTCAGGAGTTTGAGACCAGCCTGGCCAACATGGTGGTAAAACCCCATCTCAACTAAAAATACAAAAAATTAGCCGGGCATGGTGGCACATGCCTGTAATCCCAGCTACTGGGGAGGCTGAGGCAGGAGAATCTCTTGAACCTGGGAGGTGAAAGTTGCAGTGAGCCAAGATTATGCCACTACACTCCAGCCTGGGTGCAAACGAAATTCCATCTCAAAAACAAAACAAAACAAAAACAAAAGCATATTCAGGTCTTTCTCATTAATAAGCAAAACAAAAGTAGAATTTTCTTTTTTTTTTTTTTTTTTTTTTTTTTTTTTCAGACGGAGTCTCCCTCTGCCGCCCAGGCTGGAGTGCAGTGGCCGGATCTCAGCTCACTGCAAGCTCCGCCTCCCGGGTTTACGCCATTCTCCTGCCTCAGCCTCCCGAGTAGCTGGGACTACAGGCGCCTGCCACCTTGCCCGGCTAGTTTTTTTGTATTTTTAGTAGAGACGGGGTTTCACCGTATTAGCCAGGATGGTCTCGATCTCCTGACCTCGTGATCCGCCTGTCTCGGCCTCCCAAAGTGCTGGGATTACAGGCTTGAGCCACCGCGCCCGGCCAAAAGTAGAATTTTCTTAATCTTGTTACCTTCTGAAGCTGCTGTCCTGTCACTCCCGTCAGTACTTATCTTTGGGGTAAGAGGACTGTGATTCTTGTAAAAATGTTTCTCTGTCCTGGAAAACTGGTAGACACGTGAATCTTGTGGGGTTCATAGGCCTGCTGGGGCTCTGCCTAAGAGTCTGTGCTCTTGATGTCTATATTGCTCTTTACTTGATGTTTATACTACCTATTCCAGTTTATACTACTTCAGTGCAGTCAGCTGACTGGAATCCTAGGCTTACTGGTGACCTAGTCACCCATTCCCACCCAGTGTTCCTATCTGACCAGTCTTCATAGTAATTAACTTTGCAGTAGTGGTGCCCAATTTCTTTTCTTTTCTTTAATTTTTGAGACGAAGTCTTGCTCTGTTGCTCAGGCTGAAGTGTAGTGGTGTGATCTCAGCTCACTGCAACCTCCACCTCCCGGGTTCAAGTGATTCTCCTGTGTCAGTCTCCTGAGTAGCTGGGATTACAGGCATGTGCCACCATGCCCAGCTGATTTTTGTATTTTTTTTTTTTTTTTGAGACGGAGTCTAGCTCTGTCTCCCAGGCTGGAATGCGGTGGCCGGATCTCAGCTCACTGCAAGCTCCGCCTCCCGGGTTTACGCCTTTCTCCTGCCTCAGCCTCCGGAGTAGCTGGGACTACAGGCGCCCGCCACCTCGCCCGGCTAGCTTTTGTTATATTTTTAGTAGAGACGGGGTTTCACCGTGTTAGCCAGGATGGTCTCGATCTCCTGACCTCGTGATCCGCCCGTCTGGGCCTCCCAAAGTGCTGGGATTACAGGCTTGAGCCACCGCGCCCGGCCAATTTTTGTATTTTTAATCGAGACGGGGTTTCATCATATTGGTCAGGCTTGTCTCGAACTCCTGACCTCAGGTTATCCACTCACTTTTGCCTCCCAAAGTACTGGGATTACAGGCGTGAGCCACCACGGCCAGCCTTTTTTTTTTTTTTTTTCTTTATTATCATTGTTATATTTAGAGACACAGTCTTGCTCTGCGAGTGCAGGGCTGTGATCACAGCTCACTGCAGCCCCAAACTCGTGGGCTCAGGCAAGCCTCCCACCCAAACCTTCCTAGTAGCTGGGACTGCAGGTGCATGCCACCACACCCAGCTGTGGTTCTCAATTTTTATTCTAACCTAACACACTGGAAAGATACAGTACACCTCCATCAGTGGCAGTGACTTGATACAGCAGTGATTTTCAACCAGGAAGGGGGATGTAGTTAAATGAAAAAAAAAAGAAAACAAAAAAACCCAGGTGTTTCTGGAATTTTTTTTTTTTTTTTTTTTTTTTTTGAGAGGTGGAGTTTTACTCGTTGCCTAGGCTGGAGTGCAGTGGCGCTATCTCAGCTCACCACAACCTCTGCCTCCTGGGTTCAAGCGATTCTCCTGCCTCAGCTTCCTGAATAGCTGGAATTACAGGCATGTGCGACAACGCTCAGCTAATTTTTGTATTTTTAGTAGGGATGGGGTTTTTCTGTGTTGGTCAGGCTGGTCTTGAACTCCTGATCTCAGGAGATCCGCCTGCCTCAGCCTGTCAAAGTTCTGGGACTACAGGAGTGAGCCACTGTGCCCGGCCTTGGAATTTCCTACCTGCCTTTTTTCCTTAATTGTTGCCTTCTTTAAACTGTTGCTCCCTTGGCCTCTCTCTTTCTGTCCTTATCCTCTGCTTTGGTTTTGCTCTTTACCTCCATATATATCTGAAACATAGCTTCCCTTCTAAGATCTATCTAAATTTGTGCTTCCATCTGCCTGATAGACATCATCACATGAATGTTGTGTTGAGCATCTTAATTTTTTTTTTTTTTGAGATGGAGTCTTGCTTTGTCGCCTGGCTGGAGTGCAGTGGCTGCAACTTCTGCCTTCTGGGTTCAAGCGATTCTTCTGCCTCAGTCTCCCGAGTAGCTAGGACTACAGGCGCACGCCACCATGCCCGGCTAATTTTTATATTTTTAGTAGAGACAGGGTTTCACCATGTTGGCTAGGATGGTCTCGATCTCTTGACCTTGTGATCTGCCCACCTTGTACTCCCAAAGTGCTGGCATTACAGGCGTGAGCCACTGCGCCCAGCCGTTTTTTTTGTTTTTGTTTTTTTTAAATAGAGATGGGGTCTTGCTGTGTTGCCTAGGCTTAGTCTTGAACTCCTGGGCTCAAGCAATTTCTCCTGCCTCAGCCTCCCAAAGTGCTGAGATTACCGGTGTGAACCACCATGCCTGGCTGAGCATCTTAATTTTAACATGTTCAAACCCAGCTCATGATCCTCTTTTTTTTTTTTTTTTGAGACAGGGTCTCTCTGTCACCCAGACTGGAGTGTAATGGCATGATCTCGGCTCACTGCACCTCTACCTCCTGGGCTCAAGCGATCCTCCCACCTCAGCTTCCTGAGTAGCTGGGACTACAGGTGCATGCCACTACGCCGCACTAATTTTTGCTATTTTTTGTAGAGACAGTGTTTCACCGTGTTGCCCAGGCTGGTCTCAAAGTCGTGGGCTCAAGCAATCCATCTGCCTTTGCCTCCCAAAGTGCTGGCATTACAGGTGTGAGCCACTGCACCGGCCACATGATCTTCTTGATGGACACTGCCACCACCCTGTATATACAGTGATACATACCTCTTCTCTCATTTCTTATTTCTGTTAACAGTATCCCAATCTATAAAGTTTCCTAACTTGGAGGTATTAATATTTTCAGCTTTGCCCTAATCCATTCCATTGATAAATCCTTTTCTACTTCCAAAGTAACTTCTGCATCTGTCCTTTCCATTTCTACTGCTATCACTGCTTTAGCTCAGAATCTGAAGAAGTTTTTTTTTTTGAGATGGAGTCTTGCTCTGTCCCCCATGCTGGAGTGCAGTGGTTCTCTCTCGGCTCACTGCAACCTCTGCCTCCCATGTTCAAGTGATTCTCTTACCTCAGCCTGCTGAGTAGCTGGGGCTACAGGCATTGCCACCATGCCCGGCTAATTTTTGTATTTTTAGTAGAGACAGGGTTTTGCCATGTCGGCCAGGCTGGTCTCGAACTCCCGACCTCTGGTGATCCGCCCACGTCGGCCTCCCGAAGTGTTGGGATTATAGGCGTGAGCCACTGCGCCCAGCCTGAAGAGTTGTTGCTAATTGGGTATTAGGGAAAACCACAGGATGGATTAAGACGAGAGAGGGAAGGTAAGGTTGTAGACAGCAGGATTATGTCTGTTAGTTGGTTTTATGTCACTTTTCTAGCCAAGCTGTACCATCCTGTTTTTGTTGGTTGGTGAATGCTTCCAGCTCTTTTCCTCCAGCCCTTGGAAGAGGTGGTCCTATAATTGTTAAGCATCTAGCTAGGGTGATGAGTGGGAATAGGAATAATAAGTGACAGGGAAGTTGAAGGCTGCAGGGCTCTTTGCAGGGGGCTTAGTGTTCAGCTCCATGGTGTGTGTGTTTTCTACCTTAGTGTCCAACTCCGTGGGTGTGTGTTTTGTTCACTGTCACATGCACAGCTTGGGGCCATTTCAAACCTCAGATTTCAAACCTGAACACAGTCCTTTCTCATCTTGAACTTGTGTCACTTACTATTCTTCCTCTGACCTTACTTAATATCAGTGGGATTATATTTCAAAGAAGCTGTGCCTCAGCTCAGCTTGGGGTCCGCACTCAAGGCCTGCCTCAAAGGCAATGTTCAGCCCTTAGGGTTTACTCTGAGAAGCATTTACATGTCTGTACCTATGTCTGACCCCTCTAAACCAGCGAATCCTGTGCTTTACTTTCATATTTTTTTGTTTTTTGATACAGGGTCTCACTCTGTCACCCAGGCTGGAGTGCAGTGGTATGATCTCAGCTCACTGCAGCCTTGACCTCCTGGGCTCAAGCAATCCTCCCACCTCAGCCTCCTGAGTAGCTGGGACTACAGCCACATGCCATCATGCCTGGCTAATTAAAAAAAATTTTTTTTGTGGAGACGAGGTCTCACTATGTTGCCCAGGCTGGTCTCAAACTCCTGGCCTCAAGTGATCCTCCTGACTCGGCCTCCCAAAGCTTGGGATTACAAGGGTGAGCCACCGTGCCCTGCCCAGGTTCTTGACTTTGTTTTGTTTGTGTGTATGCTTTGGCATGTATGTGCACATGGCTGTGGTAAGGGGCGGGATTTTAAGTGTCTCTGCCTACAGTGCTGAGAGCCTAGTAAGTGGCAAGCTGCCAAAACTAAAAATAGAGTCCTCTTAGGCCTCACTGGCAGGCTTACTGGAGCCCAGTTCTCTCGAGGCTCCTCAGGACTGGTCCGAAGGTCCCTGAGACATTCCCCCCTTGGCTTCCACCCTGGCCCTCTTTTTCCTTTTTTTTTTTTTTTTTTTTTTTTTTGAGACGGTATCTTGCTCTGTTGCCCAGGCTGGAATGCAATGATGCAATCTCGGCTCAACTGCAACCTCTCCCTCCTGGGTTCAAGTGATTCTCCTGTCTCAGCCTCTGAGTAGCAGGGACGCAGGCGCGCACCACCATGCTGGGCTAATTTTTTTTTTTTTTTTTAGATAGAGTCTTGCTCTGTCACCAGGCTGGAGTGCAACAGCGTGATCTCGGCTCACTGCGGCCTCTGCCTCCCGGGTTCAAGCGATTCTCCTGCCTCAGCCTCCCAAGTAGCTGGGACTACAGGTGTGCACTGCCACGCCCAGCTAATTATTTGTATTTTTCGTAGAGACAGGGTTTCACCATGTTGGCTAGGATGGTCTCGATCTCCTGACCTTGTGATCTGCCCGCCTCAGCCTCCCAAAGTGCTAGGATTACAGGCGTGAGCCACCATACCCGAACCTTTTTTTTTTTTTTTTTCTGAGACGGAGTCTCGCTCTGTCGCCCGGGCTGGAGTGCAGTGGCCAGATCTCAGCTCACTGCAAGCTCCGCCTCATGGGTTTACGCCATTCTCCTGCCTCAGCCTCCCGAGTAACTGGGACTACAGGCGCCCGCCACCTCGCCCGGCTAGTTTTTTTGTATTTTTTTAGTAGAGACGGGGTTTCACCGTGTTAGCCAGGATGGTCTCGATCTCCTGACCTCGTGATCCGCCCGTCTCGGCCTCCCAAAGTGCTGGGATTACAGGCTTGAGCCACCGCGCCCGGACTTTTTTTTTTTTTGAGACGGAGTCTCATTCTGTCATCCAGGCTAGAGTGCACTGGCGCAATCTCACTTCGTTGCAACCTCCACCTCCCAGGTTCAAGCAGTTCTCCTGCCTTACTCTCCTGAGGAGCTGGGATTACAGGCGAGCGCCTCCATGCCCAGCTAATTTTTGTATTTTTAGTAGAGATAGTGTTTCACCATGTTTGCCAGGCTGCTCTCGAACTCCTGACCTCAGGTGTTCCGCCCGCCTCGGCCTTCCAAAGTGCTGAGATTACAGGCGTGAGCCATTGCGCCCGGTCCCACCTTGGCATTCTGAACACAGTCTTGCCTTTCCCTGCTATTTCTGTCGGTCTTCATGCAGCTTGCACATACCCCCATCCCGTCCTTGACGGAAACTATGCTCTGGTTGTTGTTTCTTTAAATATATATATATGTATTTTTGGCCAGGCACGGTGGCTCACTGCCGTAATCCCAGTACTTTGGGAGGCTAAGGCGGGTGGATCACGAGGTGAGACGATCGAGACCATTCTGGCTAACATGGTGAAACCCCATCTCTACTAAAAATACAAAAAATTAGCCGAGTGTGGTGGCAGGTGCCTGTAGTCCCAGCTACTCGAGAGCCTGAGGCAGGAGAATGGCATGAACCTGGGAGGCGGAGGTTGCAGTGAGCCGAGATCACGCCACTGCACTCCAGCCTGGGGGACAGAGTGAGACTCTGTCTCAATAAAAAAAAAAAAGATATAAAATATATATTATATATATTACATATATAACATACATATATTTTTTTATTGAGGTAGTGTTCTTGACTTTTAAGAAACCTATCTCACTGATTTCAGTCAATCTTTTATTTTCTTTTTTTTTTTTTTGAGACGGAGTCTCGCTCTGTCACCCAAGCTGGAGTGCACTGGCCAGATCTCAGCTCACTGCAAGCTCTGCCTCCCGGGTTCACTCCATTCTCCTGCCTCAGCCTCCCGAGTAGCTGGGACTACAGGCGCCCGCCACCTCGCCCGGCTAGTTTTTTGTAGTTTTTAGTAGAGACGGGGTTTCACCGTGTTAGCCAGGATGGTCTCGATCTCCTGACCTCGTGATCCGCCCGCCTCGGCCTCCCAAAGTGCTGGGATTACAGGCTTGAGCCACCGCGCCCGGCCCATCTTTTATTTTCAATTCCCTCAACAGAGTAGCACCTACGAACACATTCATGGTCCCAAATTGAGGGACATTTTGTTCTAGGTGAGGGATTCTCTACTAAACTTTCTCTTGTTTCCTAGCTTGGAATATCCAGGGAACAATTAAATTAGAAGTAATTTATCTCATGCAAATGTGAGTTAACAATTTGCTGGGGACTCAATAAGTTTCTTTTTAGCCTGTGGGATAGGTTCTTAGTGTTGGGTTTAGAACGTAGAATTAATGCTGTAGAAGGTTAAGTATAATTGAAATAATATAAAAGTACTTTTGACACTATTTCAGTTATATTATGGCTTAAACAAGCTTTAATGTTGACTTGGAAAACTAACCACCATGAATAAGATCGTTTTTATGGGGAAACAAATTGGATATCGGCCGGGTGCGGTGGCTCAAGCCTGTAATCCCAGCACTTTGGGAGGCCGAGACGGGCGGATCACGAGGTCAGGAGATCGAGACCATCCTGGCTAACACGGTGAAACCCCGTCTCTACTAAAAAAATACAAAAAAACTAGCCGGGCGAGGTGGCGGGCGCCTGTAGTCCCAGCTACTCTGGAGGCTGAGGCAGGAGAATGGCGTAAACCTGTGAGGCGGAGCTTGCAGTGAGCTGAGATCCGGCGACTGCACTCCAGCCTGGGCGACAGAGCGAGACTCTGTCTCAAAAAAAAAAACCAAAAACAAAAAACAAAAAACAAATTGGATATTGCCTGAAAGATTCCCGTTTGATCTTCCTAGAGAGAATAATTCACTGCAAATGTTTTATTTCTGCTACCTCCATTAGTTCCCTCCTAGCTAGAAAAACTGATGCTTGCTGAATATTACCAGTTACAGCAGCCCTGGCTGGTGCAGTGGCTCACGTCTGTATAGAATCCCAGCACTTTGGGAGGCCAAGGTGGGAGGATCACTTGAACCCAGGAGTTCAAGACCAGCCCTGGCAGCATACATAGCAAGACCCTGTCTCTACAAAATAATAGGAATACTGGCAGGTGTGTACCCACACCTGTAGCTTCAGCTACTTGGAAGGCTGAGGTGGGAGGGTGGGCTTGAGCCCAGGAGGTCGAAGCTGCAATGAGCCATGCTCACGCCACTGCACTCCAGCCTGGGCAACCGAGTGAGAACCTGTCTGAAAACAAACTCCAGCAGTCCAGGCTGGTCCGTGGCCAGTCACTTCTCTCCACAGGCATGGAAGGCCAAGTGTTGGCTTTGATGACATTCAGAGGCACCTGGTTCCAGGCTTGTTTCTATATCTTGTATGCAGATTTTATTTGTCCTTTAGAATCGTAGAGTTCCTAAATGATGTCTTCCAGTATCCTTATGAGACTTTACTTAGATATAGGGGCCATTCAGTATAGAGTGCAGACAGACCAAGAAGGGTGCAGAAGACATGGAATGGCTTTCAACAAGGAGATGGGCTGTGCAGATGAGGCCTTATCCTCAGGTCTAAATTCAATCTGTCTTTGTAGGGGACAAGATGCCAACTGGCAAGCAGCTAGCTGACATTGGCTATAAGACCTTCTCTGCCTCCATGATGCTCCTTACTGTGTATGGGGGGTACCTCTGCAGTGTCGGAGTCTACCACTATTTCCAGCAGCGCAGGGCCCAGCGCCAGGCCGCAGAAGAACAGAAGACCTCAGGAATCATGTAGAACTGGGGGCTTTTTCTCCTGAGCAGAGAGGCCCAAGGCATGCTGTGGAGAGACTTCACCTGCCACCATTTCCAGGTCAACAGGACTAGAGCGTTGATGGTTTTCAAACTCTGTTGGAAGAAAGTGTCTGTGATTTCTCTGGTTCTGCCAGTCTGTGCCAGTTTGACAGTTTATGGAGGCTGTTGAATCATAATGACAATGTGAGTGTGAGGTGTACCTACAGACAGTAAATATTTTGCCATATCTGTGTCTTGCTGTTTTTTGTTTACCCAAATAGTGTATGAACCACAAAAGGGGAGCCTTGTCTCCCAGTTTTCTGGGTATAGACTGGATTACCATATCTTGAGCCCTTAGCACCCGTGAAGTGGGTGATATACAGCTCCAGGAGTAGTATCTACCCTCATGATCTCAGAGGAAAGATTGTCCCAGGATTTACATAAATCCCCTGAAAGAATTCTGTAAGAAGCTTTTCTCTGGGTAGTGCCCATTCCTGGGCTGATTACTGGATCTAGGTATTTGGTTACTCTGGTCAGCATGGCCACATGTGCACCTCTACATCGAAGAGGGTGGAAGCCCTTGTTTTTGACAGCCGTAATCGAACTGCATGCAGCAAAGGAGGATAGTTCCCAAGAGGAAGGGCCGTTGGGCAGCGTATGGCAAAACAGTTCACCTCCTTAAGCTCAGTGGGTGTAGTAGAGCATAAGGATAGATTCATTGTGCTACTGCACAGGAAACCTACCTGGAGGTTTTATTGCAGAGATGTGAAGACGATTTGAAAGAAAACAAAATGCTTTCAAGACTTCATTAGGAAGTGAGAGATCCTTGCCACCATTCCATTTTGAGCTTTGAGGCTCAGCTGGTTCACCTCATTCTTGGTGATTGCCCAGAATATCAGCCCCTCTGGACACCTGTCCTCTCCCATACACTCGTGCAGACTGCGCTGACCTTTGCCCCTGCTCATAAACCTCTTCTATGATTTTATTTTATTTTATTTTATTTTATTTTTTATTTTTATTTTTATTTTTTTTTGAGACGGAGTCTTGCTCTGCCGCCCAGGCTGGAGTGCAGTGGCCAGCTCTCAGCTCACTGCAAGCTCCGCCTCCCGGGTTCACGCCATTCTCCTGCCTCAGCCTCCCGAGTAGCTGGGACTACAGGCGCCCGCCTCGTCGCCCGGCTAGTTTTTTGTATTTTTTTAGTAGAGACGGGGTTTCACCATATTAGCCAGGATGGTCTCGATCTCCTGACCTCGTGATCCGCCCGTCTCGGCCTCCCAAAGTGCTGGGATTACAGGCTTGAGCCACCGCGCCCGGCCACTTCTATGATTTTAAAACACCAACTTTCGGCTGGGCACTGTGGCTCACACCTGTAATCCCACCACTTTGGGAGGCTGAAACGAGAGGATCCCTTGAGCCCAGGAGTTTGAGACCAGCCTGGGCAACATGGTTGAAACCCTGTCTCTACAAAAAAATTTGAAAAATTCGCCAGGCATGGTGATGCATGCCTGTAGTCCGGTCGGAGGATCACTTGAGCCCAGGAGGCTGAGGCTGCAGTAAGCTATGGTCGTGCCAGTGCAGTTTAGCCTGGGTGACATGAGACCCTGCCAACCAAAATCCAGCCATCCATATATACGTACCAACTTTCCTGTATCCTCAACCCCTCTACTCCCATCTCCTCTGTGTCACCAAGGGCTCTCCTGCCTGCTCTGCTTTCCCACAGTAGGGTCATCATTCTCCCAGATCCTCAGTGCCACTTTCAAATATTACCTTCCCTACCCCAGCATCAAATTAGTCCTTTTTGACAAACTTTCTTATATTCTCATTTCTACTCCTCTAGACCTTGGAGACTTCAGGTCTCTTGATTCCATTTTTCCCCCATCTGTCAGCCCCCTTTGCCTGCACTGCTTCCTTGTCCAGCATATGCCCATAGCTGATCCCCTGAATAACTCAACCAGCACCTGCAGTCTCTGCCTTCATCTGTCTTGTTACCAAGCTTGGACCTTGGTCCTTTAATTACCTTTTCTAATTCACCCTCTTCTTTTGAGTATGTAAACTTGCTTAAGGCCCTCTACCCCACACCAAAACAGCTGTTCAGGTTTGTTTGTTGTTGTTGTTGTTTAGACGGAGTCTCGCTCTTTTACCTAGGTTGGAGTGTAATGGCGTCACTGCAACCTCTACCTCCCAGGTTCAAGCAGTCCTCCCACCTCAGCCTCCTGAGTAGCTGGGACTACAGGCGCACGCCACTGTGCACGGCTAATTTTTGTATTTTTAGTAGAGACAAGGTTTCACCATGTTGGCCAGGCTGGTCTTGAACTCCTGACTTCAGGTGATCCTCCCGCTTTGACCTCCCAAAGTGATGGGATTACAGGCGTGAGCCACTGTACCTGGCCCCTGAGGTAGTCTTGTACAACAAATTGTCGTAAGTCCTGCACAACTATCAGATGTCCTAGATATTTGGTAGGTGAAAAAAGTTTATATAATAATTATCTGAGGCCGGGCGCGGTGGCTCAAGCCTGTAATCCCAGCACTTTGGGAGGCCGAGACAGGGCGGATCACGAGGTCAGGAGATCGAGACCATCCTGGCTAATACGGTGAAACCCTGTCTCTACTTAAAAATACAAAAAACTAGCCGGGCGACGAGGCGGGCGCCTGTAGTCCCAGCTACTCGGGAGGCTGAGGCAGGAGAATGGCGTGAACCCGGGAGGCGGAGCTTGCAGTGAGCTGAGATCCGGCCACTGCACTCCAGCCTGGGTGGCAGAGCAAGACTCCGTCTCAAAAAAAAAAAAAAAAAAAAAAAAAAAAAAAAAAATTATCTGAACATCTAACTCCCTTTTACATAAAAACAAAGTATTTTTTGTACAGTTCTGCAGGCATGCAACTAAATGGAGGCAAGACTGTACAGTAGTTTGTTCACCATTTCAGAAAATCGTGCCATTAATGGCCGAACCAGCTGCTGGTGTTTGAGTCTCTGATACAACAGAATATATATCAGTCTGCACAGGATAGTAGGGTGTTGTAAGGCCACACACAGTGGCTTACACCTGTAATCCCAACACTTTGGGAGGCTGAGGTGGGAGGATTGCCTGAGCCAAGGAGTTAGAGGTTGCCGTGAGCCATGATTGCACGACTGCACTCCAGCCTGGCAACAGAATGAGACCTTGTCTTTTTTTTCTTTTTTTGAGACAGTCTCCCTCTGTTACCCAGGCTGCAGTACAGTGGCACAATCTCAGCTCACTGCAACCTCTGCCTCCCGGGTTCAAGCGGTTCTCCTGCCTCAGCCTCCTGAGTAGCTGGGACTATGTGTGTGTGCCACCACACCTGGCTAATTTTTGTATTTTTAGTAGAGACAGGGTTTCACCATGTTGGCCAGGCTGGTTAACTTGAACTCCTGGCCTCAAGTGATTCACCCGTCTTGGCTTCCCAAAGTGCTGGGATTACAGGTGTGAGCCACGGCGCCTGGCCAAGACCCTGTCTCAGTTAAAAAAAAAAAAAAAAAAAAAAGTAGGGGGTGTGTTGTAAATATGGAAAGTAGCCCAAAGGCTGGGTACCATGGGACATGCCTGTAATCCCAGCTACTTGGGAGTCTGAGATGGGATGATCGCTTGATCCCATCCAGGAGTTTGAATCAGGCCTGGACATCATAATGAGACTATTGTCTCAAAAAAACAAAACAAAAAACCAAACAAAAACCCAAAAACCAAAAAATGCAAAAGGTATTGGGCTTTATAGATGAGAACCACTGGCTACTGGGTCAAGGTCAGTGTCTTGGTTTGGGTGGCTGAAGCAAATTCCCATAGATGGTAATAGCAATTTATTTCTCATAGTTCTAGAGGCTGGGAAGTCCAGGATCAAGATGCCAGCAGATCCAGTGTATCATGAGGACACTCCTCCTGGTTTGCAGATGGTCGTCTTGCTGTGTCCTCACATGGCAGAAAGAGGAAGCAAGCTCTCCTTGTTTGTCTTACAAGGGCACTAATCCCATCACGAGGGGTCCACCCTCAGAGCCTAACGATCCCCTAAAGAGCCCACCTAATGCCGTCCCATAATGCTGTCCCACCCTCCCATAATGCTGTCCCACTGGGGGGTTAGGGTTTTGACACTGGAATTTTGAGGAGGACACAAACGTGCAGTCCGTAACAGATTCCCTATTGTGATATGCAAGACCTGTTTTTTTTGAGTTAGGGTCTCCTCTCCGTTGCCCAGGCTGGAGGGCAGTGGCATGATCGTAGCTCACTGCAGCCTCAACCTCCTCTGCTCAAGTGATCCTGCTGCCTCACCCTCCTGAGTAGCTGGGCTACAGGCACATACCACCACACCTGGCTACTGTTATTATTTTTGTAGAGATGAGGTCTCACTGTTGCCCAGGCTGGTCTCAAACTCTTTGCCTCAAGCAATCCTCCCACCTTGGCCTCTTAAAGTGCTGGGATTACAGGCATGAGCCACCACACCTGGCTATGATGGTTAATTTTACGTGTCAACCTGACTGGGTCATAGGGAACCCACATATTTGGTCTTACTCTAGGTGTATCTATCAGGATATTTCTGGGCCTCATTCAATCCATCGAAGGCCTGTACAGAACACGAAGGCTGATTAAGACAGAATCTGTCTTTAAGGTGGAAAATCAGCCTTCTGCCTTGTGACGTGGACTCAGACTGAAACTCATAACGTCAGCTCTCTTGGTTTTCAGGCCTTTGGAACTGGACTGGACCCATTGGCTCTCATGGGTCTTCAGCTTATCACCTGCACATCTTGGGACATCTCAGCCTCCAGAACCATAGAAGCCAATTCCATATAGTAAAGCTCTTTCTCTCATCTATATATCTTACCGGTTCTGTTTCTCTGGAGAACCAGACTAATGCATCCATGTTGACAGGAAAATAGTTAATTCATTGTAATTGCTGTATAATATGTCACTGAATGAGCATATCAGTTTGTTCCATTACCCTAGTGAAGGGTTATTGGGTTGTTCCCACTTTTTCCCTCTTATAAATCAATAGCAATGCAGTGAGTATTTTGTATGTTTACTTGGGCCTATGTGTTAGTTTCTCCAAAGGAGGAAATATTACGGTATTTAGCTTTACCAGTTGTTAAGTTGCTTTTCCAAAGTGGTTATGTGAATTTCACTCTTACCAGCATTTCCCTATTCTGTTAGTGTTGAGTGGTTCTATTAATTTTAATTTACCTATCATTGATATCTCATAAGCTTGAGGACTTTTTTATTGATTTATTGGCCATTAGTATGTTTACCCACTGGGATTTTCCTATTTATATCCTCCCCTCACCCCTACTTTTTTTTTCCAAGATGCTCTGTCACCCATGCTGGAGTGCAGTGGTGCGATCTCGGCTCACTGCAACCTCCACCTCCCGGGTTCAGTTCTCCTCTTGGCCTCCCGAGTAGCTGGGACTACAGGCACATGCCACTGTGCCAGGCTGATTTTTGTATTTTTAGTAGAGACAGGGTTTCACCATGTTGGTGAAGCTGGTCTCTAACTCCTGACCTGAGGTGATTCACCCACCTCAGCCTCCCAAAAGTGCTCCCAAAGTGAGCTACTGTGCCCGGCCCCACTTTTCTTTCTATTGAGTTGTCTTCTTTGAAAAAACAGTTTGTAGGCAGTACCTTATGTATTCTGGATACTAGTATTTTATTTGTTACGTGGGTTGCAGGTTTGACTGAAACAATCTTTTGGAGTTTTTATAGGGTGTGGGTGTGGCTGTAGAGTTCCATGTTGCCTGCATCACACGTCTCCCCAGAGCAAACCTGTGGACAGTGGATCCGAGACCAGTTTTTATGCACCTTCTTGGCTGGGGATTTGGTGGGGGTGGTGATGTTTTCCAGACCATACAGGAAGTGCACTCATTGAGAAAGGTTCTAAAATTCACATAAGGTGCAGGCCCAGGATTCAGAATTTGTAAGAATCTGATCCCACAAGGCTAGGCATTCAAACTTCCTTGCTTCTTCCTTTTACCACCTGGGTGGGTTTTTGATGGTTTCCCTCTTTCAGTAAGGCTGTCGCTCTTTCAGGGTCCCAGCTTTAACTGGGGGTTTCAGTTTCCTACCTGGAGCCAGTCTTGTCTTTAGTTGTCAGTATTAAAACAAGTCCTTAAGGTGCATTTCCCTTATCCCCTCAGTAACTGCATCGGCTATTTTCCTGTCCACTCTAGTTTTCAGTTCCTTTGTCTTTAGTCTGTCTTGGAAGCTCTGCTATGCATTTTTAAAAAACAGCTTAGAAAATACTTAATCTGGCCGGGCGCGGTGGCTCAAGCCTGTAATCCCAGCACTTTGGGAGGCCAAGACGGGCGGATCACGAGGTCAGGAGATCGAGACCATCCTGGCTAACACGGTGAAAACCCATCTCTCCTAAAAAATACAAAAAAAAAACACTAGCCGGGCAAGGTGGCGGGCACCTGTAGTCCCAGCTACTCGGGAGGCTGAGGCAGGAGAATGGCGTAAACCCGGGAGGCGGAGCTTGCAGTGAGCTGAGATCCGGCCACTGCACTCCAGCCTGGGCGACAGAGCGAGACTCCGTCTCAAAAAAAAAAAAAAAAAAAGAAAATACTTAATCTATCATTTCTACATGTTTGTCTCAGTTTATTTTAGTCTGCATTAAGCTAGAACTGATACCTTTCATATACTCTCATGTCTCTTCTAAACATAATACCCTTCCCTTCCATTGCTTTTTTGCCTGGCAAAACTCCATCTAACTCTAATGGCCCAGCTTTACTTTAAAGTTTTCCTCCACCTTGCCAAGAATAATTTAGAATAGTTCTTATCACATTGTGTTTTATTTCCCCCTTACTGGAGTGTGAGCACTTTGAGACTAGAAACCAGATCTTGTTCATCTTTGTGTCTACAGCTCTTGCCATAGTGCCTAATATAAAATAGGTACTTAATGACTATGTTACTGAACTGAAAATATTTTCCTGCATGAATACTGGATTTTTTATTTATTTTTTTGAGACAGGGTCTCACTCTGTCACTCAGGCTGGAGTTCAATGGTGCGATCTTGGCTCACTGCAATCTCCTCCACCTCCTGGGTTCAAGTGATTCTCCTACCTCAGCCTCCCTAGTAGCTGGGATTACTGGTGGCAACCACTGTGCCTGGCTAATTTTTGTATTTTTAGTAGAGATGGGGTTTCGCCATGTTGGCCAGGCTGGTCTCGAACTCCAGACCTCAGGTGATCTGCCTGCTTCTGCCTCCCAGAGTGCTGAGATTACAGGTGTGAGCCACTGTGCCTGGCTATGAATACTGGATTTAAAGTCTGAAGAACTTCATTTATCATTCACTAACTAAACTTATGTAATTATGTTTAGGATTAGGATGGACAGTCTGGTTTTTTGTTTTTGTTTTGTTTGAGACAGGTTTTCACTCTGTCACCCAGGCTGGAGTGCAGTGGTGTAATCACGGCTCACTGCAGTTTTGACCTCCAGGCTCAGAAGATTCTCCCACTTTAGCCTCCTGAGTAGCTGGACCACAGGTGCACGGCACCACTTGTGGCTAATTAAAAAAATTATTTGTAGAGATGAGGTCTCCCTTTGTTGCCTAGGCTGGTCTTAAACTCCTGGCCTCAAGCAGTCCTCCTGCCTCAGCCTCCCAAAGTGCTGGGATTACAGGCGTTAAGCCACCACACCTGGCCTTTTTTTTTTTTTTTTTTTTTTTGAGAAGGAGTCTCGCTCTGTCACCCAGGCTGGAGTGCAGTGGCCAGATCTCAGCTCACTGCAAACTCCGCCTCCCGGGTTTACGCCATTCTCCTGCCTCAGCCTCCCGAGTAGCTGAGACTACAGGCGCCCGCCACCTCGCCCGGCTAGTTTTTTGTATTTTTTTAGTAGAGACGGGGTTTCACCGTGTTAGCCGGGATGGTCTCGATCTCCTGACCTCGTGATCCGCCCGTCTCGGCCTCCCAAAGTGCTGGGATTACAGGCTTGAGCCACCGCGCCCGGCCGCCTTTTTGTTTTTAAACAACTTCTGAGACTAGGTTTCCTCATTGTGGCATATTGAATCTTTCATAGATGACTGCAGCAACGTCTCCCATTCCACTGCTCTTCAGTGGCCTTGTCACTTCTTCATTGAGAGGTAGAGTCTATCTTACCACCCTGCCTTGCATCTGGGCAGTCCCTGTGATTGCTTTGATTGGTAGCATACAGTGGAAGTGATGGGTGCCACTACTAGACAACACTGTTTTTTTGAGACAGGGTCTCATTCTGTCGCCCAGGCTGCAGTGCAGTGGTGTAGTCATCGCTCACTGTAACTTCAAACTCTGAGCTCAAGTAATCCTCCCACCTGATTCTCCAAAGTAGCTGGGACTACAGGTGTGCACCACAACACTTGGCTACTTTTTAAATTTTTTATAGAGATGGGGTCTCGCCTTGTGCCCAGGCTGGTCCCAAACTCTTGGCCTCAAGCAATCCTTCTGCCTTGGCCTCCTCAAGTGTTGGGATTACAGGCTCGAGCCACCATGGCCAGCCTAGACAGCACTCCTAACTGGCCTAGCAACTTCTGCTTCCTGCCTCTTGGAACCTAGCCACCTGTGCAAAGCCCAAGATAATGGAGAGGCATGTACAGGCACTTCAGTTGACAGCCCTGACTGAGCTCCTAGAGAAAATCCAGCATCGACTGATAGCCAGGCAAAACCAGGTAAATAAATCATCTTGGACGTCCAGTGCAGCTGCGTCTTCATTCAAATAAATAACTCCATTCCCAGCTACAATCTGACTGCAACCACATGAGATCCCTCCAACTGAGCTCAACCAACCAACCACATCATGAGCAATAATAATCTGTTAAACCACTACGTTTTAGGGTGGTTTGTTACATATTAATAGATAATCACAACACTCATTTATGGAATGGGGATAATCCTATTTCTACAGAAGTATTTACTTTTTTTTTTTTAACATACTTGGCTCAGCTAGTTTTTCCCCCTCCCCTCCCCTCCCCTCCCATTCTTCTGCCCTGCCCTGCCCTTCCCTTCCTGGTGTTTTAAACCTTGGTTATTGTTGTATGTGAAATCACTTTTGCCAGGCGCAGTGGCTCACACCTATAATCCCAAAACTTTGGGAGGTCAGGGTGGGTGGATCACTTGAGGTTAGGAGTTCGAGACTAGCCTGGCCAACATGGGGAAACCCCCGTCTCTACTAAAAACACAAAAATTAGCTGGGTGTGGTGTCATGCACCTGTGATCCCGGCTAGTCAGGAGGCTGAGGCAGGAGAATCACTTGAACATGAACCGAGATCATGCTATTGTACTCCAGCCTGGCGACAGAGCAAGACTCTGTCTCAAAAAAAAAAAAATCACTTTCTAAGCAGTAAAGCACTATACAAACATAAGTGATTTTTCAATTAATAATAAAGCTACTCGGGAGGCAGGAGGATCGTTTGAGCCCAGGAGATTGAGGCTGCAGTGAGCTATGATCAAGCCACTGCATTCCAGCCTGGGTGACGGAATGAGACCCTATCTCTAATAAAAGAATAATAATAAAGTTAAAACCCTTTTATAGCCAACAGAGGAGAGGTAACGCCTTATTTCTCTTAAATATACTCCTGGTTCTCTGGTATAGATGATGTGGGTCTTTATCTAACCTACTGTCCACTAATTTGGGTCCTTCCAGGCCATCTACAAAACGGTTTTATGTGGCACCAGTAATGGTTATCTTCTATCTCTGTATTAAAACTCTCTAGAACCCTACCTCTCACCCCCACCCCAACCATTTGCACACAGTTCCTTCTCAGAACAAGATTCTGTTCTGATAGTTGACCCTCATCTTACTTCATTTATCCAATGCAAACTATTCAATATAATCAGTCTCTGCCTTTGGCTGAATGTTTCTGCAACATCTAGTTTTCCTCATTATGAAATCTTGGGAAGTGCTGGTAGAGACTGCAGAGTGGTTAATTAGATTACAGTATAGAGAGTACGGTGGTTAGGATTAGAGAGGGACAGTAAGTAAGATAGGAATAGTAAGGGTTTGACTCCTTACTAGCCGCTTGACCTTAGCAGGTTAACCTCTTGCCTCCTATTGTCATGTGTGTTTAATACAGTGCCTAGCATGTAATAAACGTCATGTGTTAGCTATTATTTTTTATTATTGTTTTATCCAGTTGCATCTTTTGTCAGATTAGCTACACCAACCAATCCAGTTTGTATTAACAAGGCAATTGTTCAAATTTCAGAAGACAAAATACATCTCTCATCTGACTTTCAAAAGCATTTTCATTCATATTTCACAACAACTAGTCTATTCAATATACCAAGTTGAGGAACTAAAAGTATGACTTAATTTTTTTTTTTTTTTTTTTTTTTTTTTTTTTTTTTAGACGGAGTCTTGCTCTGTTGCCCAGGCTGGAGTGCAGTGGTGCTATCTTGGCTCACTGCAACCTCCGCCTCCCGGGTTCAAGTGATTCTTCTGCCTCAGCCTCCCGAGTAGCTGGGACTACAGGCATGTGCCACCATGCCTGGCTGACTTTTTGTATTTTTAGTAGAGACAGGGTTTCACCATGTTAGCCAGGATGGTCTCGATCTCCTGACCTGCTGATTTATCGCCCACCTCGGCCTCCCAAAGTGCTGGGATTACAGGCGTGAGCCACTGCGCCCAGCCAAGTATGACCTAATTTTTAGTCTTCTTGATTAGCTCTGACCAAATGACCACTTAGAACTTAAGTTTTCCTATTCCCCACAGTAAGTCTTTCTAAAAATCAAGTCTGTTAGTAAGGTTAGTAGGGTCAATATCCCTATAATGTCAATGAACATCAAGTGAGTATCTGATTCTTAGAATAACCTATTTATTTCCATTTTCATTCTCTCCCTGACACTCTCCATATGTCATAATGTACCTAAGAGCATGTGGAAATATTTTGATAATCTGAACATTCACCAAATGGAAAATTATTCTGGGAGATGAATACTGTATTTGGTGATTTTGCCAAGACCACAGAGAAAAGTCTGGATTAGGATGACTGCTTCTCCATGGGCTAAAAGATAAAACAGAGTTGAAACAAAAAACACCTCAGATTTATTTATCACAACCTTAAAATGTTAATTCGGCTGGACGTGGTAGCTAATGCCTGTAATCCCCATTTTGGCTTAAGGCCAGGTGTTTGAGACCAACCTGGGCAACATAGGGAGACCTCATCTCTAAAAAAAAAAAAAAGTTATTTGACAATCTCTGTATTGACTAAAATAGGAAATAAGGTATTTACCTAATGGCGTCTTGGCTTTTCAACCAAAGCTTTTGTTGGTTTCACTATATACATGGTTGAATCTGTCCAGTATTCTTCTTGTGACCCACTAAACCTTTTAACTTTTTCTTAAAAAACATAAAGCTCTAAAATGTAAGCACCCTGGCTGATTCTCTTCCCACCATGCACAGAAAGGAAAAATTTGGTGTCCAGGGCCTTCTGAATCAGACCTGGAAAAGCTCTTAATTAGCTTATGGATTCAGGAAACTGCGGATAGAGTCACTAAAGAGGTTGAGACAGTAGAGGTGGATTGAAGTACTTTTAATCACAGAGTAAACAATAGTACAAGACCGTGAACAGCTCACCCAGTGGCTGTTGTCCTCCTCCAGCCCTCAGCTCACCCTCTTCCCATGCCCCCTCCCTGGGTACCATTGAGTAAAGAGTAGGGTATTGGCAGCTGTCCCTGTTGCTATCAGGTGATAGGAAGGGGATCTAGCTAGGGACCACGGTAATCCTGGCCATCCATCCATGGTTCTGTTTCTATACAACTTCATCATGCAACGTACTCTAGCTGTGAAAGAGGAACAGTGCAGAAATCTGGGACTGAACTTGGCTGCTCCATTCAGATGGTCCAGGGGTTTAGAGCCTCAAGAGCCAAGGGCAAAAAGGGAGGAGACAGTCTGGAGTCAGTATAATTCAAGATGCAGCCAAATGTGGAACTAAGGCGGGTTCAAAGGGGGGACTAGGGAAGGCCTCATGGCTCCAGTCCAGAATTGTGCCCCAACCCCAGCAATGAAACTCACGCATATGCACAAATGCACATGAACGAACACACAAAAACACACAGAGCAAATAACATTACTGAAAGAACTTGGAGGCTATTAAATACAAAATGGCAGCGTTTTCTTTCAAAGTGAAAATACTTGCTTCTTTGATACTCCTCAGTGCCTTGCAGTCCCCTAGTCACAGAAGAGTAGATATGGGAAGGGCCAAGAGGAGTATGTTGCCAGCGACCCTACAAGTCCATGTGTACTGAAGTCCCCATGGCAACCACCTTACTCTTCAGCCCAGTAGCTGCCTCCCATATGACCATTCACCCGATTGGCACCATTGCTGGAGCTACTGTCACAGGGACTTTTTGTGCAGGTGGTCACATCTTCTTCCTCTGAGCTGCTCTCCACATCACTGCGATCATCCTTAGATACCTGAGTGGGATGAGACCAAAGACAGAAAAGTGAGGGCAGAACTTTCCTGGAGAGAACCGTAAGACACACCTAAGCTCAGAAACCCAGGTGTGGGCACTGTGTTCCCAGTCTGGTCTGCTTTCTGATGACATCTAACTCAAAGTATTGTCTGGACTATGGCTAATGTTGTGACTATGCTTCGCCTGCTTTCTAGTTTTCTCCCTTGTCATCTCCAATTCTGTTCTCTATGGAATAGAAGCTACTTTGGTAGAGGGGTGTGCCTTTCAGGACCAGCCTAAGAGAACTGACATCACTCACTGAGACCTGGTTTAGGTTTCAGGGAAACTCCAGACACCCCTTCTCTTCTTCCACTTCAAAGAACAGGGAAGGCCAACATGAACAATACATATGACTGTCAGCAGTGCTTCTATCTTCTGGTGGCTGTGGACAATGCATTTATTCATATTGGTTATGCTGTTTTGCTTTATCCGCAAAGCTGGTCCATAACAGGCCTTTTTTAGTAGTTTCCCATTCCTAGGCTCAGCTACCATTATCCTATGACACTGTTTTCCAATCTTCTTCCCTTTCCCAATAGCAAGATCACTTTTCTTGTGAAACTTCAGCATCCCCAAGATACACAGTATAGTGAAAACACAAATGGACTGGCAGTCAATGAGAAAAGAATCCCAGTTCTAATCATGCTACCATCTGTGAATGCTTATTAACATGGGCTTTTTTGTTTTGTATTTTCAAATGAAGCATCTGGATTACAGCAGCATTTCCCAATTAAACTATCCTGC
Source organism: Rhinopithecus roxellana (assembly GCF_007565055.1). NCBI lineage: Eukaryota > Metazoa > Chordata > Mammalia > Primates > Cercopithecidae > Rhinopithecus > Rhinopithecus roxellana. Next base: position 60,990,478 of record NC_044558.1, on the reverse strand, counting down.
ATATCAAGCAAAGTATTTCACTTTCTCCACCATGGGCCAGGCACGGTGGCTTACACATATAATCCTAGCACTTTGGGAGGCCGAGGGGGGAGGACTGCTTGAGCCCAAGAGTTTGAGACCAGTCTGGGCAACATGGCGAGAGCCCCGTCTCTACAAAAAATAAAAAATGACAAAATTAGTTGGGTATGGTGACATGCATCTGTAGTCCTAGCTACTTGGGAGGCTGAGGCAGGAGGATCTCTTGAGCCCAGGAGGTCAAGGCTGCAGTGAGCCATGATTACACCACTGTACTCCAGCCTTGGCAATGGAGTAAAACCTTGTCTCTTAAAAAAAAAAAAAAAAAAAAAAAAAAAAGCCAGGCACGGTGGCTCACGCCTGTAATCCCAGCACTTTGGGAGGCTGAGGTGGGTGGATCACCTGAGGTCGGGAGTTCGAGACCAGCTGGATCAACATGGAGAAACCCCATCTCTACTAAAAATAAAAAAAAATTAGCTGGGCATGGTGGCACATGCCTGTAGTCCCAGCTACTCAGGAGGCTGAGGCAGGAGAATCTCTTGAACCCGGGAGGCGGAGGTTGTGGTGAGCCAAGATCATGCCATTGCACTCCAGCCTGGGCAACAAGAGCGAAGCTCTGTCTCAAAAAAAAACAAAAACAACTCTACCCTGGACTCTAAGAGTAAAGGACAGAAACCCAGTGAGACCTGTGTCGGACTTCTGACCTCCAGAACTGAAGGATAATAAATGTGGTTTAAGTAAAGGAGAGAAGGAAGTGAAAAGGAACACAGCTGTAACAGCTGTTGCCAAGGAGGTGAGCATTTGCTTTGGATCGGCTCCTTGAATTTGTGTTGGATGGGTCTTCTACAGTTGATTATAGCTGTTGACCTCTGAACTCAGATGACTGATTACCTGACCTTTAGGAAATTTCCACTAGAGAGCAGAGTGTCTCTAGACGTGCGCTAAACAGAGTCTCAGAAACAAAAAAAAAGTAAACTCAAATTCTTGACTCAATTTAGGTAAACATCTGGCAACTGCAGCTCTAGTCAATAATGGCCCCGAAAAGTCAGGAGAGAGGGCATGCTCTGAGACCAACACAAGGGAACAGAAAGGAGAGCAGGAGGAAGGAGAACCACATTCAGATGGACATGCTTCACTGAATACTAGAAGCACAGATACACTTACATGCAAGAGATGAAACTGTCCAGCTCCCGCCAGGCATAGAAAAAAGGAAGGAGGTGAGGAAAGAGTGGAGGACAGGGTTTAATCCTTCCTGGACAGGTCACCTAGTCAGGAAAGAAGCAGGAGAGAACAGAGATGTCCAGTAGCTACAGCAAGATGCACAGGCATGCTGAGCAAGTTCTGAGCCAATGGCAGCTATAAGGAGTGATGACACAGGAGATCATCAATATCTAGGCCACATTCCAAGAGTTGGTCCTGGTGTCAGTGCCTGCTCAAGCAGAGCCCCTCCCACTTGGGATTCTGTATTCTTTTAGGCTGAAATCCCTAGCTCTTGGACTAATTACAGTCTGACTGCTTCAAAACTTGCAAAGTTCAATTATGAGTTTATTATTAAGTGGCACCTTTCTTTTGCTCTTGGCATAAGATGGGTATCTGAAATACTACATACCCATTCACTTAGGACACTTGCCTCATACACCAGTGGGGTGAGGTGTATGTTTAGTTCCTTATATAAACCATACCTTGAATATCACAGCATGGTTATCTTGTGGTGGCTTGTGAACTACCACCATTTCTTTTTTTTTTTTGAGACGGAGTCTCGCTCTGTCGCCCAGGCTGGACTGCAGTGGCTGGATCTCAGCTCACTGCAAGCTCCGCTCCCGGGTTTACACCATTCTCCTGCCTCAGCCTCCCAAGTAGCTGGGACTACAGGTGCCCGCCACCTCGCCTGGCTAGTTTTTTGTATTTTTTAGTAGAGACGGGGTTTCACCATGTTAGCCAGGATGGTCTCGATCTCCTGACCTCGTGATCCGCCCGTCTCGGCCTCCCAAAGTGCTGGGATTACAGGCTTGAGCCACTGCGCCTGGCCAACTACCGCCATTTCTAAGCAACTTAACAATCTGCTTTTATAGAGTTTATGTGGCTCTGCATATGATTTCCTTTGAAAAAGTCCCCATGTCAAAAAGAAAATATGAAATCCACTGAAGCAGGTAGGTAAAGGATAGGAAATGGTTGAGGCCATCTCTTAAAAAACTCTTAACCCTATCATCCTTTAACAAAAGCCATTCCTAAGGGACAAGAAGAAGGCAGAACTTTCCTCTTGCATCTAAGTCACATCTTAAAAGGTAAAATGGTAGGCTGGGTGCGGTGGCTCACGCCTGTAATCCTAGCACTTTGGGAGGCCTAGGAGGGCAGATCATGAGGTCAGGAGTTAGAGACCTGCCTGGCCAACATAGTGAAACCCCGTCTCTACTAAGAATACAAAAATTAGCTGGGCACGGTGGCACATCCTGTAGTCGCAGCTACTAGGAAGGCTGAGGCAGGAGAATCACTTGAACCCAAGAGGTGGAGGTTGTGGTGAGCCAAGATCGTGCCACTGCACTCCAGTCTGGGTGACAGAGTGAGATTCCATCTCAAAAGAAAAAAAAAAAAAAAAAGGTAAAACAGGTTTGGTGTGGTGGCTCACACCTGTAATTCCATTGCTTTGGGAAGCCACAGTGGGAGGACTGCTTGAGGCCAGTACTTGGATACTGGCCTGGGTAACATAGTGACACCCTATTTACAAAAAAATAAGAAAATTAGCCAGGCATGGTGGTGCACACCTATAGTCCCAGCTACGTGGGAGGCTGCAGTGGGAGACTCCCTTAAGCCCAGGTTTGAGGCTGCAGTGAGCCGTGATCATGCCACTGAACTCCAGCCTAGGTGACAGAGCAAGACCTTGTCTCTAAACTAAAAAAGGCAAAACACTCATAGAAGAGGCGAAGACTTTGGAGCCCTAGGCTTTTTGTTTGGCCTGCTTGAGTAGATGGGGCTCACCAGGTTTGATGGAGAGAGAACGTCTGTTGAGTAATCCCTATCTTCCCCCATACCCCAAAGAAAGAAGCCATCTTTCATCCTCACCTTTCCCCTGATCAAGGCTTTCAAAGCAATCCGTGCAATTAGGTAGGACCAGATGACATGCAGAACCTGTAGGGTCAGCAGCAGGCCATTGAGGAGCCACCATGAAGCATAAGGCCCGATTATCTCCCAACTCTCAAAGAGGGTCGTGTTCAGAATCCTAGAAGAGGGAGGCCAATAGTCAGATTCTAGAGTCAAAGCTCAGAAGACAGGGGTGAAGCCGGGTCCTAGGGATGCAGAGCCCTGTGTGTTTTCCTACCAGCCCTTTTATCAGCTGAAGTTCCAGGGACTGTCATCCACAGTAATAAAATAAAGAAAGTGAGGAGCCTGTTGTATTTTCTATCCTTAGGGACAGGGAAAGATATATACATCTTAGGAACTGATGGATTAAGTCACATTATTAATCACTTCAAATATGCAGAGTTTCACGAAATTAGAACAGAAGTGGGACTCTAATCCTAGGAATGACTCAGCTCCTCAGACACATATAGGATAGGACAGTAGGTAGCCGATTCCCATAAAGCAGTGAATGTAGAAGTGAAGGGGGGGGGCGGGGGAGGGAGAGGGAGAGAGAGAGAGAGAGAGAATGTGTGTGTGTTGATGGTTGGGACCAGAGCAGGAACACAAGCAAGAAGGGCCTGAGAATTGTATCAACAGGGCAAAAGAAGGCAAAGGAATTACTTAGGCATAAAATTAGGACTGTTCCTCAGAGATGAGTCAAAAAAACCAGAAGCCAACCGAGTCGGGTACTCTGAGTCTGGATCCGACCTTGCTAGAAATACGGTGTGAGGCAGCAGAGGTCCTATGAGAGTCCATAAAAGGTCAGCACAGGCCAAGGTAAAAGCAGGGCAATAGGGTTCTTGTGTTCTATTGGCAAAAATAGAATAGAATAGAACAGAAAAACTGAATGGGCAAAATGAGAATTGGCAAAAGGTATCATTAGGCTCATACCTACCACAGCTCTACAGCCCTACCACTTACCAGAATGGATAGATTCCTAGACGTGTAACCATAAAAACAGCACTGAAGATAACAAAAAGGGTGTCACAGAGCCGCTGATACTTGGCATAATTGGCCAGCTTGGCTGCCTGGAGAAAGGAAGAAAGAATTGAGCTAGGGAGAAAGTCCTCACATAGGAAGAAAAGAAGAGAAGAAGAAGATGGAGAAAGATTGGGTTTTTACCTCCAGCAAGAAGTCTGAGACATCATGTAGGCACATGATCAGAGTTCCTGCTCGAACCATGTTGTTGATGTAGGAGAAGGAGATAAGCCCAATGGTGACCAAGTGATGCACAAACATGATCAGGAAGTCCTAGGAAGGAATGGAAATAGAAGAGGGAGGTAAAAGCTGGGCCGTAGAAACACCAGCCAACCCACTGTCCTGCATTATTCTCTGAGGATCTTACCCCACCCCGTATATAATAGTTTCCATTGGCCGGGCGCAGTGGCTCACACCTGTAATCCCAGCACTTTGGGAGGGCAAGGTGGGCGGATCACCTGAGGTCAGGAGTTCGAGCTCAGCCTGACCAACATGGTGGAACCCCATCTCTACTAAAAATACAAAAATAAGCCAGGCGTGGTGGCGCACACCTGTAATTCCAGCTACTCGGGAGGCTGATGCAGGAGAATTGCTGGAACCTAGGAGGCAGAGGTTGCAGTGAGCCAATATCGCGCCACGGCACTCCAGTCTGGGCGAAAGAGTGAGACTCCGTCTCAAAAAAAAAAAAAAAAGTTTCCATTCTGCTTAGACTCTCCTTTGGCTACCTAGCATTTAACTGAACACTCCCTACATCAGTGACTGACCCATACTCTATGTTAATGCAGCTCAAAGGCCAGAAAGTAAAAACTTCCTTTGGTAACTGCAGAATATATATAGCGTGGATGCTGAACTGCCACCTGGGGATAACTTCCCAGTGGGACATACAAGCCTTAGAGTTCTCTGAGATTCTATGACTCTTCTGTTTTAATGAGAGAAACGTCAACCACAAGGACCTAATAGAAGGGATAGGTTTGTGGCTCTAATTTCCTCTTGGGTTCAAATGTCAAGTTAGATCTAGGGAAGTCTCTAAATACTTGAGTTATCAGACACATCTATTAAATACTTCTCTGTTTATTATTTTTAAAACTTAAATATGTATTTCAAACTTTCTTATATGTATCACAATTAAAATAAAATTTTAATAAAGTGACCTGTGTCTTCTGACCATAGGAGAGTAAAAGGCATAAAAACTGAGTATCAAGTTTCTATGTTAGATAACACTAACAACCTGACTAAGTTTTAATTCATTCCCATAAATGCTAACCCTGGTTTTCTTTTTTTTTTTTTTTTTTTTTTTTTTGAGACGGAGTCTCGCTCTGTCACCCAGGCTGGAGTGCAGTGGCCAGATCTCAGCTCACTGCAAGCTCCGCCTCCCGGGTTCACGCCATTCTCCTGCCTCAGCCTCCCGAGTAGCTGGGATTACAGGCGCCGCCACCTCGCCTGGCTAGTTTTTTTTTTGTTTTTTGTTTTGTATTTTTAGTAGAGACGGGGTTTCACCATGTTAGCCAGGATGGTCTCGATCTCCTGACCTCGTGATCCGCCCGTCTCGGCCTCCCAAAGTGCTGGGATTACAGGCTTGAGCCACTGCGCCCGGCCAAACCCTGGTTTTCTTCACCAAAGATAACCCTGAGTTAGTGACAGATTAGGGTTAGAGCTGCTGGAACCACATTATTTCAGGTAGACGCTAATAAAAAAGTAAAGATTCTGCCTTTTCTATTTGGTTGTATAAAACTTAAGTCATTTCTAACTCTGTCACTATCTGGGCAAGTCATCTCACTTCTCTCAATCTTTGCTTCCTGAACAATAGCAGGAAGAGAGTAAAACTCCTTCCAACTGACTTTCTTTGAGTAAGTGGCGTAACCAGAAAGGGAGTACAGAGAAAGCAAGTGTCCCTAATGCCATGTGAAAGCCATTATCCAGCTTTTCTGGAATCAGGTGTTTTTTCTAAATAAGGCATTGCTATCCCCCAATTCTGACTAGGATTTTTTTCTTTAGATATGTAAGAAGCTTAAAGAAGAATACGGAAAAAAGTATGCTTCTTAGCTGGTTAATTGTTCTCATCCTGGGGCTTCCCTGAATGTCTTAAATATACTTCATCATTAATTCAGTCTCATTTCTGGGAACATTACAACAAGCTAAGAGTCCATCAAACCCAGTTTCTCCTTTTGCGGTCTCAGGGAAGATAACACATCATAATGGCAGTCATGGAAGCTGCTAGAAAGGAGGATGCAATAAGTTGGGGACTTGAGGGGGCCAACGTCCTTACCTTTCTTTTAATGTCTGTAAACTGAGAAAACATAAGGGACCAATAGAAGGCCAATTCCATGATATAATAGTAATAAAGCCCACTTGAAAGAGGCTGCAAGAGAGAAAGAAGTAGTTAGATTACCAGCTAGTCAAACGTGCATTCCATCTCTCCAACTTTCTCTGCCTTGGAGGACCAATACCCCAAACTATTAGACATTTCTCCTCCCCATTATCTCCCAAGATATGCAATAGCTAACAGACTTTGGACTGGTGTAGAGACTTGAGCCTCTTCCCTCGCTCCTCTGCACACCCATCTTCAGCGCTCATCTTGCAGAGATGAGATACATTTAACACATACTATAACACAATCAAATCAGTATGTCTAGGATTCTGGGCAATTAGTGCTTTTCACAGGATTGAATACACATAGGCCTTCTCCTCTTCCACCCCTTTAGCAGTTCTTTGACATATTTCCAGTATAGATTACAACCAAGATGCTCTTAATGGGATTTCAAGTTACCCTTGATACAAAAAAGACATCTGAACCAGAAAGTACCTCATTAAATACCAGAAAACTGCTTTTCTTTCTAGCCCAATTAGGGTGAATATAATGGGGAAAATCAAAACAAAAAACTCACTGGATTTCATTGCTATGGGGGTCTCAGGAATAGATACCTCATATGACTCTTAGCAGTGGGAAAATTAATAAAAATAAAAAATAGATACCCTGAATATATAACTTAAAGAGACGCAGGCCCTAATCCCTCAATCCCAAGGAAACACACCATCTGTCCTGGGGACTGGCAAAGGACCCTCACTCACTCCATCTTACACACATTCAACACCTCTACCCTGAAACGACTCAGATCCTACCTGAAATGGATAGTTATGCCAGCACTGTCGGATGTCCCAGAACCAAGGTGACTAAGAGAAAACAGATAATCCATGTCAGTCCTCAAGATTCTCACCTGGCTTCAAGATCTACCCCATATAATCCCCTTCTGTCTAGGCTGGGGCAAAAGAGAGACAGGAAAGCCCCCAAACAGATTTAAGGGCTCCCTAAAGGATCAATAAATAGCTAGATTGTTCATCTACAACAGAGTGTCATAAATAGAAAAACTATGCTTTGAGGTAAATAAGAACAATGAGAGTTTTAGGATAGTTTTAGGAAGTATCACCACCTGGAATATATATACAGGAAGACAGTGATTCATTTGATAACCAAGAAAGATATCTCCATGCCAGGTTCAGAAGTCAAAACTAATAATCTCTAACGGAATAATGATTATGTCCTTTAAGGAGTTTGTGTACATCATCTTTGCTGCTGGATTTCTTATCATTAAATTGTTCATAATATTGTCTTATTATCCTTTCAATGACTACAGGATCTGTAGTGATAACCCTTCCCATATTGGTAATTCATATTTTCTTTTTTTGTTGGAGTTTGTCCATTTTAATCAGACCTTTCAAAGAATGAACTTTTGGCTTTATTAATTTTATCCATGGTCAGGCACAGTAGCTCACACCTGTTAATCCCTGCACTTTGGGAGGCTGAAGTGGGTGGATTGCTTGAGCCCAGGAGTTCAAGACCAATTTGGGCAACATAGTGAAACCCCATCTCTAAAAAAATACAAAAATTAGCCCAGTGTGGTTGTGCATGTGCCTGTAGTCTCAAGTTTCTTGAGAGGCTGAGGTGGTAGCATCACCTGAGCCTGGGAAGTTGAGGCTGCAGTGAGCTGTGATCATGCAACTGCACTCCAGCCTGGGTGACAGAGTAAGACCCTGTTTTAAGCAAAAACAAAAACAGGCCAGGCATGGTGGCTCATACCTGTAATCCCAGCACTTTGGGAGGTGGAGGTGGGAGGATCACCTGAGGTTAGGAGTTCAAGATTAGCCTGGCCAACATGGTGAAAATCTGTCTCTACCAAAAATACAAAAATTAGCTGGGCCTGGTGGCGTACTCTGGTAGTCCCAGCTACTCGGGAGGCTGAGACAGGAGAATCACTTGAACCCAGGAGGCAGAGGTTGCAGTGAGCCGAGACTGCACCACTGCACTCCAGCCTGGGAGACAGAGCGAGACTCTGTCTCAGACAAACAAAAACCCCACAAATGTATCCATTGTTTAATGCCTATTTCATTAATTTCCACTTATTTACTTTATTATCGTTTTTTAGAAATGGGGTCTCACTATAGAGATTGGATCTCGTTATCTTGCCCAAGCTGATCTTGAACTCCTGGGCTTAAGTGATCCTCCCACTTCAGCCTCCCAAAGTGTGGGGAGTACAGGGGTAAGCCACCACGCCTGGCCAATTTCTGCTTATTTTTTATTATTTCCTTCCTTTAACCTATTTTGCTTATCTTTTTCAAGAACCTAAAGCAGAAACTTAGATTAACTTTAAACCTTTCTTTTGTAATATTAACATTTAAAGCTATAAATTTCTCTCTAAGTATGTTTTATCTGTATCCCAGAAATTTTGATATGTTTTACTTTTAGCATCATTCAATTAAAAATACTTTCTTATTTCTCTTGTGATTTTTTATTTGATCCACAGGTTATTGAGAAGAGTTGTTTAACTTCCAATTTTTTTTTTTTGAGACAGAGTCTTGCTCTGTCACCCAGGCTGGAGTGAAGTGGCGTGATTTCGGCTCATTGCAACCTCAGCCTCCCAGGTTCAAGTGATTCTCGTGCCTCAGCCTCCCCAGCAGTTGGGATTACAGGCACACACCACCATGCCTGGCTAATTTTTTGTATTTTTAGTAGAGATGGAGTTTTGCAATATTGCCCAGGCTGGTCTTGAACTCCTGAGCTCAGGCAATCTGCCCGCCTCAGCCTCCCAGAGTGCTAGGATTACAGGTGTGAGCAACCGCACACGGGCGACTTCCAAATATTTTCCATGTCTCTCATTACAATTGACTTCTAATTTAATTCCATTATGGTCAGAGAACACATTCTTTAAGATTTCAATATTTTGAAATTTACTGAGACTTATTTTATGGCCCAGCATTAGTTTATCTTTCTACATGCACTTAAAAATTATATGTCTTCTTCAGCTGTTGGTGTAGTGTTTTATAAATGTCAATTAGGTAAAACTGGTTGATCATGTCATTCATACATTTTACATCTTTAGTGATTATTTATTTATTTATTTATTTAGCCTAGGGTTTAGGTCAATTACTGAGAGAAGAGTATTAACATCTTCAAGTACAACTGTATATTTGTCTATTCCTTTACTTCTGCCAGTTTTTTGTCTACAATATTTTGAAAACACAGTGATATCATTTAGAGAGAAATAGTATGGTACAGGGAAGAAAACAAGAACTCAAGAATCAAAAAGCCTGAAATTCTTCTTCCTTCTTTTTCTGAGGCAGAGTTTTGCTCTGTCACCCAGGCTGGAATGTGGTGGCTCCATCACTGCTCACTGCAGCCTTGACCTCCTGGGCTCAAGCGACTCTCCTATGTCAGCCTCCTGAGTAGCTGGGACTACAGGTACATGCCACCACACCAGGCTAATTTTTGTAGAGACGGTGTTTCACCACGTTGCCCAGGTTGGTCTTGAACTCCTGGGCTCAAATGATCTGCCCATCTTGGCCTCCCAAAGTGTTAAAATTACAGATGTGAGCCACTGTGCCCGGCCCCCTGAAATTCTTCTTTGACTCTGACAATTAACTAAAAAGTGAGAATAATACCCGTTTCACCCACTTTAAAGGGTTAATTCCATTTCTCCTCCTTCAATTTTTGTCAAGTGCTTTGTAAACCATTAAGTATTATGCTGATTTAGTTATTACTGATATTACTAGTATCTTCTAGGGAGAAGCAGTAGAGTTATAAGGTTACTGAAGTCAGGCCCCAGACAGAAGACAATCTATTAGGATATAAACCTGGATTGTGGGCATCACAGAGGAGGAAAAGTTGGGGGAAATATAAAGATCTAAAGGTATTTATGCCAGGCACAGTGGCTCACGCCTGAAATCCCAGCATTCTGGGAGGCCGAGGTGGGTGGATCACCTGAGGTCAGGAGTTCAAGACCAGCCTGGCCAACATGGTGAAACCCCGTCTCTACTAAAAATACAAAAATTAGCCAGGTATGGTCGTGTGCACCTGTAGTCCCAGCTACTCAGGAGGCTAAGGTAAGAGAATCGCTTGAATCCAAGAGGCAGAGGTTGCAAGTGAGCTGAGATTCCACCACTGCACTCCAGCCTGGGTGACAGAGCGAGACTCTGTCTCACAAAAAAAAAAAAAAGAAAAAAAAATCTAAAGGTATTTAACTCTTGCTTCTAGATTAACTCTTATTTCTAGAGATCTAGGCATGATTAGAACCCAACAGAAAACTAGAGAAAGTTAAGACTCACCGACCAGAGAAATCTAATTCCATAGCAGAATATACATAAATAAAATGTGAATCTCCACCTGGGTGGGCAAAGAGGAGAGGTTAGACAAATGTCCACTGAAACCAAAGTCTCTGAGGCTAGGGAAGTCAAGATAGCAAATCTGGGGATAAGAGACTTACTGGTGAGAAAGAGGATCAATTCCTAGAATAGGGGCAACTACTGTCATTTAAAAAGCCAAAGACAGGGGCTAGGAGTGGTGGCTCATGCCTGTAATCCCAGCACTTTGGGAGCCCGAGGTGGGCGGATCACCAGGTCAAGAGATCGAGACCATCCTAGCCAACATAGTGAAACCTTGTCTCTACTAAGAATACAAAAATTAGCTGGGCATGGTGGCGCACACCTGTAGTCCCAGCTACTCAGGAGGCTGAGGCAGAAGAATAGATTGAACACAGGAGGTGCAGGTTGCAGTGAGCCGAGATCGCGCCACTGCATTCCAGTCTGGTGACAGAGCGAGATTCCGTCTCAAAAAAAAAAAGCCAAAGACAGAGTCATCTTCCATTAGGAAAAATATTAGGCTTTATCATCAGACTCCCCAGCATTTTTCTTTACATGACAATTACTAATACAGTGCTCAGAGGATAATTAGAAAAAGCTCAATAAAATGAAGAATAGTATTTCCCAGAAAAGGAATGCTTCCTAAAAATTGTCAACTTACAGCAAGCAAGCTAGTACTCCCTCTATTAAGGTATACATGTGTTAGTACATCTACTTACATAAGTACAGTTATAAGGATTTACTCCCAATCTATTTAGGAAAAGGAAACAAAATGGAACCATACCTAGGTTAGTGGCAACATGTCCAAGAAACTTAAGGGAATCAGTGTTCCAGTTCCCTTCTTTCCTACCAATAATAGGCTGAGTTAGCTCTCTATATCCATTAACTGTTGTCCTAACAACAGAAGTGATTTTCAAAAAAGAAAACTTCAGTCCAGTTGTATCCCACCCTCTTCCTTATTCCCTCCCTCCCTCCTTGCATACATACATGCTTTCACAGAATTTAGTGAGCGTTGGGGGCTTGTCCTGATTCCTCCTATGGCGAAACCAGCATTGGATTTTTTGGACATTCCAATCCAGCTGCTTGGACAGGCCCTCCAGCCTTTTCTTATCAGGATACTGTAAATGTATAACCAGAGTCACAACATCCCTGTCTCCTCAGACCCCTCCTTCAATCCCATTGACTAGCTGAGTGATAAGGTATGATAGCCATAGTGGCTCAAGTGATGTTTATCTTCCCAAGTTTTATCCCAAAATCATTTTTAGTAAGAAATTTTATCTTACATATCAAGGACCTGTACTGCTCACCTATACACATCCTTGTTTCGACTCTTCCTCCAGCCCAAGCTGAGTAAAAAAGGGTATTAAAAACCCAAATTGCAGGCCAGGCATGGTGGCTCATGCCTGTAATCCTGGGATTTTTGGAGGCTGAGGCCCGAAGGATGGCTTGAGCTCAGGAGTTCCAGACCAGCCTGGGCAACAAGGCAAAACCTTGTCTCTCCAAAAAACCAACAAAACACCCAAACTGCAAAGGCTATCAGTACCGTCTCCATCTCGATTACACAACTAGGCAGTGGCAGAAACTGGAACAAGGAAAAACAAAAACAAGATACAGTGTGTGTTTGGGGAAAGAGGGGTAAAGGTGGCTGCTGGGCCTAAAACTCAAACATACTACTATGTAAACTTGACATATGTAGGGCCCAAAGGTTTCCCCTGAGGGGATAAAGCTCTCCGTATAGCTACATAGAGTACTCAAACATGAAAGATCATCCCATCCTATCCTTACCCTTAGATATATGTGCTGTCTATCCTCCCCTGCCCCATGGAGCAACACCTTGTGTGAATTTTCCTCTCTGTTTCTTTGCCCACTTACCTTGGTGATAGATACGAACACCTTTTCAAGGATGGCATTGGGTTGGGCCTGATAAGGACCACTGTCCTCGATGCCAATATGGAGTGCACAGGGTTTGGCAATAAACCTGTAATGGAGAAAACCCAAGGGCCAATTCTTTTAAAATAATTTTTATTTATAATTGACACATAAGAATTGTACATATTTATGGGGTACAATGTGATGTTTCAATGCATGTATACATAGGATAATGATGAAACTGGGGTAGTTACCATATCCATCACTTTCAACATTTATCACTTCTTTATGGTGACAATATTCACTAGCCTCAGCCTCCCAAAATGCTGAGATAACAGGTGTGAGCCACTGTGCTGGCTGGAAGCTTTTTAGAAATGCATAATCTTGAGCCCATCTCAGACTTGCAAAATCAGAACCTGCGCTTTAACAAGATTCCCAGGTGATTCACATGTCCATTAGAATGTGAGAACCACTAATCTACTTCATAAGAATCTTGTAAGTATTCAATGAGATAATGTATATGAAAGACCCTGGCACAAAGGAGGTGATTAATAAATGGCAGTTTTCCTTACATCAAAAGACCAAGATCTTAATTGGAGGGAAAAGTAGAACTGAGACTAAGCTCTTCCTGCATATAGATATCCTGGGTCTTGGATACCTTCCTGCCTAACCAAGAGGTTACGGAAATACTTCGATCTTTCAGGAGTCGAGAAGAAAGAAATCAGGAAGCTAGGAAAGGGGAGAAGGAAATTACCTATTAGCACTCTATCCTAGTCTCAGATCTACTAATAAGGCATATAAACTTGGTAAAATCACTTATCTCTTGGGTCTTGGTTTCATCATCTAAAAGAAGAGGTTATATCAAGCAGAGTCCCATGGATTTAAATTTCTAAAAAGAATAAAAAAGCCGGTGCGGTGGCTCACGCCTGTAATCCCAGCACTTTGGGAGGCTGAGGCAGGAGGATCACAAGGTCAGGTGTTTGAGACCAGCCTGGCCAACAACATAGTGAAACCCTGTCTCTACTAAAAATACAAAAAAAATTAGCTGGGCTTGGTGGCAGGTGCCTGTAATCCCAGCTACTTGGGAGACTGAGGCAGGAGAATTGTTTGAACCCTGGAGGCGGAAGTTGCAGTGAGCCGGGATCGCACCACTGCACTCCAGCCCAGGCGACGGTGCGAGAATCCGTCTCAAAAAAAAAAAAAAAAAAACCAATAAAAAATAAAAAGAGGTTATGAGATGATTTTTAAGATTTCTTTTTCTGTATCTAAGATTCTATGATGTTATCATTGATTGATTATAATTAATTTCTAACTTTTGAATCTTTGAAAATTGAGGAACTATTCCTTGGTTCTTCAAGAAGGATCTGGCCGGGCGCGGTGGCTCAAGCCTGTAATCCCAGCACCTTGGGAGGCCGAGACAGGCGGATCATGAGGTCAGGAGATCGAGACCATCCTGGCTAACATGGCGAAACCCCGTCTCTACTAAAAAATACAAAAAAACAAAAAACTAGCCAGGTGAGGTGGCGGGCGCCTGTAGTCCCAGCTACTGGGAGGCTGAGGCAGGAGAATGGCAAGCTCTGCCTCCTGGGTTTACGCCATTCTCCTGCCTCAGCCTCCCAAGTAGCTGGGACTACAGGTGCCCGCCACCTCGCCTGGCTAGTTTTTTGTATTTTTTAGTAGAGACGGGGTTTCACAGTGTTAGCCAGGATGGTCTCGATCTCCTGACCTCGTGATCCGCCCGTCTTGGCCTCCCAAAGTGCTGGGATTACAGGCTTGAGCCACCGTGCCCGGCCAGCCCTTAGCATCTTAAGAAGTCCCATAATGAAAATATGACTGGGAGGTGTAAACTGGCGTGCCACTGACCTATTTCCTTGAGCTGCACTTGAATCTAGAATATATTATCTCTAAAGGAGGGATTGAGAATAAGAAACTTTTCTCCCTCTATGAAAACTTTTTACCTTATCACCAAAGTTCCTGAGCCATAGGGTAATAGTTATTCAGAGCATAAAGTTAGCCACATCTGTAACACATTCTCTTTTACACAGGTGGTAAAAAAAAAAGTTCCATTCAAAGGCCAACGCTAGTGGATACATTAATTTACATTTACTGGTATACTATTCTGTATACCAATAATATTTTAATCCCTAACTCATGTTTAAACTCCTTGTAAACACAATAGACTGCTTTCATATTTACCAGCGTACTGTGCTCAGCAGTTGCTCAGTAACTGACAAGCAACAGGTTTTAGTGAAACCCACTCTTGTTCTATTGGAGCTCAATTCCGACCCAGGATTAATTAGCATTCAGAAGAGTAAACGAGGCAGTCATTCTTTGTTGTTGAGTTGATACCATATCAGAGACAAAAATCATCTAAACAACCCTGTCTCCTCCTCCTTTTCCTATCAACATAATTGCATAAAAATCCAAAGGCAGAAAACAGCCTTTCCAATTCCTACTCTTACCCCTAACCCAGGCTTCTTTAATCCGGAAGCAGTCAGGTGATTAAAACTCAGGACTTGCAGTTAGACAGATTTTACCAGCTTAAAGACCTTGTGACTGTTACATACCCATAGAATGGAGATAATATCTACCTCACAGGGTTCAAGATAAAATGATACAATGTATGCCTATACCAATACCTGACACTTAGTAAACATTCATTAAAGAGTAGTGATTATTATTTCACTAGAAACATATTTCAGTCTGGGTACTCTGGTACCGCCAGCAGAAAGTGAGAAGCAAGAAATCCTCTTTGATAAAACAAGTCTAGGCCGGGCGCGGTGGCTCAAGCCTGTAATCCCAGCACTTTGGGAGGCCGAGACGGGTGGATCACGAGGTCAGGAGATCGAGACCATCCTGGCTAACACAGTGAAACCCCGTCTCTACTAAAAATACAAAAACTAGCCGGGCGAGGTGGCGGGCGCCTGTAGTCCCAGCTACGCGGGAGGCTGAGGCAGGAGAATGGCGTGAACCCGGGAGGCGGAGCTTGCAGTGAGCTGAGATCCGGCCACTGCACTCCAGTCCGGGCGACAGAGCGAGACTCCGCCTCAAAAAAAAAAAAAAAAAAAAAAAAAAAAAAAAAAAAACAAGTCTATATTCTGCTCACCTGGGTGAAGCCAATTTTAAAATTACTATTATCCGGATCATGGTGTGGACTTAATAATCTAGCACTGTCATTAGCTCACATCCTGCCCTCATTAGTTCAGAGTTCAGTGAAAAGCATAAAGCTACTCATATCCAGTCAGTTCCAGCTATATGGAGCCTAAGAACATTTGAAAAATACTTGTTGAGTGTTTATTTTGTGCTACAGAATGAAGCTTTATTATGACATTTTCCAGACGTGATTGAAAAAGAATCTTTTCTAATTTGTGATAAAAATTAAATATATAGATTTATACAGTTAATTAATTACTTTACTGAAGAAAGTGAAATTATTTGAAATTAATAGCTTTTGAGAAATTACTAATTCTACATCATACAAAAGGCTGGCATTTGGTATAATTTATAAAATAGGTATCTAGGCTGGGCGCGGTGCCTCATCCCTGTAATCCCAGCACTTTGGGAGGCTGAGGCGGGTGGATCACGAGGTCAGGAGTTCGAGACCAGCCTATCCAACATGGTGAAACCTCATCTCGACTAAAAATACAAAAAGCCGGGCGTGGTGGTGGGCGCCTGTAACCCCAGCTACTCAGGAGGCTGAGGCAGGAGAATTGCTTTTACCCAGAAGGGGGAAATTACAATGAGCTGAGATTGCGCCATTGCACTCTGACCTGGGCGACACAGCGAGACTCCATCTCCAAAAAAGATACCTAGGCTGGTCAATTTCCAGAGCCTGGCATTCATCCTTTCTGCTACATCAGCACTTCTCCAAGTGTGGTTTACAGACCCCTGGGGAATCCAGAGACCCTTTCAGTAGGTCTACAAGGTCAAAACTATCTTCATAATAATTCTATCATTTCATAAAAATCCTTTCTCTCTCATGAGAGTACAGTGGAACTTTCCACAAGTTACATGACACATAACAACAGACTGAATGCAGACGCTGACATGAGACTACAACTGCCAGATATTTTCAAAAATGTTAAAATGCTACTCTTCTCAGTTTTTTGTTTTGGAAAACAGTTATTTTTCATAAAACGTAATGAGTTCATTGTTATTTATTTATATTGAGACAGGGTCTCACTCTGTCACCCAGGCTGGAGTGCAGTGGTGTGATCACTGCTCACTGCAGCCTTGACCTCCTCAGCTCAAGTGATCCTCCCACCTCAGCCTCTCAAGTAGCTGGGACTACAGGTGTTGGCCATGCCCAGCTAATTAAAAAAATTTTTTTTTGTAGAGACAGGGTTTCACCATGTTTCCCAGGCCATTGCTATTTTTAAATGAATTAATAAATATGGGCTGGGCACGGTGGCTAATGCCTGTTATCCTAGCACTCTGGGAGGCTGAGACAGATGGATCAGTTGAGCCCAGGAGTTCGAGACCAGCCTGGGAAACATGGTGAAACCCTGTCTCTGCACAAAACACAAAAGTTAGACAGGTGTGGTAGCTCATGCCTGTGGTCCCAGCAACTTGGGAGGTTGAGGTGGGAGGATCGCTTGAGCCTTGGAAGTGGAGGCTGCAGTGGGCTGTCACTGCGCCACTGCACTTCAGCCTGTGTGACAGAGCCAGATCCTGTCTCAAAAATAAAGAGGCTGGACCGGTGGCTCATGCCTGTAATCCCAGCACTTTGGGAGTCTGAGGTGGGCAGACTGCTTGAGCTCAGGAGTTCAAGACCAGGCTGGCCAACATGGTGAAACCCCATCTCTACCAAAAAACATAAAAATTAGCCAGGCATGGCGGCACATGCCTGTAGTCCCAGCTACTCGGCAGGCTGAGGTGAGAGGATCTCTTGAACCCAGGAGGCAGAGTTTGCAGTGAGCTGAGATCTTGCCACTGCACTCCAGTCTGGGCAACACAGCAGACTCTGTCTCAATAATAAATAAATAGGCTGGGCATGGTGGCTCAGACCTGTATGTAATACAAGCACTTTGGGAGGCTGAGGCAGGCAGATCACTTGAGGTCAGGAGTTCAAAACCAGCCTGGCCAACATGGCAAAATGCCATCTTCTACTAAAAATACAACAACAAAAAATTAGCCAACTACTTGGGAGGCTAAGGCAGGAGAATTGCTTAAACCTAGGAAGCGGAGGTTGCAGTGAGCCGAGATTGTGCTACTGCACTCCAGTTTGGGTGACAGAGCAAGACTCCATCTAAGAGAGAAAAAAAAAAAATATATATATATATATATACACACACACATTTTATACATGTGTAAATACAGAAAACATGTATATTTTCCCTATTTTTTTTCTAAAACAGTAGACATTGATAGGTACTATCCACATAAACAAAAACTCTTTGGGATCCTTGAAAATTTTTAAAGATTGTAAAGGAGTCCTGAGATCATAGTTTGAAAACTGCTATGCTAGATGATACTGAGAAATCATACTTTCAGTGTGGCTTTCTGTCTTCTCCAGGATCGATCCATGTTTTAAAACAATTTGTCAGACAAGATTTTTCCTTTCCTGGCAGATTTTAGTTAAGCAGGCATTTAGTGGTCTATAAAAATAACCTGCTACTTTCCACCTGTAACTCCAGGAACACGAATCTAGTGACCCATCCTGACAGTATTAGATTTGTCCTACTTTGTAGAGATCATTTCACTCTGCCCTTTTCCTGCTCTCCAGATACATGGCAGCAGTTGACCTAAGCCTAGGTTAATTAGGATGAAATTACCTGTTGCTTTCGCTTTTTCCTATCAAAGACAGGATCGATACTAACAATTCTACTTTTGTGATTCATTACACCACTGATGAATATGAATTATACACAAATAAAACCAAAGTCTAGATTAAGCTTCTCAACTACTTTATTGTGGCAAGTAACACAAATGGGCTATACTTATGCTGAGATATTGATCTTAGCTTTCAGGGTGATCCGTGGGGCCTTCGGGTAGCCAGAAACCTTTAGTTTGTAGTCTCTGGCCTCATATACCTTACTGTATAATGCAAATGTTATTTATGTATTTATTTAGAGACAGAGTCTCGTTCTGATGCCTAGGCTGAAGTGAAGTGTGGTGGTGTGATCCGGGCTCACTGCAACATCCGCCTCCCGGGTTCAAGTGATTCTTGTGCCTCAGCTTCCCAAGTCGTAGCTGGGACTACAGGCGTGCACCACCATGCCCAGCTAATTTTTGTATTTTTAGTAGAGACGGGGTTTCACTACATTGACCAGGCTGGTCTTGAACTCCTGACCTCAAGTGATCCACCTGCCTCCAACTCCCAAAGTGCTGGGATTACAGGCGTGAGCCAGTACCCTCAGCCACAAATGTTATTTTGTATGTGTGCAGCAATATGACCAGATTGAGAAACACCAGCTTAGATCAATTTCTAGAAAAATATAAAGTGCTAAAGTAGATATATAAAAAAACAGGAGTTTAAGACCAGTCTGGGAAACATGGTGAGACCCTATCTCTACAAAAAATTTTAAAAAATTAGCTGGGTATGGTGGCATGTGCCCATGATCCCAGCTACTGGGGAGGCTGAGGCAGGAGGACTGCTTGAGCCCAGGAGGTAGAGGCTGCAGTGAGCCCTGATTGTGCCACTACACTCCAGCCTGGGTGACAGAGTGAGACACCATCTCCAAAACATAAAATAATGAAATAAAATAAAGTTTGGGAGTTAAAGATGAGTTGAGTTTTGTTTTTGCTGAATCTCAAGTACCCATGGGACACTAAAATGGAACTGTCTCGGATACAAATACACTTGGAAAAGGGGCTTGGGTATGATATATATATATAGAGAGAAAGAATAGAATATATGAATACAAATGAGTAAGAATATAAGTGGTAGCTAAATTTGTGGGGGTGGCTGTGATTACATACCAAAGGAATATAAACTTAAAAGAGAACTGAGGTCAGAACCCTGGACAACATCAGCATAAAAGGTGAATTTAGGGGACAAGAAGGTCAGAGGTGGAGGTGTATCAAATAAGGGAGAGACCAAGACAAGGACTTCAATATCTACTAGATTTGGCAATTTGGAGATCTGTAGTAACCTTTACCAAAGAAATTCCAGTAAAATAAAGACTCTAAAAGACAGCAGTGAGTTAAAGCAGTTAAAGATACAGGAGGAAAGAAGTAGAAATAGCCAAGACCCGCAAGCATTTAGGCCAAGAAGAAAAGGGAATGCCCTCAACTTTGTTATCAGAATCACTCAATCTAAACTAATCACATCTAAAACCAATCTCCCTGTGCTTAAGACCCACTCTTTACTGATCAGAAATTTCATTCTACTTATCCCTCCTTTTTTCTATTATCTTCAGCCTCACTCTCAACTTGTTTCTTCTCATCAGATCTCAAACATGCTCAAGTTTTTCACATCTTAAAACAGCCCTGCCGGTCCCTAGCACCCTCTGGCCTTCCCCGACCTCACAACTAAACTCCCACTCATTCCTCAACTCTCCTTCCTCTCCCCTCTGGCTTCTGTCCCTACACTCCATTGAAGCTGTTCTTGCCAAAGTTGTCAATGATCTCCTTACTGTGAAAACAAATGGATGCTTTTCAGTCCTTTATCTTTTTTTTTTGTTGTTGTTGTTGTTGAGACGGACTCTCGCTCTGTCGCCCAGGCTGGAGTGCAGTGGCCGGATCTCAGCTCACTGCAAGCTCCGCCTCCCGGGTTTACGCCATTCTCCTGCCTCAGCCTCCCGAGTAGCTGGGACTACAGGCGCCCGCCACCTCGCCCGGCTAATTTTTTGTATTTTTAGTAGAGACGGGGGTTTCACCGTGTTAGCCAGGATGGTCTCGATCTCCTGACCTCGTGATCCGCCCGTCTCGGCCTCCCAAAGTGCTGGGATTACAGGCTTGAGCCACCGCACCCGGCCTCAGTCCTTTATCTTACTTGACCTTTCTGCAGCATTTTATTAGGTTGGTGCAAAAGTAATTGCCATTACTTTTAATGGCAAAAACGACAATTACTTTTGCACCAACCAAATCATTAATGACTAACCTCCTTCTTGAAATGCCCTTTTCTCTTCCTTACTGCCATACTCTTCCTAATCTTCTCCCTCTACCTCTCTGGCAGGTGGAACTAGACTGCCTGGTAAGCACTGCTAGTTGAGTCACCTTGGACAAGTTACTCTGTGCTTCAGTTCTCTCATCTGTAAAATGAGGATAACAGTAGTGCCTACATACCTCATAAACTTACTAATGAGTATTCAATGCTTAGCACTTAGAACCATGCCTAGGACAAAGTAAACACTTACTAAACACCCACTTTGAGATGGAGCATCCCTCTGTCACCTGGGCTGGAGTGCAATGGCGTGATCTTGGCTCACTGCATCCTCCACCTCCCGGGTTCAATTCTGCCTCAGCCTCCCAAGTAGCTGGAATTACAGGTATTTTTAGTACCTGTTCAGGACCAGGTTGGTCCTGAACTCCTGGCCTCAAGTGATTCACCTGCCTCGGCCTCCCAAAATGTTGGGATTACAGGTGTGAGCCACCGTGCGCGGCCTATACCAACTATTAATATTATCAAATAACGTATGGCTGTCATTCCTCTATCTCCTTTGCAGTTTATTTTTCCTCTGCCTTTTCCTACAACATGGTGTTTCCTCAGGGTTCACTTAGAGGTTCTTTTTGTACTCTACACATTCACCCTCAGTACCCTCATTCAGTTACAGTAGAGGGTCTCAAAGTACGGTCTGCAGACCCCTGAGGGTTCCTGAGGCACTCTCAGGGGCTCTACAAACTAAACTATTTTCATAACAATATTATTATTTGCCTTTTTCACTGTGTTGACATTTGCAGTGATTGTGCAAATCCATGGTAGGTAAAACGTTATAGTACTTTACACCAAATCAAGGTAGTGACACCAAACCATACTAGTAGTTACTATACTGTAGAGCTATGTCTTCTCAATTTTTTAAATATGCCAGTTTTGCTTAAGAATGACCCTGATGAAGCACTACAAATTATTACTTTTATTAAATCTTGACCCTTGAATATGTTTTTTAAAAGTATTCTGTGATTGGGCACGGTGGCTTATGCCTGTAATCGCAGCACTTTAGAAGGCTGAGGCAAGCGGATCACTTGAGGCCAGGAGTTTGAGACCACCCTGGCCAACATGGTGAAACCCAGTTTCCACTTATTCTGTGATAAGACAGATGTACCCAAAAAGCACTTCTGATGCATACCAAAAGTATATGGCTCTCAAGGAAAACCATTTGTATGACTATTGCGAGCTGAATAAGCTAAGTCACTTTTTCCATAGAATACCATTTTTACCTGAAAGGACTGACAAACTAATGTTATTCAGCTCTTGAGTATTTAGCAAACACTTTCTCAAAAATAAATGAGGCCGGATGCAGTGGCTTACGCCTGTAATCCCAGCACTTTGGGAGGCAGAGGCAAGCAGATCATCTGAGGTCAGGAATTCGAGACCAGCCTGGCCAACATAGTGAAACCCTGTCTCTACTAAAAATATAAATATTAGCTAGGCGTGGTGGCAGGCGCCTGTAATCCCAGCTACTCGGGAGGCTGAGGCAGGAGAATCGCTTGAACCCAGGAGGCGGAGGTTGTAGTGAGCTGAGATCCTGCCACTGCACTCCAGCCTTGGTGATGGAACAAGACTTTGTCTCAAAAAAAAAATAATAATAATACTAGAAATAATTATAATAAATGATGTGAGCTCATCATTTCAAGAAAAGCACTGTTGCCAATGATAAAATTCAAGCTTTCAAGTTTAGAAAACTTTTTTTTTTTTTTTTTTTTCAGACTGAGTCTCGCTGTCGCCCGGGCTGGAGTGCAGTGGCCGGATCTCAGCTCACTGCAAGCTCCGCCTCCCAGGTTTACGCCATTCTCCTGCCTCAGCCTCCCGAGTAGCTGGGACTACAGGCGCCAGCCACCTCGCCCGGCTAGCTTTTTTTTGTATTTTTTAGTAGAGACGGGGTTTCACCGTGTTAGCCAGGATGGTCTCAAACTCCTGACCTCGTGATTCCCCCGTCTCGGCCTCCCAAAGTGCTGGGATTACAGGCTTGAGCCACCGCGCCCAGCTAGAAAACTTTTATCTGCCTTTCAGCCTGACAACTCAATACTTAAGACTTTTCTGATGAGATTGGTTATAATGAGATAAACTAATAGGATTTTTTTTTTTTTTTTTTTTTCTGAGTCAGAATCTCACTCTGTTGCCAGGCTGGAGTGCAGTGGCATGCAC
This sequence comes from Rhinopithecus roxellana, assembly GCF_007565055.1. Classification (NCBI taxonomy): domain Eukaryota; kingdom Metazoa; phylum Chordata; class Mammalia; order Primates; family Cercopithecidae; genus Rhinopithecus; species Rhinopithecus roxellana. Next base: position 60,967,620 of record NC_044558.1, on the reverse strand, counting down.
GATCTTGGCTTATTGCAATGTCCGTCTCCTGGGTTCAAGCGATTCTCCTGCCTCAGCCTCCCCAGTAGCTGGGACTAGAGGCGCGCACCACCACGTCCAGCTAATTTTTGTACTAAACGTTTGTACTTTTCTACTAAAATAGAGACGGGGTTTCACCATGTTGGCTGGGATGGTCTCCATCTCTTGACCTTATGATCCACCTGCCTCAGTCTCCCAAAGTGCTGGGATTACAGGTGTGATTTTTTAATATTGTATAATATCATACTGACATGTGGGACATTTGTATAACTGAATGAACCAGTATTTTCCAAATGATGGATACATGATGTCCATTCAAAATGTAATATAGGCCAGGCAATGGTGGCTCACGCCTGTAATCCCAGCACTTTGGGAGGCTGAGGCAGGCGGATCACCTGAGGTCAGGAGTTTGAGACCAGACTGTCCAATATGGTGAAACCCCATCTCTACTAAAAATACAAAATTAAGTGGTCATGATGGCACACACCTATAATCCTAGCTACTTGGGAGGCTGAGGCAGGAGAATCGCTTGCACCCAGGAGGCGGAGGTTGCAGTGAGCTGTGACTGCTCCATTGCACTCCTGCCCGGGTGACAACAGCAAAACACCACCTCAAAACAACAACAACAAAACACAATTAACATAGAACAATGGATTCTAACACAATAAAACGAAAAGCTCATTAATATGGCTTCAGATTCTACCTAGCAATCAACGTTTAAGAAACTGCTACTTGTGGCTGGGTGTGGTGGCTCACGCCTCTAATCCCAGCACTTTGGGAGGCCGAGGCGGGCGGATCACAAGGTCAGGAGATTGAGACCATCCTGGCCAACATGGTGAAACCCCGTCTCTACTAAAAATGCAAAAATTAGCTGGGTGCAGTGGCGCATGCCAGTAATCCCAGCTACTCGAGAGGCTGAGGCAGGAGAATTGCTTGAACCAGGGAGTTGGTGGTTGCAGTGAGATTGCGCCACTACACTCCAGCCTGGCGATAGAGCGAGACTCCGTCTCAAAAAAAACAAACAAAAAAAGAAACTGCTACTTATGTTTTGGTGTAGTATCAAAGATAAATATCAAATTATTTGGCCGGGCGCGGTGGCTCAAGCCTGTAATCCCAGCACTTTGGGAGGCCGAGACGGGTGGATCACGAGGTCAGGAGTTCGAGACTATCTTGGCTAACATGGTGAAACCCCGTCTCTACTAAAAATACAAAAATCTAGCCGGGCGAGGTGGCGGGCGCCTGTAGTCCCAGCTACTCAGGAGGCTGAGGCAGGAGAATGGCGTAAACCCAGGAGGCGGAGCTTGCAGTGAGCTGAGATCTGGCCACTGCACTCCAGCCTGGGCGACAGAGGGAGACTCCGTCTCAACAACAACAACAACAACAACAAAATCAAATTATTTGAAAGGGCTATTAACATACTTTCTGCTTTTCAATGACAAAGCTGTATGAAGCCATCTTTTCTTCATATACTTCAATCAAAACAATATATTACAAGAGAGTGAATGCAGGAGCTGCTAGGATAATCCAGCTGTCTTCTATTGAGCCAGATATTAAAGAGATTTGCAAAAATGTAAAATCAACGCTGTTCTTCTATTTTTTCTTTTGGAAAATAATATTTTTCAAAAAGCTTATTTATGTTAACGTGTAAATCGATGTATTAATAATTTTTGTCTATTTTCTCCCTTTTTGTGGAGAACGAGGTCTTGCTATGTTACCCACACAGGTCTTGAGCTCCTGAGCTCAAGCTATTCTCCTGTCTCTGTTTCCTAAGTGCTGGGATTACAGGTGTGAACCCCTGCACCTGGCCTATTGTTATTTTTAATGAACTAATAAGCATTTCTTAAATTTCTTTTTGAGACAGAGTTTCGCTCTGTCACCCAGGCTGGAATGTAGTGGCGCTATCTTGGCTCACTGCAACCTCCGCTCCCAGGTTCAAGTGATTCTCCTGCCTCAGCCGCCCAAGTAGCTGGGACTATAGGCGTGCACCACCATGCCTGGCTAATTTTTGTACTTTTGTAGAGACGGGGTTTCACCATGTTGGCCAGGCTGGTCTTGAACTCCTGACCTCAGGTGATCCACCCACCTAGGCCTCCCAAAGTGCTGGGATTATAGGCGTGAGCCATCGTACCCGGTCAGCATTTCTTAAATTTCTCAATTTTAATTTAAAATATGGTGAAGTTGATGGGTATATGTAACCCACATAAACAAAAGCTCCTTGGAGTCCTCAGTAATTTTTAAAAGTGAAAAACAATCCCTGAGAACAAAAAGTTACAATACATTCTTCTGAGTAAATTCTTAAAAGAATAGGATTCCCTGTGTACAAGGTACTGTACTTTTCAAGATACCTATACCACCAAACCCAGCATTTCTTGCATGGTCTGTGCTCAAGTGATCTTTGGTTTCCTTTGAGGGCCATTAAAAAAAAAAAAAATTGCCGGGCGCATTGACTCACGAGGTCAGGAGATCGAGACCATCCTGGCTAACACCGTGAAACCCCGTCTCTACTAAAAATCCAAAGAAATTAGCCAGGCGTGGTGGCGGTGCCTGTAGTCCCAGCTACTCGGGAGGCTGAGGAAGGAGAATGGCACGAACCCGGGAGGTGGAGCTTGCACTGAGCCAAGATCATGTGCCACTGTACTCCAGCCTGGGCGACAGAGCGAGACTCCATCTCAAAAAAATAATAATAATAAAATCAAATAAAAAAAAATTGGCCCAGCCTGGGCAACATGGTAAAAATCTTGTCTCTACAAAAAATGTAACAATTAGTGGCCAGGCGTGGTGGCTCATGCCTGTAATCCCCAGCACTCTGGGAGGCCAAGGCGGGCGGGTGGATCACCTGTGGTCAGGAGTTTTAGACCAGCCTGAGGAATACGGTGAAACCCTTCTCTACTAAAAATACAAAAATGAGCTGGGTGTGGTGGCGCGCCTGCAGTCCCAGCTACCCAGGAGGCTGAGGCAGGAGAACTGCTTAAACCTGGGAGGCAGAGGTTGCAGTGAGCTGAGATCGCACCACTGCACTCCAGCCTGGGCGACAGAGCAACACTCTGTCTCAAAAAACAAAACAACAAAAAAACTATATATATATATAAAACAATTAGTAGCCAGGTGTGGTGGCATGCACCTCTGGTCCCAGTTACTGGGGAGGCTGAGGTGGGAGGACTGTTTGAGTCAGGAGGTGAAGGCTGTAGTGAGCCATGATCATGCCATTGCATTCCAGCCTGGGTGACAGAATGAGGTTTAATACATATTTTTAAAATTTATCAGTATTAGTTTTTAACAGAGAAAATATTGATAGATATAACCCACATAAACAAAAAATATTTGGGGTCTTCAATAATTTTTTAAAATATAAAGGAGTCCTGAGAGCAAAAGATGTGAGAACCCACTGCTATATAGCATAGGAATCTCAGGAGTCAAGAAGGACATTATGTAGCTGGGCCTGTAGTTCCAGCTACCATGGAGGCTGAGGTGGGTGGACTGATTGAGGCCAAGAGGTCAAGGCTGTAGTGACATCAGGCCTGTGAATGGCCACTGCATTCCAACCTGGGTAATTGTGACGGTTAATACTGAGCATCAACTAAATTGGATAGAAGAATGCAAAGCAGTGATCCTGCGCATGTCTGTGAGCGTGCTGCCAAAGGAGACTAACATTTGAGTCAGTGGGCTGGGAAAGGCAGAGCCACTCTTAATCTGCTGCCAGCATGGCAAGCAGGCAGAAAAACGTGAAAGACTAGACTGGCCTAGCCTCCCAGCCTACATCTTTCTCTTGTGCTGGACCCTTCCTCCCCTCAAACATCGGACTCCAAGTTCTTCAGTTTTGGGACTCGGACTGGCTTTCCTTGCTCCTCAGCTTGCAGAGGCCTATTGTGGGACCTTGTGATAGTATGAGTTAATACTTAATAAACTTCCCTTTATATATCTATCTATCCTATTAGTTCTGTCCCTCTAGAGAACCCTGACTGATACAGTAATAAAGCAAGATTCTACCTCTTAGGAAGGAAAATTAAAAAAAAAAAAAAAAGGAATTACTGTACTAGAGTCACAACATCTCAAGCAGAAGCAGGTTTCAGAGTCATTCATTCAATAAACACTTACTGAATAGCTAATATGAATGTACAAAGTACTGCATTAGATACCTCCAGTTTCATGGGGGAGACAAGTCCATACACAGAGCCCAATCTCAAGGTCATCCCCCAAAAATAGGGCAGTTCATTCAAGATCTCTGAAATGGTTCTCTTCAAATTCCAGCTGTGACCTGACAAATGTTTCTGACATTATTCACTTTACCTAGCTCCTTGACTTCACTAAAGTCAAGAGAATATTAGATGAGGAAAAAAGAACTTGTCCAAAAAAATGATCAAACCTGAAACAATAATTGACCCTATCTAGACAGAAGCAAAAGAATCTACTGTAGGCCGGGCGCGGTGGCTCAAGCCTGTAATCCCAGCACTTTGGGAGGCCGAGACAGGCGGATCACGAGGTCAGGAGATAGAGACCATCCTGGCTAACACAGTGAAACCCCGTCTCTACTAAAAAATACAAAAAACTAGCCGGGCGAGGTGGCGGGCGCCTGTAGTCCCAGCTACTCGGGAGGCTGAGGCAGAAGAATGGCGTAAACCCGGGAGGCGGAGCTTGCAGTGAGCTGAGATCCCGCCACTGCACTCCAGCCTGGGTGACAGAGTGAGACTCCGTCTCAAAAAAAAAAGAATCTACTGTAGGCCAGGCAGGGTGATTCACGCCAGTAATTCCAGCAGTTTGGAAGGCCGAGGTAGAAGCATCACTTGAGCTCAGGAGTTCAAGACCAGACTGGGAAACATGGCAAAACCCCATCCCTACAAAAAATACAAAACTTAGCTGGGCACAGTGGCACATGCGTGTAGTTCCAGCTTCTTGGGAGGCTGAGGTGGCAAGACAGCTTGAGCCCAGGAGGTAGACGTTGCAGTGATACCAGATTGTGCCACTGCACTCCAGCCTGGGTGACAAAGCAAGACCATGACAAAAAAAAAAAAAAATCTGTAATAGATGTTTTTCTCAAGGAACACATGTAGATTATATCTTTTTTGTAAATCCAATCATTCTAATGTACTAGAAGAATTCTACTGAGAGGGCACTAAAGTGAATTCAGGCCAAAGTGGTTCCTTTCATTAAACATATTTATCTTTTTTCAATGGATAATTACACAACTTAATGCATTTGCTTAAAATAGAAACACAAACACACACAAGTGATAACCACTGATTTTCCTGCTCTCTCCAAGGGTAGAAATCATGGTTTATTCACCTTTTCATCCTTGGCACATAGTTTGATACCTTTTTATTTATTTGTTTTTACATTTATCTTGTCCAGCTTCTAAAACCATCACATATAGTTTGATATGACATATCCTAAGCTTTCAATAAATAGATGTTGAAGAATGAACAGATGAACAAACGGGTGAAAACTTAATTCTCAACTAAGAGGCAAAGTGTTTCATGGAAAAGTGCCACTTGTAAGGATGAAATTAAAACTCAGCCTTATCCTCCTGGGTCATCAGATAACCTACCAGCTCGGTGTTTATCAAGTGTAGGAGATCACTGATTTCTGGGGAATCAGATTCAAGTTAACCGATTTCAGTCTATAACTGGAGATTTCCCTAAACACAACCACAACAATCTGATTTAGTTTGAGACATTTTATGCCTGTAATTGAGACTGTTTACTAATGCTGACAATACCCCAAAACTAAAAACTTACAAGGAATATCCTTATAAGAAAACTTGTATTTTACAGAACAGATATAGTAAGAGTGTGATTATTCTCAATGCCTTATCAGAGCTGTGCAGTTCTGCATGAATATTTACCTACTTGATAAACTTGCTTATAGATCATTAACACTGAGAAGATATATGTAAAAAGGCAAAAATATAGAGCAATGCTTGCCTAGAAGCAACTGTCAAATATTACTCAAGCCACCCGGCCCAGTGGCTTATGCCTGTAATACCAGCACTTTGGGAGGCCAAGGTGGACTGATCACGAGGTCAGGAGATCGAGACCATCCTGGCTAACATGGTGAAACTTCGTCTCTACTAAAAATACAAAAAATTAGCCAGGTGCGGTGGTGGATGCCTGTAGTCCCAGCTACTCAGGAGGCTGAGGCAGGAGAATGGTGTGAACCTGGGAGGCGGAGCTTGCAGTGAGCCGCGCCACTGCACTCCAGCCTGGGCGACAGAACAAGACTCCGTCTCAAAAAAAAAAAAATTACTCAAAATAGAATATAACCATTCATTTGAATATTTCAGGAAATAATTTACATTTAAAAATCTTACTTTTACTAAAATTTCTTAGATTCATTGTTTAAAGGAACATCTAATACCTTTGCATCATCTTTTGATCCTAAAAATTATATCACATGTGAATTAAAATTATTTTCTCAATTATTAATATTGTCTGAATTACCGTCATCACCACTGTCTAACAGAAATACAATGTGAGTCACATATGTAATTTAAAATTTAAAATTTTCTTTTCTGAGACAGGGTCTCGCTCTGTTGCCCAGGCTGGAGTGCAATGGTGCAATCTCGGCTCACTGCAACCTCCATCTCACAGGTTCAAGTGATTCTCCTGCCTCAGCCTCCTGAGTAGCTGGGATTACAGGCGCCTACCAGCACACCCAGCTAATTTTTGTATTTTTAGTGATGGGGTTTCGCCATGTTGGTCAGGCTGGTCTTGAACTCCTGACCTCAGGTCATCTGCCCACCTCAGCCTCCCAAAGTGCTGGGATTACAGGCATTAGCCACTGTGCCCAGCCTGTAATTTAAAAGTTTCTAATATCCACATTTTAAAAAGTGAAATTAATGTTCATAATGTGTTTTGTTTAACTTGATATGTCAAAAGTACTGTCAATATGTAATCAATTAAAAATTGAGACCAGGTGTGGTGGCTCAAACCTGTAATCCCAGCACTTTGGGAGGCCGAGGTGGGTGGATCACCTGAGGTCAGGAGTTCGAGACCAGTCTGGCCAACATGGCAAAACCCCATCTCTACTAAAAATACAAAAATTAGCTGGGTGTGGTGGTAGGCGCCTGTAGTCCCAGCTACTCGGGAGGCTGAGGCAGGAGAATCACTTGAACCCAGGAGGCAGAGGTTGCAGTAAGCTGAGATTGTGCCACTGTACTCTAGCCTGGGCGACAGAGCGAGACTCTGTCTCAAAAAAAAAAAAGAAAAGAAAAGAAAAAAAAAAAGAAAAAGAAAAAAGGAAATAAATGGAAACATGTGCAAGAAAATGAATCACTACTCTTGTTGTCAGTTTCATGACAGGCCAGCAAATGAGTCTGTTCAATCCCCACTGAGAGAGAATGGCATTGAGAAGGCTCTTTAGACACTCCAGTGAGGTTGCCTTGAAGTAATAAGAGAGAAGAGGGGATTGGAATAGTGAATAAGCAGCAGTGAAAGCTCTCAGCTATCTCCTGTATAATTCACAAAATTGTTTTCTTCTGGCAATATAAAACGTATTATAATACCGTATTTAAAATAAATGAACCTATATAGATCTGATGGTATCAATACTGTCTCAAACTCCTACTTGATCCTAGGGAAAATGTGCGCAAGGGACTAAATACTAAGTTTCAAACAATTTTATCTTTAAGATTCAGTTTAAGTCAGATCCAACAGGCTACCTGAACTTGGACCACACCTTGGACTACTCTTTCCCTAAATCAGCACACAATATTCAAAAAAGCAACAAGTGGAAGACTTTCTTATCTCTCTTTTGGTAGGTAACAGTGGGTAGCCTGAGTGTGTGTAAGAGGAGAGGGGAGCAAGAGAAGCTATAGAACAGTGCACAACATGCGAACATAGTATGGTGAACTTTAACAACAGAAACAAAGAAATTATAATTTCGCTTATCTTAAGCCAGATATCTATTTCAGATTGACGATCTAGATTCTGGGTTACTCCTCAGGGCATCTGAGTAGATAAGAGTAGACCCTTCTCAATCATTCTCTAAATACTCACTCGCTACACTGAGGCACTGTGCAAGAGTACAGTCCACTGCAATGCAACCAGTCAACAGAGGCCCACAAAGGCAAGCCTCTGTGCTTTGGAGGGTAATAATCACCTTTCTGCAGTTCTTTAACAAAATAGTTAGCTAGATATACTTAACTTATGGTCAGATGGCTTTCCAAATCATCCCCATCAGGTGAGGCTACAGTTCTCTATAGGGAATATGGAAACTTAAAAAATATTTAATAAATGCTCAGCGTGATTGATGAGAAGGGAGAGAAAGTAAGACCAAATTGTACCCTTTATATTTACTCTTTGGGAGATTCCCGAAACACAAATAGAGACTATTTATCTAGGCACATAGTGTAAGACTCATTTAAATATACAGTAATGACAAGATACAAACAAACAAAAAAAAGCAAAGTTGGACAGATGCAGTGGCTCACGCCTGTAATCTCAGCCCTTTGGGAGGCCGAGCAGGTGGATCACTTGAGGCTAGGAGTTTAAGACCGGCCTGGCCAACATGGTAAAACCCTGTCTCTACTAAAAATAGGAAAATTAGCTGGGCGTGGTGGTGTGCGCCTGTATTCCCAGCTACTCGAGAGGCTGAGGCATGAGGACTGCTTGAACCTGGGAGGCAGAGGCTGCAGTGAGCTGAGATCAAGCCACTGCGTTCCAGCCTGGGCAACAGAGTGAGACTCCGTCTCAAAAAAAGAAAAAAGAAAAAAAAAATGCAAAGTTCAAGTCAAAAGGATAATATTAAATAAGAACAGGATGAGTACAGATTTGCTCCTTTTTTTTTTTTTTTTTTTTTTTTTGAGACAGAGTCTCACTTTGTTGCCCAAGCCAGAGTGCAGTGGCATGACCTCAGCTCACTGTAACCTCTGCCTCCTGGGTTCAAGCAATTCTCCTGCCTCAGCCTCCTGAATAGTTGGGACTTCAGGCACATGCCACCACACCAGGCTAATTTCTTGTATTTTTAGTAAAAACAGGGTTTCACCATGTTGGCCAGGCCAGTCTTGAGCTCCTGACCTCAGGTAATCCACCGGCCTTGGCCTCCCAAAGTGCTGGGATTACAGGCATGAGCCACCGTGCCTGGCTGATTTGTTCTTAAAAAAAAAAAAGTATATGAAGTGTGTAACAGGAAATTAATTTGTTCTTCAAATACTAGAATACTAGAACAAGAGATTAAATCTTAACACTTGAAAGGGGGTTTACGGAATAGGAAAAGATGGATGGCCCTATCAAACAGTGAAAGAGCACTGGGCTGGGGAAAAAGACCGGTTGTATATTGCAACCTCTGAAAAGCTGAAGGATGTTTCTAAGCCTTAGTAACTGTCTGTAAAAGGAGGTCGGAGTTCTAGCTTCTAACAGTCTGTGATTACTACATAAATCGCTTCTACAAACTAAATAGGTAGGATTTTAGAATGAGAAAAGGCATGCAAGGATTTTGGGCTCTGAAAAAAAAAAAAAAGAGAAAATATGGGAAAGATGACTAATTGTCCCAATATACCTCTTTATTTCTCTCTCTCTCTCTTTTTTTTTTTTTTTTTTTTTTTTTTTTTTGTGACAGAGTCTCGCTCTGTTGCCTAAGCTGGAATGCAGTGGCATGATCTCAGCTCACTGCAACCTCCACCTCCTAGGTTCAAGAGATTCTCCTGCCTCAGTCTCCTGAGTAGCTGGGATTATAGGCACACACCATCACACTCAGCTAATTTTTGTATTTTTAGTAGAGACAGTGTTTCACCATGTTAGCCAGGTTGGTCTCCAACTCCTGACCTGAGTCAGCCTCCCAAAGTGCTGGGATTACAGGCATGAGCCACTCTGCGCCTTGCCTCTCTTTCTTTAAGAGACAGGGTCTCACTCCTTTGCCCAGGCTGGAGTGCACTGGCGCTACCATAGCTCATTGCAGCTTTGAACTCCCGGGCTCAAGCCAGCTTCCTGCCTCAGCCTCCTGAGTAGCTGGGACTACAGATGCATGCCACCACATCTGGCTAACATTTTTATTTTTTGTAGAACCAGGGTCTCACTGTGTTGCCCAGGCTGATTTCAAACTCCTAGTCTCGAGCAATTCTCTCACCTTGGCCTCCCCAAGTGTTGGGATTACAGGTGTGAGCCACCATGCTAGGCCCCAATATTTATTTTTGATATGGAGTGTCACTCTGTTGCCCACGCTAGAGTCCAATGGCATGATCTCAGCTCACTACAACCTCCACCTTCCAGGTTCAAGCCATTCTTCTGCCTCAGCCTCCCAAGTAGCTGGGATTACAGGCAGCTGCCACTACGCTGGCCTATTTTTGTATTTTTAGGAGAGATGAGATTTCATGTTGTTGACCAGGCTGGTCTCAAACTCCTGACCTCAAGCGATCTGCCTAACTCGGCCTCCCAAAGTGCTGGGATTACAGGTGTGAGTCACCATGCAAGGCCATGTCCCGATATTTTTGATATGCCTTCTATTGCATTCTACAAGTGGCCCTAGGCCAGGGGCAGTGGCTCATGCCAGTAATCCCAAAACTCTGGGAAGCTGAGGTAGGAGGATCGCTTGAGGCCAGAAGCTCAGACCTCTACAAAAATTTATTTAATTTAATTTATTTTTTTGAGACGGGGTCTCACTCTGTTGCCCAGGCTGAAGTGCAGTGGTTTGATCATGGCTCACTGCAGCCTCAACCTCCCAGGCTCAAGCAATCCTCCTGCCTCAGCCTCCCAAGTAGCTGAGACTAGAGACTATAAGTGCGCACCACCACACCCAGCTAATTTTTAAATTTTCTTGTAGAGACAAGGTTTCACCATGTTGCCAAGGCTGGTCTCAAACTCCTAGGCTCAAGGGATCTGCCCTCCTCGGCCTCCCAAAGTTCTGGGACTACAGGCATGAACCACTGTGCCCAACCTCTACAATTTTTTTTTTTTTTTGAGACAAGAGTTTTCCTCTGTTGCCCAGGCTGGAGTGCAATGGTGCGATCTTGGCAAACTGCAACCTCTGCCTCTCCAGCTCAAGCAATTCTCATGCCTCAGCCTCCTGAGTAGCTGGGATTACAGGTATGTACCACTATGCCCAGCTAATTTTTGTATTTTTAGTAGAGATGGGGTTTCACCATGTTGGCCAGGTTGGTCTCGAACTCCTGGCCTCAAGTGATCTCCCCGCCTCAGCCTCCCAAAGTGCTGGGATTACAGGTGTGAGCCACCATGCCCTGCCTCACCAATTTTTTTTTTTTTAATTAGTTGGGCATAGTGGTGCGCACCTATGGTCCCAGCTGCTTGGGAGGCTGAGGCGGGAGGACTGCTTGAGCCAAGGAGGTCGAGGTTGGAGTGAGCTTCACACCACTGCAGTCCAGCCTGGGTGAGACTGAGACCCTGTCTTAAAAACAACAAAAGAGCGGAGTGGCTCTATTTTCTTTATGGAAGACCAGAACAGTAAAAGAGGAACTGGCAATTCAGCAGTGAATTCTATACTGAGGTAATGGGTCTTAAAAAAACAAAATAGCGGCCGGGCGCGGTGGCTCAAGCCTGTAATCCCAGCACTTTGGGAGGCCGAGACGGGTGGATCACGAGGTCAGGAGATCGAGACCATCCTGGCTAACACAGTGAAACCCCGTCTCTACTAAAAAATACAAAAATCTAGCCAGGCGAGGTGGTGGGCGCCTGTAGTCCCAGCTACTCGGGAGGCTGAGGCAGGACAATGGCGTAAATCCGGGAGGCGGAGCTTGCAGTGAGCTGAGATCCGGCCACTGCACTCCAGCCTGGGTGACAGAGCGAGACTCCGTCTCAAAAAAAAAAAAAAAAAAAAAATAGTGAGAGCGCTTCTAGGGTTACATTTTCCTAAGAGCAAACATGAGACAAACAAGGTGCCCATCCTTACTGGCCAAGAATTATCATACTAGAATGCTTTCAGTTCGGTATTCCCATCCACCTGTACTCCCCTGACACTGGAGCACCATGGAAACACTCAGATAGAATTCCCACAGGTAAAGGATCCCTTCCAGCAGCTCTGCCAGGGTATATATGTCTTCAGCCATCTGAGGGAACACTTTGGAATCTGAAGAGATATGTAAATTTATATAAAATGGGTGTTTATAAGCAACAAGCTATTTCCTCTTACTACTAACATGGGGAAATTTCCATATTGGCACATATTTATATGAAAAGCAGAGATCTTTTTCTATGAAAATCACCTTTTTAAAAAAAATTTTTGTCCTGACTTGTGTATATTCCTTTGTAGTCATTACATTGCCTTCCTCCTTTTTTTTTTTTTGGCCCTCCTATACAGAGACTATGGAAGAGAGTACCTGGCTCTAGTTTATTCCAAAGAGAGACAAGCAGTTTGTGCCTCCACTCCAGATTCCAGGATGACTAAATACAATGATTACACTTAAACAGAACAAGGCCGGGCGCGGTGGCTCACGCCTGTAATCACAGCACCTTGGGAGGCCGAGGCAGGCGGATCGTAAGGTCAGGAGATCGAGACCATCCTGGCTTACACCGTGAAACTCCGTCTCTACTAAAAATACAAAAAATTAGTCAGGCGTGGTGGCGGGCGCCTGTAGTCTCAGCTACTCGGGAGGCTCAGGCAGGAGAATGGCGTGAACCCGGGAGGCGGAGCTTGCAGTGAGCCGAGATCAGGCCCCTGGGCGACAGAGCGAGACTCCGCCTCAAGGGCCAAGGAAAGCCATTTAGATCTTTGGGTTTCATTTGCTTCACTTAAGCATCTTTTATTTTTGCACTTGAACGTCTGGCAGAGCATTTTGATGATGATACACAAATACTACGAATAAATGGACGAGTGACTAGCTAAATAGAACACAATATTTTGAAAGATTTGAGTCAAAAATAGTAGGCTAATCAAAGAAGCAATCCCAAACAGATGCTATCTTTCAGAAATTAACAGATTATTTCACCTGCAGCATAGTCCCATCCCAGAAAGGGCATTCCTGCATTACAATCATTTATGCTTGGATAAAGGCAAAACAAACAGCTGTCCAAGAAACACCCACATTACCTGAGGCCTATGACAGAAACACGTCTCCTTTCTTGGAGTCTAAGTAGATTTGATCAAAATCACCCACAGCTATAAATTCACATTATAATATCACACACCAAAGCCTCAGTGAATATCTTGGACAAACAGATATGATCCATTCACTTAAAGGTGAAATCACATGGTTGAACAAAGTATATTGCAATTCTGCTAAACTCATTTAGAAGCTGGCTCAAGGCCGGGTGCGGTGGCTCACGCCTGTAATCGCAGCACATTGGGAGGCAGAGGCGGGCGGATCACTTGAGGTCAGGCGTTAGAGACCAGCCTGGCCAACATGGCGAAACCCCTTCTCTACTAAAAATACAAAAATTAGCAGGGCGTGGTGGCGTGCGCCTGTAATCCCAGCTACTCGGGAGGCTGAGGAAGGAGAATCGCTTGAACCGGTGAGGCGGAGGTTGCGGTGAGCCGAGATCGTGCCATTGTAATCCAGCCTGGGCAACAAGAACGAAACTCCGTCTCAAAAAAAAAAAGAAGCTGGCTCAATATAGCTGTCCTCTGATAAGCCCTATGGCTCTCTATCCCTTCGAACACTCCTCCTTCCATTTCAGGCCCCAAGGCCTGTTCTGCAACTAATCTGACATCTTTCCATACTTTGGAAGCCTCGGGCTCCACCACACCCTATCCCCACCAGATTTCTACCCTCCTACCAACAAATGTGCATGAGTTGACAAAACAAACCAACTCTTAGCGCCAAACTAATCCTGTTCCCCTCAATTCTCAGAAACTCAAGCATCCTAACGAATCTTAAAATTCTGATGAATCCATTCCTTTCCCTTGGAACGTCTGGCCCTTGGGTTGACTCCTCGGCTTCCATGGTCACAACTAGCTGTGGTTCTCCTGGCCCCTTCCTATCCCTCTCTTCGGGGCCTCTGCCAGAGTTCACACTGAACCTGTTTCCTCATCTGTAGGACCCTTGGAGATTGGGAGGAGGCCTATATGACCCCCCCACAAGCCAACTCCAGATCTAACATTGAAGGGACCCAGCATTCCCCTAGACCCCCACTCTTTCTCTTGCCCACGCCCCAAACTCCTTCTCCACCCAGGCTCCGCTACCACCTCGCCCACTCGCCTAGCATCACCCGCCGCGGCCCAAGCTCCCCCAGCCCCTGCTTCCGGGCTTTCCCTGCAGTTCTGCTTCCGGCCCTTGGCCCTTCCCACAGCGGGGCGCCCCCTGCCCTCGCCCGGCCCCTCGAGCCGCTCGCTCGCGGGCTCTCACCTCTCGAAGAGCAGCCTCACGAAGAAGATGCCCGCCGCCAGCGGGAACACCGAGAGGATGTGCCGGCCGCGCGGGTAGCCGTAGCCGTCGGCCGGACCCTCCAGATCAGCCCAGCTCACGTTCTGGGGTAGCCAGAAGCGCTCGCTCCACAGCCAGCCCCACAGCAAGCTTAGGGGTCCCTGCGCTGCTGTCGCCATCTTACGCCCACCCCGAGCCACCGCCGCCACAAGCGTCAGCTGCCGCCACAGCCAACGGAACCCGCGGGGAGGCGGCCCCAGGGCGGGGCCCGACCAGCGGCCACCCCCTTCCGGCCCCTTCTGATCACCGCCACGGATCCGCCCGCCTCCCCGGCAGAGCCGGGCCTCTTCACCGCCCATCTCTCCTCCCGACCCACTTCCCTCACCGCAACCCGGGAACCGCCTCCGGGTATCCACGCCCCTTCCCGAGCCTCTGACTCGCCCGGCTGGGTCCTGGGGACACGCCCCGGGCGGTGCTGGGCCCGCCCTCTTTTGCTGCTGGTCTTGGCCGCGCTTCTGCTCCTCACTCCTCCATCCAGCCACGGCCACACCCCTTATTTCAGGCCTAGCTCCTTTAAGGGGACATTCTCCTTTCTCAGCCTGTCGGAATCAAGTACGTTCCTGCTCCCACCCAGGCGGTACCTCTGTCTCCACTCCCGGAGGCCAGATCGATCTCTCAGGTCATGGCTTCTCTTGGATCTCTGCTGGTCCTGCCAACTACTGTCTGCCACCAGAGTTCTTTTTGCTCCCAACCTTTTCTTCCCTTCGTGCCCCATGACCTCAGCCTACTTTCACTGTTTTATCCGTTAAAAATTAGTCACTTTTCCTCGGAAAAAATGGGCTTAACCGTTTACAAAAGGCCGGGCGCGGTGGCTCACGCCTGTAATCCCAACACGTTCGGAGGCCAACGCAGGCGGATCACCTGAGGTCAGGAGTTCAAGACCAGCCTGGCCAACATGGCAAAACCCCGACTCTACTAAAAATACAAAAATTAGCCGGGCCTGGTGGCGCTGTGCCTGTAATTCCAGCTACTCGGAAAGCTGAGACAGGAGAATCGCTTGAACCTGGGAGGTTGCAGTGAGCCGAGGTTGCAGTGAGGTTTGCAGTGAGCCGATATTGCGCCATTGCACTTCAGCCTGGGCGACAGACCAAAGACTCCGTCTCGAAACAGAAATGAAAATAAAAGAACAGTTTACAAAAATCCTTTTATTCTTCTCTTGGGGAAAAGGAAATGGACGAAAAACAACTTGAAAAGGAGGAACTTGGTCGGGCGCAGTGGCTCACGCCTGTAATCCCAGCACTTTGGGAGGCCGAGGGGGGCGGATCACGAGGTCAAGAGATCGAGACCATCCTGGCTAACACAGTGAAACGTGTCTCTACTAAAAATACAAAAAATTAGCCGGCCGTGGTGCCGGGCGCCTGTAGTCCCAGCTACTCGGGAGGCTGAGGCAGGAGAATGGCGTGAACCCGGGAGGCGGAGCTTTCAGTGAGCAGAGATTGCGCCACTGCACTCCAGCCTGGGTGACAGAGCCAGACTACATCTCAAAAAAAAAAAAAAAAAAAAACCCAGAAAAGGGAGGCACTCAAAAAATATTCCTAAAGGCAGGCCGGGTGCGGTGGCTCACGCCTGTAATCCCAACACTTTGGAAGGCCGAGGCGGGCGAATCACCTGAGGTCAGGAGTTCGAGATCAGCCTGGCCAAATTGGTGAAACCCCATCTCTACTAAAAACAAAAATTATCTGGGCGTAGTGGTGCATGCCTGTAATCCTAGCTACTCGGGAGGCTGAGGCAGGAGAATTGCTTGAACCCGGGAGGCTGAGGTCACAGTAAGCCGAGATCGTGCCATTGCCCTCCAGCCTAGGTGACAGAGCGTCTCAAAACAAAACAAAAACAAAAAAGGGCCAGGCGCAGTGGCTCACGCCTGTAATCCCAACACTTTGGGAGGCCAAGGCAGGCGGATCAAGAGGTCAGGAGATTGAGAGCATCCTGGCCAACATGGTGAAACCCCATCTCTACTAAAAATACAAAAAATTAGCGGGGCGTGGTGGTGGGCGCCTGTAGTCCCAGCTACTCGGCAGGCTGAGGCAGGAGAATGGCGTGAACTCGGGAGGCGGAACTTGCAGTGAGCCGAGATCACGCCACGGCACTCCAGCCTGGGCGACAGAGTGAGATTTCATCTCGAAAAAACAAACGAAAAAATCCTTTAAATTTAATTTGGCTGGTTTGCTTGCGTATTTTTTTTTTGGGGGGGGGGGGGGGACGGAGTCTCACACTGTCACCCAGGCTGGACTGCAGTGGCCGGATCTCAGCTCACTGCAAGCTCCGCCTCCCGGGTTTACGCCATTCTCCTGCCTCAGCCTCCCGAGTAGCTGGGACTACAGGCGCCCGCCACCTCGCCCGGCTAGTTTTTTGTATTTTTTAGTAGAGACGGGGTTTCACCGTGTTCACCAGGATGGTCTCGATCTCCTGACCTCGTGATCCGCCCGCCTCAGCCTCCCGAAGTGCTGGGATTACAGGCTTGAGCCACTGCGCCCGGCCTGTTTGCGTATTTTTTTGTGTGAAGGAGTCAGTATCACACCCAGGCTGGAGTGCAGTGGTGCCATTTCTGCTCACTGCAACCTCTGCCTCTGGGTTCAAGAGATCCTCCCTTCTTAGCCTCCCGAGTAGCTGGGACTGCAGACACGTGCCACCACACCCGACTAATTTTTGCATTTTTTGATAGAGCCTGGGGTTTCACCATGTTGGCCAGGCTGGTCTTGAACTCCTGACCTCAAGTGATCCGCCTGTCTCAGCATCCCTGTTGGGATGAAGTTTTTGGTGTCGCAAAAAAAAAAAAAAAAAAAAAACCCAAAACAAACAAACAAACAAACAAACAAAAAAACCCCAGGAACAAATGATCTTTCAGCAAGGCAAGCTTTACTTTCTGCAGAAAGGGTGCTACTCAAAAGCTGTCCAGCCACGAGAACACACAGAACAAAGGAGACAGAGTTATTTATAATCTGACGCATCTACCCTACTGCTGTGTCCATTTTCCATTGGCTGAATAGGACCTCACATTTTACACTTTACCTGATTGGCTATAAAATTATAAAAGTTTATAACTTTTTTAATTGGGTAAGGGGAACAGAACAAAGAAAGAAAAGGAAGTTGCCCAGGGATCTTTAAGGAAGCATCTCCAAATAAGGAATGGCATGCACTATAGGCTGGGGCTTGTCTAGTTCTGTCCAGGCATGCTGGAGCAAGCTAGGACAGCTGATTTGGAAAACACACACACACACACACAGTGGGTAGCAATCTTTTTTTTTTTTTTTTTGAGACGGAGTCTCGCTCTGTCGCCCAGGGCTGGAGTGCAGTGGCCGTATCTCAGCTCACTGCAAGCTCCGCCTCCCGGGTTTACGCCATTCTCCTGCCTCAGCCTCCCGAGTAGCTGGGACTACAGGCGCCCGCCAAATCGCCCGGCTAATTTTTTGTATTTTTTAGTAGAGACGGGGTTTCACAGTGTTAGCCAGGATGGTCTCGATCTCCTGACCTCGTGATCCGCCCGTCTCGGCCTCCCAAAGTGCTGGGATTACAGGCTTGAGCCACCGCGCCCGGCCGTGGGTAGCAATCTTATAGTAAGAAATTGTGACTTTTTATAATCTTCAAAGAAGAACTTTCCCATTTCTCACACTCGCAAAGTGCTGGGACTACAGGCGTGAGCCACTCCGCCCAGCCTAAAGTTTTTTTTTTTTTTGAAACCGTGCCTCGGTCTGTAGCCCAGATTGGAGTGCAGTGGCGGGATCTCGGCTCACCGCAGCCTCCGTCTCCTGGGTTCAAGCGATTCTCTCCCCTCAGCCTCCTGAGTAGCTAGGATTACAGGCAGGCGCCACCACGCCTGGCTAATTTTTGTATTTTTAGTAGAGACGGTGTTTCGCCATGTTGGCCATGGAACCCCTGATCTCAAGTGATCCACTCGCCTCGGCGTCCCAGAGGGCTAGGATTACAGGCTTGAGCCAAAGCACCCGGCTGAAATTTTTCTTTCTTTTTTTTTTTTTTGAGACGGAGTCTCACTCTGTTGCCCAGGCTGGAGAGCAGTGGTGCGATCGCAGCTCACTGTAAGCTCCGCCTCCCGGGTTCACGCCATTCTCCTGCCTCAGCCTCCCGAGTAGCTGGGCACCCGCCACCACAGCCGGCTAAGTTTTTGTATTTTTAGTAGAGACGGGGTTTCACCCTGTTAGCCAGGATGGTCTCGATCTCCTGACCTCATAATCCGCCCGCCTCAGCCTCCCAAAGTGCTGGGTTTACAGGCGTGAGCCACCGGGCCTGGCCTAATTTTTGTATTTTTATTAGAGACGCGGTTCCACCATGTTGGCCAGGCTGGTCTTAAACTCCTGACCTCAGGTGATCCACCTGCCTGTCCTCCCAAAGTGCTGGGATTACAGGTGTGAGCCACCGAGCTCGGCTGGTTTGCTTCATTTTAGTTCAGTGCCTCTGAAACTTTAGCATCAGCTCAGATATTAGCTTGTCCTATCTCGCACAAGGAGAGTTTCTTTAAGTTCCTGGACCCCATCCAGAGAGATTCTGCTTTCAGGAGTTTGGGGGTAGGATCTATGAATTTGCATTTCCCATTTCTAACAAACTCGTAGGTGATGCCACTGCTGCTGTTCTGTGAACCACTGCCTGAAGCTACTTCCATCCAAACCCAGCAATAGCTTCATGGTAACTACACTATATTAAGATGCAGTTTTAAAGGGCTGGGCACCGTGGCTCATGCCTGTAATCCCAGCATTTTGGGAGGCTGAGGCAGGCAGATCACCTGAGGTCAGGAGTTCAAGACCAGCCTGGCCAACATGGCAAAAACTCACCTGTACAAAAATACAAAAATTAGCTGGGTATGGTGGCAGGTGCCTGTAGTCTCAGCTACTCGGGAGGCTAAGGCAGGAAAATCACCTGAACCCAAGAGACGGAGGTTGCAGTGACCCGAGATTGTGGCACTGCTCTCCAGCCTGGACAACAAATGGAGACTCCATCTCAAAAAATAAATAAATAAATAAATAAATAAATAAATAATAATAAATTAATATATATTAAAAGGAAGTAATAAAATAAACCCAGCCCCATGGAATTTTCAATCCGCATCTCAAGGAATAGAGGACATACTAACTTAGCATGCAGGAACCACCCGTACACAATGATCTTGGTCTGACACCCTATTCATGATTTTTTTTTTTTTTTTTTTTTGAGCTGGAGTCTTGCTCTGTCACCCAGGCTGGAGTGCAGTGGCGCAATCTCGGCTCACTGTAACCTCCGCCTCCTGGGTTCAAGCAATTCTCCTGCCTCAACCTCCCAAGTAGCTGGGATTACAGGTGCACGCCACTACATCCAGCTAATTTTGTATTTTTAGTAGAGATGGGGTTTCGCCATGTTGGCCAGGCTGGTCTCCAACTCCTGACCTCAGGTGATCCGCCCGCCTCGGCCTTGCAAAGTGCTGGGATTACAGGCATGAGCCACTGTGCCTGGCCCCTATTCATGATTCTATCCCCAGAAAAATGAGCATGTACCAATTCCCAGTCTCTTGGCTGTTGGGAAACATTGCTAATGATATATTTAATGCAAAGCAAATTTGCTTTCACCTTGGCCAAGAGTAATCCAGCAAGTCACTGGAACCAAGCTGGCCTTGTAGCCGTCATGAGCAGAGCCTCCTTAACCATCTCAAGTCCCAAGCTAGCCCCTTCTTCTGCCTTACCAACAGAAAAGCTCTCATCACCCTATAGTCACTAGTGATATACCAGGTCCAAACAAGGTAGCCTTCATTTAGAGAGCTAAAAGAACAAATGATTAATGCTTTTTCTGTTTGGCTGCTTTTTTCTAAGAATGTTTGGTGTTATCTGGTCATTCTTTTGACTAAGACATCCTTTCTTTATATTGACTCTGGAGCTATTCCTTGTTCCTACTCTGTGTACTCATGATATGTCTGTATCTTAGCCCTTGAAAGGCATAGAAAAGTTTTTTTTAGATGGAGTCTCACTCTGTTGCCCAGGCTGGAATGCAGTGGTGCAATCTCGGCTCACTGCAGCCTCCATGTCCTGGGTTCAAGCGATTCTCCTGCCTCAGCCTCCTGAGTACCTGGGACCACAGGCACGTACCATCATGCCCAGCTAATTTTTGTATTTTTAGTAGAGATGGGATTTCACCATGCTGGCCAGGCTGGTCTTGAACTCCTGACCTTGTGATCCACCTGCCTTGGCCTCCCAAAGTGCTGGGAGCCACCACACCCGGCCAAAAAGAGTTCTTCTGAGGGTAATGTCAGTCCCCAAGTGGTGGCACACTCAACTGATATCCACAGGTACTTAGACTTTTTTGTATAAAGTCAGTGCATAATGTGAGTATCATGTGGATGGATTAGAGTAAAATGCAAGTCACAGAAGTTCAAGCCAGGATTGGATATTTTATATCAGCAGGAGCTTTTGGATTAATTGTTCAATGATCATGGATTTTTTTTTTTTGAGATGGAATTTAGCTCTTGTTGCCCAGGCTGGAGTGCAATGCTGTGATCTCGGCTCACCGCAACCTCCCCCTCCTGGGTTCAAGCGATTCTCCTGCCTCAGCCTCCAGAGTAGCTTGGATTACAGGCATGTGCCACCACACCTGGCTAATTTTGCGTTTTTAGTAGAGATGGGTTTTCTCCATGTTGGCCAGGCTGGTCTCCAACTCCTGACCTCAGGTGATCCTCACGCCTCGGCCTGGCAAAGTGCTGGGATTACAGGCATGAGGCACTGCGCCTGGTCTGAACATGGATCTTTAAATGACTTGGTGGGGGCAAGAGCAGAAAGCAGTATTCTACCAACCACTCAGAAAACCAGGCAAGACTCTAGAAAACACAGGGATCCTGGAAAATGTAACAGATGACTCAAAAAGCATGCCTTACTCTCCAAGGAAATCCACATTTCAACCCTACCAATTAAAGAAAAAAGCCTTAACAATTGGGGCAGTTGCCTCTACAGGCAAGGATATCAATCAGTCAAAAATGCATCTGCCCACTTGGTGTGAACATCGATTTTAAACAAAGCGGGGGAAAGAAAAGCAACAGACACAATGGCTTACTCCTGTAATCCCAGCACTTTGGAAAGCAGAGGTGGGTGGTTCACAAGGTCAGGAATTTGAGACCAGTCTGGCCAACATGGTGAAACCCCGAGTCTACTGAAAATACAAGCATTAGCCAGGTGTGGTGGCAGGCGTCTGTAATCCCAGCTACTCGGGAGGTCTGAGGCAGGAGAATCACTTGAACTGGGGAGGTGGAGGTTGCAGTGAGCCAAGATCACGCCACTGCACTCCAGCCTGGGCGACAGAGCAAGACTATGTCTCAAAAAAAAAAAAACAAGTCCATTTTCAGCAGAGACATTTGGAAATCCATTCAGCATGCTAGGCATAATTGTAAGGTGAATTATTCAATGTTGAATGCTATAAACAATAAAAACCACCACTGGATTTCAAATTGGTAAAATAGCTCATTTTGAATGCACACATTAATTCTCTTGCCAAGTTGTCTGCAATTTTCCAGAAAAATTTGTCTTCCTTTAGGGAGGACTGAAATCCAAAATCAGCCCAACACTACCATCTAGTGGTGAGATGTATTGATGACGCTTCTCTTCAACTAAAAAAAGTAGTACCATTTTTTTCTTCCCAAACTGAGATCCTGAGAGACAGTAATAATGTAAAAAAAAAATGGAAGAGAAACATTGAAAAGTTCAAATTTTCATTAAAATCTTTATTGAATAAAAATGTTTCAGACTAAGCATGACTAAGAAAGCACAATGTTTTACATCTCTAAAAAATATTAAAGCTAAATCTCTAATAAATGCAGTACAAAGAAAAGCCTACAGCTTAAAACACCTCTCCCTCCCATCCATACATTTGGAATATCAATTGTGTACAACAAATGTACTCAAGTTTATAACTTCCCCAAACCTTAAGACTAGAAAATCATCCCAAGAAAAAGGCCTATAGTTGGTTTAATTTCACCCTGGGAATACTGTCTGTGATAAAAATCAATATATTTCAGAGCTAATAAGTATTTAAAAATTAGTATGTCAAAAAAAAGGACATCATAAGGGAAATACAGGGCTTAGAGGTCTGAGCTCAAATGGTGTAAGGCAGTTCTTTCTTATTCCTCCTTTAAACTCTTCACTTTGCTCTAACATGGAACATGGGGGACAGTGATCCCAAAGGTATTACTAAAATATTGCAGCTTTCAGTAAATTATGAGAAGCACAGATACAATCAGAAAAGAAAGCAATCATTTGGAGTACAGTAAATTCATTGGCAGATACAAAAGCTTATTTGGGAGATAGATCTCTCCAAGCACCAAAGAAAGTAGGTTGGTTTTTCAATTGCCTCAAAAAGTGCTCGGTTGTATTATACCTCAGGACGTCGAGTTCACGATATAGTTTAGAGAGTAGGACATAAAGTAGTAAATTCCTTATATATATCACAGCAAGAAAATTAATCTAAAAAAATTTAAAGACTAAATAAACTCTTAACAGGTAAATCCTAAAAAATTAAATTGTTATTCATTTAAAAATATACAAACTGTGCCCTTTATACTAAAGTGCATTCAGTCGTAATGTTTAGGCCCTTAAATTCCTTCTGTATATTCTCTAATTCTAAAATAGTGTGTAACAATATACTACTGATCATCTATCTACTTTAATATTGCCTTTTGGGAATATAGTAGAATCTGGGCTATTATGAGGTGGAATATTTCCCCAATTCTAAGCCTTACAGCACTTATGCATATCATCACTGCTAAAATGAAGAATTTAAGTAAAGCTATCTCTAGCATTTAGAATGTGTTTTTTTTTTTTTTTTTTTCTTTTGGTTTTAAGAAGGAATTCTTTTCCAAAGTTACTTCCAAGTAAATTACATTTCATGCTGGGATACCTGCTTATGTGCATCACACTTTGACAAAGGGCAGTGGCTCACTAACACTAACGTGAATTTAAGGCCCAGCATCATTGCAATTTGTCACTCTTCATCCTCATCCTCATCATAATACCGATTTCTCTTTATCTGTTCCTCCACAGAGAGCTCTTTGACCACTTCTCCCTCCCAGAGTTCCACATCCTGGGATTTCTGACTCTGAGTAGTGAATTCTTCAGCAAAGGTGTCATCTACAAAACTGGACCAATTTGGAGACTTGGGTTCTTGTGGAGATTGTTGTTTGAGGAAGCTGTTATCATCTTCATCAAAGTTTGCACCATTTTCTACAAGATTCTCATTCTCCAACTCCAGACTATGACCTTCCTTACTTCTCTTCCCTGTCTCTCCTTTAGATTCCTTGTTTTGCCAGGTTGTTTTTCCCACACTCCCATTCTTCTTAGAAGCCTTGGCATTTTCCACTTGTTTCCTTTCTGCAACTATTCCGCCCACAAACTCTTCACTCTGCTCTGACATGCTCCAGCCTTTCCTGATAGGTGGGGACAAAGTTTTTGGGCTCTTGACAGAGGTGCTTTGAAATGAAGCTGCTACAGTGAATGGGCGGCTTCTTTCCTTCAGTGAAGAAGATCGTCTTAGCTTCTTCAGATCCAGATCGACATCCTCAGGAACTTCAGGCTTGCTGATTTCATCTTCAGGAGGCCATTTGGGCTTTGACACTTTGATCCCTTCCTCCAAGGCACTTCCTGAACTTCCAAGTTCAGTGGGGGGTGGCCAGGCGATCCTCAGCTTCTTGGTTTCAGCTGGCTTGTCTTCCTTCTCCTGCTGAGAGGCCGCCTTGGCTTCCATACTTGCAGCGAGGACACCCACCCTAGCAATAGGGGCATCTTCTACCCCTGGGCTGTGAGAGGTCTCCCTTGCATTTGCAAGCTGGGCTGGTCTCTCCAAAATCTCTTCGTTTTCATTTTTGCTTGCCCATAGATCCTTGTGTGGTCTGTGCCCAAAGCCTTCATCATAGTTGCCCTTAGATTTAAAGAGTTGATTGAAGTGAGGCTTACAATAGATTCTTCCGTGTAAAGATGCATATGTTCCTAGACTGTCATTAAAAGAAAAAAAGCATAAAGTTAGCAAATCTTCATACTCTCACTTATACCAGGAGGCTAAAATCTGGCAATTCCAGTATTTTCAGAAGATGCTAAGTAAGAAAAAGATCTTTAAAAGCACTTTAGTGACCAGGAATTCCTTACCCCATTTTAGCACATTTGTTTTCTTATCATAACACAAAGCATGGATTGGGCACGGTGTCTCATGCCTGTAATCCCAGCACTTTGACAAGCAAAGGGTGAGAGGATCGCTTGAACCCAGGAGTTTGAGACCAGCCTGGCCAACACAGTGAGAACTCACCTCTACAAAAAAATTAAAAAATAAGCTGGGCGTGGTGGCATGTGCCTGTAGTCCCAGCTACTTGGGAAGCTGAAGTGGGAGAATCACTTGAACCCGGGAGGCAGAGGTTGCAGTGAGCTGAGACTGTACCACTGTGACAGAGTGAGACTGTGTTAAAAAAAAAAAAAAAAAAAAAGAAGAAGAAGAAAAAGAAACAACAATAATAGAAACTTTAATTCTGAGCCTTGAGAGGAATGTGGCTATGCAAGCTGGGTCACACAGCATGTAGCTGCGACTCTGTCTTTTCACTATAAATAATAAAGACCAAAGGGTACCAGAGATAAGACCCCCTCCGATCACTATCCCTCCTTTACAGAGTGATAATCTTCCTTAGAATGTAGCACTCTGTAACCAATCAAATCACTGTGGTATATGCACTGGTCTTATATGAAAAATGTCACAATCTTTGCTAAAATTTCTACGTAAGTGAAACTTCAACTTTCTCCACTTTGGAATGCTGACCCCATTCATTTGGAGTCAGTGTTTCTGGGTAGCCATCATCAAGCTTTTGTGTTTGAATTAACTCTATTCTTAATGGTGTATATACACATAAGTTTATCTTTTTTTTTTTTTTTTTTGAGAGAATCTTGATTTGTCGCCCAGGCTGGAGTGCAGTGTCACAATCTCGGCTCACTGTAACCTCTGCCTCCCAAGTTCAAGCAATTCTCCTGCCTCAGCCTCCCAAGTAGCTGGGATTACAGGAGTGCGCCACCACGCCTAGCTAATTTTTGTATTGTTTTGTTTTGTTTTATTTTGTTTGAGTCTTGCTCTGTCGCCAGGCTGGAGTGCAGTGGCATGATCTCAGCTCACTGCAACCTCCACCTCCTGGGTTCAAGTGATTCTCCTGCCTCAGCCTCCCGAGTAGCTGGGACTACAGGCGTGGGCCACCATGCACAGCTAATTTTTGTATTTTTAGTAGAGATAGGGTTTCACCATGTTGGCCAGGATGGTCTCGATCTCTTGACCCTTGATCTGCCCTCCTTGGCTTCCCAAAGTGCGGGGATTACAGGCATGAGCCACCACGCCTGGTCATTTTTGTATTTTTTAATAGAGATGGGGTTTCACCATGTTGGCCAGGCTGGTCTTGAACTCCTGGGCTCAAGTGATCTTCTGGCCTTGACCTCCAAGCGTGCTGGGATTACAGGCGTGAACCACTGCACCCAGCCTTTTTTTTTTTTTTTTTGAGTTTAGGTCTTGCTCTGTCACCCAGGCTGGAGTGCAATGGTATGATCATAGCTCACTGCAGCCTTGACCTCCAGGGCTGAAGTGATCCTCCAGCCTCAGTCTCAGCCTCCCGAAATTTTTCATAGAGATGGGGTCTCCGGCCACGTGTGGTCCCAGCACTTTGGGAGGCTGAGGTGGGTGGGTCACTGGAGGTCAGCAGTTCGAGACCAGCCTGACCAACATGGTGGTCTCTACTAAGAAATACAAAAATTGGCCAGGCACGGTGGCTCACGCCTGTAATCTCAGCACTTTGGGAGGCTGAGGGGGGTGGATTACCTGAGGTCAGGAGTTCAAGACCAGCGTGGCTAACATGGTGAAACCTCATCTCTATGAAAAGTACAAAAATTAGCCAGGCGAGGTGGCGCACGCCTGTAGTCCCAACCACTCAGGAGGCTGAGGCAGGAGAATCACTTTAACCTGGGAGGTGGAGGTTGCAGTGAGCTGAGATCATGCCACTGCACTCCAGCCTGGGCGACAGAGCAAGACTCCATCTCTGGGAAAAAAAAAAAAATTAGCTGGGTGTGGTGGTGTATACCTGTAATGCCAGATACTCAGGAGACTGAGGCATGATAATCACCTGAACCTGGGAGACAGAGGTTGCAGTGAGCCAGGATCACGCCACTGCACTCCAGCCTGGGCAACAGAGTGAGACTCTATCTCAAAAAGAAAAACCAGATGGGGTCTCTCTATGTTACCCAGGCTAGTCCTGAACTCCTGGCCTCAAGTGATTCTCCTACCTGGGCACTCCCAAAGTGCTAGGATTATAGGTGTGAGCCACCACATCTAGATATAAGCTGTGATTAATAGAAGAACAGTGAGGAGTTGACAGGAGGTAGTTTTTCCCTAATGTCAGCCCTAGACAAGCCTTTAGGAGATTTGGTGTCTCTTGCAGGATGATAAATTTTATCCTTTTAAAGTTTTTTCCCTTAAATTAAGAACCGTTCTGAAGAGTGACAAATTTTAAAGGGGGTATAAAATGGCAGCATTTCCACAAAAGAAATAAGGTGCTTTAGGCCAGATGCCGTGGCTCACACCTATAATCCCAGCACTTTGGGAGGTCGAGGCAGGTGGATCTGCAGGTCAGGAGATTGAGACCGTCCTGGCTAACATGGTGAAACCTCGTCTCTACTAAAAATACAAAAAATTAGCTGGGCATGGTGGCACGTGCCTGTAGTCCCATACTCAGGAGACTGAGGCAGGAGAATCGCTTGAACCCAGGAGGCGGAGATTGCAATGAGCTGAGATGGCTCCACGGCACTCCAGCCTGGGCAACAGGGCGAGACTCCACCTCAACAACAACAAAAAAAGGTGCTTTGGAGAAAAAATTAAGAGTGGGCAGAAAAAGAACTAGTGAGTGGAAGTTACTGAGGTACACTTTGGCTCCATGTTTGGAGAAGCTGTCTAGCTAGAGCTATCTAATAGCTAGAAATGTCATGCAGATGCCAAAACATCTTTCAAGAGCATTTTAGGAGGGATTGCTTGGGAAGGAAAGCTGGAAAAAGTGACATCTTGGTTAATTCCTTCTGTAAGACTCTGTGATTAAAATGAGTTAATTTGGAATGTTTCCCCAATTTGTCACATTTATATTTGCACTTTGAGTTACTTGGAAGAAATGATATGTAGCAACTATTTTCTCGGAAATAAAGTGAGGCAACATAGAGAAAAAGACATGCTCTCCAGGGGTCATTATTATTGCCATTATTATCATTTATACAGTGGTTAAGACAAGTAAGGGCTTAAGCAAGTAACCTCTTGAGATTTCTTAACTTTGTGATTCTATGATACCAAGGGAAAACATTCTATTAAATTAGGTCACTGGGGGTTTTACCTGCAACTCATATTATTTAAACTTCGGTTCTAACATGTAAATTAACATATCAATATACCAAGAAGTTCCAAATACCATCATTATTTGGTATGAAAGACTTGTCACTAAATGATGCTTTTTACTTTATTCAAGAGCCTTCAACAGAACATCATTAGCACAGTAGCTTTTTAGCACCAGTGCTCTAAAAGCCAAAGACTCCCTTAAGAGTTCCAGTTACAGAGAAACAACTTGTTTTGGGCTGGCTTACCTGAGTTTGTTGTTGCAATAGGAGCAACGGAAGCAGCTGATGTGAAACACCTGCTGGTTGGCCAAGAGACGCTCCATTGGATAGACTGTCTTCTGACATTCCACGCAGGTCTCTCTTGCAGGTGCCTGAAACTTCTAGGAAAAGGAAAAAGACAACTTTAGCATGGGCAGCGATGAGTTAGCACTATCTTGAGATGGGCCCTAGAATTTACTTTGTCTAAGGGCTCTCTTAGCTGGTCAGTCAATTCTTATGGAGCACTAAACCTGCTACCATTCTATCAGCTGACTCTTTAAAGCCAAGAGGCTCTCTTGATATTCCCTTCCCAAACTGTCTGGCTGCTCTAAATGCAGCAGCCACCAAAGATAGATGGAGCTAGGTCTGGATTGCAAAGAAAGGCTTAGACAAGTCATGACCCACATAAAAAAATGTTAGGAGCAGGGGATTGGGGAAGGGACAGGGAAGGGATGGGGGAGGGGCAGGGATTAGGAGAAAATGTTATCACACACAGAAGAAAGAAGTTTGATTCAAGTGCCAAGTAAACACAAGACAGATTCTAAAGGGGATAAATTTCAAGGAGAGGAAGAACATTTGACTTTGGGAATAAGGAAAGACATTTCAGTAAAGTCCCTTTTATTCTCCTCTGCTTATAATCTTGATTTGTTCAATCAACTAGACATAATATTTTTAAACAAGTCAAAACTGACACACAAGTGGAACAATTTATAAGAGACACAAACTATTTTATTAGGACACCAGAAGGAAGCATAACCCATTAAAGCTATAGGTTTTATAATACTTCTAAAAACCAATGGAGAGAAAAATGGAAGCAATGGGAAATGCACTGGTTAATGTATTAATGACAGGGAGTTCATGGACTGTTTGTAAAGTTGGAACAAACATGGGCACAGTGGTTCTACCTGACAAACTCAGTCCTAAAGAATATAAAACAGTTGGTATTCTAGCACTGGTAAAAGCCAGAACTCCAAAAATATTATAAGCTTTTACACGATAAGAAATACTTACATTGGCTGGGCACGGTGGCTCATGCCTGTAATCCCAGCACTTTAGGAAGCTGAGGCGGGCAGATCACAAGGTCAGGAGTTCGAGACCAGCCTGGCCAACATGGTGAAACCCCGTCTCCAGTAAAAATACAAAAATTAGCCAGGCATGGTGGTGCGCTCCTGTAATCCCAGCTACTCGGGAGGCTGAGGCAAGAGAATGGCATGAACCCGGGAGGTGGAGCTTGCAGAGAGCCGAGATTGCACCACTGCATTCCAGCCTGGGTGACAGAGCAACTCCGTCTCAAAAAAAAAAAGGAATAGTTACATGGCTACTTAGGGGTGGGGAGGAGGTGAGAATACAAAGTCCCTAGGTGTATGGGAGTTAACCCTTGACTTGTCCAACACAAACACCTCAACCAGTAGATGCAGGAGGCAGCTTAGGTGGCCAGGAAGCTTTCATAGGCAATTAGGAGGTGCTTTTGCTGCCGCGATCAGCCTGGATTCACCAGAAAATACATGATGGTAAGTAATGCAAATTAATCCCAAGGCCCAGGACCTGGATAGTTAAGCCTAAAATGAACCAGGTTATGGGCAAGATAGAATTTTGAGTAAAAAAAACCCAAAACAGGCTGGGTGCAGTGTCTCACACCCATAATCCCACACTTTGGGAGGCTGAGATGGGCAGATCACGAGGTCAGGATTTCAAGACCAGCCTGGCCAACATATTGAAACCCCGTCTCTACTAAAAATACAAAAATTAGCCGGGCATGGTGGCATGTGCCTGTAGTCCCAGCTACTCGGGAGGCTGAGGCAGGAGAATCGCTTGAACCTGGGAGGTGGAAGTTGCAGTGAGCTGAGATTGAGCTACTGCACTCCAGCTTGGGCAACAGAGTGAGACTTCGTCTCAAAACAAAAAAAAACCCCAAAAGAGGCCCATAAAAATTCAGACTGCTGGTTCACTTGCCACATGATTCACTAGGAGGTAAAGCAAAAAATAAAAATGGTTTTCCAAGTAGATATGGGCAGGAAATGAGAGCAGAAAATGTGCATAAAATGAAAATAAATCTATAAAAGGAAGTTTAATAAAATTAGTGGTAGACTCCCAAGTAGTGCCCAAGGGATTTCAGAAGGAAGGAACAAAGCTGAGCGGAAATGGCTAGTTACCAGGACTCTGCTTCATTCTAGGGGCAGTGTCCTAAAAAGAAACATCTAAAGAATCAAAAGACCACAGGTTACAAACTAGTTTATCAAGCATAAGGGAGGTGTTGAAATATGACTAAATGTTATTGTAATGAATGTTGTTGCAAGTAATTAACACATTTTAGTATCTGGAGCTCTGAATTCTTTTTTTCTTATATGGACATTGCTAAATGGAGATATCTTTGCAGGGTTTTAATGAAGTTTTCTCTAAAAGGACTAGGTCTTTGTCTAGGTAGGAGATAAACTGGCCAGGTGCGGTGGCCCACGCCTGTAATCCCAGCACTTTGGGAGGCCAAGGCAGGTGGATCACTTGAGGTCA
Source organism: Rhinopithecus roxellana (assembly GCF_007565055.1). NCBI lineage: Eukaryota > Metazoa > Chordata > Mammalia > Primates > Cercopithecidae > Rhinopithecus > Rhinopithecus roxellana. Next base: position 60,937,182 of record NC_044558.1, on the reverse strand, counting down.
GGAGTTCCAGACTAGCCTGGCCAACATGGTGAAACCCTGTCTCTACAGAAAATGCAAACATTAGCTGGGTGTGGTGGCAGGCGCCTGTAATCCCAGCTACTCGAGAGGCTGAGGCACAAGAATTACTTGAACCCAGGAAGCGGAGGTTGCAAAGAGCTGAGATCTCACCACTGCCCTCCAGCCTTGGAGACAGGGCAAGACTTTGTCTCAAAAACAACAACAAAAGGAGAGATGTTAAAAAGCAGAATAGGCCGGGCGCGGTGGCTCAGGCCTGTAATCCCAGCACTTTGGGAGGCCAAGGTGGGTGGATCACAAAGTCAAGAGATCGAGACCATCCTGGACAACATAGTGAAACCCCATCTCTACTAAAAAATACAAAAATTAGCTGGGCATGGTGGCATGGGCCTATAGTCCCAGCTACTCGGGAGGCTGAGGCTGGAGAATCACTTGAACCTGGGAGGCACAGGTTGCAGTGAGCCGAGATTGTGCCACTACACTCCAGCCTGGCGACACAGTGAGACTCCATCTCAAAAAAAAAAAAAAAAAAAAAAAAGCAGAATAAATTTTTGGTGTAATAGTATAATGGAAGCTATTGGAGAGAGCCTGTGCAAATCATAACTCACATAATGTAAAAGTAGGACAAATGTATTTATCAGATTAAAAGTCATTTTCAGTTGCAGAAAGGGAATTCTGCTTTTTTTTTTTTTTTTTTTTTTTTGAGACAGACTCTCGCTCTGTCACCCAGACTGGAGTGCAGTGGTGCAATCTCGGCTCACTGCAAGCTCTGCCTCCTGGGTTCAAGCGATTCTCCTGCCTCAGCCTCCTGAGTAGCTGGGATTACAGGCGTGCGCCACCACACCCGGCTATTTTTTGTATTTTTAGTAGAGATGGGGTTTCACCATGTTGGCCAGGCTGGTCTTGAACGCCTGACCTCAGGTGGTCCTCCCACCTCGGCCTCCCAAAGTGCTGGGATTACAGGCATGAGCCACTGTGCCCAGCCTGGAATTCTGTATTTTTAACACTTGAAATAGATGTAGGAGAGTAAGTGCTCATTCTGGTCAGTAGACACAGCAGGAGACAGACACTTTACATGGGATAAGAGTAGATGGATACTGTTCCGCTAAAGGGGAATGGAAGGACGCAGAGCATGCCTCCACCACAAATACACGAAGGGGAGGCACACACTGTGGGACGGGGAAGCAGCCCAGGGAACAGAAGGAAAGGAGAACCTGTGAGAAAGCTGAAAGTTGAGCTCACATTAGGAGGAAAGTGGAAGGCAGGAGCAGAAATTAGGTACCGGGAGCAGGAGGCAGAAGCTGGAAGAGACAAACAGGAACCTTTAATGAATACACAGCATTTGGCGTGCCCTGGAGAGCTTTACTGCAGCTGAGCTGAAACTCAGAGACTCAGATCCAAGAATAAGACCACATTTTTCTTTTTTTCCTTTTTAAGTAACTCTGCTAATCATGGCAAAATCAGCCTCACTCGTATCTACCTGAGGCTGGAACATATCCCAGCTCAGGAGAGCGAGCTTTTATGAGTCTTCACCCACACAAGGAATGTCTCATTAACAATTCTTTAGTGTCTTACTACCTCCCACACCTGACCCACATCGGCTGTCTCTTTAATAGAGCCTTCACCCACATGGAGCGAAAAGTCTGTCTTCCTCCTTAACATCAAGTTAATAGATTGCTAGCTCACATAATTGACTAACCTCAAGCTTCTAACTAGCCAGACCTATCAGAGTCCCATTATTCCTATTCATTTCTCACGTCAACCCTTTTCAATATTATTTAAGGTTTACGCAGCAGCTGCTGCCTAAGGGCCCCTTCTAGTTTCATAAAGACAAGAGGGTCCCGACATGGTAAAATGCCAACTCACAGCAGCTCCGGCTGTGCCTCCCCTTTATTTTCTCTGTCCTGGGCTCTCAGCCACTTTTCTGTAATTGCCCCCATGTCTATTCAGACAACAGGAAGCATAGTCAGTGCCCAAAAATCTCTACCATTATCACAGGCCTGGCATACATCCTGCCCATGCCTTCATGGCATGCTCAGACTTGGCACAGCCATGTTTAAAACACTGCCAATATGACAATGTTAGACATTTTTTATCTTCACAATATATTTTTTCAGTTAGTAAGAGATTTTTTTTCATTCCCCTTCTCCCACCTTTTGCCCCTACCAACTAGAAAGTTAAACACCAGGTGTCTTATCAAAGTTCACATAGTCAGTATCAGAATTAGAATTAAAACTGTAAGAGAATAGCCTGTTGCATGGCAAGAGTGATGCCATCTTGGAGTGAAACCACCATGCTAACTGGTGGTTTGACTCCTGCATACCAAGGTGTTCTGCAGCAAAGTTTTTAAACAATGCCTGTAGCATAGATTATCCCTCATAAAAGAAATAGTGCCCAGAGCATAGACAACCCCTCATAAAGATGCTTATCCAATCGCTCCAGTGATAAGTTTTGTGAGAAAGTCAAGCGTGACCAGCTGCACATGTTTTATCCTAAAACCTTGCTATATAAAGGATATTTTCTGGAGAGCTGGTTCAGGGATCCACTGTCTCATGGCCTCCTAAACATCACTTCTGTTCATAAGCTCCTATTAAATGTTCCTTTCTGAGAAACTGGATTTGTCAGCCTCTTCCTTTGGCTTCTCAGCTCCCTCAGCCTTTGTGGGTAGGTCTGCATAGAGCTGCTCACTGCACAAACTCAGAACTCCTGACTCACAAACCAAGAGAGCATTTTCTAAATTGTCCTGGAATGTTAAATTTCCACAACCAAGGGAAACTCTTTGGGGAGGAGAGCAGATGCTAACCCAAATGAAATTAATCCTGCTACAGCAATTTGAACAAACTATGGTCTTCCCTTTGTTTCAAATAAAAAATATGCAGATAATATCTTCAGGATATTCTAGAATGAATGAGGTAATCTATAAATAATTGATGTTCATAAATACTGTCTTTCCCATTTGAGGGATATTATAGACTCTCTGTTGATTACCATCCACTTAAAGATATTTTTCTAACAAATTTGCATGGCTTCATTTACATTCTTTTACCCTCTTGTCTCATATATTTTTTAGTCTAATAAAGGCCCCAGTTGTGGTGTGTGTGGGAGGGAGGGGGGAGCAGCTGACAACAGACATTGATGTTAACTAGCCTTTACACATAGTGAAAGAAGATGAAAATTCTGTATTGATGTCAAGCCTCTATTCCTCAGAATACCACAAAATGCCTTTCATTCCTTCCAATTTGTGTAAAATATCTGGGTAATGAAACTGAAATTCTTCACCACACAGCAATGGTTGGACCAGCTGTGCAGCCTTAACCCTTCCTCTGGTTTTCCGTAAAACTCTTTGTGAAAGCATTTTGGGGAATGTTCATATCTTAAATAGAGTGCTCTCCACAGAGAAGAAAGGACAGTCCTCTGAAAAGGCAGTAATAGTGAGTAAGTGAGAAAAGATTCTAGATGCTCTTCTAGCATAATTTTGACAGCTTTGCAAACCAGCATAAAACCTCCCACTGTGTCTCCAGGGGGAGGAACAGCTGGCACGACACTGAGAGGGGCAGTGCAGTGTGTGCCGCCCTCTCACACAGACTGCCATGTTCTCTCTCAACACCCATCAGCAGAATGCTGTGAGGAGGCCTGGGACTTGGTTGTCCCGGGCATACTGAGGGCAGACGGTTGTTCCCTAGGGCCAGTCACATCTTGCCTCTTCCTCCTCTATCCTCTCCTCTGGGAACATTTAGGGGATGATTTCTTTCAAATGGGAGGACATAAAGCCTAAGAGATCTCTGAGTCTCTTGAAGTAGAAAGGGCCTGATGCTTCTCACAGGGTCCACTAAGCTCTGCTCTCAGAATAACACCCTTTTTGAGAATGAACCTGTAACTTCATTGGTACCAAGTCTTACCAACTAAGCTCTGTGGCCAGTGTTCAAAGTGTACAGAATCCTTAAAGACCTCCATCATTTTTTACTTTATTGAGCTAAAATATGAAATGAATTGAGTCTGTACCTTAGATGTCCTCTTTTCAATAACAGGCACTAAGAAACAGTTTTTTCCAGGATGTGTGGGATCCAAAAATCTATTCTGAGTGAACAAGTTTATTCTTAGCTGTATGTAATTTCCCAAAGTGGAGAAACAACTTCTGTTCATAGTCTGCAGCCATGAGACCAGTTCTGCCAGCAGGTCTTCCTATAAACATTTACTAAAGTATCTATATATTTGCCTGCAGACTGTAAAGGGGAACTCTGAGGAAGAGCAAATAAATTGCCCTTAAATAACAGTGGAGATGTAACTGGGTTCTACCAGGCTCTGTACACTATGATCATCTGAGCTCTGGACCACAGGCAAACAGCCAGGCCCGTTTACTCTGGTCCTTACACAATGCTCAAAACCCGAGGTATGTGTCTATGCAGGCAGGGCCGTCTGCATTCTACTGCTGAGTGACCAGTGCCAAAGGAGTAGGCATGGGTCTGAGGCAGACACAGAGACAGTTTTACCTCCGTTTCCTCTCCCTGGTGCCAAAGGAGACCTAAGTGAGGTGTGCCCCTTCACACACCACTCGTCCGCTCAGACCATGAAACTTGAGTGGGGTGGGATCCCTATCCTGGACAAGGAAGTCTGGCCAAGCAGTCAAAGGAGGGATGCGAGACTGCATTGAGAATTCACATAGTCACAAGAACAGATTCTGGTTCTTAAATTTCCCCAGGTCCTGAGTTATACAGAATCCATCACCAAGTTAGATTTGCTAGCCGTTCTTGATCCCCAGCCATGACCTGAGCACTCACATCTAGGCAGCATTGCTGTCAGAGAGGAAAGTAACCCTGTGGGGTCTGCTACTTTGTGAGACTCCAGATTCTGACAGAGAAAGTGCTGATGGCAGCATCAGCCAACCTTCAAGGCCAGAACACAGCCATGTGGAGCACATGTGCAGATTCAGTCACCATGATCCTGCCCATTCTTCTTGGACTTGCTTTCTCTTTCTGCTTTCTTTACCTTTTGTTCCTTTTCAATAAACCTTATTCTTCTCATAAATCTCTGCCTCCTTTAAAATTTTCATGTTTATCTTTTTCACCTTGCTCACCTTTTAAATCCACCCTTTAAATCCTGGGTTCTCCCCTTTCCTCCTTTTGTTCCAAACCCTCCCTGATGTCCCCTCCTCTTTATGGTTTGTGTGCAGTAAGACTTTCAGCTGTGGACCAATCATGCTCACAGTCAGAGGTAGAAGCACGGCAGATATGAGCATGAGTTGGGAGCAGCACATACCACCTTACAACTCATTCTATTTATTGAGTTTCAAATGTTAAAACTTCTGAAACACAACCCTGCTACTTAAGAGAGCACTAGAGGAGAAAGACACTAAAGAAGAGTGGGTAATTCAAGTGAGTGAAGTAGCCCATCATTAGCAAGCTAGTCAATTAAAACAAGTCAGCTAACAAACCTAAAATAAGTTTTGACATTTTTAATAAACATTTTTGGCTTATTTTTATGGGAATATGTTTGCCCATAGAAGAGGAAAAGACAATTTTCAAAACTTGGGTAGTAAAAGCAGATCATAGATTGAGGAGCGTAGCTCTGTCACCCAGGCTGGAGTGCAGTGGCGTGATCTCGGCTCACTGCAATCTCAACCTCCTGGGTTCAAGCGATTCTCCTGCCTCAGCCTCCTGAGTAGCTAGGATTACAGGTGCCTGCCACCAGGCTCAGCTAATTTTTGTATTCTTAGTAGAGACGGGCTTTGGCTTTCACCATGTTGGCCAGGCTGGTCCCAAACTCTTGACCTCATGATCCACCCACGTGGGCCTCCCAAGGTGCTGAGGTTATAGGCATGAGCCACCGCGCCCGGCCCATTCAATTCTTTTTTTTTTTGGAGATGGAATCGCACTCTGTCACCCAGGCTGGAGAGCAGTGGTGCAATCTTGGCTCACTGCAACCTCTGCTTCCCGGGTTCAAGCGATTATCCTGCCTCAGCCTCCTGAGTAGCTGGGACTACAGGCACGCACTACTGTGCCCAGTTAATTTTTTTATTTTTAGAGACAGGGTTTCACCATGTTGGCCAGGGTGGTCTCGGACTCCTGACCTCCTGATCTGCCCGCCTCAGCCTCCCAAAGTGCTGGGATTATAGCTGTGAGTCACTGCACCCGGCCTCAATTCTTAATATCTAATATTATACCCTTAGTATAAGTGTTGCTTGAATGTCTTTTTTTGTTTTTTTGTATTTTTAGTAGAGACGGGGTTTTTCCATGTTGTTCAGGCTGGTCTTGAACTCCTGACCTCAGGTGATCCGCCCGCCTCAGCCTCCCAAAGTGCTGGGATTACAGGCGTGAGCCACCACACGTGGCCTCATTTTTTTTTTTTTTTTTTTTTACAGAAAATTGGCTGGCCAGCCCCCATTCCAGTGGACACATTCTTTTGTTAAAAATGTTAATGACATTGTTTAAACACCAGGTCCTTAAAAAAAAAAGTAGGAACAACAGGGCCAGGTGGGTTTGGTGGCTCATGCCTGTAATCCCAGCATTTTGGGAGGCCAAGGTGGGGGATTACTTGAGGCCAAAAGTTCAAAACCAGCTTGGGCAACATAGTGAGACCCCCATCCCCATACAAATGTAAAAAATATATTAGCTGGGTGTAGTGGCATGCGCCTATAGTCCCAGCTACTCGGGAGGATGGCTTGAGCTCAGGAGATGGAGGCTGCAGTAAGCTGTGATCACACCACTAGACTCCAGCCTGGGTGACAAAGTGACACCCTGTCTCAAAAAAAAAAAAAAAAAAAAAGCTAACCACTAATCAGGTTAAGGTCAAGCTCTGCAGATCAGGAAGCCACTATCTTTAAGGTGAAATTGCACATCTCGTCAAATGTGCTGATTTTAGTTGAACAGATTTTTCCTGGCTGGGCAGTGGCTCATGCCTATAATCCCATCCCAGCACTTTGGGAGGCCAAGGCAGGCAGATCACCCAAGCTCTGGAGTTTGAGACCAGCCTGGGAAACATGGAAAAACCACATCTCTTAAAAAAAAAAAAAACGGCAAGGCAAGGTGGCATGTGTCTATAGTTCTAGCTACTCAGGAGGCTGAGACAGGAGGATTGCATGAGCCTGGGAAGTCAAGGCTGCAGTGAGCCATGATCACACCACCATACTCCAGCCTGAGCAACAGAGCAAGACCCTGTCTCAACAAAACAAAACAAAAACAAAAACAAACAAATGGCCAGGTGTGGTGGTTCACACCTGTAATCCCAGCACTTTGGGAGGCTAAGACAGGCGGATCACAAGGTCAGGAGTTCGAGACCAGCCTGGCCAACATGGTGAAATCCTGTCTCTACCAAAAAAATGCAAAAAAATTAGCCGGGCATGGTGGCGCATGCCTGTAATCCCAGCTACTTGGGAGGCTGAGACAGGAGAACTGCTTGAACCTGGTGGGCGGAGGTTGCAGTGAGCCGAGATCATGCCACTGCACTACAGTCTGGGTGACAGAGCAAGACTCTGTCTCAAAAAAAAAAAAAAAAAAAAAAAAAAAGGTAGTAATAACAAACAAAAACAAAAATATTAAAAAATCACATTATTTTGTTTAACTTCAGGTTTTCTTAAAACTTTCATGAGTTTTCCAGATTTCAAACTGAGAGTTATTAGTGAGCCTTCTCGCTTCTGGGCCAAAGACCTGAGCAGAGGCAGCAAGATTTCCAGGGAAAGTGACTGGCTTCAGTGTGCTCTTCTGTGGCATTATCATCCCCAGGAAAGCAAAACCAGGTTATAATCAACATCATCATCATAAAAGGTACAATTAGCTCTACCAGTAGACCAATGTCCAAAGGCTCAGAGAGAAATTGCCATCATACCTTTATTGCTTTGGGAGGAGAACTTTCAGAAAGACTGGAGGCTCTGGCATCTGGACTTAGTGGCTTGGGATGGACAGGCTGTTCAATCTCACTCTTAACCTGGGAGTCACCTGCTTGAGTTACAAAAGGAAGACATTTTACAGTATCTCATGGGATGTCTTAGAAAGCGTTCTGAAAAGCAAAGTTTGGGCACTTCCATTAATGACAGATCCTTCCAACACCAGGAAAAACACTGCTTTTCTGTTGAAGAATATTCGAACACTAACAACTATGGCTCAGGTTTTCTCTGGTCCTGTCAGAAATCAGGTTCTCAGTGAGGAGGCTTTCTTACCCTCTGCCACATGTAGCAGAAATCCAAACCACTCTGTATAAAGAACTTTCTTCCTTGTACCACTTGTCATTTTTAAAGGTCATTTATAGACTTGGATGTCTTTTTGGTCATTAACATTCCTAATAACTTCTTCTGAAGTGTTTCAACTGAAGTTGGAAAAAAGGGGAAATGTGAGGGCAGAAATTTTGCACCGTGTGAGTGAGTGTGTGTGTGTGCATTTGTATATGCATGTAACCTGACACTGTTTTTGGTCAGTTCTATAGCAGATATCCATGGATGAAGATTATGGAAAAGGGCTCCATGAAGTTTTTTTCATAATCATTGAAGTTCCAACTGCATGAGTTACTTTCCTGCCAAAGTGAAGAGGTGAGTCAACAAAGTACTAAAATATTAAGGTTTATTTTTCAAACAAATGTTTCATAAACCTAGTCAAAACTCAGAAACATTTCTAGTCCAAGAAAAATGATTGCAAAAAAAGAATGTTTCTGGATTCAAGCAGAAGGAGTTTTTCTCCGAAATTTTAAGATAGGATTTACTAGAGATCTGTTTAATTCATAATTCTATTTTAGTTGTGGGGTTTTCAGTGTCCACTAAACTAATTAGCCTGGGGAGACGCTAGAAATCCACATATATATATTTTTCTTTTTTGTCTTGTGACCTACAAGAAATTCATATATATATGATACATATATATATATATATATATATATATTTTTTTTTTTTTTTTTTTTTTTTTTCCAGACAGAGTCTCCCTCTGTCACCCAGGCTGGAGTGCAGTGGCATGATCTTGGCTCACTGCAACCTCTGCCTCCTGGGCTCAAGTGATGCTCCTGCCTCAGCCTCCCTAATAGCTGGGACCACAGATGCACGCCACTACGCCCAGCTAAGTTTTGGTACTTTTGGTAGAGACAGGGCTTCACCATGTTGCCATGGTGTCCAACTCCTGAGCTCAAGCAAACCGCCTGCCTCAGCCTCCCAAAGATTACAGGCATGAGCCATGGCGCCAGGAAACATATATATATAATAATTATTATTATTTTTAGATGGATTTTCACTCTGTTGCCCAGGCTGGAGTGCAGTGGCATGATCTTGGCTCACTGCAGCCTCTGCCTCCTGGGTTCAAGCAATTCTCTTGCCTCAGCCTCCTGAGTAGCTGGGACTACAGGCACCCACTACCACACCCAGCTAACTTTTTGTGTTTTTAATAGAGATGGGGTTTTACCATGTTGACCAGGCTGGACTTGAACTCCTGACCTCAGGTGATCTGCCCGCCTCGGCCTCCCAAAGTGCTGGGATTACAGGTGTGAGCCACCGTGCTGGGCCAGCAACATATATATATATATATATATATATATTTTTTTTTTTTTGTTTGTTTGTTTGTTTTGAGGCGGAGTCTTGCTCTGCAGCCCAGGCTGGAGTGCAATGGTGTGATCTCGGCTCACTGCAACCTCCACCTCCTGGATTTAAGCAATTCTCCTGCCTCAGTCTTCTGAGTAGCCGGGATTACAGGCGCCTACCACCATGCCTGGCTAATTTTTGTATGTTTAGTAGAGCCAGGGTTTCACCATATTGGCCAGGCTTGTCTTGAATTCCTGACCTCAAGTGATCCACCCACCTAGGCCTCCCAAAGTGCTGGAATTATAGGTGTAAGCCACTGCACCTGGCCCAGCAACATATATTTTTAAATTGGCTGGGCACAGTGGCTCACGCCCGTAATCTCAACACTTTGAGAGGCTGCAGTGGGAGGGTTGCTTGAGGCCAGGAGTTGGAGACCAGAATGGGCAACACAGTGGGAGGGTTGCTTGAGCCCAGGAGTTTGAGGCAGCAGGGAGCTATGATCACACCACTGCACTCCAGCCTGGGCAACAGAACGAGACCCTGTCTCTAAAAAACGAAAATAAAAAGTTATACTGAAAATCAGAATCAAAAATGGACATAGTCAAGTAAAAAAACAAAACAAAACAAAAAACATTTTTGTCTTTGGGAAAAGGGAGGCTTAAAATGACTCCAAAATAGGATGAAAGGTGACAAAATTCACTGTCAGCAGGAAAATCCCTAGAACCTGGCTAGGAGGTTGACTATAATATACCTTTAGATAAACAGGGAAAAAAATATATCTTTAACAGATTATTCAAATACTTATTCACTAAAGAATAGGTATTTATGGATAACATTATAAATGAATAAAATCTGTACTGGCCAAACTTCTGTTAAAATGAAACTTCAAAATCAGTTTATACAGCTTTAACTCTGAAAGGGTTTGGTACAAAAAGTAGGATAAATTCAATGAGAGAAGCATTACAAGTATTCAGTTTGTCCCCAGTTAACTATATTTAATTGAATTTAACTTCTCTCTAAGCCATGAAGTGTGTAAAGGATATTCAAGCATCAGCCCTCAAATGCAAGTAGAGGATTTAGTATGTTCTCAGCAGTGACAGTAATGGGAACACTCCTGAACCAAATACAGATGGAAAACAAGGACCTCATCTTCCAGATCTAAGAAAGAATGCTTACGGAAGTCATCTTCAGCGGGGGTGGAACGGACTGCCAGGCTATTCTCAGTTGCAGAAATCTACAAAAAAAAAAAAAAGGTGTGGGGTGGATTAAGAGTCATATTAAAAATAAAAGAGCAAACTGCTGTTAATACCATAAAAACCTGCTGACTCCAGTCAGTCACTGGCTGCCTGGGGGAAATAGCGGGCACCAGAACAGCTGAGCATTTAAACAAGAGGCAGCAAAATGTCTTTTATGAGGATATTAACATGCCTCTCAATTACAGAGTAACCCGAGAAACAGACTGCACTCAACTGCCAAAAGTGTGCATCATCTTCCTTTATAAAACAACTTCTAAACCATATTTTTCCGCTCTCAAAAAACAAAGCAAAACAAAGCCCTCTATCAAGGAAAGCAAAGCTCCTCACCATATAACCATAACTCACTCCAAGGAAAGGTAGAATATTTACATTTAGGAACTATTCTTATTTTTTAATTTTCCTAATTTTTATTTCCCAACCAACTACATCCTGCTGAAACGAATTTGCCCATATAGAAGACCTTTTGATAGTTATAAAACAATTTACCTAAAACTAACCTCAGTATTATCTTCGAGGACAGTTTCCCTTTTAATCCCAGTCTCAAAATGGCAATGTTTAACAGGATGGCAGATCTTACGTATAGGTGTATATATCATTTTCCCAAAAGCCATCAAATTTAAATAAAAGAATTCTCTACTAGAGCTCTCTCTCCTTTCTACTGGCCCCCACGACTTCCTGGTATCTTACTTCACATCCAAAATCATGAAGAGTCAACAGGTGACCCAATGTGCACTCTTCACATAATTTCCTTTTATTCAGATGCCATGGATTTTATGGGCAAGGCTGAGTGTTTTTATCAGGATGTCTGACAAACTGAATAGATTTACAATGAAGATTAAGTTGCTGGCTGACTGCACCTGAATTTCAGCATGGTCATTTTTTCTGCTACTCTCTTCATTACAGGAATTCTGACATGGTATAAAATAAACCGGTATAATTACAGCCAGCACTGATCGGGTGTTTACTATGTGCCAGGTATTCAACTGACCGCCTTACAAATGTGCTATTTTATCTAATGATATGAAATAAATTTTCTGAAAGTTGGGCATGCCTACAAAAAGCTCTTCAGTTCTTGAGAATTAGTAGGTACCTCCATCCCAGGATGTTCTTCTCTCACTTCTAATTTGGTCACCTTGAACCCGTGAGGTAAACTCTGCTTTTTTTTTTTTTTTTTTTTTTTTTTTTTTTTTTTTTTTAATGGAGTCTTGCTCTGTTGCAAGGCTGGAATCCAATGGTGCAATCTCAGCTCACTGCAACCTCTGCCTCCTGGGTTCAAGTGATTCTCCTGCCTCAGTCTCCCGAGTAGCTGGGATTACAGGTGCCCATCACCACATCTGGCTAATTTTTGTATTTTTAGTAGAGTAGGGTTTCACTATGTTGGCCAGGATGGTCTTAGACTCCTGACCTCAGGTGATCTGCCCACCTTGAGTTCCCAAAGTGCTAGGATTACAGGCGTGAGCCACCTTGCCAGGCAAATGTCCTTTTTTTTTTTAACAAGCCAAAGTTCAAATAACACTTAGGTATTGGTTAACAAAAGCTAGGCAAACAGCCAAAAGGATAGCTAAGGGTCTGAAAAATATTGCGAATTTTAAGGCAGCTGAGGGTTTGTAAACCTACAGCATGTGCTTGAAGAATATGTATTGTCTTTACCTCCTTTCTTCCCCACCCACTTCATGATTCACAATTGCACTAATGTCCTTTTAGGCTATAATTAAAATGTTCTAATCTTCCAGTTCAGTTCAGAGTTCCAGTTTCAAATCAGCATGAAGACAATGAAGAAGGAAACATGAATTTAGATACAGGGACAATTCAAGCATTATTTCCCAAATGACTGTTTCCAAAACTACTGCTCCTGGGATAAAGATGGGGATATTTCAACACTGGGAATATTTTTCTCTAAAAATTTCTGTTTTTTTTTATGTATATAAGAAAAACTTCAAAAATATTTAGTCAGTTATTCTTAAGAAATAATCTCCCATTTAAAACATGAGAAAACAGACAGTTTAACAAGATAATTAACTTAATACATGGCATGTGCCTCATGGCCTAATGCCTGAGTCCACTGTTGCAAGGATATATGCAATTTATGGGAGACTATAGGATCAGGTAACACATGGCTGCCAAGTATTTTGTCTTGTTATTCCAACATACATTTGTGATGTTTTTATAAAATACACTAATTTATTCTAATATATATATTTTTTCTGTTCTGGTCTTTGAATCAAATGTTGTAGCCATCAGTCTGAGACCATTTTTCTGTGGGTCTGCTTTGATTCAAGTGTGTAGTATATCTCATGAGTTCCTGTTAGTATTCTGACAATATACCATCCTACTTTGTAAAGTCTGTTGTAGTCAAATAAGTTTGAGACAGGGCGCAGTGGTTCACGTCTGTACTTCCAGCACTTTGGGAGGCTGAGGCTGGGGGGATCGCTTGAAGCCGGAAGTTTGAGACCATTCTGAGAATTATAGTGAAACCCTGTCTCTACAAAAAATAAAGATAAAAATATAGGCGTGGTGGCGCACATCTATAGTCCCAGCCACTTGGGAGGCTGAGGCAGGAAGATTACTTGAGCCCAGGAGTTGGAGGCTACAGTGAGCTATGATCACACTACTGCACTCCAGCCTGGGTGACAGAGCAAGACCTCGTCTCTAAAAAAATTTTAAAAATACAAATTCCAACTAAGCTTGAGAACTGTTGGTCTTAACCCATTTTAATGATCTCCCTATCTTTTGGAAGAATGGAGTCAAGAGTGTCAATATGTGTAACAGAAGCAATGGCTTTTCTCCTAAGATTAAATCACTGTAATAGATTTGAAAACCCTTTCTCCTCATCTAACATTTGATTATCATATTGACTGAAAGATTAAAAGGACTGGGCAATGGGCAATGGTAGAGAACATGATAATTCCCCTGACATAAATATTGTTACTTATTTCAATTAAGCCATTCATCTAATGATAAATACGTAACACACAAATGTGATTTGCTTAAAATCTTTTAGTGACTTTCCCCTGCTGCACTACATCCAAACCCTTAAGGGTGGCATATAAAGATTTTCCAGGCCTTACCCTAGCCCTCTCCTTCCGCCTATCTCTCACCGCAGCCTATGAGTACCTCACGCTCCAGCCAAGCCATCAAACCTGTAATTCTGGCCAGGCACGGTGGATCACAGCTATAATCCCAGCACGTTGGGAAGCTGAGGCGGGCGGATCACGTGACGTCAGGAGTTCAAGACCAGCCTGGCCAACATGACTCTACCATCTCTACTAAAAATACAAAAATTAGTCAGACGTGGTGGTGCGCACACGTAATCCCAGTTACTCGGGAGGCTGAGGCAGGAGAATCGCTTGAACCTGGGAGGCAGAGGTTGTAGTGAGCCGAGATCACGCCACTGCACTCCAGCCTGGGTGACAGAGCGAGACTCCATCTCCAAACAAACAAACAAACAATCCCTGTAATTCCTCAGTAAGCCGTCATCTCTGGTTTTCAAATCTCTGTTGTATCTGTCCGGAATATCCTTCTATTTCTAACTCAACCTTCCCCTCACTCACTTGGCCTACTTCCACACATTCTTCAAGACTCAGCTCAGACATCACCTTCTTGAGGAAGTCAGGTTAAATGTCTTCACTCTGAGCTTCTGTGGTCCTGTATAACCCTCTCACAGCCTCACAGCACCTATCATACATTTTTATGATAGCTGACCTCTTATTAATCTCTCCTCTACAGGCTGGTCTTGAACTCCTGACCGCACGTGATCCACCCACCTCAGCTTCCCAAAGTGCTGGGATTATAGCCATGAGCGACCGTGCCCGGCCAGAATTACAGGTTTGCTGGCTTGGCTAGAGCATGAGGTACACATAGGCTGCGGTGAGAGATAGGCAGAAGGAGAGAGTTAGCGTTGCACATAAAGACCACATGGAATGATTTGTCAATAAGTTTTTAAGCTTATTATTTCCTATGCTTACTTAGCATAGTGACTGCCTTTAATAATAATATGAGTGAAAGAGTAAGATTTTCTTGTACAAAATGTGTTAAATGTTTACTTAAATTAAGAATATATGAGTATCTGAAGATAATCTCTAATCAAACATATTTTTATTTTTGTAAATTATTTTTCCCAGGAGCATGGAATCAAGTTGCCCTGACTCTATGCTTTCCCAAATAGATTTTTTTTTTTTTGAGATGGAGTTTTGCTCTTGTTGCTTAGGCTAGAGTGCAAGGGCACGACCTCAGTCCACTGCAACCTCCGCCTCCCGGGTTCAAGCGATTCAACTGTCTCAGCCTCCGAGTAGCTGGGATTACAGGCATGCACCACCATGCCTGGCTAATTTTTTGTATTTTTAGCAGAGATGGGGTTTCTCATATTGGTCAGACTTGTCTCACACTCCCAACCTCAGGTGATCCGCCTGCCTTGGCCTCCCAAAGTGCTGGGATTACAGGCGTGAGCCACCACACTCGGCCCAAATTGATTTTTTTTTTTTTTTTTTTGAGACGGAGTCTCGCTCTGTCGCCCAGGCTGGAATGCAGTGGCCGGATCTCAGCTCACTGCAAGCTCTGCCTCCCGGGTTCACACCATTCTCCTGCCTCAGCCTCCTGAGTAGCTGGGACTACAGGCGCCCGCCACCTCGCCCGGCTAGGTTTTTGTATTTTTTTAGTAGAGACGGGGTTTCACCGTGTTAGCCAGGATGGTCTCGATCTCCTGACCTCGTGATCCACCCGTCTCGGCCTCCCAGAGTGCTGGGATTACAGGCTTGAGCCACCGCGCCCGGCCCCAAATAGATTTTTATTTTATGTATTTATTTATCTTTGAGACAGAGTCTTGCTCTGTCACCCGGGCTGGAGTGCAGTGCACTCAGCTCACTGCAACCTTCACTTCCCGGGTTCAAGCGATTCTCCTGCCACAGTCTCCTGAGTAGCTGGGATTATGGGTGTGCACCCCTACACCTGGCTAATATTTATACTTTTAGTAGAGACAGGGTTTCACCATGTGGGCCAGGCTGGTCTTGAACTCCTGACCTCAGGTGATCCACCTGCCTCGGCCCCCCGAGTGCTGGGATTACAGGCGTGAGCCACTGTGCCCAGCCTCCAAATAGATTCTTTAAAATCACTTCAGTTCTTTGCCTTCTGAGCATCTGCTGAACAAAATAATTTTCCAATGAAGGTTCATTATTCGGTCAGCTATAAGTTGCAGAGCTCCTCAACTGAAATTATGTGACCTGCAAAAATGACAATCTGTCCTGGCAGCTGTTACCAAATTCCCAGACACTCTACAGCCTAGAGTTAGAATTGTTTCTAATTTCAAGCATCTAATTTAGAACACATGCTTTCTTGGCAACTGGACATCAGACTTTTCAACCTACCTTTTCCCCTTCCTGATGGGTGATGCAGACCTCAGGACCTGGGGGCACATTCTCCTTTTGCTCCATTTTATGAATTTTGATTTCACCACCACTGGCTTTCAACTCATTCTACAAAATAAAAATAACTGTAAAAAAAATTTTAAAGTCCCATCATTCTATTCTCTTCATAGCACATCTATTAGATAAACTCGGAATGTTAAAAAATTCTTCTAAGAAGCCTCAGGTCAAATCAACCCCCTAACTCTCACAAGCAAAACCCTAGTGAAATGACAAAAGCAGCTTTGTGGACACATACCTCAGAGTTAAATATCTGTATGCTAGTGTAAAACTGGATTGCTCATTAGAATACAGACATATCAACACAGGCACACAGAACACCCCAAGCATACAACATTCTTGTGATTCACTCTTCTAGCAGCAGAGCTTGTGGTAATGCAAAGCTTGTGAGTTTTATCAGAAAAGACCATTCTGGAGCAGGGGAAAGGAGATGCCAAGTGCCAATAATAGAAAATATACTGACCATACATATATAAATGCCCGGCCTGGAAAGAGAGACAGGGATGATGTATACATATAAAAACTGAAATTATATTTAATGATACCATAAAGCAACCTTTTTGGTGGGACTTTCAAAAACATGTTTTTCACATACTATTCATATATTGTACTAAAGACATAATTTATTTTACTTCTTATAACAGAGCCTCAACATTAAAAAGCATGCATTTTATTGTCATAAGGAATAAGCAAATTGCATTTTTTTCCTTGCAAGGACACTGGGGCGAATATTATAATTAACTCCATCTATTATATCTAAAATCAACATAGAGCCTGGGCGCAGTGGCTCACGCCTGTAATTCCAGCACTTTGGGAGGCTGAGGCGGGTGGATCGCCTGAAGTCAGGAGTTCAAGATCAGCCTGGCCAACATGGTGAAACCCCACCGCTACTAAAAATACAAAAAATTAGCCGGGTGTGGTGGCACATGTCTGTAATCCCAGCTACTCAGGAGGCTGAGGCAGGAGAATCGCTTGAATCCGGGAGGCAGAGGTTGCAGTGAGCCGAGATCATGCCACTGCACTCCAGCCTGGGGAACAAGAGCCAAACTCCATCTCAAAATAAAAAAATAAAATAAAATAAAATCAACATAGAGGTCAATGACTATAGACATTTCCTACCATTGATCTGTTAATATGTAGTAATCTAGTACTTTTCTGTTCTCTGTGACTCTTTAGGCATGGGAGGAAACAATTTATGGCCACAGGGCCAATGAAAGGAATGTGAGTATGACTTAGTCACCTAGGGACGGTATTCCAGATTACTGTCCACAGCTCTGGAGGTGCAGCTGTGAGGAGAAGCTGGCAACTAGCACTGTAGAACATTATATAGCCCAACAACTCATTCCTGACCCCGTCTGGAAGCCCCACCTCCAGAACTGCTGCCAGAGAGTATATATGTGCCTTGTTACAACCATATTCTGCTAAGGGTCCTGGGAAATTCTTTGGGGATGAAACAAAATGTAGTTTTTACAAGAATTTCTGAAGACTTTTCAACTCTTAAAATCTCCAGAGCAGGAGAACTGTAATGCAGAAATGGTGAGGAATTAAAAAAAAAAAAAGAAAAGAAAAAAGTTACTCAACAGGTTTCCCCACATAGGGAGTCACCTGGTGGGAATGTTTGCAGCAGGAGGGCACTGAGAAGCAGTACAATCTGGTAACAAGAGGAAGTTCAGCTTCACAGATCCCAATTTGCTGTATCTCCCGACCTGCCTTCTAAGAGAAGTCTAAATTTGCTCACTTTTCACATTCACAGTGCTTATCAGCCTGTGATACTGCACTTTGCTAATTGACTTATACACATCATCTCTTCTTAAAACATAAAGTTGTTAAAATTACAGTTAAAAAACCAAGATGAAATTACTCATTGCCCAGAGAATTAGTCCACCAAATACTATTAGAGAATGTATACTTAATAATGTGGGGAACAGAAGACTTAACTCGCAGAACACACATTATGGTTTCCAACATGCGCCACATTTCAGTCTGCCTAGGAACAAATACAATTCAATACTGTTCTTTTGATTTTGTTAGACAATTAGGACATCAAGAGATTAATGGTTTGTAATTTGAAATCTTAGAACAAATGCTTGAAGGATACAAAAATATGTGTGTGTGTATTTGTATTGATGTGTGTGTGTGTGTATATATATATATATATATATATGAATAAATGGCATTTAAAAGGTAATGTCTGTTTTCTTTTTTTGAAATAGAGTCTCACCCTGTCACCCAGGCTGGAGTGCAGTGGTGTGATCTCAGCTCACTGTAACCTCCATCTCCTGGGTTCAAGTGATTCTCCTGCCTCTGCCTCCCTAGTAGCTGGGATTACAGGTGTGTCCCACCACACCTGGCTAATTTTTTTTCTTTTTGTATTTTTAGTAGAGACGGGTTTTCACCATGTTGGCCAGGCTGGTTCTGAACTACTGACCTCAAATGATCCACCTGCCTCACACTCCCAAAGTTTGGGATTACGGTGTGAGCTGGTGCGCCTGGCTAAAAGGTAACTTCAATTAAGCAGTTCTGTAGTGTCAGCTTACCCGTTAAGCACAGGACAACTTAAAGGGGAAGGACCCTCCATAGTATTTTGAATATCAAAAATTTTTTTTTTTTTTTGGAGATGGAGTCTTGCTCTGTCGCCCAGGCTGGAGTGTAGAGGCGCAATCTCGGCTCACTGCAACATCTGCCTCCTGGGTTCCAGTGATTCTCCTGCCTCAGCCTACCAAGTAGCTGGGATTACAGGCGCCTGCCACCACACCTGGCTAATTTTTGTATTTTCAGTAGAGACGGGGTTTCGCCATGTTAGCCAAGCTGGTCTCGAACTCCTGACCTCAGGCAATCTGCCCGCCTCAGCCTCCCAAAGTGCCGGGATTACAGGCGTGAGCCACCACACCCAGCTGAATATCAAAATTTTCATGCTTACTGAGCACGTCACCTTCTTGCGATTTCTCCCCTTTTCTTATCTACTATTCTACTTCTTCAGGAAAACAGTACATCATAAGGATTAAAGATTAAGTAAAT
This sequence comes from Rhinopithecus roxellana, assembly GCF_007565055.1. Lineage (NCBI taxonomy): Eukaryota > Metazoa > Chordata > Mammalia > Primates > Cercopithecidae > Rhinopithecus > Rhinopithecus roxellana. The sequence goes on along the minus strand of NC_044558.1, from coordinate 60,917,986 downwards.
GATCTACTATATGACCCCTTCATATGAAATTTCCAAAATAGGCAGACACATAAAGACAGGAGGTAGATCAGCGGTTGTCAGGGATGAGAGCGGGGGAGCTGGGAGTGACTACACAGGTATGAGGTTTCTTTTCAGGGTGATAGAAAACTTCTGGAATTAAACAGTGATAATGGTTGTACAACGTGAATATGCTAAAAATCACAAAACTGTATACTTTAAAATGGTGATTTTATATTACGTGAGTTATATCTCAGTAAAAAATTACAAAAAAACCCTCATTAATGAACACAGCTGATATTTCTCTCTAGTCTTCTTCTTTCTTTCCTCAAAAACCAAAATAAGCTCTCCAGTCTTCTTCCTTCTTCCCTCAACAACCAAGATAAAATAAGAGTTCTATTGAAACTAACAAACTACTACTTCTTTAACAACAACACAAACATTAAGTAGAAGAGCCAGGGAAACTCTCAATGATACTGACTGGTAACATCACAAAAAAAGTGAGTGGGGTGGGAACGAGGACTAAGAAAGCAAAGTCAAGATTAGACCACGGTAAGACCTGCAAATCCAGTGAGGGTAGGGTTCATGTGAACAGAGAACAGCTAGGGGACCAGGGCTCAGATGTAAGGGTCTGGTGACATTTCCTAATTCCAATACTCAGTGACCATCTGCTGGATGACAGAATGAATGAATGAATGAATGAATGATGCAGAACACATACTGTATAGTTGGTTGAGCTGCTTTGTTTGGAGACAGCTGCCTGGTACTTGGCCATTCGATCCTTTATAGAGGTTTCTGAGAGGCGTGGAAGTTCCAGTTTTCGCCTACTCTCATTTTTCTCCGAGTTGAATGTAGAAGATGACAATTGACCTAGAAGCATCCAAATAACATGTTTTATTTTATTTCTCAGATGGGGTCTCACTCTGTCACCGTGGCTGAAGTGCAGTGGCACGATCATAGCTCACTGCAGCCTCGAACTCCTGGGCTCAAGATATCCTCCCATCTCAGCCTCCCAAAGTGCTGGAATTACAGGTGTAAACCATTGTGACTGGCCAATGTGTTTCATTAGAAGATAAAAGTGATTCAAATAATTTCAAAATTCTAAATTTTGGGTTATTGTTATGTAATGGCCAATTTCTTCCATTAAAAGCACGAAGAAAATCAGGAATATAATTGTCATTTACAAAGTAATATTCACTCTTTCTTGGCATTAAAAGAACCTTACCATAATTGAACATTGCATATTTTATTTATTTTTTGAGACAGAGTCTCACTCTGTCACCCAGGCTAGAGAAAAGGACAGTGGCAAGATCATAGCTCACTGCAGCTTTGAAGTCTTGGGTTCAAAGGATCCAGCCATCTCAGTTTCCCAAGTAGCAGTGACTTCAAGCATGCACCACCACGCTGGGCTTTTTTTTTTTTTTCTCTGTAGAGATAGGTCTCACTATGTTGCCCAGGCTGGTCTCAAACTCCCGGGTTTAAGTGGTCCTCCTGTCTCACCCTCCCTAAGTGCTGAGATTACAGGTCTGAGCCACCACGCTGGGGCCTGTATTTTAAAATTCTGGTTAATTTAACATGAAAAAGAAGAGATCTCAATGCCTTTTAATTTGCATTTCTTTGATTACTAGGTAGCTGATGCTTTTCCTGTTTTCACTTTTTATTTTTATTTTTATTTTTTTTTTCCTGTTTTCACTAATTTTTTCTTTTGTGAAGTGCCTGTAAGTCCCCTTTAAAACGTAATTCCACTCTCAAAGTGTTATGTTATCACTGGTAATATAGGGTAACCAAACCTGATATGGGACACAGCCCTCAAATCCCAGATGACTAGAGCCAAAACTGATCGTAGCACTTTACTTATAGCTCCTCAAAGTACCTTTTGGTTACCATAGGTTATCACTAACAAGGGTGGATTAAAAATAGAAAAAAAGAGGCCGGGCACAATGGCTCAAGCCTGTAATCCCAGCACTTTGGGAGGCCGAGGCAGGTGGATCATGAGGTCAGGAGATCGAGACCATCCTGGCTAACACAGTGAAACCCTGTCTAGACTAAAAATACGGGTGCCTGTAGTCCCAGCTACTTGGGAGGCCGAGATAGGAGAATGGCGTGAACCGGGAGGCAGAGCTTGCAGTGAGCTGAGATCGTGCCACTGCACTCTAGCCTGGGAGACAGAGTGAGACTCCATCTCAAAACAACAACAAAAAAGCTATTTAACAAGAGCAATGAGATTTGAGAATGGCTTGCATCTAATAGGCAGACTTTCTTTTAATTTGTGTCACTCTTCCTTTAAAAGCATTGGCTTCGAGTCCAAAAGATGTTGCTACTAGTGAGTACTTCCTATAAGACCTCATACACAAGGAACTCTCTGCTTACCTGGGCCTATTTCCAGGTCATCTAGAGAATAGCTGTTTTCAGAGACCTTCCTTCCACTTGCACTTCGGCTTTGGGCCCGGAGAATCTGGAAAACGAAACCCAACGATAAGTTTTGCAGAAATGATGGGAAATCTTGATGCAAGGTTCAACTTGCAAACCTTCTTTATAAATAAAATCCAGATTTGACTTTTTTTTTTTTTTTGAGACGGAGTCTCGCTCTGTCGCCCAGGCTGGTACAGTGGCACGATCTCGGCTCACTGCAAGCTCCACCTCCTGGGTTCACACCATTCTCCTGCCTCAGCCTCCCAAGTAGCTGGGACCACAGGTGCCCACCACCACGCCCGGCTATTTTTTTGTATTTTTAGTAGAAATGGGGTTTCACCGTATTAGCCAGGATGGTCTCAATCTCCTGACCTCGTGATCCACCCGTCTCAGCCTCCCAAAGTGCTGGGAACAGGCATGAGCCACCGCGCCCGGCCCAGATTTGATTTTATATTTTTATATTTCATAGAATTTTAAACAAAATTACAAATATCAAGCACTACATATTCACAGGTGCCCAGGGAAAAATAAGTAACTCTATGTAGGTAATATTCTCTGCTAAAGATCACTTCCTAACCAGCAAGCTTTGTAACACTTATTGGAGGGGAATCCTCACATACCAGATGACAATGACATGCCTTCCAAATTGCCAAGTGCTGATGCAGAATCTGCTGTTTCCTTTCTCTATCTTGTGTTATTTCTGCTATTGCTGCCTTGGTTCATGTCTTCATCATCTTTCCCCTAGACTATTGCATTATACCTCTTTAATGGTTCTTCATTATCTTCCAATCCAGTCTCTATGATGCTGCCATTATCCCCAATAATACAAAGTAATTATCCAAAAATATAAATCTATTTTACTCTCCTTTTCAAAATTCTTTCAGAATTCCCACTCACTCCTGAAATCAAATCCAAAGTGCTTAGTAAGTCACAGAAGTCCTGTTCTAGATCTGGTCCCTACCAAGTCAGCCTCCTTTGTCCTTCTGTTGCCTTGCAAATGCCTGTTCCTTCAAAGACTCAGTGTAAGCACTATGAAGTCTGAGTACCTTGCCAACATAAATTTAGGTAATCTTTCCTCTGTTCCCAAGGTACCTGGTCAAACTGTTGGGTGACTGTCCCTCTACTGCACTGTAAGCTCACTGAGGGCAGAGACCATATCTTTCTCTCCATATATTTCCAAGACTTACAGAAAAGTGGATGACACAGATTTTTTTTTTTTTTTTTTTTTTGGAGACACAGTCTCACTGTCACCCAGGCTGGAGTGTAGTGATGCGATCTTGGCTCACTGCAGCCTCCGTCTCCCAGGTTCAAGAGATTCTCCTGCCTCAGCCTCCTGAGTAGCTGGGATTACAGGCACTTGCCACCACACTCGGCTAACTTTTATATATTTAGTAGAGACAGGGTTTCACTATGTTGACCAGGCTGACCTCAGGTGATCTGCCCACCTCAGCCTCCCAAAGTGCTGTGATTACGAGCTTGAGCCACTGGGCTTGGCTGACACATATTTTTTTAATAAAGTATTTTGTGATTCCATTAAATTACTACATTTATCTCTCTCATATCTAGGGTAGATCTTTCATGAAAGTTACAAATTATAATTTTTAAGACTGTAGAGTCAAAAATATTCCCAGACATAGTTCACAGGGAGAATGTCATGTTTATTCAGCTTATAATGAGTGCTTTACATCAGATCCTATTCTTCAAATCTCAATTTATTTCCAGATAACTTGAGGTTAAAAAAGATATCTGAAATCCAGTATGACAGGAGATAAGAATAAAACACTTAGCACCCTTTTGAGTTTAACATTAGTAAATAGTCACTAAATCTTTAAGTTCAATGGACTAATCAACTTTACTATAAAGTTTGAGAAAGTGAGGCTGGGCATGGTGGCTCACGCCTGTAAACTCAACATTTTGGGAGGCCAAGGGGGGGCAGATTGCTTCAGCTCAGGAATTTGAGACCAGCCTGGGCAACATGGTGAGAGCCTGTCTGTACTAAAAATGCAAAAAAATTAGCCAGGCGTGGTGACATGCACCTGTGGTCCCAGTTACTTGGGAGGCTGAAGTGGGAGGATTGCTTGAACCAGGGTGGGCAGAGGTTGCAGGGAGCAGAGATCGCTCCACTGCACTCCAGCCTGAGCAAGAGTGAGATTCTGTCTCAAAAAAAAAGTGAACTATCACTTTTACATATTTTTTATACCCCCTCCTTGGAGAGAGAAAACATGCCACATCAGAAATCAGAGCCAAGGATTTGTCTGTTTATCCACACCAATAAGAATAGTTTCTTTCAAATTCAGTATACATTTAATATCTCTCCCAAGGCCAGGCAAAGTGACTCAAGCTTGTAATCCTAGTACTTTGGGAGGCTGAGGCAGGTGGATCACTTGAGCCCAGGAGTTTGAGACCAACTTGGGCAACATGGCAAAACCTCATCTCTAGAAAAAAAATACAAAAGTTAGGCCAGGCACGGTGGCTCATACCTGTAATCCCAGCACTTTGGGAGGCTGAGGCAGAAGGACCACGAGGTCAGGAGTTTGAGACCAGCGTGACCGACATGGTGAAACCCCATCTCTACTAAAAATACAAAAAAATTAGCTGGGCGTGGTGGCCCACACCTGTAATCCCAGCTACTCAGGAGGCTGAGGCAGGAGAATCGCTTGAACCCAGGAGGCAGAGGTTGCAGTGAGCCAAGATCAGGCCACTGCACTCTAGCCTGGGTGACAGAGCAAGACTCCGTCTCAAAAAAAAAAAAAAAAAAAAACCAAAAGTTAGCTGGGCGTTATGGCAGGTGCCTGTAGTCCCAGCTACTCAGAAGGCTGCAGTGGGAAAACTGCTTGAGCCTGGGAGGCGGATGTTGCAGTGAGTCAAGATCATGCCACTGCATTCCAGCCTGGGCAACAGAGTGTGTGTGTGTATAATTTGTCTCCTTGCTGGGTGTGGTGGTTCATGCCTGTAATCCCAGCACTTCGGGAGGCTGAGCCAGGAGGGTCCTTTGGGCCTAGGAGTTCAAGACTAGCCTGGGCAACATAGGAAGACCCTATCTCTACAAAAAAGAATACAGTGAGCTGTGACCACACCACTGCATTCCAGCTTGGGTGACGAGTAAGACCCTGTCTCAAAAAGTAATAATAATAATTTATATCCAGTCAGCTTTGCAATTTACATTATTGATTTAAGTCTTTTTTTTTTTTTTTTGAGACGGAGTCTCGCGCCCAGACTGCAGTGCAGTGGCCGGATCTCAGCTCACTGCAAGCTCCGCCTCCCGGGTTCACGCCATTCTCCTGCCTCAGCCTCCCGAGTAGCTGGGACTACAGGCGCCCGCCAAATCGCCCGGCTAGTTTTTTGTATTTTTTAGTAGAGACGGGGTTTCACCGTGTTAGCCAGGATGGTCTCTATCTCCTGACCTCATGATCCGCCCGTCTCGGCCTCCCAAAGTGCTGGGATTACAGGCTTGAGCCACCGTGCCCGGCCTAAGTCTATTTTTTCTTTTCTTTTTTTTTTTTGAGACAGTGTCTCGCACTGTTGCCCAGGCTGGAGTGCAGTGGCCGGATCTCAGCTCACGCAAGCTCCACCTACCGGGTTTACGCCATTCTCTTGCCTCAGCCTCCCGAGTAGCTGGGACTACAGGCGCCTGACGCCTTGCCCGGCTAGTTTTTGGTATTTTTTAGTAGAGACGGGGTTTCACCGGGTTAGCCAGGATGGTCTCGATCTCTTGAGCTTGTGATCCGCCCGTCTCGGCCTCCCAAAGTGCTGGGATTACAGGCTTGAGCCACCGCGCCCGGCCGTAAAATGGGTTTTCATGATATTGCAGGTGAAGCACAGCATTACTTTCAATATATTTCACCTCCAAACCACTTGAACATTAAGAATAACAAGGCTGGGCTGGGCATGGTGGCTCATGCCTGTAATCCTAGCACTCTGGGAGGCCGAGGCAGGTGGATTACCTGAGGTCAGGAGTTCAAGACCAACCTGGTCAACCTGGTGAAACCCCATCTCTACTAAAAATACAAAAAATTAGCCAGGCGTGGTGATGGACGCCTGTAATCCCAGCTACTTGGGAGGCTGAGGTAGGAGAATCGCTGGGACCTGAGAGGAAGAGGTTGCGGTGAGCCGAGATTGTGTCATTGCACTCAAGCCTGGGCAACAAGAGTGCAACTCTGTCTCAAAAAAAAAAAAAAAAAAGAACAACAAGGCTGGGCGTGGTAGCTCACGCCTGTAACTCCAGCACTTTGGGAGGCAGAGGCAGGAGGGTTGCTTGAGGCCAGGAGTTTGAGACCAGCCTGGGCAACATGGTAAGACCCTGTCCCTGCTTAAAAAAAAAAAAAAAAAAAAAAAATTAGCCAGGCATAGTGGTGATGCCTGTAATCCCAGCTACTCTGGAGGCTGGGATGATTGGTTGACTCCAGGAAGTCGAGGCTGTAGTGACCTATGATTGTGCCACGGCACTCCAGCCTGGATGATATAACAAGGCCCTGTCTCAAAAACAAGCAAACAAACAAACACACAAAAAATGATCTCAAATGCATTTAAGATGAGTTTTATGATCCACATTTTCCAAGTGGTAATCTGAGGTACAGGAAGAAGGAGGGGTTTCCTCCACTATTTCTCAAGGAAGTAAAGGAACACAAAACACACACACACACACACACACACACACACACACACACACAAATTCTGATACCAAAATACTGTTCTGTAACAGACTTTTATCACATTTTAGCTCTTTTTACTCAGACACTTTAGGGAGTCTTAATCATTCTAATATCAAGGAAAGAGAATAGACAAGACACTTTTAAGACTTTCTGGAATTTCCTGAGGCCTAGCCTCACCCCACCCTGAAGTCCTCCTTCCTGTCAGCTGACAATAACTCCTGTTAGTATGAACATCCCTTAAATATTCTCTGTGAATCCATAAATCAAACGCACCAAGATGTACTACTAAGAGAATAAAAGTTTGGGGCTTTTAGACAGTAATCTGCAGAATTTTTTTCTGTATTTTTTAAAAAAGAAATAAAGTTAGGTTCTAAATAAGTAACAAAGCAGGATTTCCTGTCTTTTCTACACCTGTTTTCAGAAAAAATTATCTTTAAAAGCTGATTCTCAACACTTTAACTTACTGAGAGTCCCTACCTCAGTCACTTCCTTCAACCTTTCAACTTCAGCTTCCTTTGGATGCTGTCATCTCACCAAAGTCAAGGGCAGAGGAAGGTTGGCTTTTAGGCAAAAATGGAACTTTGCTGAACTATGCATGGGGAACAGGGCATAGAAAAAACATAGTCTTGCTTCCTTAAAGTACTGAGAGAAAAATTTCTTTCTTCAGGGACTCTCTTAGAGAGTTAATGTAAGTAAAATAATACACATGAAAAGAGCTTTTATCTCCAGATGGTAGGATTTCTCTACATTTTTTGTATTCCCAAGCATTCTACAAATACTATGTGTTAGTCTTACAATTAGGGAAAGAAAAAAAAAAAAGGAAGGATAACAAGTCATATCTATTTAAGTAGACAAAAATGGTAAAACCAAATGCTAATAACGCTTTGGGGAATGTGTCCTTATATTGTACTAGTGATGTTATAATCTTGAGAACAAGCTGAAAATATATAAGAATAAACAATAAATCATACCTTTTGATGTAAGAACAATGTTTAATGAATTATATCCAATTTTATTTATTTTTATTTTTTGAGACAAAGTCTCACTCTGTCGCCCAGGATGGAATGCAGTGGTGTGATCTCAGTTCACTGCAACCTCTGCCTCCCAGGTTCAAGCAATTCTCTTGCCTCAGCCTCCTGAGTAGCTGGGATTTCAGGTGCATGTCACCATGCCAGGCTAATTTTTGTATTTTTAGTAGAAATGGGTTTTTGCCATGTTGGCCAGGCTGGTCTCGAACTCCTGACCTCAAGTGCTGGGATTACAAGTGTGCCTTGTGCCTTGGCTCCTGAAGTGCTGGGATTACAAGTGTGAGCCGCCACCCAGGCCCCAAACTCTTCTAACTCTACAGCTTTCATTCATATCTCTTGCATTCCAATGTATTTCTTCTGTTCACTGTCCTGATGCTTTTCAATTAGTTAAGCATAAAATGTGGGAAGACAGAGTTAATTAAAGTCTTTGAGAACATAGCTGTTTTCATGTTTTCAATTTTTCCCAGTGTCCTTAGATTTCAAATATATGTAGGGCCCATTGTTTCTATCCAATAAATAGTTATTATAATATCCATGAAGATAATGTTAAATGGTAGAAGGGGTACTACCCAATTTCAATCCTGTTCTGATATTAATTAGCCACATGCCATGGGGCATATTGATTAACTTCTCTGACCTCATCTGATCGCATCTATAAAATTGGGATTGTAAAGTTCTAACTGACTGAGGGCAGTGAGCTGGATTAAATTAACTTCTTAAACTCTCTTAAGGTTCTAGGATCTATATGTCAACAATTTTGACAGTGATTTCTCACTCACTGAAACTCATTGATGAGTTAGAATGAGTTAGAAGGCTGGAGGAAATGACTCTTAAATATATTCATTCTGGTAGAGAATAAGTGAGAAATAGGCTTTAATCAATTTTCATTATTTGGAAGGCAGTTATGCTTACCACTATACCACCAATGCCACCTTCCTTTTATTAAATAAATACTATGAACTAAGTTATTGACCACTAGGGTATAAAAACATTCTTACTTTTCTTTTTGAATTTATAAAAATAAGTTATTTTTTATTTTTGCCTTATCTAGTAGCAAACATAAAACTATCCTGACTTAAAAAGCCAACATTGTTCTTTCTCCTATTTTTATCTTGGATCACAAGTTCATATACAGTCAAGCAAGTGCCCCAAAGAAAAACCCCAGAATTGAAAACAGGTGTATTCCCTTCAGAAAAATCAAAGCTAGAATGTTTAGCTATTAAAGTGTTTCCCCTGAGACTGAGATCAAGTGACTTCACTGCAGTGGCTCAAGAGTGGCTGACTCCCTCCTTCCAAATCAGCCCATCATAGAACACCTATTGCTAAACAGCAAAAGCCAGAGGCTTAGACTGGATCCCTCATAACTGGAGACTTCAAAGTGTTCAGAACTTCAAGCCTGGGCTATGACGTAAAATCTTTTTTTTTTTATGTAAGTACAATTGCGATTTTATTTTTCTCCAGAGGCTAGTTTTTCTTCAGTCCTTAAGAACTCTGCTCCTTATTTGGGCTTTGGTGGCAGTCATGGGGCAGCACCCATAGGTCTACATTGGTCCTTGCGGGGGCTTCATGACCTTGATTCCTGACTACTGTGCTGTGAATGGCACAACTCATACAGTAATGCAGCTTCATATCTAGCCCGGGAAGTATACAGGTGTCCAGGATGCTCACTTCAGAAACATCGCTGACTGTTACAGCCTCTACGTTTCAAATGATGAATTTCTTAATAGTCTTGCCATTGGGCACACAATGGGCACAGTTCATGCAGCAAATAGGCTGCAGTGAATAGCATACACCTGGTTGCAGCCCTCTTTGGCATGACCACTGTTTCTTCTTTGTCATCTTGGAGGTGCAGGCCCAAGAAAGATGAAGCAATGAAGTAAAAATCTTAATTTGAGGGTGACTAAATGAGTGCTTCAAGATCATTTACCTCAAATCCACATTCTGCAAGACAGTTCAAGAAAAAAGGCAAAGTAGCCATCTACCTCAAGGCTATGGGCTCCACAATACTTAGCACAGTTGTCTCCAAGTGTAAACACTTCCCATGGCGTGCTTCTTCCCTGTCTCCCAGGTTAGGCACAATGATGCCAAGGCGCCTGTCACTGACACTCTCATCCTTTAAGAATTTCAGGCTGGGTGTGGTGGCTCACGCCTGTAATCTCACCAGCTTAGGAGGCCAAGGCAGGAGGATCACTTGAGCCCAGGAGTTTAAAATAGTCTGGGCAACACAGTGAAACCCTGTCTCCATAAAAAATTTTTAAAATGAGCTGAGAGTGGTGGTGCACACCTGTGGCCCCAACTATTTGGGAGGCTGAGGCAGGGGAGTCAAGGCTGCAGTGAGCCATAACTGTACCACTGCAATCCTCCAACCTGGGCAAGAGTTAAGACCTATCTCCATAAAAAAAAAAAAAAAAAAAAAGCATTTCAAACAATAACAGCAGTTTAATTCTTCCTTTGGCACCTAGGTAAAACTGGTCTTTCTCTACAAAGTCTACTAGTGTTCTGGTCTCCTTTCAAAAGTATAAACACACTGAAATTAAAACATGAAATATTAAGAATAAAAGATTCAAAAAGTAGCAATTGGGGGGTGAGTATTCCAAAGTTTGAGTATAAGATTGGCTATGAGACTATACAGATAGGTTGAGCTCAGACTATAGAATACCTGACAGAACTGTTAAAAATAATCTAGACTGAGGCTGGGCATGGTGGTTCATGCCTGTAATCCCAGCACTTTGGGAGGCCGAGGCAGGCAGATCACCTGAGGTCAGGAGTTTGAGACAAGCCTGACCAATATGATGAAACTCCGTCTCTACTAAACATAGAAAAATTAGCTGGGCGTGGTGGTGGGCGCCTGTAATCCCAGCTATTTGGGAGGCTGAAGCAGGAGAATTACTTGAACTTGGGAGGTGGAGGTTGCAGTGAGCCGAGATCATGCCAGTGCACACCAGGCTGAGTAACAGAGAGAGACTCTGTCTCAGAAATAAATAAATAAATAAAATCTAGACTGCTTTCAGTATGGACAATGATGCTTATTTAGAAACAGCAATAAAACCAAGGGTGGCTGTGTTTTCCACTCCCTTAGCAGTCCATTAAGTGACAAATCAGGAACTTAAAACTGGCACAAAAAAGCAATGAAACCTAGAAGCCCAGGTGAATCTTATGTCTCTTCTATCTTCTTCTTCTGTTTTTTTTTTTTTTTTTTGTGGCGGAGTCCCGCTCTGTCGCCCGGACTGGAGTGCAGTGGCCAGATCTCAGCTCACTGCAAGCTCCGCCTCCTGGGTTTATGCCATTCTTCTGCCTCAGCCTCCCGAGTAGCTGGGACTACAGGCGCCCGCCACCTCGCCCGGCTAGTTTTTGTATTTTTAGTAGAGACGGGGTTTCTACTAGCCATCTACTAGCCAGGATGGTCTAGATCTCCTGACCTCGTGATCCGCCCGTCTCGGTCTTCTTGTTTTTAAGGGACAGGGATCTTACTGTGTTGCCCAGGCTGGAGTGCAGTGGTGATCATGGCTCACTGCAACCTCAAACTCTCATGCTCAAGCAATCTTCCGCCTCAGCCTCCTAAGCAGCTGGGACTATCGGTGCACACCACCACATCCGGCTAATTTTAAATTTTTAGTAGAGACGAGATCTGGCTATATTGCCCAGGCTGGTCTCAAATTCCTTGGCACAAGCAATCCTCCTGCCTTGGGCCTCCCTAAATTCTGGGATTACAGATGTAAGCCACTGTGCCCAGGCTCTTCCATCTTCCTATAGCTTTAGCAATCAATCTGGTTGTCCAGTGCTATCAGCCATCTAGTAGGATCTCTATTTTTATTTTCATATATTTTTTGAGACAGAGTCTCACTCTGTTGCCCAGGCTGAAGTGCAGTGGCATGATCTTGGCTCACTGCATCCTCCACCTCCCAGGTTCAAGTCATTCTCCTGCCTCAGCCTCCCAAGTAGCTGGGACTACCGGCACATGCCACCACGTCTGGCTAACTTTTGTATTTTTAGTGGAGATGGGATTTCACCATGTTGGCCAGACCGGTCTCGAACTCCTGGACACAAGTGATCCCCCAACCTCTGCCTCCCAAAATGCTGGGATTACAGGCATGAGCCACCACGCCTGGCCTAGTAGGATCTTATATGGAAAGTTTTTCTCCTCTCCAAGCAGGCTTAGAAAGAGAGGCTTGTTCTGACCCATATCTCACTAGATATTTATGAGAAAAAGTGTCTCACCATATCCTTACACATAATCAGCATTTTTGTCTGCTACAGTCCCAGTCATTTCCTACCTTTGGCCAGTTTCAACATGCAAGCAGCCTTTTGCACTGAATCTACATTGTGTGTGTACTGGCATGACATCAGCTGTCCTGTTCCTAGCAGGGTCTGGGAGGAGGAGACTTACAATGGTGCTTTGAGTCACAACAAAGCCCCTTCCTCTCTATTTAGGATTTCTGACATTTTTTCCTTCCACTTAAAATTCTTCTTCTATTTAAATAAAAAAAAATTAAATTAAAACCATAAAGGGGAAAGAAGGAGTTGGCAGGACTAAAGGTCTAAAAACTTGAGAGGGAAGAGAGTTAAGAAAAGTTATAAAACTGCTTTGTGGTTACATCTCTTGCCAACTGGTTTCACTGTTAAAGTAGAGCTAAAGCTCATGCACAGAAAAGTGTTCTAGCTTTACAAATCGTCAAAAACTCGTACAACTTCAAACATGACCCCCAAACATTCAAGAACTTTCATAATTCTAAGCAGAAAAGAACTGACATTGCAAGTTACGGGAAGGGATTGACAATATTACACCTAACATAACTGAAGACTACGGGATGAGTTATTTTTTATCTCAGAAAGAATGCTTCATATTATTATATGACTTTCCAAACATAGGGATTTGGGCCAAATATTTAGCTTAAAAAAATCCAGCTTTCCCATCTAGGTGGAATCTAGAGTAGGGATGGCTTTGCTCCCCATCAGGTCTGTTTATTTCATTATAACGACTGTTGTAACGAACCATCCCCATGTACAAAGCCAGATATATAGGAAAGTATGAGAAAACTGGAAAAATTTACCAGCTTCGTGGCCTCTGGATTGTTATAAATCACCAGCATATGTAACTCATTTTCTAGTTAAGTAATTCCCTCTGGGGACGAGCTCTGCAATCCACATGAAGGATCAAATTTCATTAGCAGTTGTAGGAAAACGCAACCCCGTGTATTTGCAAGTCAAAACTCCCGAAAGCTATAGCTAGTCTGGCTATCTTCATTGATTTTGCCTGAGAGAGGATTTCAGCTGACAGAAAACATTTGTTGGAAGGCACAGATGAGGAAGTTGAGAAGAAGAGAAGGGATTCAGCTAGCAGAGACAAGTAAGCCTCAGTCTTAATGTTAAACTCTGGCCTTAACACTCAGTCTGCAGCTGTGTCCAAGCAGAGAGCTATTCGGCAGTAATTCCACCCCCAGAGCTACAAATGATAAAGAACGCAGGACGACAATTTAAAAGGGCAAGTGTACAAAAACACATAATCCAATCGGTATTAAACGCTCTTCATTTCTAGATACCAATTTGAATCTCAGTGTGAACTTGATTTAACATGAAATTGGGTCAGAGATTCACAAATCTTAGCATCTATGTAAATAATTCATTTGAGACATATTAACTTATCTAACTGGAATCAAAAGACATACTGACCACATATTCGCCTCTACTCAAAATGGCTAGATTGGAAAAACAGCTCTGTTTAGTACTTGAATTGGCTTTCTCAAGTTTCAAACCCGCCCAATTCTTACCTTCGTTTGAGTTGGTTCACCTTTCTCAAACATCATCTTAAGCCTGTTCAGCGGAATATTATATTTCTCTATTTTGCCTGAAGCTTCTGTGTTTTCACTGATTTCTGATTTTTCTACTTCATGCCTGGATTCTCCTAGACAATTTTCCATTTTTTTACTTTCTGTTGATTGGTCTTTAAGATCCTCACTGTCCTTGATGTGGGGATATCGACCCTGAACGAGGGCTTCAGGAGGTGACCTGAATCTAGATCTGGGGTGGATTTGTTCCTCTTGGTCAGCTTCGGCTCCAGAAGCAGCGTGGCTTGTCGCTTCAGGAGGAGGATGGTCCGCTCTGTGCCTAATCTCAGTGCTGCTGTTCCGTAGAGAGTCTGTGTGAGACTCTGCTCCCAGCCCTGGGTTCTCCCACTTCTTCTTTAACACAGTCAGGGTCCCCCTTCTAAAGTGCTGGGAGAGATTTTCGGTGTTCTAGAAGAACAAGAAGTAGGTGCCAGTTATAACTTGCCTGTTGAAACATTCAAACATGTTGTTCTTTGTAAAATGAAAGTTAAAACTCCAAGCTGCTCCTGGTCCACTGCTGTTTCAGACAGCTGTGAACAGTTACAGCCCTGCCACATGGAGAAAGCATCCACCCGGGAGAGGGAGAGGGAAAGGGAGAGGGGAAGAGAGAAAAAGTCAGGAGCTGAAGCAGGAAGTGATAAAACAGGATGGCCTTATAAGGACAAAATGAGAAGAAAGGCAAGCCCAGCTCTAATGATAGTTACATGAGAGACAAGAGATTTTTACCCAAAGATTAATGGGGAAAAAAACAAGAAAGAAAAAGCAAAATACAAGTGCTTGAAACGCTGTAACTACACATTAGCAAAGTTCATCATTACCTGCCATAAAATAACATGGTAAATTCTGCTGGTTTTTTCTTTTAAATAAGACAAAAATATAGGATAGCTGAAACTATACAATACCATTAATTATGGATAGTGGCAGCAAGGATTGAAACTATTTGTAGAACCCTGGAGAAGTCCCCAGAGTTTTCCAAGTATTTGCATAAATATTTAGTTATATCTGACATAATTTACATGCATATGAACAGTCAAATTTTATTTTTACATAAGAATTTAATCTTTTTTTTTTTCCCCTGCTCTTCTCTACAAGTTTATCTGTATAAATTCTCAGTTATCGGTGCTGGGCACGGTGGCTCACGCCTGTAATTCCAGCACTTTGGGAGGCCAAGGCGGGCGGATCACGAGGTCAGGAGTTCGAGACCAGCCTGACCAACATGGTGAAATCCCCGTCTCTAAAAAAAAATACAAAAAAAACTGGCTGCAGTGGTGTGCGCCTGTAGTCCCAGTTACTCGGTAGGCTGAGGCGAGAGAATCGCTTGAATCTGGGAAGTGGAGGTTGCAGTGAGCTAAGGCTGTGCCACTATACTCCAGCCTGGGTGACAGAGTGAGACTCCATCCCCCAACCAAAAAAAAACCAAAAAAACAAAAACTCAGTTATCAAGAAATTCACTGTTTTACAGATCCTTTGGTTGTAAAATATGCAGGCTTCAAATGCAAATACCATCACCAATCACTCAGATGATCAAAGGACACATATTTACATATCTAAGAGAGTTCACTTTCACCAGGGCCAAACATGGAATTAATTTATACATATAAACAGACTGAAAACATCCTGGAAATTGTTACTGTTGTTCCACAATAGAGGAAACACGCTTGTCGAAAATTAAATGTCCCGGCTGGGCGCAGTGGCTCACGCCTGTAATCCCAGCACTTTGGGAGGCTGAGGCAGGTGGATCACCTGAGGTCAGGAGTTCGAGACCAGCCTGGCCAACATGGCGAAACCGTGTCTCTACTAAAAATACAAAAATTAGCCGGGCGTGGTGGCAGGCACCTGTAGTCCCAGCTACTTGGGAGGCTGAGGCAGGAGAATCACTTGAACCCGGGAGGCAGAGGTTGCAGTGAGCCCAAATTGCTCCACTGTACTCCAGCCTGGGTGACAGAGTGAGACTATCTCAAAAAAAAAGAAAAAAGAAAAAAAAAAAAGAAAATTAAATGTCCCGTACTTTTAAAGGACTGTACTCCTAAGTAAATTGAACAGCACCACCTTCCCAACAAACCGCAAACTCCAATACCTTCTCTCCTGTGGTCTGTTACTCACCAGTCTTTCAGCGAAGAAAGAAAGGATAAACAACCTAGGAATTAAACAGGATTAGCAGCTATTTTGGGAATGAAGTCTCTCACCCTATTACTCTTCTGAATATACCCTGAGAGCCACTTCATCAAGTAGCAACAAGGCTTGAAAAAAAATTGTAGAACAACTGCTTGATTCTAGTGTTTACATTTTAGTTTACAAAAATGATCCATTGGGGGAAGAATGTATGGATCAGACATATAAGAAGCTTAAAAAGTTTTCTTGCTGGAAAAGAAAGAATTACAAAACAGGCTCCAGAAGCTGGTTCTACCCTAACTGCCAGCAGCACTCTTGACTCTATAAGGTCTCGTGCCACACAATGGATGAGTCATCTAGGTCTCTGACTTCACCTGCCCTTACTGTAACCACACAGGAGCCCTGACAATCAAAGTGGCACTTTGCCTTGGTAACTGGACACTGTTTTTTTCTCAGATATATATCATGTGATCAAAGTATACTTATTGACATGAAAAGATGCTCATAGGATACTTTTGAATGAAGAAAGCAAATTATAAGACAGCATGATACCATTTTATTTTAATTTTTTTAGAGACAGGGTCTCGCTTTGTCACCCAGGCTGAAATGCAGCGGCATAATCATAGCTCACTGCAGCTGTTTGACTTCCTGGGCTCAACTGATCCTCCCACCTCAGCCTCCTGAGTAGTTAGGACTACAGGTGTATGTCAGCATGCCTGGCTATATATATATATATATATATATATATATGTAGCCAAAAAAAAAAATATATATATATATATATATTTTTTGAGATGGAGTTTCACTCTTGTTGCACAGGCTGGAGTGCAATGGCATGATTTTGGCTCACTGCAACCTCTGCCTACCGGGTTAAAGCAATTCTCATGCCTCAGTCTCCCAAGTAGCTGGGATTACAGGCATGTACCACCATGCCTGGCTAACGCTGTATTTTTAGTAGAGATGGGGTTTCTCCATGTTGGCCAGGCTGGTCTCAAACTCCCAACCTCGGGTGATCTGCCCACCTCAGCCTCCCGAAGTGCTGGGATTACAGGCATGAGCCACTGTGCTCAGCCCCAACTGTCTCTTTACTATGTTCATAACATTATCTTATTTTTAATTTATTATTTTTCTCAATTACAAAAGTAATAACTTGTTGGGGGGAAAACTCTCAATCAATATAGAAATATGTACATGACATGAATAGATGTTATAATACATGCCATTTTCCCTACTTGACTCCCCACCTTTCCCAAACTAGATACCCACTCCTGACAGTTTATATGGTATATATGTTCTCATTCTTTTCTATTTTGTACACTATATGTATTTTTTTGTACAAAATCATACTGCACTTACTGTTCTACACTTTGCATTTAATCACTTAATGTGCTTTTGATGTATTTTCATGCCCATACATAAAATCTTCAATCTTTTTTTTTGAGACAGAGTCTCGCTCTGTCACCCAGGCTAGAGTGTAGTGGCACGATCTCGTTTCACTGCAACCTCTGCCTCCCAGGTTGCAGCAATTCTCTTACCTCAGCCTCTCAAGTAGCTGGACTTACAGGAATGTACTACCATGCCGGCTAATTTTTGTATTATTAGTAGAGACAGGGTTTCACCATGTTGGCCAGGCTGGTCCTGACCTCCCTCAGGTGATCTACCTGCCTTGGCCTCCCAAAGTGCTGGGATTACAGGTGTAAGCCGCCATGCCTGGCCAAAATCTTAACAACCATATAGTATATATACTCTATATGCAATTACCATTCCCCTACTGATTAATATCTGTATCGTTCAAAATTATTTGCCAGCTATTTAGATTACAATTCATATCTCATTACTACTTTAATTTACATTTATCTGATCATCAGTAAGGCTAAGTATTTTTTCACATAGTTACTTCTTTGTTATCTATTTTATTTATTTATTTATTTATTTTTGAGACAAGGTCTTGCTCTATTGCCCATGCTAGAGTGCAGTGGCATGATCACGGCTCACTGCAGCCTTGACCTCCTGGGCTTAAGCGATCCTCCCACCTCTGCCTCCCAAGTATCTGGGACCACAGGCCCATGCCACCATGTCCAGCTAAATTTTTAAAATTTTTACAGAGAGGGGTCTCACTATGTTGCCCAGGCTCAAACTCCCAGGCTCAAGTGATCCTCCCACCTCAGCCTCCCAAAGTGTGGGGATCACAGGTGTGAGCCACCATGCCCGTCCTCTTCTTTAAATACCTATTCACGTCTACTTACCTCAACTGCTAAATGCACTGGAGGCTTCTGCTTTATTTGATCTCACTATAGCATTTGACCACTCTCCCTTATAAAAATTGCTTCCAACTTTTCTGTGATACCCCTTTTTCTTAGATTTCTTCCCATTTTGAGATGCAAGAAGGGTGTAGAAAAAAACAATAATGAAAGAAAAGATTTCACTGGGCGCAGTGGCTCACGTCTGTAATCCCAGCACTTTGGGAGGCCGAGGTGGGCGGATCACGAAGTCAAGAGATCGAGACCATCCTGGCCAATATGGTGAAACCCTGTCTCTACTAAAGATACAAAAATTAGGTGGGCACGTTGGTGTGCGCCTGTAGTCCTAGCTACTTGGGAGGCTGAGGCAGGAGAATTGCTTGAACCCAGGAGGCGGAGGTTGCAGTGAGCCAAGATCATGCCACTGCCTTCCAGCCTGGCAAAAGAGCAAGACTCCATCTGAAAAAAAAAAAAGATTTATTCTCATTTATCTGGCCACTACTCAGTTTCATAATTTAGTTATTCTTTTTCTTTTCTTTCTTTCTTTCTTTTTTTTTTTTTTTTACAGGTTTCCCCTCCTCTGTCCTTCCCTTATATGGTGGGGTCCCTCAGCGTTTTTGTCTTAGGTCCTCTGTTTTGCTTACATTACATATTCTCTGCATATGATGTTATCCATCCTGATTTCACCCACCATATAGATTATAACATCAACAAATATATAGATAGATCTATATACTATGTATCTATATAGACAGAGTTATAGAACTTATCTCTAGACAGATATCTCTCCTTTTCTACCAATTCTACCTGGAAGTGCTAGAGGCATCCTAAACTCCTCCTTGATTAAGGCTGAAGTCTTCCCTTTCTTTTTTTCTTTCTTTCTTTTTTTTTTTTTTTTTTTGAGATGGAGTCTTGCTCTGTCACCCAGGCTGGAGTGCAGTAGTGCAATCTTGGCTCACCACAGCCTCTGCCTCCTGGGTTCAAGCGATTCTCCTGCCTCAGTCTCCCGAGTAGCTGGAATTACAGGTGTGCACTACCATGCCTGGCTAATTCTTGATTCTTATTTCTCTCTACCTTCAACATACATCCTGACCACTTCTCAATACCTATACTGCTACTACTCTAGTCCAAACCATAGTATACCTGGCCTAAATCATTATAATTGTCTCTTAATTGGTCTCCATGGTTCTGCCATTATTGTTCCTCTACATTCTCTTCCTTCTTTTTTTGTATTTTTAGTAGAGATGGGGTTTCACCATGTTGGCCAAGCTGGTCTTGAACTCCTGACCTCAGGTGATCCATCTGCCTCAGCCTCCCAAAGTGCCAGGATTACAGATGTGAGCCACTGCACCCGGCCTGAAGTCTTCCCTTTCTTCCCTTCACTCCTCATTCTCTAACCTGTTTCTTTTCTTGAATTCTCTATCTTGGTGAATGCGACAATCATCTTTTCATCTGTCAAGTAGGCCTGTTCTCTTATGCCTTCATGCTGTGCATGTGCTGCTTCCTCCGTCTAGAACACAAAGCCTCTGCCGCTCCCTGTCGCCTCTGCTTAGCTAATTCCTCTTGGTCCTTTAGGGTTGAGTCAGGCACTGCCTCTTCTGGGAAGCTTTCCTAGATGTGGCACAGTTCAGGTCCCTCCTAAATTCTCCCCCAGCCCATTCTATTTACTTGATATGGTACTTATCACACCTGGATTGTAATTCTATTTTCCAAATTCTAAACAGTCCCTTGGAGGCAGAGAATACATCTCATTCTTCTTGTGTCTTCAGGAGCTGGAACATAAGAGATGCTCCATGATGACTGTCTATACTCATGGGGTCAGCTTCTCTCATCCCACTCTCTTGAACCTAGTCCAATTCAGGCCTCTATTCCACCACTCCCAAACAATACGAGATGACCAGTGACCTTCATGTTGCCAAATCTGATGGTCAGTTCTCAGCTTATCTGTGTGTTTGATTCTGTTAACTCCCCTTCTAGAAACACTTTCTTCACTTGGCTTCTGGCACTTGTTTCCTCTGCGAGTTACTCCTTATATCTCCAACCTTTAAACGCCAAGGTGCCCCTGAGCTAAGTCATGAGACCACTTCTCTGTCTACACTCACTTCCTAGCTCATCTCATGCACCTCATAGCTTTAAGTACCACTGACACTTTGACACACGTCCATTTTATCCAGCAGCAGGCATCTCTTCCAATTCCAGATTTTTATATAGTATCCAAGTTCCTACTGACATTTCCATTTGGATGTCTTAATAAAACATGTTACAGTTTACATGTGCAAAACTGAGCTTCTACTATTTCTCCCTCTCTAAATCTGCTTTACTGTAGTCTTCCCTGTCTCAATTAACGGTATTTTAACTTAATTGTGTTTCAGCCGAAAACACTGTTGCTTTTCTTTTATTTATTTATTTTTTTATAATAGAGATGGGGTCTGCTATATTGCCCAGGCTGGTCTTGAATTCCTCACCTCAAGTGATCCTCCTGCCCTGACCTCCCAAAGTTCTGGGATTACAGACACAAGCCACTGTGGTAGAGCCACTGCTGCCATTCTTGATTCTTATTTCTCTCTACCTTCAACATACATCCTGACAACTTCTCAACACCTATACTGCTACTACTCTAGTCCAAACCATAGTATACCTGGACTAAATCATTATAATTGTCTCTTAATTGGTCTCCATGGTTCTGCTATTATTGTTCCTCTACATTCTCTTCCTTCTATTTTTTTACATTTAAAAAATAGAGAGACAGGGTCTCGCTAGTTTGCCCAGGCTAGTCTTGAACTCCTGGTCTCAAGCGATCCTCCCGCCTCGGCCTCTTGTGATCCTCCCACCTTGGCCTCCTAAAGTGCTGGGATTAGAGCCTTCTCTTCCTTCTTTTTAAAAATTTAAGTCAGACTACATCACTCCTTTGCATATAAACCCTCTCCAAAGGCCTCCTTGCATTCAGAGTTAAAAGCCCAGGTCTTTACAATGACACCATTTGACCTTTCTCTTTGTATTCCTCAAACACACCAAGACCGTTCTTGCCTGAGGACATTCGCACAAATGGTTCCTTTCTGCCTGACTCTTCTCCCTGGCTCATGTCCTCAAATCTCTGC
Source organism: Rhinopithecus roxellana (assembly GCF_007565055.1). Lineage (NCBI taxonomy): Eukaryota > Metazoa > Chordata > Mammalia > Primates > Cercopithecidae > Rhinopithecus > Rhinopithecus roxellana. The sequence continues at coordinate 60,896,622 of NC_044558.1, read as the reverse complement.
TCAACCGTTTCCTCATCACAGGCCTTCATTGACCACCCTAGACTCTATCCTCCTTACCTGCGTCATGCTGTTCCACAGCACTAATCACTACTGACACAATTTCTTTTTTTAATTAAAAAAATTTTTTTTGAGACAGAGTCTCACTCTGTCACCCAGGCTGGAGTGCAGTGGCGCGATCTCGGCTTACTGCAATCTCTGCCTCTCGGGTTCAATTGATTCTCCTGCCTCAGCCTCCAGAGTAGCTGGGATTACAGGCATGCGCCACCACACTCAGTTAATTTTTGTATTTTTAGTAGAGACAAGGTTTCACCACCTTGGCCAGACTTGTCTCCCAACTCCTAACTTCAGGTGATCTGCCTGCCTCGGGCTCCCAAAGTGCTGGGATTATAGGCATGAGCCACCATGCCTGGCCATACTGACACAATTTCTTTATTGTCTGTCTTTTGCACTAGAATGTAAATTCCACAAGGGCTGGGATGTAGTCTGTGCTTGGCATGTAGTAGGTGCTCACTGAAAACTTGTTAAATGGATGAGAGTGAAGGGAAGGAAGAAAGAAAGGAGCAAGTGGTGGTGGGGGGTGGGGACAGACAGAGGCAAGAGGGAAGAAATCAGCAGTTGAGTAAAGTAATGGTAGTTTTTTCTTATAATGCACCAGAGGAGATCCATTTTTTTAATTACAGGAAAATCAAGTCAAGGACCTCAGCCGTAGAGAGAACAAATTTACAGGGACACATTATGCACTAGTTTAAATAGGTTAGGTACTGAAAACTGCCAGGAGGATGTTTTTGTAATGCCATCCAAATTAAGGAATTATTGCCCAAACATATGAGTTTTCTTCCTCACAAGATTAAATCAAGCAAAATTTCAAAAGACATGTATTGTTCAGCCTCACTGGAAATTAGCAAGCACGGAGACTAGAGAACGGGTAAAAGCAGAGAGTTTATTCTGGAGGTTTTTGTCTTTGATAGATCCTGCAGCTAGGAAACTTGCTGACTAGATTGGGTCAAGAAGTTTGCTTTAAACAAAAAACCCAGAAGATGAGAACAGCTGCACAGCTACTACCATTTAAATGCACAGATGTAGAAGTTCTGATTGTCTGATGCGGAAAAAAGGAAGACTACCTAGGAAACCCTGTGTTCTCATTTGAGAAGAAGCCATTTTACTAACCTCAGGCAAGCGCTTGGTCTCCTGTTCTTCACTCAACACAGGAAAGAAAAAGTGGTTCAAAAGGAGAAACGCAGTGAAAAAATAAGATTCCCTGCACCGAATCAAGCTGTGCTGAGCAAATGGCTCACAGATCACACCAGCTGGCACAAATGTCCACTCAGCTGACACAGAACCCAAGCCCCACAGAGGCTGCAGGTGGCTTGGCCACACAGTTCTGCTCAAGAAGTGCCATGTGCCCTGGAATTTCTGAATACTTACAGTTCTCTTCTTCTCCATGTTTGTTTCTTCAGCTGCTTTCTGGTACCTTCAGAGAAGCGGGGGAAAGAATGTCTCAAATTAAACTTATATTTTTACTCTTTCAATTTTTTATGTTTTTTTGAGATGAAGTCTCACTCTTGTTGCCCAGGCTGCCATGCAGTGGTGTGATCTCGGCTCACTGCAACTTCTACTTCCTGGGTTCAAGCGATTCTCCTGTCTCAGCCTCCAGAGCAGCTGGGATTACAGGCACCCACCACCATGCTCAGCTAATTTTTGTAGTTTTAGTAGAGATAGGGTTTTACCATGTTGGCCAGGCTGGTCTTGAACTCCTGACCTCAAGTGATCCACCCGCCTCGGCCTCCCAAAGTGTGTGCCCAGCTTTTTTTTTTTTTTTTGAGACGGAGTCTGGCTCTGTCGCCCAGGCTGGAGCGCAGTGGCCGGATCTCAGCTCACTGCAAACTCTACCTCCCAGGTTCACGCCATTCTCCTGCCTCAGCCTCCCGAGTAGCTGGGATTACAGGCGCCCGCCACCTCGCCCGGCTAGTTTTTTGTATTTTTTAGTAGAGATGGGGTTTCACCGTGTTAGCCAGCATGGTCTTGATCTCCTGACCTCGTGATCCACCCGTCTCGGCCTCCCAAAGTTCTGGGATTACAGGCTTGAGCCACCGCGCCCGGCCTTTTTTTTTTTTTTTTTTTTTTTTGAGACAGGGTCTCACTCTGTTGCTCAGGCTGGAATACAGTGGTACAACCATGGTTCCTCATAGTTCACTGCAGCCTTGACCTCCCGGGCTCAAGCGAACTTCCTGTCTCAGCCTCCTGAGTGGCTGGGACTATATAAATGCACACCACCACACCTGGTTTTTAAAAAATTTTTGTAGAGATGGGGTCTTGCCATGTTGCTAGGCTGGTCTCAAACTCCTGAGCTAAAGTGATCCTCATGCTTCGGCCTCCTAAAGTATTGAGATTACAGGCGTGAGCCATCACCCCAGCCACTTCCTTTTTTTCTTTCTTTTTTTTTTTTTTTGAGATGGGATTTCTCTTTGTCACCCAGGCTGAAGTTCAGTAGTTTGATCTTGTCGCACTGCAACCTCCACCTCCAGGGCTCAAGTGATCCCACCACCTCATCCTCCTGAGTAGCTGGGACCACAGGTGCACACCAACACATGGCTAATTTTTTGTATTTTTCGTAGAGACAGGGTTTCACCATGTTGACCAGGCCGGTCTCAAACTCCTAAGCTTAAGTGATCTGTTGGCCTTGGCCTCCCCAAATGCTGGGATTACAGGCATGAGCCACTAGGCCCAGCCCCAAAGCCACTTTCAATCTTTAAGAAAACCAGTTCTGGGCTGGGTGAAGTGGCTCACACCTGTAATCCCAGCACTTTGGGAGGCTGAGGCAAGTGGATCGCCTGAGGTTGGGAGTTTAAGACCAGCCTGGCCAGCATGGTGAAACCCCATCTCTACTAAAAATACAAAAATCAGCCAGGCATGGTGACGTACACCTGTAATCCCAGCTACCTGGGGGGCTGAAGCACGAGAATCGCTCAAACCCAGGAGGCGGAGGTTGCAGTGAGCTGAGATCACACCGTTACACTCTAGCCCAGGTGACAGAGCAAGACTCAAAACAAACAAGCAAGCAAACCCAAAAAAACAGTCTGCATACCTATTTCTGCCAGCAGTTGCTTTTAATCAACTCTATCAGAAGAAGCTGTAAATCAGAGCAGATCTCACTTCCTGCAGCTATTCCAGTCATCTGCTCTGATATAACAGCAAGATCCCAGTGGATAAAGTCAAATGCTGAAACAATTGCATAGAACAGAAAGTCCAGGCTTTAAGCCCCAGTTTTGCTGCTTATTAACTGTGATCTCTGGCAAGTGACTTAATCTCTCTAAGTCTCAGTTTCCTTATCTAGAAAGTAGTTACAATCTACTTTCAGGATTGCTGGGAAGATTAAATGTAATCACATGTGTAAAAACATTTTGAAATTAGTTAAGTCCATACAGCAATGCATTAATCCCAATATATACATTTCCCCTCCCATATTTATGCCTCTGATATTTTACAATTGTTCTAATCTTGAGAGATAGTCACATTGCCTGTACATGTTGAATTTAGTATAAGTTATTGATATTGTCATTTTAACTCAGTTAAAAGTATTTCATGGTACTACATAGTTTTGTTTTGTTTGAGGCGGACTTTCGCTCTTGTTGTCCAGCTAGAGTGCAATGGCACAATCTCGGCTCACTGCAATCTCTGCTTCCTGGGTTCAAGCATTCTCCTACCCCAGCCTGTCAAGTAGCTAAGATTACAGGCATGTACCACCATGCCTGGCTAATTTTTGTATTTTTTACTAAAGACAGGGTTTCACCATGTTGGCCAGGCTGGTCTCGAACTCCTGACCTCATGTGATCCACCTGCCTCAGCCTTCCAAAGTGCTGAGATTACAGGCTTGAGCCACTGCACTCAGCTATTATTATATGTTTTAAATGCCACTTTAAAATGTCTTTTAAAAGATTACATTATGCTTGGCATTTAAGGAAAAATTATTTTACATATGCACAAGAGTGATATGTGAGAAAAGTTTGTGATAAGCACTGATCAGTTTAATGAGCATTTTTTCTTAGAGATGCAAAAATAGTGGCACAGCCTATAGTTGATGACATCTTAGATTTCATAAATAATTATTTGTTATTACTTTTATCATTTTGTCATTTTTATTACTTGGATTGGAAGACCTCTGAGAAAAAAATTAAAGTCCTTTTCAAGGAGGAACAGGTTTTCTCCATTTAAAGGCTAAGTGGTCCGGAGATTTGTGCAGGTCCAAGCTGCACAAATCTCCAGACCACCCAGAACAACCTTTTTTTTTTGAGACAGAGTCTTGCTCTGTTACCCAGGCTGGAGTGCAGTGGTGTGATCTCAGCTCACTGCAACCTCTGCTTCCCGATTCAAGTGAGTCTCATCCCCCGGCCTCCCGAGTAGCTGAGATTACAGGCATGCCCTACCACACCTGGCTAATTTTTGCATTTTTAGTAGAGACAGGGTTTCACCATGTTGACCAGGCTTGTCTCGAACTTCTGGCCTCAAGAGATATGCCTGCCTTGGCCTCCCAAAGTGCTGGGATTACAGACATGAGTCACCACGCCTGGCCCCAGAACAACCTTAACCTGGCTTCCTCCAGGCCTCTGAGTCATGTACTGAAGTCAGCACCATCAAGTGGAGAATCACCATTGTATGCCTCTCCTTGGGCCTGCATTAGCAGATCTCAGTTAGCCCCACCCCAGAAAAGGGCCCTGTTCAAAGGGCACTGTCCTCTGCCTAAAGGCAGAATTTCAGAATTCACAAGGCGGCATTTGGAGTAGGAGGTAAGAGAAGAAGAAAAAAAGCAGCCTCAGGCCTGGTGCCATAGCTCACACAGTAAAACACTGTCTTTACAAAAAATACAAAAATTAGCTAAGTGTGGTGCACGCTTGTAGTCCCAGTGACTTGGGAGGCTGAGATAGGAGGATTCCTTGAGCCAGGGAGGTTGAGGCTGCAGTGAGCTACGATCACGCCACTGTACTCTAGCCTGAGGTACAGAATGAGACCCTGTCTCAAAAAAAAAAACAAAAAAATAAAACAAAACAAAAAAAAACAGCCTTGATCTCCAGGACTCAAGCAATCCTCCCACTTCAGCTTTGCAAGAAGCTGGGACTAAAGACATCTACCATCACACCTGACTAACTTAAAAAAATTTTTTTTAGTACATATAGGGTCGTGCTGTGTTGCCCAAGCTGAGCTGGTCTCAAACTTCTGAGCTCAAGTGATCCCCCGTCTCAGTCTCTCAAAGTGTTGAAATTATAGGCGTGAGCCACCATGCCCAGCCAAGAAAGAGTATTACATAAAGGGTCTTCCAATTCTATCACTTTTTTTTTTTTTTTGAAGAGTCCTGCTCAGTCCCCTAGGCTGGAGTATAGTGGCGTAATCTCGGCTCACTGCAACCTCTGTCTCCCGGGTTCGAGCGATCGAGTGATTCTCCTGAGTAGCTGGGATTACAGGTATGCGCTGCCATGCCCAGCTAATTTTTGTTTTTTTAGTAGAGATGGGTTTCACCAAGTTTGCCAGGCTGGTGTCGAACTCCTGACCTCAAGTGATCCACCAGCCCTGGCCTCCCAAAGTGCTGGGATTACAGGTGTGAGCCACCATGCCCAGCCCCCAATCCTATCACTGTCTAATTTTAAAGTCAGATATTAACAAGCATCTTGGTCACCATGTAGATATTGCTCTGCAATTGAGCAGAACTCTCTAATAGGGTAGGGTAAAAGGACTACCAAAAATTTCTGGCACTTCATTGACCATAACTAGGAAGAAAGTGGGATTAGAACTGCTATGATTCAATTGACAAGCTGAAAATATATTTGCAACTTATATTACAGACAAAAAATTAATTTCCCTAGAATATAAATAACTACTAATCAACAGAGAAATGACAACTGAATAAATAAAAAGGCAGATATAAACATACAGTTCACGGCCGGGTGCGGTGTCTCACGCCTGTAATCCCAGCACTTTGGGAGATGGAGGTGGGCAGATCATCTGAGGTCAGGAGTTGGAAACCAGCCCCGCCAACCTGGCAAAACCCTGTCTCTACTAAACATACAAAAATTAGCCGGGCGTGGTGGCAGGCACCTGAAATTCCAGCTACTAGAAAGATTGAGGCACAAGAATTGCCTGAACCCGGGAGATGGAGGATGCAGTGAGCCAAGATTGCACCACTGCACTCCAGCCTGGGTGACAGAGCCACACTCCGTCTCAAAAAAACAAAAACAAAAACATACAGTTCACAAAAAGAACGTCTCATGGTCTTAAACAGAAAAGATGTTCAACCTCAAAATGCAAATTCAAACAATGCTAAGAACATTTTACCTATCAAATAGGAAAATATTTTTTTTTCTTTTTTTTTTTTTTGAGATGGAGTCTCACTCTGTCGCCCAGGCTGGAGTGTAGTGGCGCGATCTCGGCTTACTGCAACCTCCGCCTCCCGGGTTCAAGTGATTCTCCTGCCTCAGCCTCCCAAGTAGCTGGGATTACAGGTATGCACCACCACACCCAGCTAATTTTTTTATATTTTTAGTAGAGATGAGGTTTCACCATGTTGGCCAGACTGGTCTCCAACTCCTGACCTCAGGTGATCCGCCTGCCTCAGCCTCCCAAAGTGCTGGGATTACAGGCATGAGCCACTGCATCCGGCGAGAAAAGAGTTTCTTAAAAAGCTAATATGCAGGGGGTTCCCTTTCTCAGCTTGGAGTCCTTCTCCCTCTGTCTCTGTATGGGGAAGCTTCTTTTTCCTTCTTTCTTGCCTAATAAACACTCTCTGCTCCTTAAAACCACACACACACACACGCATGCACGCACATACACACGTGTGTGCATACACACAATGCACACAGCAAATATGCAGTTGGGTTGGGTAGCTCATGCCTGTAATCCCAGCGCTTTGGGAATTGGAGGTGATAGGACTGCTTGAGGTGAGGAGTTTGAGGTTGCAGTGAGCTGTGACTATGCCACCGAACTTCTGTTTAAAACAAACAAATAAACAAAAAAGGCTAATATGGGACATTGGTGAGGGTATGGGGAAACAGGTTCTGTCTTACATTGTTGGTGGGAAGGTAAATTGGTAAAACCTTTATAGAAGGCATTTTGTCTATGACTTCTTTAATATTTGCCAAAATTATAAAAGCACAAATGTTATAATTTACCAATTCTTTCTGCTACCAGAATTTATCCTATAGATACACTAAAAAAATTTTTCATTTTAGATTTTTTTTTTTTTTTTTTTTTGAGACGGAGTCTCACTCTGTCGCGCGGACTGGAGTGCAGTGGCCAGATCTCAGCTCACTGCAAGCTCCGCCTCCCGGGTTTTACGCCATTCTCCTGCCTCAGCCTCCAGACTAGCTGGGACTACAGGCGCCCGCCACCTCGCCCGGCTAGTTTTTTGTATTTTTTAGTAGAGACGGGGTTTCACCATGTTAGCCAGGATGGTCTCGATCTCCTGACCTCGTGATCCACCCGTCTCGGCCTCCCAAAGTGCTGGGATTACAGGCTTGAGCCACCGTGCCCGACCATATTAGATTATTTATCATAGCATTAAATATAACAGCAAAAGACTGAGAACAACCTGAATGTCCATTAGCAGAGGAGTGGTAAATTACAATGTATATGTATAATGAAAGGGAAGGTGGTAGTGATCGTACAATAATATGAATGTACTTAATGCCACTGAACCGTATTCTTAAAAGTGGTTGGCCAGGTGCAGTGGCTCATGCCTATAATCCCAGCACTTTGGGAGGCCAAGGCGGGTGGATCTCCTGAGGTCGAGAGTTCAAGACCAGCCTGGCCAACATGGTGAAACCCTGTCTCTACTAAAAATATAAAGATTAGTTGGGCATGGTGGCTCATGCCTGTCGTCCCAGCTACTCGAGAGGCTGAGGCATGAGAATCCTTTGAACCCGGGAGGTAGAGGCTGCAGTAAGCTGAGATCACACCACCGCACTCCAGCCTGGGCAACAGAGTGAGACTCGGTCTCAAAAAAAAAAAAAAAAGAAAGTGGTTAAAATGGTAAATTTTATGTTATATACTGTGTATTTTACCACAGTTAAAACAAAACAGTATGGTACCAGCATAAACACAGATATATAGACCAATGGAACAGAACACACAGCCCAGAAATAAACCGTTACATGTATGGTCAAATAATTTTTTGACAAGGGTGCCAAGACCATCCAGTGGGGAAAGGAAAATCTTTTCAACAAATGGTGCCGGGAAAACCGGATAGCCACAGGCAAAAAAATGAAATTGGACTACCATATACAAAAATTAAGTCAAATGGATCAAAGACCTAACTATAAAAGCTAAAACTATAAAACTCTTGGTTGAAACATAGGGAAAAAGTCTCATGACATTGGATTTGGCAATGATTTTTTGAAATTTATTTTTTGTTGTTTTTCTTTCTTATTTTTGTTTTTCTTATTTATCTTATTTTAATTTTTTATTATCTTTTGATCATCTCATCATTATAAGATTTGGTAATGCCTCATTGGAATACAACACCAAAAGCACAGGCACAAAAGAAAAAATAAACTAGACTTCAACAAAATTAAAAACTTTTCTGAGGGTTGGCGCAGTGGCTCATGCCTGTAATTTCAGCACTTTGGAGGACAAGGTGGGCGGATCATGTGAGGTCAGGAGTTCAAAACCAGCCTGGCCAACATGATGAAACCTTGTCGCTACTAAAAACACAAAAATTAGCCGGGTGTGGTGGTGGGCATCTGTAATCCCAGTTACTCGGGAGGCTGAGGCTGCTGAATCATTTGAACCCGGGAGGCGGAGGTTGCAGTGAGCCGAGATTGTGCCACTAAACTCCAGCCTTGGCAACAGGGCAAGACTGTGTCTCAAAAAAACAAAACAAAACAAAACAAACAAAAACAAAAAAACTTTTGCGCATCAAAGAACACTATCAACAGGCTGAGTGCAGTGGCTCATGACTGTAATCCCAGCACTTTGAGAGGCCGAGGTGGGTGGATCACTTGAGGTCAGGAGTTCAAGACCAGCCTGGCCAACATGGTGAAACCCTGTCTCTACTAAAAATACAAAAATTAGCTGGACGTGGTGGTGGGCACCTGTAACTCCAGCTACTGAGGAGGCTGAGGCAGGAGAATCGCTTGAACCTGGGAGGCAGAGGTTGCAGTGAGCCAAGATTGCACCACTGCCCTCCAGCCTGGGCGACAGAGTGAGTCTCTGTCTCATGAAGAAAAAAAAAAGAACATTATCAACAAAGTAAAAATGTCCCATGGAGTGGGAGAAAATATTTGCAACTCATATTTGAGTTTTAAAGTAACAAAAATGAGATAATGTAATACATACTATTCTGCTTCTCCCTTTCTCCATTTCAGAGAGAAATTCAGAGAAGCTGACATTTTAATTCAAGAAATACTTATTGCTGTCTACTATGTTCCAAGCACTAGAGAAAAAGTAATGAAAGAAATAACCAAAACAGACATAATATCTGCTCTCAGATGCTTACAGTTTAGACACTAAAAACAGAAGCACACAAATATACATACATACACATACACACACACACAGTGGTAAGTCCTTTGGAAAAAAAAGAACAGGGTATTATTAAATAACAAAGGAACACAATTGAGAAAGGAAGAGGGAATCAAGGAAAGCCTACTTATATCAATTAGCCTGATTTGATAATTCCACAATGTATTCATGTATTAAAACATCACATTGGCCAGATGTGGTAGTTCATGCCTGTAATCCCAGCACTTTGGGAAGCTGAGGCAAGTGGATCAATTGAGGCCAGGAGTTCAAGACTGGCCTGGGCAACCTGGAGGAACCCTGTATTAAAAACACAAAAATTAGCCACAGGCACATTGGTGTGCACCTGTAGTTTCGGCTACTCGGGAGACTGAGGCGGGAGGATCGCTTGAACCTGGGTAGTGGAAGTTGCAGTGAGCCAAGATAGCGTCACTGTACTCCAGCCTGGGTGATAAAGCAAGACTCTGTCTCAAAAAACAAACAAAAAACCATCGCATTGGACCCCATAAATATGTAAAATTATGATTTGTCAGTTAAAAACAAATGGACAAGTACGATGGCTCAAGCCTGTGATCCCAGCACTTTGGGAGGCCAAGGCAGGCCAATCGCTTGAGCCCGGGAGTTTGAGAACAGCCTGGGCAACGTGGCGAGACCCCATCTCTACAAAAAAAAAAAAAACAAATTAGCAGGGCTTGGTGGCATGCGCCTGTAGTCCCAGTTACTTAGGGGGCTGAGGTGGGAGGATCACCTGAGCCCAGGAATTTGAGGATGCAATGACCCCTGATGGTGCCACTGCACTCCAGCCTGGGCAACAGAGTGAAACTCTATCTCAAAATAAAATAAAATAAAATAAAATAAAATAAAATAATTTTTAAAAGGAGCGCCTCGCTGAAATGTGTAGGCTGTAGGCTGAGACGTGAAGTTTGACCAGATGAAGTTAGCCAGACAAAAAGAAGGGTGGAAAGCATTCCAGGAACAGAAAAACACCATGTGCAAAGGCCTCAAGGCAAGAAAGTGTCTCAAGTGTATAGGGTACACAAAGAACTCCAGTGTGGCAGAAGCTCGCTGAGAGGCAAAAGGGCAGGCGATGAGGCGGGAAGCAGGGGTGAGCCATGCAGGTCATGCTGAGGACTTTGAATTTAATGGTAGGATGGTCACTGATTCGTGTTTTTAAAAGAGTGCTCTGGAGTGTGGAGAATGGACTGGAAGGGGCTGAGAATGGAGGTGGCATTAATGAGAGATAATGCTGGCTGGGCTGCAGAGATAATGGCGCTAGAGATAAAGACAAGTGAATAGATTTGAGATACATTTCGAAGAAGAATCAGTAGGGTGGTAATGAGACGGGGAAGAGAGAATGATTCCTAGGTTTCTGGCAGCTGAGTCAATGGAAGTAATGCTTCCTGGGACGCGGAATTGTGAAGGAAGAGCAAATTTGGAAACGGGGAAGAGCAAGAGTTCAATGTTAGCCATGTTAACGAAAACATCCATTTGGTGGGAGCAGTGATGAGATGCATGTGTCCAGAGCTCAGAAGAAAGCTCTGAGCTAGTTGTACGCATTCAGGACTTATGTGCCCACGGATTGTATTAAAGCCACAGGAGTAGATGACATCTGCAAAGAGTGTGTAGTGTGAGAAGATGCCTGGAACTCAGTCCTGGAGACTAACATTTCATCAGTCGGAACAGATAAGAGAGACTGACAAGGAAGAGACAGAGAGGGAGGAGGAAAATGATGAGACTTCCAGAGAAGCCAAGAGAAGCAAAAATGTGGGAGGGAAAAAGTGGTGAGAGTTCATGTAAGATAAAGACCAAGAAACATCCCTTTGATTTAGCAACACAGAAGTGTTTGGTAATCTTGGCAATCCTTTTTCATTATAATTAATTCACCCATATTCCTTTAACGGGCATTTGGATTGTTTCCAGTTTTTCACCATTGCAAATAATGCTTTGGTGAATGTCCTTGTACGTATATTTTTCCCACTTGTACTTATATATCTGTCTAAGAGATTCCTTAAAAGTGAGAATTCAGGGATACAGTGGATTGTAGCTATTATAAAAAGGAACTTAGAACTGGCCTTGAACTTGCGTTTCCACACCTCTTGGATAATCATCTACAGTATATTACAGCAATAATACAATATATGAAAACTAGAACCAATTGGCAGACAGGTTTATATTTAGCCAACTGTTCTCCAAGGCAAGGTATTTACATTGTGGTTAGTTGAGTAAATAAGCTCAGAGGTTCCCTTCCCTTTAGTGTCTAACAGAAACATAGATTTAAAAAAAAAATCAAAATACTTCTCATCTTTGGCCCTGTCCTTTTAGCATGGAGGCATCTGTGAGACCAGGTGTATACACCAAAGGCTGTCTTCAATCCTGTTCTCAAACCCCTACTCAAATATCCCCACCTTTTATTTGTAATGAAGTTCCTGCTAAATAGTAGGTAACAGGGAGAAAGGCTCTACACCACCACTTTCTTCCAAGTTCAATCCTTGGTACTTTTATATTTTGTACTCTTAGATTGCCACAAGACTGAGGCTCAATACTTCTGAATTCAGTGTTCAGGCCTCAGACTTTTCTCAGAGGCCCTTACAGCAACTAGCATTCTTCTGACACAAAATGTGAAGGACACAAAATGGTGGCACCATTTTGAAGATTCAAATTTGAGAAAATAAAACACTTGCAATAAAATTTCTGTAATTAAAATCTCGTTCCTCTTTCCTTCCCAGATTTTTCTTTTGAGACAGAGTCTTGCTCTGTCGCCCAGGCTGGAGTACAGTGGCACGATCTTGGCTCACTGCAAACTCTGCCTCCCAGGTTCACGCCATTCTCCTTCCTCAGTAGCTGGGACTACAGGCACCCGCCATCACGCCCGGCTAATTTTTTCTATTTTTTTTTTTTTTTCTGAGACGGAGTCTCGCTCTGTCGCCCAGGCTGGAGTGCAGTGGCCGGATCTCAGCTCACTGCAAGCTCCGCCTCCCGGGTTCACGCCATTCTCCTGCCTCAGCCTCCCGAGTAGCTGGGACTACCGGCGCCCGCCATCTCGCCCGGCTAGTTTTTTGTATTTTAGTAGAGACGGGGTTTCACCGTGTTAGCCAGGATGGTCTCGATCTCCTGACCTCGTGATCCGCCCGTCTCGGCCTCCCAAAGTGCTGGGATTACAGGCTTGAGCCACCGCGCCCGGCCTTAATTTTTTCTATTTTTTAGTAGAGACAGGGTTTCACCATGTTAGCCAGGATGGTCTTGATCTCCTGACCTCGTGATCCGCCTGCCTTGGCCTCCCAAAGTGCTGGGGATTACAGGCGTGAGCCACCCCGTCCGGCCCACATAAGGAATTTGATCTCTCAACTGCTCACTAATGCTCAGCTGTGGGGCAGGCAGCTGATGGAAGATGCTAAAATTATCTGGGGAGTAATAACAGTGTCTCAAATTTTTCTGAGGCCAGAAAACAGAGTTCCTGAGCCATGACTCTTGCTTGTATGCCCTCAAATAGAGCAAAGGGAATGCTGAGCCAAAGAGGGAAAACGGAAACTCCCAAGGTTTGGGCAATGTATTTTCTTCTGGAAAAATTTCACCACTAAAATGTTACAGAGAAGCGAAAGAAGAGGAAGTTAACCAGGCCAACTTGAAGGTCAACTTTTTTCTTATTGAAGGAAGAATAGTCACAAAAAACTAAATATGAACGCTCTTTTTTTTTAAGATAGGTTCTCACTCTGTCACCCAAGCTGGAGGGCAGTGGTGCAATCACAGTTCACTGCGTCCTTGAGCTTCTGGACTCAAGTGATCCTCTCAACCCAGCCTCCTCCTCTTTCATGGAACTAGGAATGGGTGAAGTTATAACAAAAACAGGAGCAGCTGTGATAAGGTAGAGGCATGCTGGCAGGGGGTGAGCTTAGGGTTCTTCGTGCTGTGTTCATCAGTTCTACCATCTTGGTGTGTGACCTTCAGTCACAATTGTTAATCCTCAAGCTCCTAATCTGTCAGAGTGGGGCAAATGCTAGCCAGATCAGTGGTTTCAAGCTCTGCTAGCTGCAGAACCCTCTCTTCAAATGCTGTCTTATGTAGAACCTAACCTTTACAAGGGATCAAAGCAGGATTGCTGGAATGGAAAATCTAAAGGGCTGGGCCTGGGATCTGGGCCTGGGCTTAGCCCTTAGGGTGTTCCAATTGTTGGAGAACTGGCCCTGAGATTCCTCTGAAGACCACAATTAAGATAGTTTAAAAACTACCAGGCTAGATTCTCTTTAATTCCAAAAATGTATGAGTCAAACAAATTCCACCCAAAGAGTCAACTGTTATCAAATGAAGGATTATATTATGCTGAAGTCAGTGGTGAGTGAAACCAAAGCTAGCTATTCAAATGGACGTATCAATAGGAACTACTTACCTCAAATGTAATGACTGTTATAGAGGCTTAGTCAGAAAAATAAGTCTACAGCTACAAAGGACCATGGGACACAAGCTCTGATGCTAGAAAAAGTACTCTTCTATACATATAAACATAAAAAGCACTGTTAGCAATTAGAAAGTAAAGCTGACTAGGCCGGGCGCGGTGGCTCAAGCCTGTAATCCCAGCACTTTGGGAGGCCGAGGCGGGCGGATCACGAGGTCAGGAGATCGAGACCATCCTGGCTAACACGGTGAAACCCTGTCTCTACTAAAAAATACAAAAAAACTAGCCGTGCGAGGTGGCGGCGCCTGTAGTCCCAGCTACTGGGAGGCTGAGGCAGGAGAATGGCGTGAACCCGGGAGATGGAGCTCGCAGTGAGCTGAGATCGCGCCACTCACTCCAGCCTGGGTGACAGAGCGAGACTCCGTCTCAAAAAAAAAAAAAAAAAAAAAAAAAAGAAAGTAAAGCTGACTTATCTACAAACATCAGCCAGATTAAGCTTCCTCCAAACATCACTTTCATATTAATCTCTGATCAGAGACCTCCTAAGTTTTCCTACTGTTTTTAGCTAGGCTTGTATAGGACTTACTATTTGCAAACCCCATAATATAAAGCCACTAGGTGTTGGAAACAGACATTAGTATATGCTTTGTGGAAAACAGTCCTGTAGTCTACAGCCATACCACCCTGAACGCGCCTGATCTCAACTGATCTTGGAAAATAGTCCTGCAGTCGTCTTTGGGAAGCTACAGTGAGTGAACCTTAAAAACCTTAAGTAATATTAGCAACGTGTTTCCACTGAGTATAAAACCTAGAACAGAAATCCAGGCTGATTTCCTGGTTTTCACTCCCATCAGTATAAACCACCACCTGTCCTACTTCTATGTCTTTACCTCCTGTTGCTCCCCTTCCTCTGGAATGTCTCCAGCATTCTCCAAGCCTACCAAATGACTCTATTCATCTTTCCAAACCAGTTCCATATGTTAAGCACATCAGAAGAAAAATATGTAACAGGAACAAACTCAAATATTAACTTGAACAGGTTACTTCCTTTGCCTCAATTTTCTCAACTATAAAAGAGGGGTAAAGCCCCTTCCTCATATAGTTTTTGTTAGGATTTGAAATAGTATATATTTTATATATTTCTTTTCTTTTTTTTTTTTTTTTTCCTGACACAGAGTCTCACTCGGTTGCCCAGGCTGGAGTGCAGTGGCGTGATCTTGGCTCACCACAACCTCTGCCTCCCAGGCTCCAGTGATTCTTCCACCTCAGCCTCCCAAGTAGCTGGGATTACAGCTGCACACCACCACCGCCCAGCTAAATTTTTGTATTTTTTTGTATTATTATATTTTGAGACAGAGTCTCGCTCTGTAGCCCAGGCTGGAGTACAGTGGTATGATCTTGGCTCACTGCTACCTCTGCCTCCCGGGTCCCGGTTAAGCAATTCTCCTGCCTCAGCCTCCCAAGTAGCTGGAATTACAGGCACGGGCCACCATTCCCAGCTAATTTTTGTATTTTTTAGTAGAGACAGGGTTTCACCATGTTGGCCAGGCTGGTCTTGAACTCCTGACCTCGTGATCTGTCCACCTCAGCCTCCCAAAGTGCTGGGATTACAGGCATGAGCCAGTGCGCCTGGCCAAAATAGTATGTGTTTCTGTCAAGGGTCTAGCATGGTGCCTGGCACACTGATTCTAATTAACGGGTTCAGGATTGACAGTTTTGCAATCCTTTCAGTTTCTCCTTCATGGAGAAAAGACAGTGAACCTAGTATACCATGAGAAGGAACTGTGAGATCCCTCTGCATTTTCTCTCTGCAAGATTAAGAAGGCCCTAAAAGTTGGAAGCCTTTTCCAACTTCTTAACTCTCCTTGGTGCTACTATAAGACCCAAATCCTAATGAAAACTGGCTGGGCTGGACAATGACAGAATAGGGTGGTGAGAAAGGCACTGGGGAAGAGGTGAGAGCCTCACTGAAGTGACTGAGTTGGGCAAGGAAGAAAGTGAGGCCAGGAAGGGGACTGACATCCAGTGCTGGGTGTCCTGGTGAAGTCAAAACACAGGGTCACTGGGAATAAGAGTTAAACAAGTGGAAAAATAGGAGGCTCCAATCAAACAGTAGGTTCTCCAAATGCACCATTTCAGAGAAGGATTCTGAGTGATGATAGGTTGAGACTGGAGGCAGAGGCATGGGAGACAATATGCAGGTTACAGAAACGGGGAAGATAAAGAAATTATGAGTCCAGGTCAGGTGCAGTGGTTCACACCTGTAATCCCAGCACTTTGGGAGGCTGAGGCAGGAGGATCGCTTGAATCCAGGAGTTTGAGACCAGCCTGAGCAACATAGTGAGACACTGTCTTTACAAAAAATAAAAAATTAGATGGGCATGGTGGTGCATGCCCGTGGTCCTAGCTACTTGGGAGGCTGAGGCAGGAGGACTGCTTGAGCCTGGGAGGTCGAGTCTGCAGTGAACCATAATTGTGCCACTACACTCTAGCCTGGGTGACAGAGTAAGACCCAGTCACGGAAAAAAAAAAAAAAAGAGAGAAAGAAGAAAGAAAAGAAATTATGAGTCCAAAGTATCAGGCAGGTCACTGATGTGGACCCAATGATTCTTCAATGAGGACACCATTGGCACCAATGGCCCAGGGGGACATTTAGACATGTGTTAGAATCTTGTTGGGTTTTCTCCCCTATCACTTTTTTTTTTTTTTCTTTTTTGGTTGTCACAATGTCATGGGTTCATTTAGAGGAGGGCATCATGATGAATATCCTGCATGGGGAAGATCTGCCTCACCCCAAATGCTATAGCACCCTCAATGAGAAACACTAAAAAAAAAAAAATGTTAGAAGCCAGCATCCCCTGGAGGCTAGCACGCCACTGCAATGAAGGGGAGGATAAGAGTGCAGTATAGTTAGATGTGAGCCTGAAAGCACATGTCTCGAACTTCAGAAGCAGGCACGAGAAACAATGAATGGGAAACAGTATGGAGATATAAGAGAGTAGCAACCCTGGCCCCCAAAATATTTCAGGGAAGCATGTGCAGAAAGGGCAGGCAGCCAGGCCGGGTGCAGTGGCTCATGCCTGTAATCCCTAGCACTTTGGGAGGTCGAGGTAGGCGGATCATGATGTCAGGAGTTCAAGACCAGCCTGACCAATATGATGAAATCCCATCTCTACTAAAAGTACAAATATTAGTCGGGCGTGGTGATGTGCGCCTGTAATCCCAGCTACTCGGGAGGCTGAGGCAGGAGAATCGCTTGAACCCAGGAGGCAGAGGCTGCAGTGAGCTGAGATCGCATGACTGTACTCCAGTCTGGGCGACAGAGCGAGACTCCATCTCAAAAAAAAAAAAACAGAAAGAGCAGGCAGCCACTGCTCAAACACAGAATGCATGTCATGCATGTCAAGGGAAAGCCAAGTTTAGTTAAAGACAGGTGGGGCTAAAGAGGGTGAAAAGGGTAAGAATGTGGAGAAGTTTCTCTGCAGAACAGGGAGTTTCCAAGTCCCATTAATCACATCTCAACACTGTCTGATATCCTTCTCTTTCCCTCTATCCCTGTTCCCCCTTGACCCCCAACAGCTTTCACTTGGGTTCCCAAGAGAGCCTCATAAATTGTCTCCACATTACCAATCTCTCATCTTTCTAACATAGCTTTACACTCTTGCCAGAAGCCTCCTTCTAAAATACCAGTCTGATCGTGTCACTCTCCCCACATGAAAACCAATTGTGTTCACTGTTTTTTTTTTTTTTTTTTTTTTTGAGACCGAGTCTCGCTCTGTCGCCCAGGCTGGAGTGCAGTGGCCGGATCTCAGCTCACTGCAAGCTCCGCCTCCCGGGTTCACGCCATTCTCCCGCCTTAGCCTCCCGAGTAGCTGGGACTACAGGCGCCCGCCACCTCGCCCGGCTAGTTTTTTGTATTTTTTAGTAGAGACGGGGTTTCACTGGGTTAGCCAGGATGGTCTCGATCTCCTGACCTCGTGATCCGCCCGTCTCGGCCTCCCAAAGTGCTGGGATTACAGGCTTGAGCCACCGCGCCCGGCCTGGTTTTCTTACTAAATCCTAACCTTAGCAGAGCATCCGAGGTCTTCCATCTGGCCCTAAATGAATTATACCAGTTCCTTCTCCCTTTTGTATTTCTCCATGCCAGACTGCTTGCTTTCCTATTCCCTTTATCATGTTCAGCTTCCATAATCCTTTGCTTCAATCTCCTTAGACTTGACTCATTCCGCTTCATGTTCAAGTTCACTGCTTTGACTCCACAAGTCCATCTCTTCCACTACCAGGGCTTCTTAAACTTCCCTGAAGGTAAAAATTACCTAGGATACTTGTTAAAAACATAATTTCCTGGACTCTATCCACATATACCGAATCAGAATACAGGATGATTTTAAAACATGTCCAGGCCAGGCACAGTGGTGCGTGTCTATAGTCCCAGCTACTCAGAAGGCAGGGGCAGGAGGATCGCTTGAGCCCAGGAGTTTAAGGGTGCAGTGAGCCGTGGCCACACCACTGCACTCCAGCCTGGGTGACAGAGTGAAACCCCGTCTCAACATTTTTTTTTTAATTAAAAAAATTTAAAATGTCCAAAATTCTGACACTCCTCCTATCACAGAAGGTGGAGTCAAATTGCCCTCCTCCAAAATGAGTCAGCTTTAGTGACTCACTTCTAATGAAGCGAATGTGGTGAAAGTGATACTGTATGACTTCCGAGGCTAGGTCATAAAAGGCAACACAACTTTGAACTCCCTCTTTTGTTCCCTCCTTCCCTCTGTCTCTGGATGCTTGCCCTGGGAACTGAGCCAGCAAGCCAAACAGCCACATGGAATGGCCATGTGTAGGTATTCCTACCATGGCCCCAGCTGAGATCCCACATGACAGCATCAACCGCCTGACTTGTGAGCCAGCCAGCCTTTTGATGATTATGGCTCCCACCCTTTGGGTCACCCTGGCTGATGCTGAGTACAGCAGAGATCCTGCCCAAACTGGAGATTCAAAAGCAAAATAAATTCTGTAATTATTATTATTATTATTATTTTTTAAGACAGAGTCTTGCTCTGTCGCCCAGGCTGTAGCGCAGTGGCACAATTTCAGCTTACTGCAACTGCCGCCTCCTGGGTTCAAGCGATTCTCCTGCCTCAGCCTCCTGAGTAGCTGGGACTACGGTACAGGCATGTGCCACCACACCTGATTAATTTTTGTATTTTTAGTAGAGACAGGGTTTCACCATGTTGGCCAGGCTGATCTTGAACTCCTGACCTCAAGTGATTCACCTGCCTCGGCCTCCCAAAGTGCTGGGATTACAGGCTTGAGCCACCGCGCCCGGCCGGATGTGTTCTAACAAAGTTTTATTTACTAATCAGCAGTCACTGGGCTATAGTATGCCTGTGTAGGTTGCACTTTTCAGCAGAACTTTGTGCAATGATGAAATGTTTCTGTGATGTTCAATACGACAGTCATCAGCAACAAGTAGTTACTGAGCACTTGAAAAGTGATAAATGCAGCTGGTAAACATTTAAAACTAAATTTTCAATGTTATTTAATTGTAATAAACTGAAATAGCCACCTATATAGTGGCTACCACATTGGAAAGTGCAGGTATAGAGAGTGCTTAACACACCCTTCAACCAAATCGAAACTTGCCTCAAAACTCATCTCAACCAGAAAGCCTTCCTGATGAGCTCCTGTCCATGATGCTCTCTCTATCTCTTATTCTGTACCTAATCCTCACTCCTATTCATTTTAGACTTGCTGATATTTTGCTTTATAATTATTTCATAATTATCTTTTTAAAAATAATTTTTTGTGTCTATAACTGCTTCTTCCACAAACTAAACAAAAATTCAAAGACATAGAATGTATCTTCTGATTATTACCCTCCTCCTCCTTCTGCACAGTGCCTCATATAGTGTTTAAAATCCAGGAGGCGCCCAATAAAACTATTTTACATAATGTATTTCTTTCACCAATTTCCCTGACAGGTGGCAATGTGTGCCCCAGACAGATGGTCCTTTTGGACCAGGATCAGCACTTACTTGGAGAATATTTCCACAATAGCCGATGACTTGTTCTTGTTGACAAGAGAAAGTTCTTTGGCCGTTACCCTCAATGACAGTGAGGTCCATTGCCGTCTATTAAATGGAGTTGATTCCATCTTGTCTACAGACACTGAAATACCTATGCAATAAAGAAAGTCAGAACATTAGACACAGAAGAGGATTCTCCAGCATCCAAGGATTGACAGTGGTGTGGTAGAATCCTAAACTTGCAGACCACACTCCTTCACTGTTCTCCCCTAAACTGTGTAACCTTGGTCAAATGATCCAATATCTTTGGGTTGTGGTTTCTTATAAAAGGAGGCCACACCAGATGACCTTTAAGGTCCCTTCCAGTTCCATTTTATGACTGACCCCACTGTGCAAACATCAGTTGGCCTTTCCCTGAACTGAAGTCTGTTCCAAAGTCATATTTGGAGTGAAATGTTCCCCTCTTCTGAATTACATCCCAGGGGAGGTACAATCAGCATTTCAGTAGAGCCAGGTCCAAATTAGTTTCTACCTACATCCAAGTTTCTTTTGGCTGCCCTTTCTCCCCAAGCTCTGCAGCAATGGCCACTCAGTGCCAGGGAGAGAGCTGGGGGCGCAGAGTGGTATAACAGGAAGAGCAGGGCTTTAAGGTGAGACAGACTGGGGAAATCCTAACTTTGTTACCTTGAACATATTATGTAATATTTTCCATTTCACTTTCTTCAGCTAAAAAATGAGGATAATATTTATCTTTAGGAGGTTCTGATATAGATGTAAGGAGATAATATATTTAAAATACTAGATATGTTACAGTAGTATTAAAAGCATTTTAAATATAATTATCATTGACTTTTGTTATAATTCTCATTTTAAAGTCTTTATCAAGGGGAAGTATAATGTACTTTAAGTTCAGGAGACAAACCCTCTTTTCTAACATCCCTTTCAGCCAAAGAATACATAAAGTCATATCCTTGATATCACCTAGTCCCTACCCATTAATCTGGATCGTTTGGTTATTTTGCCCCACTAATTACCAAAGGAAAGGAGTTCCAACCTTTGTCCAGAAGAGGTGAGATTAGAAATGAGTCAACAGTTTCCTTATTTGAAGAGTGAAAAACACAGATTAAAGTACCACTTTGTTTCTGATCCAGGAGTCTTGAAAACTAAAAAATAATAATAATAAAGTACTGCTAATTCACAGCTTACCAGAAGTAAAAGAAAAATAAAGTACTACTTACAGCTCTTGACAACCGAAGAGCATAACTGATCTGGTAGAATGTATGGTTCATCAGGTACTGCTTTCAATAACCTTGACAACCGTAGAACACAGAGGGTATTTAAATCCAGCAACTCAAGCTGCCACTTCACATTAAAAGTCCTGGGTCAGGCTGGGCGTGGTGGCTCACACCTGTAATCCCAACACTTTGGGAGGCCGAGGTGCTGGATCACTTGAGGTCAGGAGTTTAGGACCAGCCTGACCAACATGGTGAAACCGTCTCCACTGAAAACACAAAATTAGCTGGGAGTGGTGGCGCATGCCTGTAATCCCAGCAACTTGGGAGGCTGAAGCAGGAAAATTGCTTGAGGCGGAGGTTGCAGTGAGCCAAGATCACACTATTGCACTCCAGCCCAGGCAACAAGGGTGAAACTCCATTAAAAAAAAAAAAAAAAAAGGTCCTGGGTCAGGCATGATGGTTCACCTGCAATCCCAGCACTTTGGGAGGATAGCTTGAGGCCAGGAGCTTGAGACCAGCCTGGGTAATATAGCAAGACCCCCTCTTCTCTACAAAAAATTAAAAATTAGCTGGGTGTAGTGGCACACACCTGTAGTCTAGTTACTAGGCCCAGGAGTTGGAGGCTACAATGAGCTATGAATGGCACCACTGGACTCCAGCCTGGGTGACAGACCAAGAAGTTCTCCCCCACCAAAGGGAAAAAAAAAAAAAAGAGTCCTGTGATGCAGAATACTACTGTTCCGCACGTAATATTTGTTCTTCCAATGAAATCCTTGTCTGAAAGTAATACTAGTTTTGTTAATGTTTTAATCCTCATGTTAGAAGGCATAGTATGCCCTTTAATGGTAAGGAGCTCTGGGTTAGAGACAGATAAGTCTAAGTGGGAACGTTGGCCTCATCACTTAATAAAAAGTTTCCCTAAAACTTGGATTTCTCATCCATAATAATAGCACTTACTTCATAGTATTCTCACGAAAAATAAATAAGATAAAGAAGAAAAGATCCTGATACAGAATAAGTAAGCAATAAATGTTACTGTTTAGTATTTTAACTGTTTTCTTCCTGGACAAAATAATCATTAAGTCTACACATGTACTTTGCAATAAACTGGAAAGTACCAAAGAATACATGACACCTATTTGTCTATCTGGTATTTAACTGGCAGACTCACCAAACAATGCCAGCCCCTTCTCTAAGATAAAAAAGACACAGGAGCAACAAATATTTCAGCTAAACTTAACTATACAAAACTATCATAGTTTTTTTGAACTCTGTAAGGCAAGTTAAGGAAATGCTGATGAATGCTTTAAGATATTATTTGGTAGAAATATACTACCAATATAGGTGTGGGTATAAATACTGTCAGTTCTTTCATAAAGATCAACTCTGGATCAAACGGAAAAAAAAATATACAAGATACGTTTGCAGGCCGGGCACAGTGGCTCACAACTGTGATCCCAGCACTTTGGGAGGCCGAGGCAGACAGATCACTTGAGGTCAGGGGTCAGAGACCAGCCTGACCAACATGGTGAAACCCCGACTCTACTAAAAACACAAAAGTTAGCCAGGTGTGGTGGTACACCCCTGTAATCCCAACTACTTGGGAGGCTGAGGCAGGAGAATCACTTGAACCCTGGAGGCAGAGGATGCAGTGAGCTGAGATCGTGCCACTGCCCTCCAGCCTGGGTGACAGAGTGAGTGAGACTCCATCTCAAAAAAAAAAAAGAAAAAAAAGGTATGTTTGTAAAAAAGGAAACGGATTTATTATTTGAGAGACCAAGCATGATACAGAAAAAAAAAAAAGGTTAACTCCCAAGTCTAAGTCTATGGTTTTGATTACTCCCAGCCAGAAAGTTAAGGAAAGTCAGAACAT
The DNA here is from genome assembly GCF_007565055.1 of Rhinopithecus roxellana. NCBI lineage: Eukaryota > Metazoa > Chordata > Mammalia > Primates > Cercopithecidae > Rhinopithecus > Rhinopithecus roxellana. Next base: position 60,873,597 of record NC_044558.1, on the reverse strand, counting down.
CTATTTTGGTATACAGCTAGGAGAAGCACACCTTACACTCAGGGAATGAGATGACTCTCACCCTGACCATACTTGTCTTCACAGAAGCATAATGTTATTTCTCAGCAATGTGATTAGTACCTATGAAACAGATAAAGGTAAGAATCAATACATGACTTTTGATAGACTCTGGTACCAGGTTATTGAATAACTACTTCCTATGAGATGTAGGGAGAGGTCCCTGCCTGAATGGTGTGCATAATCTACTGTGCTTGTTGACATATACACAAACATTTATAGTACAAGACAGACTGTGGTTAGAGGCTACTCATGGTCTAAGAATACAATACCTGATTTTCTGGCTTTGTGAGAGGGAAAGGAAAAGACATCAGATGACTTGGGACTTACAGAATGGGCAGAATTTCATCAAAGTGAAGGCAGGAGGAGGAAAGGAGGAGGAAGGAGGAGAATAGCATTAGCACCTTTGGGGAGTCAGTTAAACTCCAAGTGCAAGAGAAGTTGAAGATAGACAAGACTTGACTGGGCGTGGTGGCTCACGCCTGTAATCCCAGCACTTTGGGAGGCTGAGGCAGGTGGATCACCTGAGGTCAGGAGTTCGAGACCAGCCTGCCCAAGATGGCGAAACCCCGTCTCTACTAGAAATACAAAAAATTAAGGCCGGGCGCGGTGGCTCAAGCCTGTAATCCCAGCACTTTGGGAGGCCGAGACGGGCGGATCACGAGGTCAGGAGATCGAGACCATCCTGGCTAACACGGTGAAACCCCGTCTCTACTAAAAAAAATACAAAAAACTAGCCGGGCGAGGTGGCGGGCGCCTGTAGTCCCAGCTACTCTGGAGGCTGAGGCAGGAGAATGGCGTGAACCCGGGAGGTGGAGCTTGCAGTGAGCTGAGATCCGGCCACTGCACTCCAGCCTGGGAGACAGAGCGAGACTCCGTCTCAAAAAAAAAAAAAAAAAAAAATTAGCTGGGTGTGGTGGCACGTGCCTGTAATCCCAGCTACTTGGAAGGCTGAGGCAAGAGACTCGTTTGAACCCGGGAGGCGGAGGTTGCAGTGAGCCGAGATTGTGCCACTGCACTCCAGCCTGGGAGACAAGAGCAAGACTCTGTCTCAAAAAAAAGACACAATGGGGTCTGACTGGGAAGAAAAACATGCTAAGGAGTTTGGGTCATATTCCAATAGCAGGAAGAATTCACTCGTGAGTGATCGGAGATGAGGTCTAATCTTAATATGCTATTTACTTAGCACATGCACGGCTTTTATAAAAAAAAAAATTTCTGAGTCTCAATATCCACACCTGTAAGATAAGATCTCTGTAGTGGATTAACCACAGTCTCTCTGGTGGAACACATAAAGTTTCTGAAAAAGCATGTAACATGACTATCATATTTTAAAATATTATTCAGCAGTGGTGTGCAACTTGCTAAAAGGAAAAAAGACTGGAGTCTAAATTACTAGTCAAGAAGATCCTAAAACTGAGAGGTAATCAAGGTTTAAATTCATGAATTAAATTAGGGTAGGTGGAAATGGGAAAGTAGGAAGAGAGAAACTGACAGTTCTTAGAATAAAATGAACTTAGGGTAAAAGAGAATCAAAGCTGGCATCATCAAACCTGAATGACTGGAAGGCTGTTGATTCCATTAACAGACAGTAAATATAGAAAGAAGAGGGAAAATGATGAGTGTTGATTTACACATGTTGAGATATACATGTCAGCAAGAGAAATCCAAGTGATATACAACAGGAAACTATAAATTCAAAGCTAAAGTTAGAAATTCAACTCTTGGAATTTTTAGGAAGATTTTAAGACACTTACTTTATGCGAAGCATATATCTCAATCCTCATAATCATTCTACAGGATTGGTTTTATTGTCTTATATTTATGATGATGAAATTGAGATCAGACATATTAACTTTACAAAGATCACTTAGCTATAAAGTAGCAGAGCTGGGATTCAAATGCATATTCTGTTTGATTCCAAAGTCCATTTTCTTTCAACTACAATTAATGAAGAATGATTAAAACCATCACTTTTAGCTAATGCAGAAAACCAGGTAGAAAAATCCCTGAACCACCTATCTGAAAACCCATACAAATTATGTTTCAGTAAGAGAATAGTGGTGAGTATCTTCCCAGAGTGGTGAATATCAGAGATAATCATTCCTGCTTTCAGGGAAACTTAAAAGTTATCCTGGGCCCACTTGGAATACCCTCCATTGTAGGTAAGTATCTGGCTTTCATAGGCCTGCATTAAAGGTGTGGTATTGGGGCCGGGCGCGGTGGCTCATGCCTGTAATCCTAGCACTTTGGGAGGCTGAGGCAGGAGGATCACCTGAGGTCAGGAGTTCAGGACCCAGTCTGGCCAAGGTAGTGAAATCCTGTCTTTACCAAACATACAAAAAAGTAGCCAGGCATGGTGGCAGGCAACTGTAATCCCAGCTACTTGGGAGGCTGAGGCAGGACAATTGCTTGAACCAGGAAGCAGAGGTTGCAGTGAGTCAAGACAGTGCCATTGCACTCCAGCGTAGGCGACAGAGCGAGACTCCGTCTCAAAAAAAAAAAAAAAAAAAAAAAGAAAGGTATATTATCTCTCCCCACCTACCCAGTCTCTCTGAGTTCCATTTTCAGACTTTTAGACTCCAAAACACATTCTCTTCAGTCACATGCATTCTATTACCACATGAACTGTGAAGGAAGAACTGCTGGATTGGAAGACAGTTGGCTGCAAGAGTTAAAGGAAACATATAACAAAAATAAACAGATTTTTAGCTTCAGAGACTAGAAGGATTGTCGCATGACAAATAAATGGTATACATAGAAAGGGGAACTGTTTGCTGAGAAGGAAGATGCCTTCAGTTTCAGATACAAATGGTAGATTTTTTTCATCAACAAAGTAGCTCAGAAATCAAGTAACCAAATCCCCATTTTTACAGTGAGGAAACCGAGACACATAAAGGTTCAATCATTTTCCCAAAGTCACCAGGTGGTTAGTATTAGAGCTAGAATTCTAACTCCCAGGATCAATGTTCTTTTATCAAACCAGGTAGCTTGAGATGGGCCACTAAACTGTCCTAGGGTGAGCTGTGGCTTGGAGATAAAGATCTCTCTAACAAAGGTCCTTGAAAAGTTGAAGAGTGACTCACTGGGAAATCTGCCCCAGGTATCTGCTTCCTCAAGCTATTGCTTAGGGTGAGGCCAGTAACTGCTCCAGGAAACCTATTCTAATAAATTCATTTACAGACTCTCCTGACCAAGGGAACTGTCTCTCAGAAACCAGGCTTGGACAAAAACAGCTGGGCGCGGCAGCTCACGCCTGTAATCCCAGCACTTTGGGAGGCTTAGGTGGGTGGATCACTTAAGTTCAGGAGTTTGAGGCCAGCCTGGCCAACATGGTAAAATCTTGTCTCTACCAAAAATACAAAAATTAGCCAGGCGTGGTGGTGCGTGCCTGTAATTCCAGCTACTCGGGAGGGTGAGGCAGAAGAATTTCTCGAACCCCGGAGGCAGAGGTTGCAGTGAGCCAAGATTGTGTCACTGCACTCCAGCTTGGGCAACAGCACAAGACTCTGTCTCAAAACCAAAAAAAAAAAAAAAAAAAACACCGAACCAAACCAAAAAATAAATTGCAGAGCTGGCCCTGCAACCAGCCCTCCCCAAGCCACTAATAAAATCCTGTTCTTATATATCTGATCTCAGTGGCCTCTCTTTTTTATCTCCTGAGATGGTTACTTATTCAAGAAGTATGGCTTCCTGAACATAGCCTCAGAAAATTAGAATAAAGTAAAAACTACAAACTCACTTATGAAGAAAAAATGGGCCAGGTGTAGTGGCTCATGCCTGTAATCCCAGCACTTTGGGAGGCCGAGGCAGGCAGATCACATGAGCTCAGGAGTTTGAGACCAGCCTGAGCAACATGGTGAAACTCTGTCTCTACAAAAAAAATACAGCAAACTATCTGGGCATGGTGGTGTGTCTGTAGTCCCAGCTACTCAGGAGGCTGAGGTGGGAGGATCACTTGAGCCCTGGAGATTAAGGTTGCAGTGAGCTGTGACCACACCACTGTACTCTACCTGGACTATAGAGCCAGACCCTGTCAAAAAAAAAAAGACACACACAAAAAAAAAAAAAAAAGAAAAAGAAACAAAAAGAAAAGAAAAGGAAAGAAAAGAGAAGAGAAGAGAAGAAAAAGGCCAGGTGTGGTGGCTCACGCCTGTAATCCCAGCACTTTGGGAGGCCGAAGCAGGCGGATCACGAGGTCAGGAGATAGAGACCATCCCGGCTAACACGGTGAAACCCCGTCTCTACTAAAAATACAAAAAATTAGTCGGGCTTGGTGGCAGGCACGTGTAGTCTCAGCTACTTGGGAGGCTGAGGCAGAAGAATGGCGTGAACCCGGGAGGCGGAGCTTGCAGTGAGCCAAGACTGCCCCACTGCACTCCAGCCTGGGCGACTGAGCGAGACTCCGTCTCAAAAAAAGAAAAGAAAAACATTATTTTTAAGAAATAGATTGTAATCCCAGCACTTTGGGAGGCCGAGGCGGGCGGATCACAAGGTCAGGAGGTCGAGACCATCCTGGCTAACACAGTGAAACCCCGTCTCCACTTAAAAAATACAAAAACTTAGCCGGGCGAGATGGCGGGCGCCTGTAGTCCCAGCTACTCGGGAGGCTGAGGCAGGAGAATGGCGTAAACCCGGGAGGCGGAGCTTGCAGTGAGCTGAGATCCGGCCACTGCACTCCAGCCTGGGCGACAGAGTGAGACTCCGTCTCAAAAAAAAAAAAAAAAAAAAAAAAAAAAAAAAAGAAATAGATTGTAGAGTTTTAAAGTTTTTCTGCCAACAACTCTTCCCAATTTGAATGTCATCAGGTAAAAAGGAGCAATTAAAAGAAAAAAAAAAAAAACAACCTAAAATACTTCAAGTTGCAAAGGGGAATTTTAAATAAAAGTAACATGAAATATGTTGCTACATAATGTTTTTTTCAGAAAATTACATTTATTTCTAAGTTTATATTTCTGTACAAAAATAGTGACTAAATTCACATTCTTGAACATTTTTTGGAAGTTAATAGTTATTTATTTATTTTTAGACGGAGTCTCGCTCTGTCACCAGGCTGGAGTGCAGTGGCGTGATCTCGGCTCACTGCAACCTCCGCCTCCCAGGTTCAAGCAATTCTCCTGCCTCAGCCTCCTGGGTAGCTGGGATTACAGGCACGTGCCACCACTCGGCTAATTTTTTTTTGTATTTTTAGTAGAGATGGGGTTTCACCATGTTGGTCAGACTGGTCTTCAACTTCTGACCTTGTGATCTGCCCGCCTCAGCCTTCCAAAGTGCTGGCATTACAGGCGTGAGCCACCGCGCCTGGCTGGAAGTTAATAGTTCTTTAACTTTTTTTTTTTTTAACGTTATTTTTTTAAACATGGACTGCTTCACAAATTTGTGTGTTAACCTCACACAGGGACCATGCTAATCTTCTCTGTATCATTTCAACTTCAGTATATGTATGACTGAGTGAGCACTCACCTTTTATTTTGAAACAATTTCATACATAAGACTTGCAAAAATAGTACAAGAGTTCCCATATACATTTCACCTAGCTTTATCTTATATTACTATACTACAGTTAGCAAAACTAAGAAATGAGCACTGGTACAATACTATTAACTATAGACTTTATTGAATTTCCACCAGTTTTTTCATTAACGTCTTGTTTCTGTTTCAGGATCATACACTGCATTTAGTTGTCGTGTCTTCCTAAGTCTCCCCCAATCTATGACAGTTACTCTGCTTTTCCTTGTCTTTCATGAGCTTGATATTGTTGAAACTATTGGTCAGATATTATGTAGAATGTTCCTCAATTTGGGTTTCTTGGTTCTCCAATAAAATAGAATCAAGACTCCTTGGAGAAGTGGTTGATTCCAGAGCTGGGGAAGGGCAAATACAAGATCAGCCTGGAAAATCTTGCAATACTCAAAAAACAAAAAGTTTTTTTGAAAAACATGATGTTTTCTCGGATTAGATTGAGATTATAAATGTTTGAAAAGAATAATCCAGAGCTGATGTGCCCTTCACAGTGCATCATATCAAAGGGTACATGATGTTGATGTGATGTCTTATTACTCATGACATTAGCCTTGATCACATGGTTAACGTGGTATATCAGTTTCTCCTCTGTAAAGTTATTATTTGTTTTCCCTTTGTAATTCATAAATATTGTGAGGGAGAACTTTGACTCTGCTTCTCCTTAAACTTTTTCCCATTAATTTTAGCACTCATGGGTGGGTCCTGCTTATGGCAATTATTACTGGTATTCTAATGGTGATTTTCTGTTACTCTCATCCTTTCTGCATTGATTAATTGAAATTCTTCTATAAGGAAGATTTGTTCTCCCTCATTTATTCAACCATTTACTTATTATTATTTTTATTATAATAGAGATGAAGTCTCCCTATGTTGTCCAGGCTGGTCTCAAATTCCTGAGCTCAGATGATGTTGAAGGCGGAAAGAGTGAGGGTCGTGATCAACTCAGTATACCACTGGAGGCTATATGAGTAAACAGCAAACTGTTCTCATGAATGCAGAATGTTAGCAAACTGACAAACTGCATCTGCCACCCAGAAGGAATGCTGAGGGCAGTCACCACGGCAGTGTTTCTTGTGATTAGGCATAATTGATGCCTGTTAACAGTAATATAAACCTGTGATCAATTAAGCAGTTGACCAATCATTACCTCCTCCTCCCTGCTCTTTCTACAAATAAATACGAAGGGCTGTAGAAGCTCAGTGGGCTGCCTTTGCTCACTAGAAACAGGGAACTCTCTTTTTCTTCCTCTGGCCCCTTCCTTAAAAATAGTTACTTTTGTTTTAAGTTTTCATTTCTGCTTAGTTCAGTCTCATAATGACGGTCTCAAGTAGTAACAGTAGTAACTGTCATAGCGATGATCTCAAGTAGTAACCTTGGCAGTATGCCACAAGATGATCTTCCTGCTTCGGCCACCCCAAAGTGCTAGGATTACAGGCACGAGCCACCACGTCCAGCCCAACCATTTATTTATACCAGTATGGTTTCATAGATAGTTATTTTATTCCCTGTGTTATAATCCAACACTATCCTTATTTTGTTGCTCAAATTGTTCCAGCTCTGGCCATTTGGAGTTTTTCAGCTTGGCTCCTGTGTTCTCTCAACTTGCCCTGTTTTTTGTTTGTTTTGTTTTTAGCACGTCCTTACTTTCTAGCACTACAAGATGTTCCAGGCTCATCTTGTATTTACCATGCCTCAGCTCTGGAATCAACTACTTCCCCAAGGAGCCCTGTTTTCTTTTATGGGAGAAGTTAACATCTGGACACTACTAGTTATGCTCATTGCCACTGAGATGTCACTGCTTCCAGGCTCTCTTAGTGGACAAAACCAAGAATTATATGTGTGTATACTGACCCATGTATACACACTTTGTGTGTGTGTGTGTGTGACAGAATCCACTGTCACCCAGGCTGGACTGCAGTGGTGCAATCACTGCTCACTGCAACCCACCTCCTGAGCACAAATTATCCTCCCACCTCAGCCTGCCGAGTAGCTTGGACTAGACACATGCCACCACGCCTGGCTAATATTTTAAACTTTTTTGTAGAGACAGAGTCTCACCATATTGTCCAGGCTTGTGTCAAACTCCTGGGCCCAAGTGATCCTCACACCTCAGCCTCCCAAAGTGCTGGGATTATAGGTGTGAGCCACTGCACTTGGCCTATACGCACACATTTCTTTGTTTAGCTCTATATCTATCTATACTTTTTTTTTTTTTTCCTGAGGCGGAGTCTCACTCTGTCGCCAGGCTGGAGTGCAGTGGTACGATCTCGGCTCACTGCAACCTCCACCTCCCGGGTTCAAGCGATTCTCCTGCCTCAGCCTTCTGAGTAGCTGGGACTACAGGCATGCACCACCACACCCGACTAATTTTTGTATTTTTAGTACAGACAAGGTTTCACCATGTTGGCCAGGATGGTCTCAATCTCTTGACCTCGTTGTCTACCCACCTCAGCCTCCCAAAGTGCTGGGATTACAGGTATGAGTCACCGTGCCTGGCCCTATACATATTTTATAAACTATAAATTCATCCTGACACTTCTGACTCCAATCCAGCATCACAAGGTTCAGTCTAGTATTCCCTCTTGGCTTATTTGTAACTTCTTTCTCTGATAGTAAAAAGCCTAACCCCACAGAACTTTGATTTCTGAAAAGAGATCTAGAATCTCTAAAATTACGCAATAACCAGCTTCTCCTCCCATGATACACCATATATTTTTTTCACTCCATTTAAATGTTATCCCCTACTCAACCTATTCACCTTAAAAGACTCAAGTGAAAGACCACACATAGCCCTTTTCCAAACTGCCCTAGCCCTATTCCTAATCAGCATAAGTCACTTCCCCTGCCTTATAATAATTTTATAATTCCTACTCAATAGCAAGATACTTGAAGTCAGAGGACAGATCTACTTTGTCTTTTACTCTTCTGACATCTAGTATTTAATACATTGCTTTCTAAATAGAAAGAACTCTATAAATATGCCTTCCATAAAATTACACATAGCTTTAAATTTTATCTGAAACACAATTAATACAGAAACTGAATGCTTATCCTGGAGTCCCAAGACTAGTGATGAGAAAGCATATATTTTTCAGAACTGTGAATTACCCAGTAATTTTAGCTTATTCAAACTCTCATATAAACTCACAATATAAAAAACTGGAATCACTAAACAACATCAAATATTATACATAAAAAGTTCACTACTCTATTATTCAGAAACATGAAGATAGACAAGTCTGCAGGCATGTTAGAATAATCACTGCTACTGTTCTTGGAAGAGCTTCAGGTATGTGTAGAAACATGAATCTAGACAATAGGACAATTGTAACATTGACCAAATTCCCAGGGGTCAACAAGAATGTAAATGTTTACATCAGGACAGACTCACTTCAATAATAGTTAATCTTTTTATCTCCTTTTAAGGATATTTTGTGCCTTCAAAAACACTAAGACTCAGAGCAAGAGCAACACAAATGAGGTTGTGTAATTGAGAAGCAATTCCAGTTTTTTCTTGTCTTGCAGAATCCTCTTTTCCTACCTCCACTCTTACTCCCAGCAATCTATAAAGGGTCAGTTTCCCATCTGTGAGTGAGCTCACTTACGCTCAACTCATCAAAAGTCACTTATTCCACATGATTCCCAAAGCTGGATCCTAAGGCCTAACTTTCCTGACTTCCACTCCTAGAGTTTATTTATTTTTTTAATTTTTTATTTGTTTTAGACGGAGTTTCACTCTTGTTGCCCAGACTGGAGTGCAATGGCGCAATCTTGGCTCACTGCAACCTCCACCTCCCGGGTTCAAGTGATTCTCCTGCCTCAGCCTCCTGAGTAGCTGGGATTACAGGTGCTCACCACCTGTAATGAGTTTTTGTATTTTTAGTGGAGATGAGGTTTCACCATGTTGGCCAGGCTGGTCTCGAACTCCTGACCTCTAGTGAGCCACCTGCTTTGGCCTCCCAAAGTGCTGGGATTACAGGCATGAGCCACCGTGCCCAGCCCAGTCCTAGAATTTCTACTCCATGCGGGATAGTTTCATATGTCCGATATGCAACATAACATAACCCGAATCATATGTATTATCCTTTCTTAACCTCTACTCCTCAAATTAAGTTCATTTAATTACAAATCATTTTTCCCCAAAGAATTGGTAAATGAATTTTTGCTTACTTCAAATAACACAAAACATAGTATAACAAAATGTAAATGAAGTTTGAAGTTAAAAAGAGAACTTACAGGCTCTCACTGGGCCTCTAATTGTGGTGACATGTGCAAATTTCTTTACTTCTCTGAGGCATATACCATCACCTACCTTAGCTAGTCAAAAATTCTATATAAAATCCCTACACAGGGACACATAGTGGAAAGAAAATAGCAAGAGGCTAAGAGGATGGGGCATGGATTAGAATCTAGCTGTTGAGATCTCCCACCACTAACTAGCTGAGTGATCTTGGGCAAGTTGTTAAACTGAGTTTCCTCATCTATAAATTGAGGATAAAAGAAACTACTTCATTGCGGAAAGAATTAAACAAGTTCTTAAGTGTCAAGTATGTACAACTCTACCTAGCACCCAATAAGAGCTTAAGAAGTCATTTATTTACTTATTTACATATCAATAAATGCTATTTTAGCCCTTTCCTTGCTTTGTCTTTTGCCTTTCTGACATCTAGTATATTGCTTTCTAAACAGAAGGAACTCTATAAATACATCTTGAATAAAATTGGACAAAGCTTTGCACATATGGACTTTGCACAAGCTTTTCCTCATATCTGTTTTTTTTTTTTTTTTTTGAGACGGAGTCTCGCTCTGTCGCCCAGGCTGGAGTGCAGTGGCCGGATCTCAGCTCACTGCAAGCTCCGCCTCCCGGGTTTAGGCCATTCTCCTGCCTCAGCCTCCCGAGTAGCTGGGACTACAGGCGCCCGCCACCACGCCCGGCTAGTTTTTTGTATTTTTTTTTTTTGAGACGGAGTCTTGCTCTGTCGCCCAGGCTTGAGTGCAGTGGCCGGATCTCAGCTCACGGCAAGCTCCGCCTCCCGGGTTTACGCCATTCTCCTGCCTCAGCCTCCCGAGTAGCTGGGACTACAGGCGCCAGCCACCTCGCCCGGCTAGCTTTTTTTGTATGTTTTAGTAGAGACGGGGTTTCACCGTGTTAGCCAGGATGGTCTCAAACTCCTGACCTCGTGATCCGCCCGTCTCGGCCTCCCAAAGTGCTGGGATTACAGGCTTGAGCCACCGCGCCCGGCCTCCTCACATCTTTAGGTAGGCTCAAGTTATCTCTTGATACAAGCCATTCTCTGAGCACACTACTACCCTCTGTCTGAAAATGCTTGAGCCTCCCTGGCCTTCTGCTATAGGTCCCAGCTTGGGGGACACTTTGTTCCAGATACCTTCCCTGACCCCTCAAGCTTGGGCTAAAAGGTTCCTTGTAAGTTCTCAAAGTATTAGACCTATCCCTACCTGATCAGATTGTTAATTTTTTTTTTCTGAGACAAAGTCTCACTCTTGTCTCCCAGGCTGGAGTGCAGTGGTGTGATCATAATTATTGCAGCCTCGAACTCCTGGGCTCAAGCAATCCTTCAAGCTCAACCTCCCAAAGTGTTGGGATTACAGGTGTGAGCCACTGTGCCTGTCCCACACTGTAATTTTTAAAAATCACACTGTATTTTAACTCCCAGAACAGTGCCTGACACATGGTGGGCACTCAAGTATTTGTTAATGAAGAGAGGGATCCCAGGGATCTGAAATAATTTTTGGATTCAGCTATTTTTAGAGACTAGTGTTTTTGGGGAAAAGAAATCAAACAATAGAGTAGGTTGTATATGTTTATTCCAAAATAAATCTTTCCAAGGTATGGGAAACCAGTGGAGATAGCCATCAAAAAAATGGTCTCCAGTATTCTACTAAGGTAGAATAAAACTGAACCCCATCAATATTGTTTTAGTTAACTCCCTCTACTGAGATAATTTAGGTGTTTTCTTATAAATGCTAATGAATAACTATTTGGCTCTACAGGTAACAAAATCAAATAGTAATTTTAGAAACCAAAAGGAAGATGAGAAATAAAGGGGGAAAAACACTAAATTCAGTTGGTTACAAATTTGAGCGTACATAGAATCACTTAGGAAACGTGTATACAATACTGATTTTCAGGTCCCATCCCATGATTCTGATTCATTAGGTCTGGAGAAAGGCTCAAAAAACCCACATTTTAATAAGTACCTCGAAGTAACTCTAGTGTCAGAGGTTCCCTCATCAAATGCTGGAAAACACTGAATTAAAGGGTTTAAGGCAGGACACAGTGGCTCATGCCTGTAATCTTAGCACTTTGGGAGGCTGAGGAGAGAGGACTGCTTGAGGCCAGAAGTTCCAGACCAGCCTAGGCAACATGGCAAGACCTGTTCTCTGTCAAAAAATAAAATAAAGTAAAATAAAATAAAATAAAAATTAGCTGGGTATGGTGGTGCATGCCTGTGATCCTAGCTACTTGGCTGAAACAGGAGGATTACTTGAGCCCAGGAGGTCGAGGCTGCAGTGAGCCATGATCACACCATTGTACTCCAGCCTGGGCAAGAGAGCAAGATTCTGACTCAAAAATAAATAAGTAAAGGGTTTAAGACCTACATGTATTCTAAGAAAAATGGAAAGACAACAACAGAAAATATTTTTATATTGCCCACTTCAATTTTATGTTGCCATTCAAATTTGACAGTGTAAGGAAAATGGCTGCTCTTTAAAAGTACACAGAAGTTCGGACAAAAATGAATCTGAGACACTGTACTGATTAATTCAATCTGCCTAATTTGATGCCCATCATCTAGGTTCACCTAGTACTTCTCTGTCCAGATGGCACAAAATCATTGTATTAAAGCAATGACTCATGATAATAAAATTGAGTTATTCTCATTCTTTTTTTTCTCTAGCCAGGTTTGTTGCTGAATTTAAAATGCTGCTTGAGAAAGATAAGAAGGTTAAAAAATAAAAAATCTTTTATTTTTATCTACTGAATAAGAGGTCAAGTATAATATGAATTGCCCAAAGTTAAAGTAGGCAGCCAACAGGCTTGTGCTCTCATCTTGAATCTGCCACTAATTAGTGGTATGACCATGAACAAGCCACTTCTCTGGGTCTTTCTTTCTTCCTGTGCAAAATGAAGGGGTTAAAATAGCCTAGTGCTTTTCTAGCTGCAGGTCACAATTAGTGAGTTGTGAAAGCAACTTTAGCGATCAGAACCAACGTGTTTGTTTTGATGAAAAAGAACAGAATGCAACTGAAAATGTTAAAGTGCATCAGACATAGTACAGGTAGATTTTTTTTTGAAGTTTTTGTTTCAGTTATTTGTATGTGTATAAACTGAATAGGAACGTAAAATATTTCTTATTGTGGGGTATAGTAAAAATATAGTTTGACAAGTGTCAGCATGGATGTGGAGAAACTGGAACCGTTATACACTGCTAGTAGAAACGTAAAATGGTGCAGCCACTTTGGAAAACAGTCTGGTGGTTCCTCAAAACATTAAACACAGAGTTACCATGGGATCCAGCAATTCCATTCCTATGTGTGTGTATATACATACTCAAGAGAAATGACAACACATGTCCACACAGAAACTTGTACACAAATGTTCGTCAACTGATGAAAGGATGAACAAAATGTGGTATACTGATACAAGGGAATATTATTCGGTTATAAAGAGTAATGTAGTACTGACACATGCTACAACATGGATGAACCTTGAAAATATTAAGCTAAGTGACAGGAGCCAGTCACGAAAGACCATTTACTGTATGATTCCATTTATATGAAAGGTCCAGAACAGGCAAATCTATAGAGACAGAAAGAGAATTAGTGGTTGCCTGGGACTGGCAGTAGGAAGACAAGGAACTGACTGCTGATGGGTATGAGTTTTCTCTGGAAGGTGATAAAATGTTGTAAAATTGATTATGGTGATGGCTGCACAACTGTGTGACCATATTAAAACCACTGAACTGCACACTTTAGGTGAATTGTATGGTATATAAATAATTTTTCAATAAAACTTTATAATTTTTAAATGATGGCTTGAAAGTCATTAGACTAGATGACAGATGATCACTGAGGTCCCTGAGAATTCTCATGCGGCCCCCCACAGGGCTCACCTTGCCCACCCTTACCCCATGACTCTCTGGAGGCAGGGCAGTAGAATGGAAACACCAGCTGGTTCCAATTCCCATTCCAGTGCTTACCAGATGCATGGCAACCTCTCTGTACTTTACTTTCCTTCTATGCAAAAGGAAAATGATAAATCTGCCTTACAGGGTTGTTTTAAACTAAAGGAGACAGTAAATGTAAAACAGTGCCCGGCACATTGCTTGAGGTCAGAGGCAAATCTTGTCAGTCTTCGCATGCTTCAGAGTCTAAGCCACATTCAATAAACATTATTCTAAAGGTTCAGTTAATAGAACTCATGGGTTTAGCTTATTTTATGTGTCATATTGACTTAAGAAGGTTTATGTCAATAAGGCCGTGATTAAAAATAATTCATGGCCAGGCACAGTGGCTCACACCTGTTAATCCCAACACTTTGGGAGGCTGAGGTGGGAGGATCACTTGAGCCCAGAGTTCAAAATCAGCCTGGGCATGATGGTAAGACTCCACCTCTATAAAAAATTTTAATAATTAGCCAGGTGTGGTGGTGGGTGCCTGTGGTTCCAGCTACTTGACGGGCTGAAGTGGGAAGATTGCCTGAGCCCAGGAGATGGAGGCTGCAGTGAGCTGTGATGGTGCTACTGCATTCCAGCCTGGGCAGCAGAGTGAGAGCAGTCTCAAAATAAAAAAAAAAAAAAGTTACATTTGCTTCAGCTGTTTGACTTTTTAGCTTGAAAGTTGCTCTCATTATTTAAAACATTGCTGGTCATGGCGGTGGCTCATGCCTGTAATCCCAGCACTTTGGGAGGCCAAGGCGGGTGGATCACCTGAGGTCAGGAGTTCGAGACCAGTCTGACTAACATGGAGAAACCCCATCTCTACTAAAAATATAAAATTAGCTGGGTGTGGTGGCGCATGCCAGTAATCCTAGCTACTTGGGAGGCTGAGGCAGGAAAATCGCTTGAACTGGGAAGGAAGAGGTTGCAGTGAGCCAAGATCATGCCATTGCACTCCAGCCTGGGCAATAAGAACAAAATTCCGTCTCAAAAAAAAAAAAAAAAATTTTTGCTCATCACTATATAATGGAAGTGGTAACATTAGTTGAAGAGAAATTGTTTCTTTAAAATATCAACATTTTTATTTCATAATTATTGGAAAAACTACCCATTTTTTAAATGTTTTGAGCACTTTGACCAATTATTTACTGTAGTTTTTATTCAAAAGTCAAATTAAACACAAATCACTTTTTTCACATAAATATAACTTAGTGAATTATAAAAAGGATAAGTCCAAATACATGCTGGCCTTTGTAAGGTTCTTGTACAATGCAAGTTTTTAAAATCTTTAATTAGGTCAGGTGCTTTTCAAAAAAAAACTTCAGTAGCCATGGTGGAATCCACGAACATCCTTCCCATCTCCACACAGCACCATCCTTCCTTACCCTCCTCCTTCCCGTTGGGAACCTTCTTCCGCAGGTCTCAACAAGCCCACTGAACCAGAGCTGCCACTTCCTTCACTGTCTAGGCTCCTTGGTCAGTGACTGGTCAAAGATGGGCCTGCTCCATATAAACAATTATATGGAAATACACAATGTAAGAAGAAGTCCCTGCCAGCTCTTGTCTGCCCTTCCCCCAAACCAATTCTACTTCTCAAAGGTAACCTCTGTCAAAGTCTGGAGTATAAACTTTCTGATATTACCTATACAATAATAATAATTGCCACCAGATAGCACTATGTGTCAGTCACTGTACTAAGCACTCTACATATGTTATCTCAGTTTACCCTTGCAACAAGTCATGAGGTAGGTACCATCACAATGCCTATTTTACAGATGAGAAAACTGAGGCACGGAGAAATTGACACACAACACGCGTAAATACAAACATGTTTTAGAAATACGATGGTTTCATGTTAATGTGCTGTTCAGCAATTATTTCTTTCCTCTTGGACATCTTCCCATCTCGAGGCATACAGATCTATCTCAACCTTTCAGAACCTCATAATATTTCATTCTGTAATAGTTGAAAACCTATTTAACAAGGCCCCTGGGGATGAACATGTAGGTTACTTTTGCTTCTTCATTGTTAGGAATAAGAATGCAACGTACATGCTTGTACTACTGCCTACCTGGGGTGGGATGCATCTACGGCATAAATTCCTAGAAGGAGCATTTCTAGTTTAAAAGGCCTATGCATTAAACTTTTAAACAGATATTCTCAGATTTCCCTCAAAAAAGTCACATCCATTTATATTTGAATCTTTCTCCACATTCTTATCAGTAATAAGCATTATTTTTATTTTTTCCAATCTGATAGAAGATGTGTGAAAATGGTACATTATTGTTTCAGTTTTCACTCCTTTAATCATGAGTGAGGTTGAACATATTTTCAAATATGTGTTGGCCGCTCAATACATTTACTTTTTTTTATTCTGAGACAGAATCTCACTCTGTCACCTAGGCTGGAATGCAGTGGTGTGATCTCGGCTCACTGCAGCCTCTGCCTCCTGGGTTCCAGTGATTCTCCTCCCTTAGCTTCCTGAATAGCTGGGATTACAGATGTGCGCCACCACGCCCAGCTAATTTTTGTATTTTTTTTAGAGAGAGGGTTTTACCATGTTGGCCAGGTTGGTCTCGAACTCCTGACCTCAGATGATCCGCCTGCCTCAGCCTCCCAAAGTTCTGGGATGATTACAGGTGTGAAAATCACTGTGCCCCCCAGCCACATTTACTTTTTTTTTTTTTTTTTTTTTTTTGAGATGGAGTCTCGCTCTGTCGCCAGGCTGGAGTGCAGTGGTACAATTTTGGCTCACTGCAACCTCCGCTTCCTGGGTTCAAGCAATTCTCCTGCTTCAGCCTCCTGAGTAGTTGGGATTACAGGTATCATGCCCAGCTCCTTTTTGTATTTTTAGTAGAGATAGGGTTTCACCATGTTGGCCAGGATGGTCTTGATCTCTTGACCTTGTGATCTGCCTGCCTCGGCCTCCCAAAGTGCTGGGATTACAGCAGGAGCCACCACACCCAGCCCGCCTATTTTTTCTTTTGTGAAGAACAAGGTCTCAGTATGTTGCCCAGGCTGGCCTCAAACTCCTGGCCTCAAGCTATCTCTCACCTCTGCCTCCCTAACTGCTGGGGTTACAGGTGTAAGCCACCGTGCTCGGCCATATTTATTTTTTTAAACGTCATTTATAAATTGTTTATTATCTCTACAACTTAATTACTTTTTTTAAAATTACACAAGGACTTTCTGAATATTATGTGTAACTCCTTGTACAATTGGATTTGCCTCTCACAACAGCTGTCCTTTCCTGGTGTCTGATTCTTATCCAGATCTCATTAATATTCTTTCCAAACAAAAATGCTGCTTGACTATACAGACGAGAGCCTCATTTCTGTGGAGTTCCTTTTTGCAGGACACCCACCCCTGACTGCTCATTAATATTCTAAGCAGAGCACAGCCTTGTAAAAAGCCTGACTGACACTGACAGCCCAGGCATTGAGAGAGGATCACTGCTGTTACCCTCCACCACCCAGTCTAGTGCTTTCAGATAAGGGTGGCACTCTGAGTATCAGGATCACCTGTGGAATCTGAACCTCTCATATGGAGTCCAAACACATTAATTTTTGCAGACCCAGACCCTAACTGCTCACCATCTAGACAGATAATGTCAGAATCAGGTACAAGTTTGAACCCCTTGAGCATAAGCCTGAGGATTGGTTATTGAGTACTAGCCATATGCCAGGTGCTTTACATGTTATCTCATTCCATTTGATCTTATTCGCTTAATTCTTACACTGTCATGAAGGTGTTATTATTATTATTATTGTAAGAGACATGGTCTTGCTATGTTGCCCAGGCTGGTCTCAAACTCCTGGGCTCAAGCAATCCTCCCACCTCGGCCTCCCGAAGTGCTGGGATTATAGGCATGAGCCACCACACCTGGCCAGCAAATATTTATTATTCTTCGTTTACAGAGGAAGAAATTAAGGCTCTAGAAAAGTTCACATAGCTAATAACTGATAGAACTAGGATTTGAAACAATCCCACAGACCGTAATGTCCATGTTCTAATGACATATTACAAACCACATCTTCCCGGTATTTAGGGGCTCTCTGGACCAGTCTTATCCTTTAAGAGCCTTGAAACTAGGATTATTAAAGGCTGGGCCAGATGCTCCAGCCTGTTCCACATCTATGCCAACTCTGCCCAAGGCTCCTTTGGGCTCAGGTCTACATATTGAGTCTACTACACACTTACTAGGTAACATGAGGAAAATTACTCTAAGCCTTAGTTTCATCATCATTAAAATGTTCTCTTAGTACACTGCTAAAATAAGTACTTAATAAATAATGATAGCAGTGGTGGTAATAAAGATACCTAACATTGGCCGGGCATGGTGGCTCACGCCTGTAATCTCAGCACTTTGGGAGGCCGAGGCGGGCGGATCACGAGGTCATGAGATCAAGACCATCCTGGCTAACATGGTGAAACCCCGTCTCTACTAAAAATAAAAAAAATTAGCCGGGCTTGGTGGTGGGTGCCTGTAGTCCCAGCTACTCAGGAGGCTGAGGCAGGAGAATGGCGTGAACCCGGGAGGCGGAGCTTGCACTGAGCCGAGATCGCGTCACTGCACTCCAGCCTGGGCGACTGAGTGAGACTCCGTCTCAAAAAAAAAAAAAAAACAAAAAAAAGATACCTAACATTTATTGACCATTTACCACATGTCAGATACTGTCTTAATTGTTTTGCATATATAACTTATTTAATCTCCATAGTAACACACTCAGAAGTATTACTGTCTCACTTTATGGAGGTGTATTACTGAATAATATTCAGTTGAAGAAACTGAGGCCCAAAGAAATTAAATAAATGTTAGCTCTTTTCATGTTTTAGGAGGCTGGCTTGGAAACAAAATGATCTCCAGCATGGAAAATAAACCAGAAAAGCAGTTCTAGTGTACATGATTATTTCAGGGTCAGCTTATTTCTGTTAAATCACTGATAAAAAGAGAATATCTCTAATGTAATCTCTGAGAAACTGATAGTTACTACCAGGAACACCAGATCTGATCAAAGACCTGACACCATTTCTCTGCACCATAAAGTCTAAATCTGTAAAAGTTGTATCTCTTAAGGATAAAATTTTAGGGCTGGGCGCGGTGGCTCATGCCTGTAATCCTAGCACTCTGGGAGGCCGAGGCGGGAGGATCACCTGAGATCATGAGTTCCAGACTAGCCTGACTGACATGGAGAAACCCCGTCTCTACTAAAAATACAAAATATTAGCTGGATGTGGTGGCGCATGTCTATAATCCCAACTACTCAGGAGGCTGAAGCAGGAGAATTGCTTGAACCTGGGAGGCAGAGGTTGCAGTGAACCGAGATCACACCATTGCACTGCAGCCTGGGCAACAAGAGCAAAACTCCGTCAAAAAAAAAAAAAAAAAAAAGGAAAGATAAAATTTTAGGCATTATCAACACATCAACACCTCTGTTAGTACTCTTAAATTGGGCCAGGCACCGTGGCTCACACCTGTAATCCCAGCACTTTGGGAGGCCAAGAAGGATAGACTGCTTGAGTTCAGGAGTTTGAGACCAGCCTGGGAAAAATGGCAAAATCCCATCTCTACAAAAAATACAAAAAAAAAAAAAAAAAAGTTAGCCAGGTGTGGTGGCTTGTGCCTATAATCCCAGCTACTCAGAAGGCTGAGGTGGGAGGATTGCTTCAGCCTTGGAGGTGGAGGTTGCAGCAAACCAAGATCACACCACTATGCTCCAGCCTGGGCAACAGAAGGAGACCCTATCTCAAAAAAATAAATAAAGAAAGAAAGAACTCTATGTTGAAGAGACTATAACTATAATCTTCCCATAGGGCTTCTATTACCTTATTCATTCATGTGAATATCTTAATCTTGTGCTCATGAATCCCAGATTAGTTTTTTACATAATTGTGGTAATCTTCATATATCTTATTTAGACAGGTAAAAGAGTAATCCCAGTTACAGTCTTTAAAAACTGACTTTGGGCCAGGTGCAGTGGCTCACACCTGTAATCCCAGCACTTTGGGAGGCCAAGGTGGGAGGATCGTTTGAGCCCAGGAATATGAGGCTGCAGTCACTGCACTCCAGCCTCGGTTACAGAGCAAGACTCCACCTTGAAAAACAAAAACAACTGACTTTGGTCTAAAATTTGTAGATCATGAACAACCACCCAAGAACTTTCCTAATCTTCTTTTTTCCCCCTTTAAATTAAAAAATTACCAGATGAAATCCAAGTCTAACTCCACCTCTCTCCCAATTAATAAAATTTGTTATTTGTTCATTTGGTTCCTTCCTGCCCCGTCCCAGCTGATCATTAACTTATTCTAAGGTCAAACATAATCCAACGAAGTGAGGTGTTCTTTTTTTTTTTTTTTTTTCCCCCAGTAGTTTTTTTCCACACATAGTAAGAAAAATCTCTTTTGGTAAGTAGAAAAACTTCAAATTTAAGGTAAAGAGTAGAGAAAAACATAGCTAATTAGAAAAATAACATGGAAATTTACAATTGACCAAGACCATTACAACAAAGCACAGACTTTCTCTGAACAGCATATTTCTCCTTTAACCTTTGTACCTTTTCATACTTTAACATCAGATGCACTGAATACCAGTGCCTGGAACATGTAGGGGCTCAATAAATATCTGTCATATGAATGAAAAACTGTCACACTAGTACTCAGTTGCCACACATCTCAACAAAGGCCCACCTACATAATTGAATATCTGCCTAGAAACTACATGCTCACAAGTCTTGCCAATTACATGCTTAATTAAGGCAAAGTTGTTAATTAAGGAGTCTTTACAATCTCAAAGCAAAAGAAACATATACGCTTATTTTAGGAAGGCTCCTTCTGTTAAAGATATAACCTTCTTATAGTAGCCCTTTGTCCTTAATAATTAATCAAGTTTTCTCTAAATACAGGGCTTCTTAGTTTCACTTCTGGCCATTTCCAGTAAGGGCCTGGCTTCCATTCTCATCTGAAATTTTAGATGATATGCTTTTTTTCAGGACTTACTCAATCTGAATAGTCAGTTCAGATCAGTTTAACCAATCCCTTCAAGCAGGAGAATTAAAATGGGTTTACTGAAAAGTGACTCTTCTCTAGGCAAATTCTTTAATTCTTCCTTTTTTTAAAAATCTGAGAAGCTACCACATAACAATGCCTTAATCAAGGACAAGTATCACTGAGGCTAGTCACATGAAGCTGTACCAAATCACACAGCCACACAAGTGATAAAATTTGGCTACTTATCTGGACCAATGCTAGGCATCTTATTAAGAACTGGTTATAAACCTTTTTATAAGACAGAGTCTTACTCTGTCTCCCAGGCTAATTTTTGTAATTTTAGTAGAGACAGGGTTTTGCCATGTTAGCCAGGCTGGTCTTGAACTCCTGACCTCAAGTGATCCGCCCACCTTGGCCTCCTAAAGTGCTGGGATTACAGGCGTGAGCCACCGCACCTGGCCTGGTTATAAACATATTAATGTTACTGTTTCAATTGAATTTTAATGTTTAGCTTCTAAAAGCTACATCCAATTCGGGACTATAGAAAACAGTTACTGAGAGGCATTTGCTGGGTAGTGGTCTTTCAGTCGGCATGGGAAAGATCATCAGTGTCTCTGGGTCTCAATTTCTTCATCTCAAAAACAGATATTGATTCACACAGGATGGTTATGAGGACTAAATGAAAGGATAAAAGCAAAAGTACTTTGAAAAGTATCAGCTACTATACAAAGCATTATTTTTAATAAAACTTCAAGCCAGTATTAAGAAAAAAAATGGAATTAAAAAAGACTAACCAATGAAGAGAAATAGAAACTAGAACTAATTTGTTTTAATGTCTGGTTCAACTAGATGTTAATAAGAAACTTTTTGTTTAAAGCTGTTGCTGAAAATCTTTCTAATCAGTACACTGTACTATTTCAGAGCATGTGTTAATAGTAAGTATAATGAAAATCATTTCATCTTTTCTTGAAGATTCTAGATAGTTTCCTAATTTTTCTCCTAGAGAATGAAAACAGAAAAAAAAAACTTCTGGTTGTTTGTGGATTCCAGTAATTGGGTTTTAGTTTTGCCACACTGACTTTTAAAAATGTAATGGGAGTTGATAAACTAGTATAATCCAGAGTAACAACCTGGGAAGTAGATGGCTATAGTGGTAGTAAAATAGTGGCCTGGATCCTGGAAACACCTTGGAAAACTTGCACTCAGATGGAACTGAATCCTGGTTGTCACAGTATCCAAACTTTTGTCCTGCTACCTTCCAAACTCCTCAGAGACTGCTACCTGATTTGAACCCAGATGGACCGACATCAGCTATTGTCCAGTAAAAACAATGCAACACTTTGGATTGCAAACCAAAACAAGACTTGTCCAAATGAAAAGTCTATCTTCAAGGCTTATTCATTCATTCAACAAATATTAATTGAGCATTTACGAAGTCTTCGACAGTGTTCCAAGTGCTGAAGACGTAATGTTAAAAATGACAGACAAGGCCGGGCGTGGTGGCTCACGCCTGTAATCCCAGCACTTTGGGAAGCTGAGGTGGGCAGATCACTTGAGGCCAGGAGTTTGAGACCAGCCTGGCTAACATGGTGAAACCCTGTCTCTAATAATAATAATTAAAAAAAAAAATTAGCCAGGAGTGGTGGCGCATGCCTGTAGTCCCAGCTACTCCGGAGGCCTGAGGCATGAGAATCACTTGAACCCATGAGGTGGGGGTTGCAGTGAGCTGATATCACACCTTTGCACTCCAGCCTGGGACAGAATGAAACTGTGTCTCAAAATAACAAAATAAAATAAATGAGTTCTTAATTGCTTATATGTGCATAATGACTACAAAATGAAAAGGAAGGGAAAGGTTCTCATATCTACAAGGCTTATAATCTTACAAGAAAGCAATAACTTATAAATAGTGACAACATTAAGTAAGGTAAGAAATGAAGAAAAAATTAAGTGTTAAGTAAAGACTGGGGAGGGAGTCACTGATACAAGTAGAAGAAATTAGAAAAGGCTTTTTTTATTAAAAAAACTTTTTTAAAAGGTAGCATTTGATTTGGGCTCTTAAGGAAAAGGATTTCAACAGGAGTGTGGGGAAGGGGAGGAGCATGAGGCTGTGGGAACTGCATGAGCAAAGGCACAGAGGCAGGAAAGAACTGGGCAGGTCCAGGAAACAGAGAATTATTGTAGGGTCACAGTGCCAGGGTGGGTAGTGTTGTGGGAGATAAGCCTAAAAGAATAGGCTGTCAGAGTCGGGGTGTGGGTGTCTTGAAGAGCATGTCAGAAAGTTAGACTGAATTTACTTAGGCATTGTTTCCCCTTAAGTTTGTATATTAATCTCTTGAGATACTTGTTAAAACTTCAGGTTCCCAGGCCTATCCCTTAGACACACTGATGTGCAGGTCTAGGTGGGACCTGAGACTCTACCTTTTTAACCAACGCTAGGTAATTCTACCACAGGCCATTAGAGGAACCGTATTTTGAAAATCAGTGCGCTTTTTTTTAATGACAACTCCGAACTGCAAGGGAAAAACTAAAGCCAACTCTAAAGATTGCTCAAGGACTCTGGCAAAAAAAAAAAAAAGAGGGAATCTGAATTCGAAGACTGATTAAAGAGGCCTTATCACTCCTGGGGCAGAATCAACCTAACCTGGGGATTGATCTAAATATGGGTGGAGAAAAGTATTAAAGTGGTAAGGACAACCTCAAGCTTTCTTCTTAGTGAAACTGGGTATATGCAGATGCATGGCGCACAGGGACTATCCACATAGCCTAACAGGTAGCTGGAAATACAGATCAGGAGCTCAGATGTACAAAGGCATTAAACATACTGGTTTGGTACTCTAAAGTAAGTTCAATACAAATTAAAGAATTAAATATAAAGAGTAAAATGGTAAAAATCAGAAGGAAATGAAAGTGAGTATTTAACCAATCTCTGGATGGTGGAGGCCTTCTAAACATCACAGCACCAGAAGAAATCTCAAATTTAAAAATCCAGGCTGGGTGTGGTGGCTCACGCCTGTAATTGTAACACTTTGGAAGGCCGAGGTGAGCAGATTACCTGAGGTCAGGAGTTCAAGATCAGCCTGGCCAATATGGAGAAACCCTGTCTGTATACTAAAAATACAAAAATTAGCTGGGCATGGTGGCGTGTGCCTGTAATCCCAGCTACTTGGGAGGCTGAGGCATTAGAATCACTTGAACCCTGGAGGTGGAGGCTAGAGTGAGCCGAGATCGTGCCACTGCACTCCAGTCTGGGTGACAGAGTGACATCCTGTCTCCAAAAAAAAAAAAAAAACACTATAGATAAGTAATAATATACTACATACAAAATTAAAAGGCAAACTAACTGGTTAAATATTTGACCACAGGACAAAAAATTAATATTCTTAAAATACGAGAGTTTATACAAATCACAAAGAAAAACACTAAGAATGGTTCTGTATGAAGTAGAAGAAGCTGTTAAATAACTTGCCTTGGAGACGTATACCCTCTAGTCACAAAATGAGACATTTTTCACATACATTGTAGACAATGGAGTTTTGTGGCATAGATCAGCAGGGCTCCTATGATTTTATCTTACCAGTTTCCAAGTGTCAGTCTATGGGAAGGCCTAAAAAAATACCAATCTTCTTGACTTCTTTTTTTTTTCTTTCCTTCCCCCAACCCCCACAGCAAGAACCCCATTCAATTTTTTTTTATACTTCTATTTTCCTGAAAGTTAAAGAGCACAAACAAATTAAACTGTCCCCAAGCTTCCCCTGCTACTCTGGTGGAAACTGCCTTTACTGCATCCAGTCTTTCCTCAGGCTCTATATATCTAAAATGAGGTGAAAGGTTAGAGATGAGAAAGAAGGTAATTCCAGAATGCCTAGTGAACAGCAGTAGCTCCAAAGGCATCCATTCAGCACAGAGGTTGTCCAGTCTTGGGGATCAAAAGTCCAATCCTTTCATTTTACAGATGAGGCTCTGAGTCAATGAATGAATGACTTGTCCAAGATCACCTGATTGGCCGATGACAACATGAAGTTGGGAATCCTGACTCTCAAACAGCACCCTTTCCATTCTGCAGTACTGCTTCACTGATCACAAGCTCTGGCCCCTCAAAACAATGGGCAGTAATAACACCACAATTTCAACTTCTATATACTTTCCACTTTATCACTCCACTCACTCTATTTGGTCTAATAAACGCCTGTGCTTCCCCTACAAAACGCTCCAAATAAAAGAACACCAAACAAAAAAACCAACATAATTAAAATGTTAATGCCCAAATAAAAATGGGAATGGGATTAACCCAAACATACTTCACAGAAGAAACAGAAATGAATGTATGAAAAATGTTCTCTTGCCGGGCGCAGTGGCTCAAGCCTGTAATCCCAGCACTTTGGGAGGCCGAGACGGGCGGATCACGAGGTCAGGAGATCCAGACCATGCTGGCTAACACGGTGAAACCCCGTCTCTACTAAAAACTACAAAAAACTAGCCGGGCGAGATGGCGGGTGTCTGTAGTCCCAGCTACTCGGGAGGCTGAGGCAGGAGAATGGCGTAAACCCGGGAGGCGGAGCTTGCAGTGAGCTGAGATCTGGCCACTGCACTCCAGCCTGGGCGACAGAGCGAGACTCCGTCCCCCCACCCCCCAAAAAAAGAAAAATGTTCTCTCTCACTAGCAAAAAAATACAAATTAATTCACTTCTGCCTATCAAATTAGAAAAGATTAAAAAATAATACTTAGGCCGGGCGCAGTTATTCACGCTGTAAACCCAGCACTTTGGGAGGCCGAGGTGGGCGGATCTCCTGAGGTCAGGAGTTTGAGGTCAGCCTGATCAACATGGTGAAACCCTGTCTCTACTAAAGAATACAAAAATTAGCCAGGTGGGCTGGGCGCCGTGGCTCACGCCTGTAATCCCAGCACTTTGGGAGGCTGAGGCAGGCGGATCACGAGGTCAGGAGATGGAGATCATCCTGGCTAACTCGGTGAAACCCCCTCTCTACTAAAAACACAAAAAAATTAGCCGGGCGTGGTGGCGGGCGCCTGTAATCCCAGCTATGTGGGAGGCTGAGGCAGGAGAATCGCGTGAACCCGGGCGGCCGAGGTTGCAGTGAGCCAAGATGGCGCCACTGCACTCCAGACTGGGCAACAGAGCGAGACTCCATCTCAATAATAATAATATTAATAATAACAATAATATTCAATGTTACCAAGGCTGCACTAAGATGGGCACTCACAATCACTGCAGTTGAGAATGTTAATATTTAATAAATAATATTATTAAATATTATTTATATATAAATAATAAATAATATTATTAAATATTATTTATATATAAATAATAAATAATATTATTAAATAATATTAAATAGTTAATAATAATAAAGTCTAATCTTTACAAAAAGCAATTTGGGAGCAGGTTTAGTATTTTTTTTTTTTTTTTTTTTTGAGACGGAGTCTTGCTCTGTCACCCAGGCTGGAGTGCAGTGGCCAGATCTCAGCTCACTGCAAGCTCCGCCTCCCAGGTTCACGCCATTCTCCTGCCTCAGCCTCCCGAGTAGCTGGGACTACAGGCGCCGCCACCTCGCCCGGCTAGTTTTTTGTATTTTTAGTAGAGACGGGGTTTCACCGTGTTAGCCAGGGTGGTCTCGATCTCCTGACCTCGTGATCCGCCCGTCTCGGCCTCCCAAAGTGCTGGGATTACAGGCTTGAGCCACCGCGCCCGGCCAGGTTTAGTATTTTTAAGTTTTCACACCCCTTGACCTGGTAATTCAACTTCTGGGAATCTAATCTAAGGAAATAATGAGTGATTTGCACAAAGATTTACGCATAAATTTGTTCTCAATTTTTTTGCATTTAATGTAAAACCTAAACACAATTCAATTATGCAACCTCAATACAATAAATTATTAAATAGATTACAATGGAGATTAAATAACCATTAAAATGTTTTCAAAAAATTTTGATGCTATGAAAAATAATATAAACAAAATATCTACCGTAACAATACGAGTTCAATTACCTTTGCATTTGTGTGTGTGTGTGTGTGTGTGTGTGTGTGTGTGTATCAAAGAAAACAAAACCACTGAAATATATCAAATGGTAACTCTCTCTGGAACAGATTGTGGAACATGGGTTATTTTGTCTTCTTTACAATTTGTTTTTTCCACGTTTTCTTTTCTTTTTTTTTTTTTTTGAGATGGAATCTTGCTTTGTCACCCAGGCTGGAGTGCAGTGGTGTGAGCCTGGCTCTCTGTAACCTCTGCCTCTTGGGTTCAAGCGATTCTCTCGCCTCAGCCTCCTTAGTAGCTGGGACTACAGGCGTGTGCCACCTCACCCAGCTAATTTTTGTATTTTTAGTAGAGATGGGGTTTCATTATGTTGGCCAGGCTGGTCTTGAACTCCTGACCTCAAGTGATCCACCTGCCTCAGCCTCCCAAAGTGCTGGGATTACAGGCATGAGCCATCACACCAGCCTGTTTTTTCCACATTTTCTATAATAAACATATATAATTTTTATTTTACAATAATATAAATATCTATAATTTTTATTTTTAAATGTGTTGGTATATATGAAAATAAAATAAGAATTATATATACAATATGAAAAAAGTTTTTTAAAAAGATAAATTTTCAGGCCACTTACATGGAGGTGATAGTGGAAGTCATGGAAATAAATCAGATTACACAGGGAGAAAGTATAGTGAGAACAGGATGCTGAGCAGGGCTATGGCAAACCCGGCATTTCAGAGAAAGAAGACTGAGTTAACGGAGTATGGGAGTAAGTGGTTGGATTAGAAAATGCACAACCAGATAGTAGTCATGTCAAGAAAAGCAAATGAAAGGAAAAACTAGACAAGTTGTTCACTTGGTCAATTATTGCCAAGGGGTAAGGAAAAGGACAGGGAGAGGCCATTAGAGAGAAACCACTGGATACTATGCATGGACAGACAGCTTTCCTGTAGCGCTGAAAGCCAAATTTTTGCTCAGAAGCCAAATCTGAGCAAACGTTACCTGTTTAGTAAAACTGACTGTGAAAATAAGTAAGTCCTGGGGCATTAGCTTGAATTTCAGTTTATGGAAAAAGAAAAAAGATTGTGGAAATCTAAAACTAAGTAAAATGGATATTGGGACTAATTTATGGGTAATGAAACAAAAAATGGCAATACTCTGTGCAAGACAAAACATATTTGAAGGACGGTAAAGTTTTCCATATCACAAGCTCTGTTACAGAATAAATAAGGGGGAAAATAGATCCACACTTGCTATCAGAAGTACAAAAAAGTTGCATCTTTTTTTCCCCTAAAGATGAAAGTTCTTAGTTTCAGGGTAGTAGTATTAAGAAATTATTTAAAAGAAAATCAAAAGAATGTAAAATTTTCATGGTATCTTGTTAACTTCTTATAAGTGGACATGAAAGTCTCTAGAAAATTTTCATATATCAAAAAATCATCTGATATGTTGAATAATGGATTGCTTGTTAGGTCAAACTCCATCCTTTTTATGAAAAGAGGTCTTCAGTAGCACAATAATTTGAGTCTTGAGGACTCTGCACCCAGCTTCAGAATAAACTCATCAGTATGGTCCTACCAAGAGTATCATCCACCATAGAATATTAACTCCACAATCATTAAGTAGAAACTACTTCATTTACAACCACTGGTTTGTTAATAACCTGAAGAGGCTGTGTTAAGTAACCTCACCTGGAGATTACTGTATGCAATCTAAAATGAAGTACCTTAATTTTCTATCCAAAAAACATAGAGCGAAAGACAATAGCAAACTTAAAAAACAATTGCCTTTTCTAATGGAAATTATTGACTTAGGACTCAAGTTATACATTCTCCTATCTGCGGAAAGGGTACAATTCTAATTTAAAAGTCATCTATCTAGTAGTGTATAGAAATAACA
Source organism: Rhinopithecus roxellana (assembly GCF_007565055.1). NCBI lineage: Eukaryota > Metazoa > Chordata > Mammalia > Primates > Cercopithecidae > Rhinopithecus > Rhinopithecus roxellana. The sequence goes on along the minus strand of NC_044558.1, from coordinate 60,844,953 downwards.
ATGCCTGAAACTAGTTTCACTGTCAATTTAAATAATAACAAATTCTTCCAATTCGTGGTTAGGTGGCCTATTATGCCAAAGATGTCTAATGAACTCCCACATTCTCAATATTCTTTTGTGTCTGTGTGTGTATGTCTTTGATAAATTTTTTTGGTACAGGGGCTCTAAGTTAATTGCAGTTAACTGGTGAAAAATACCAGAGAAAATATAAGAATTTGAAACCTGAAGAAACCGTAGTCAAAATTATACTTAAAAACATTCTTCCCCACCCACCTATCTACCCTGTCTTCCCCACCAAAGAAAAAAGAAAGAGAAAAACATTTTGAGGGCACCTTAGCAGGAAAAAGGATCACCTGTCACCAAGATGTGAATTGCTTTGGCTTCTGAAGCTTTCTCTTAGAATTATTAGGTTGAAATTTAGCCCCACCTTTAACCAGAGTCGGGAACAAAGCTTGAGTGTACCAAGTTAAAGAAAGTTATACAATGAGGTAATTTTTACAAAATGGCACTCCTTTGCTAATGTTGCCAATATACTGTTCTCTTCCCAGGGACTAACTGATAACACTTCCCAACCCAATACAGAACAGTGGAAACAGATTTAACTGTTTACTAAATGCCACATTAACAACAGGGTCTAATCCCATTTTCCATAGGCCATGGAGTTGGAGGAAAGCAGGGTAAGAAATATGAAAGTGATACAAATACATAGATTGAAGAGAATCACTCATTATTACTCAGAGGTTTTTGTTTTTTGAGGAAAAGCAGAAGAGAGAATTTAAAAACAAAACAAAGCACCTATATTCCCTATGCTCCTACAGTACCCTGGGCTGACCTCTAGTATAGAAATGATTTCACTAATACCATAAATTGTATGTGGATCTGTCTAACCCATTTGATTTTAAGTTCTTTCAGGGTAAAGACGTTTGGCACTTTGGATCCACAGTAGGATTCACATGAAAGGCACTCAATATTTTATCCAAAGAATGAAATAAGTCCCTAAACTAATGACTTAGTACATTATATGTTGTTCTATCAATGCAAAACAAGAAAACATAAATGAACACGCACTTTTTTTGGTCTTCTTTCACGCCAACTCTACAATTTTTTGAAGGTCTATCTAAAACGTGATCATCCTGCATCCAGGCTGTATCTCTACAGGAACTCAGAACATGTTTGTTGGGGGTCTGTTCTTTTGTGTCTACATCATACCTCAGAAGAAAGGATTGGTGTTATTTCATGGCTCCTGAAATATTTAGCATTTGTGAATAGTATTGCTAACTAAGCAGATAAAAGGTACTCTGTTAAACCATTTAAATCAAGAGCAAAAGAATACTTACTGCAAAAGAAAACTTCTCCCCAAAATGGGCATTGTCTTAAAAACTGATAACTCCCTAAGTACCTTTGACTAACCTGAAAAGTCAAGTCAATTGAACCATCTAGGATTAGGCAGATCTGGATGGATTAGACTTTTTTTTTTTTTTTTTTTTTTTTTTTTTTTTTTTTTTTGTGGAGACAAGGGTCTTGCTAAGTTGCCTTGGCTGGTCTCCAACACCTGGGCTCAAGTGATCCTCCCGCCTCAGTTTCCCAAAGTGTTGGGATTATAGGCGTGAGCCACTGCGCCCGGCCAAGGCAGACTTTTGAAGGCTGGAATTAGGTGCAAGACAACAGTAGTTCAAATATCTCTCACCAGGATCAGCTAAACCGTTCTTGCAAGCATCAATAAGGAGGCTAGGAAGGGTGCCAGATGGTTCGTTCCTAGCAGCTACAACTTCAAGCTTTGGTATATGTAGCCAGGGGTGTACAATTACCTTACATTAACATCTACATATGTCGGGGGCAAGTGCCAGCGATATATACACGATAGCGATTCGGGGATGACACATCGGCCGCAAGGACTGCTATATTCTCAACATTCCTCAAAAGGGTGTAAGTATCTTAAACAGAGTTCAGCTGGCATAATGGAAGGGGAGAAAAAATCGAAAAGAGAGGGAATGGCTGAAAACGAAGGAAAAAGAGCAGTTGAGTATTAGAGTATTTCCCTGGAAGGAGGGTATTTGGAGTTTTAATGAACTGCCACCTTCCTCCACCACACCAGAAAGTATACAGTTAGAATGGAGTGTTCTCGGTGGGAGAGGACGGGGTATTTGCAGCTCCCGCCCTTGGGCAGCAAAGGCTCAGCCCGACGTAAGCACTCCCCACCCCAGCGCAGGCCCCAGAAGTGAGGAAAGAACGGAGGATCAGCGTCCCTCGACCCCTTATCTCGAGGGGAAGGGACTCACACTCCTTGCACTCCCCCCGCCCCAGAAGTCGAAGGAGAAAGAGGGTGTGGAGAGAAGCCAGGGTCTTCGCGCACTCTCCGGTTGTAGAGACAGAAGGCCCTTACCTGGCTAAAAGCCGCCTTTCCTCTGCGCTGCTACCAGCCCTATCACAGGTCCCGGCGCTCTACCTAGCGCACCTGTCGCGACCAAGCTGCTACACCTACTGCTCCTGCGGCCCCGCCCCGGACCCCGCCCACCACCGCGGGGGCGCGCACGCCAGCCCGCCTCCCGTGCGGCCTCGGGCTGAGCGTGCGCGCCACCGGCGGCGTGCCCGGCGCTCGCGTCTGCTCCAGTCGCTCTGGCGGCGCAGGGCGTTGGCGATGGGAGAGGCTGGCTGCTATCCCTGGTCTCGTCTACCTCCGCACGCCTTTCTCTGAAGGAGACACGCACTTGCACGACAGGGGGTCTGTGCGGCTCTACTTTGGCCTTACCTCTTCTAACTCAAAGTTACCGCAGTTTGACTCTGGAGCCACTCAGGTTTTTCCTAAGCTCAACTGTAGGCCAGCTAGGTTCCTGGTGCTTTGGGGGTAAGTTCTGTGCAGGGAGGGTGTTTTAGAGGAGGCTGTGTGGTGTAGTGGAAAGAGCTGTACATTAATCCTGAAAATGGTTTGACAAGGGCGGATGACATCCAAGTTCTCCAACAGCTGTTTTTACTCCTCCACTCAGAATAGGAGCTGTGCTAATGGTTTGGAGACTGTCAGTTGGCCTAGCACTTGGCCATCCTGCCACCAAAATCTTGTCCCGGTTCCGTACCAACTGCATGATGCCTTTTGATAGTATCCTTCTTTCCTGTACCTCAAGCATAGTAGGGTTTCAGACCACAGGTTTTCTGAGGCTTTTCGGAATTCATGCAGCTTGATGCATATTAGTCAGGGCTGCTCGTAGGAAAACGCTTGTAATTACACTTCCTAAAGAAGTTGATGAAAATGTGTAAGGAGAAGAGAGATTTCCAACAGATGATTAATATGCCAGCCAGTTATTCCCTTCTTCCTTCAAATATCCAGCCTAGACTGATTTCTGGATAGGTATTGTAGAAATAAAAATTTCAGACAAAACAAACTTAGATTTTGAATCGGACAGCAGTCAAAACCAGAAGAGGCTCAGACACCCCTGCTCTAGCTGCCCAGGCATCAGACTTTTTAGGCTGAACACGAAAGTAAAGAAATTTAATTGGCTACAGCTAAGTGTTTGCCTTATTTGGATATGGTCACACGGGAGGTCCCTAATTATATAACCACTTGGCTGGTTGTCTGTTTGTGATTGGTTGAAACTCCATTCAGAATCAGGTACAAGGGGCCCAGCGCGGTGGCTCAAACCTGTAATCCCAGCACTTTGGGAGTCTGAGGCAGGCGGATCGCCTGCGGTTAGGAGTCCGAGACCAGCCTAGCCAACATGGTGAAACCCCGTCTCCACTAAAAACACAAAAATTAGCCAGACGTGGTGGCAAGTGCCTGTAATCCCAGCTACTCGGGAGGCTGAGGCACGAGAATCACTTGAATCCGGGAAGTGGAGATTGCAGTGAGTAGAGATCTTGCCACCGCACTCCAGCCTGGATGACAGAACGAGACTCCGTCTCAAAAAAAAAAAAAAAAAAGTACAAGGAATACCTCTAAATTTTGAGTTGCTTTCTGGGTACAAAAACAACTCCAGACTAATGGCCTGCTACTTATTTTGCATTAACAGTATCAAGTATCAAGACTCCAGCGAAAGTGGCAGGCAGCATGGGAATGTTAAAGAGCATACAATATCAATACAGGATAGTACTCCAGAAAATACGTTACCCTGCATGTGGCGTTCCCTCAGTAGATGTCTCCCCTCCCCCCAATATTTTTTTTAGCTCTGTGCTTTAGTGGATGCAAAAATTCCTTGCTTTCCCAAAGCCTCCCTTTGAAGATAGAGCTAGCATATATGCTACAGCTGGCTTTTGCCTGTTTGCAAGGTTGATTGGTAAATTTTCAGGGATTTTATGAGCCAGTTCATAAGCACAACCATTATTAGAAATCAAATTATATAAGCTACAATTAAATTATCTTAAAAATAAAAGTAATAAGCCAGGCGTGTTGAGTCACATTTGTAATCCCAGTGCTTTGGGAGGCCAAGGCAGGAAGATAGCTTGAGGCTAGAAGTTTGAGGTTGCAGTGAGCTATGATCCCACCACTGCACTCCAGCCTGGGCAACAGAGGGAGACCCTACTTCTAAAAAATAACTTTTTAAATAAAGGTAATAAATACTAAAAACTCATCACTTTGTGGTTTTTTTCTTCATTTTACTAATAATTCTGCTCTTGGGGTTATTTGTCCATTGTATCCGCATGTGGAAATACTACATATGTTGTATGCATGTCTTCCCAACTCCATTCAGAAATGTCACATTGGTAGAACGAAATGGGCTGTAATGGGAGTATTTACACCATGGAAGTTGGCAAATGCAACAAGTCAGGGCCTGATTTATTGTTTTGTTGATTTTTCTAGACCAAATGTTAGCAAACCTTTTGTGTAAACAGCCAAATAGTAAGTATTTTAGGCTTTGTGGGACTTATAGTCTCTGTCACAGATACTCAGCTCTCGCTGTAGTGCCACATGTGTCAAAGTAGCCACAGACAATACATAAAGAATGGGCATGGGCCAGGTGCAGTGGCTCATGCCTGTAATCCTGGCACTTTGGGAGTCCCAGGCAGGGATCACTTGAGGCCAGGAGCTAGAGACTAGCCTGGCCAACATGGCAAAACCCTGTCTTTACAAACAAATACAATAAATAGACAAAAAAGCCGGGTGTGGTGGTGTGTGCCTGTAGTCCCAGTTACCTGGGAGGGTGAGGTGGGAGGATGTCTTGAGCCCAGGAGTTGAAGGTTGTAATGAGCCGATATCACACCACTGCACTCCAGCCTGGTCGACAGAACAAGACCCTGTCTCAAACAAAAAACTCATAGACCTTTATCTAATAGTGAAGGGAACAATAGGGTTGAGAGGGAAAAATGGAGTAGATAGGGCAAATGTTTACATACATGATACAGTGCAACAAGAATAGCAGAACATATTGCAAAAAATTATATCAACATATTTAAGAACCTTGGAAGAGAATGGCAAATATGCACTATAATTGATGAAGCATCTACATATTGGAATGATTAATATGCCAGCCAGTTATTCCCTTCTTCCTTCAAATATCCAGCCTAGACTGATTTCTGGATAGGTATTGTAGAAATAAAAATTTCAGACAAAACAAACTTAGATTTTGAATCGGACAGCAGTCAAAACCAGAAGAGGCTCAGACACCCCTGCTCTAGCTGCCCAGGCATCAGACTTTTTAGGCTGAACACGAAAGTAAAGAAATTTAATTGGCTACAGCTAAGTGTTTGCCTTATTTGGATATGGTCACACGGGAGGTCCCTAATTATATAACCACTTGGCTGGTTGTCTGTTTGTGAAGACATATTGGAAGAAAATTACCTAGAGATTTATCTCCAGTACACAGTTGAATAAGCTGTATTGGTAAAGATATTTGTTGCTTTAAAAGAATTGGTGTCAGCTGGACACGGTGGCTCATGCCTGTAATCCCAGCACTTTGGGAGGCCGAGGTGGGTGGATCACGAGGTCAGAAGTTTGAGACCAGGCTTGCCAACATGGTGAAACCCCATCTCTAAAACTAAAAATACAAAAATTAGCTGGGCATGGTAGTGTGGGCCTGTAGTCCCAGCAACTTGGGAGGCTGAGGCAGGAGAATCACTTGAACTCTGGAGGCAGAGGTTGCAGTGAGCCAAGATCGCACCATTGCACTCCAGCCTGGGCAACAGAGTGAGACTCCATCTCCAAAAAAATAAAAAATAATTGGTGTCTGCCACCCACAGGTTATATTTCTACTACATTATTGTCTATTTTACTTTTTTTCTTTTGAGGCAGAGTCTCGCTCTGTCCCTCAGGCTGGAGTGCACTGGTACGATCTCGGCTCACTGCAACTTCCGCCCGCTGGGTTGAAAAGATTCTCCTGCCTCAGCCAAGTAGCTGGGATTACAGGCATGTGCCACCAAGCCCAGCCAATTTTTGTATTTTTAGTAGAGACAGGGTTTCACCATGTTGGCCAGGCCGGTCTCAAACTCTTGATCTCTAGTGATGCACCTGCCTTGGCCTCCCAAAGTGCTGGGATTACAGGTGTGAGCCACCGCACCCAGCCGATATTGTCTACTTTATATGTGGCTTCAGTAATGAATATTTGAAATTTAATAATGAATAGTTGAAAGTAAACTGCATTTTGTTGTAATGGTGCTTTTACGATAATGGGAAGGAAGACTGGAGTGGCTACAGATTTGTTAGAAAAATTTCCTAATGTCATCATTTGGCTCTGTTACCAATTATAATTCAGTATCTGAAATAATTCAATCATTTAAAAATATTCTGGATAGGCTGGGCACTGTGGCCGATGCCTGTAATTCCAGCACTTTGGAAGGCTGAGGCAGGCAGATCACTTGAGGTCAGGAATTCAAAACTGGCTTGGCTAAAATGGTGAAACCCTGTCTCTACTGAAAACACAAAAATTAACTGGGCGTGGTAGTGCACTCCAGCAGTCACAGCTACTTGGGAGGCTGAGGCAGGAGAATCACTTGAACCCAGGAGGTGGAAGTTGCAGTGGGCTGAGATCGCGCCACTGCGCCCCAGCCTGAGACAGAGTGAGACTCCGTCTCAAGAAAAAAAATAAGATTATGGATAAAATTTATTCTGTTTACCACCAACCTAAAAAAAGGAAACAGCTGGAAATCGTAGCTAAATAACTTGAAACTGACATTATTAAAATTGGCCAAGTACTTAGGTTGAGATGGGTGGACATGTACTTTACCAACCGCCAGTGCTACATGGCACACATATCCTACACTATAAATGCATTTTCCTCATTATTTTTATTCTGGCCTGGCAACAAGATAGCTAATATTAATTTCTTGCAATACCTTACTTTAATGATTGATATTCTTCAAGAATTTTCATTACTTTCAATTGCACTGCAGTTAAGATCAACTAACATTCAGAAAATTAAACAACTAATAGAATGCACTGCAGAAGCTTTGGAAAAATTAAAGATTGGCATTAGCATGAATCTCAAGTTGAAGATATGGTTAAGTCATCAGTTTAAAGTCATTCCATTTAATTTTTTTTTTTTTTTTTTTTTTTGGAGACAGGGTCTCACTCTGTTGCTCAGGTTGGAGTGCTGTGGCACAATCAGAGCTCACTATAACTTCAAACTCCTGAACTCAAGTGATTCTCCTGCCTCAGCCTTCAAGTAGCTGGGACAACAGGCACATGCCACTACATCTGGCTAATTTTTAAAAACCTTTGGTAGAGATGGGGTGTCACATGTTGCCCAGGCTGGTCTTGAACTCTTGACCTCAAGCGATCTTCTCATCTTGGACTCCCAAAGCACTGGGCTTACAGGCGTGAACTGCCACACCCAGTGAAAAATAGATTTAAACCTCTGCCTAAGAATGTATTACTAAAAAGTAATGAATATATGTCTTTTATTAGAAACATCATTTTAAGTTGTTTTGATTTGTTAAAATCATCTCCTTGAACTTATAAAGAATGACCTTCACTGTGGAAAATAATATCATTTAAGTGAAATTTTAAAACATGTATTTTGAATTTTTTTTTTTTTTGAGACGGAGTCTCGCTCTGTCACCCAGGCTGGAGTGCAGTGGCCGGATCTCAGCTCACTGCAAGCTCCGCCTCCCGGGTTCACGCCATTCTCCTGCCTCAGCCTCCCGAGTAGTTGGGACTACAGGTGCCCGCCACCTCACCTGGCTAGTTTTTTTGTATTTTTCAGTAGAGACGGGGTTTCACCGTGTTAGCCAGGATGGTCTCGATCTCCTGACCTCGTGATCCGCCCATCTCGGCCTCCCAAAGTGCTGGGATTATAGGCTTGAGCCACCGCGCCCGGCCCTTTTTTTTTTTTTTTTTTTTTTTTTTTTTTTTTTTTTTTTTCTTTTTGAGATGGAGTCTCGCTCTGTTGCCTAGGCTAGAGTGCAGTGGCGTGATCTTAACTCACAGCAACCTCCACCTCCCAGGTTCAAGCAATTTGCCTGCTTCAGCCTCCCAAGTAGCTGGGATTACAGGTGCCCGCCACCATGCCCAGCAAATTTTTGTATTTTTAGTAGAGACAGGGTTTCATCTTGTTGGTCAGTCTGGTCTCGAACTCTTGACCTCAAGTGATCTGCCTACCTCGGCCTCCCAAAGTGCTGGGATTACAGGTGTGAGCCACCATGCCCGGCCTTGAATTATTTTCAAGATTTTGCAAGTAATAATGTAGAATCAAACAAAGTTACAATCCCTGCAATTACACAAAAAGCTAAAAAGATAGCATTATTGCAATCAACAGTGCTAAAGCTGAAAGAAGTTTCATTTTAATAAGTTTGTATGAGGTTGAAAAATGGTAATGGATGAGGAATGGTAGTTTAATAGTAGATCACATGTCAGACTTAAGGACAAGAAATATATTGGAAAAAGATGAGCAGATTGAAAGCATCAAATGATGGTTGAATTGCCATCATAAACTGGCTGAGATAGAAGAGTTTGGAAAGATTACTGAAAGCTTGTGGAATCAACTGGCTGTGTGGAATTCACAAAAAGAGTATTTTGTACTTATTATTTGTAAACTGTAAGCTACACATGCTTTATATTAGTAACATTTTTATAGATTTATATAGATAGGTATAGATATGCACACATTATTTCCCTGGGGAGCTGGTTGTTTATTAGCACATCAATGAGTAGTATATATTTTTAGGGGTAATGTGAAGCTCAAACAAGAAATGTATGTAAAATACTTGGCATTGCTTACTACAGACTTGATAATAAATGTTAACTCTGTTCCCACTTTCCACCCTACCTGCTTTGTTCTTTCCTGGACAAGTTACTTAACCTTTCAACCATAGTTTCATAATGGGAATTGCAGGTTCAATCCTAATTGACTTTTGGGGATTCAATAAAATGGCATGTCTTACTTAGCTGACAAACTAGGAGCTTAAATTACTGTTCCTCCTTCTTCCTTTAGTATATAAAGGTATAATTCATTAAGCATTTGATAAAATGAAACTTCCACCATGTCCTTAGGAATAAACCAAAGAAAAATGTTCCAAAATTATTAATAGTTAATAATCCCATATATTAAGTTATTTATCTGAATCTTGTCTACTTACTGACAAACTTTTTTTTCATTTCAGTTTATAGTTATAGTTGACCAATCAGTTGTCTTTTTGTTAGCTAAACATTCTTTTTTTTATTTTGTTCTTATTCCTGGCAAGCTATGATGGATAGGTAAACATTATTTTTTTTTGAAACAGAGTCTCACTTTGTTATGCAGGCTGGAGTGCAGTGGCACAATCTCAGTTCAATGCAACCTCCGCCTCCGAGGTTCAAGCGATTCTCATGCCTCAGCCTCCCAAGTAGCTGGGATTACAGGTATGCACTACAATGCCTAGCTAATTTTTGTATTTTTTGTAAAGACAGGGTTTGGCCATTCGCAGTGGCTCACAGCTGTAATCCCAGCACTTTGGGAGACCAAGATGGGCAGATCACCTGAGGTCCGTAGTTTTTTTTTGTTTTGTTTTGTTTTTGAGATGGAGTCTCCCTCTGTCGCCCAGGCTGGAGTGCAGTGGCACAATCTTGGCTCACTGCAAGCTCCACCTTCCAGGTTCACACCATTCTTCTGCCTCAGCCTCCCGAGTAGCTGGGACTACAGGCGCCCGCCACCACGCCTGGCTAGTTTTTTGTAGTATTAGTAGAGACAGGGTCTCACCATGTTAACCAGGATGGTCTCGATCTCCTGACCTCGTGATCCGTCTGCCTCGGCCTCCCAAAGTGCTGGGATTACAGGCGTGAGCCACCGCGCCCGGTGAGGTCGGGAGTTTGAGACCAGCCTGATCAACATGGAGAAACCCCATCTCTACTAAAAATACAAAATTAGCCGGGCGTGGTGGCACATGCCTGTAATCCCAGCTACTCGGGAGGTTGAAACAGGAGAATCACTTGAATCTGGGAGGTGGAGGTTGAGGTGAGCCAAGATCACGCCATTGCACTCCAGCTTTGGCAACAGGAGCAAAACTCTGTCTCAAAAAAAAAAAAAAAGAAGACGGGGTTTCACCATGTTGGCCAGGCTGGTCTTGAACTCCTGACCTCAAGTGACTTGCCTGCCTCGGCCTCCCAAAGTTCTGTGATTACAGGCATGAGCCACCACACCTAGACTGTAAACATTCTTGAAAAAATATTGTTTACCTTAGATTATAAACTTGAGAATAAGATCTGTTTAACCATATTCTCTCTTCTGCTTACCTTCCATAGTTGGAAGAATTAAGTAAACCAAAGAGTACTATCCACTTCCAAATTATTTTTTACTGTTACCAAAATATGAACTTCTGGGGGGTTTTGTTTGTTTGTTTGTTTGTTTTGAGACAGGGTCTCACTCTGTTGCCCAGGCTGGAGTGCAATGGTGTGATCATGGCTCACTGTAGCCTCAACCTCTGAGCTCAAACAATCCTCCCACCTCAGCCTTCTGAGTAGCTGGGACAGGGTTTCACCACGTAGCCCAGGCTGGTCTCAAACTCTTGAGCTCAAGTGATCTACCTGGCGTGGCCTCCCAAAATGCTGGGATTACAGGTGTGAGCCACTGCACCCATGTGATCTCTCTTTTTTTTTTTTTTATGGCTGAATAGTACTCCATTGTGTACATGTACCACATGTTCTTTATCCATTCATCTGTTGATGGACACTTAGGTTGCTTCCAAATCCTGGCTATTGTGAATAATAGTGCTGCAATAAACATGAGAGTGCAGATATCTCTTTGACAAAGTGATTTCCTTTCTTTTGGGTATATACCTAGGAGTGGGATTGCTGGATTGTATGGTAGCTCTGTTTTTAGTTTTTTGAGGAACCTCCAAACTGTTCTCCGTTGTAGTTGTACTAATTTATCTTCCCAACAACAGCGTACGAGGGTTCCCTTTTCTCAGCATTTATTATTGCCTGTCCTTTGGATAAAAGCTATTTTAACTGGGTAAGATGATATCTCATTGTAGTTTTCATTTGCATTTCTCTGATGATCAGTGAATGATGTTGAGCACCTTTTCATAAACCTGTTTGCCATTTGTATGTCTTCTTTTGAGAAATGTCTGTTTGGATGTTTTGCCCATTTTTAATTGGGTTGTTAGATTCTTTTTTCCTATACAGTTGTTTGAGCTCCTTGTATAGCCTGAGAAAATATTTGCAGATATTTTTATCCTGTTCTGTGGGTTGTCTCCTCACTTTGTTCATGGTTTCCTTTGCTATGCAGAAGCTTTTTAACTTGATGTGATCCCATTTGTCCATTTTTGCTTTGGTTGCCTGTGCTTGTGAGGTATTACTCAATAAATCTTTGCCCACTTCAATGTCCTGGAGAGTTCTCCCAATGTTGTCTTTTAGTAGTTTCATAGTTTGAGGTCTTAGATGTAAGTCTTTAATCCATTTTTATTCGATTTTTGTATATGGTGAGAGGTAGGGGTTGTTTCATTTTTCTGCTTATTGGATATCCAGTTTTCCCACCACCATTTATTGAAGAGACTATCTTTTCCCCAATATGTGTTCTTGGCACCTTTGTTGAAAATGAGTTTACTATAGATATATAGATTTGTTTCTGGATCCTTTATTCTGTTCCATTGGTCTATGTGCCTGGTTTTATGCCAGTACCATGCTGTTTTGGTTACTATAGTTCTGTAGTATAATTCGAGGTCAGGTAATGTGATTCTTCCACTTTTTTTTTCTTTTTGCTCAGGATAACTTTGGCTATTCTGGGTCTTAAAATATAAATTTTAGAATTGCTTTTTCTGTTTTTATAAAGAATGTCATTGGTATTTTGATAGCATTGCATTGAGTCTGTAGATTGCTTTGGGTAGTATGGATATTTAAACAATATTGATTCTGCCAATCCATCAACATGGAATATATTTCCATTTTTTCATGTTATCTTCAATTTCTTGCCTCAGTGTTTTCATGATTTTCACTATAGAGCTCTTTTATTTCTTTAGTTAAGTTAATTCCTGGGTATTTTATTTTATTTGTAGCTATTGTAAATAGGATTACTTTCTTTTTCCTTCCTTCCTTCCTTCCTTCCTTCCTTCCTTCCTTCCTTCCTTTCTTTCTTTCTTTCTTTTTTTTTTTTTTTTTTTTTTTTTCCTGAGATGAAGTCTCGCTCTTGTCCCCAGGCTGCAGTGCAATGGCATGATCTTGGCTCACTGCAACCTTCGCCTCCCAGGTTTAAGTGATTCTTCTGCATCAGCCTCCTGAGTAGCTGGGATTACAAGAGTGCACCACCATGCCTGGCTAATTTTTGTATTTTTAGTAGAAACAGGGTTTCACCATGTTGGCCAGGCTGGAGTAAGTACAATTTTTAAATTCTGCTTCCTTTACTTCATACTTCTATAAGGAAAAGTCATTCATTTTTTAAATACAATAAATATTTATTGAGTACATACAAGATGCCAGGTACAGTGTGAAGCACTGAGGATTCACTGGAGAACAAGACAGTGATTCAGTGGGATGAATAATTAAATAGGTGGAATACTTTAGATAACTGTGTTATGGTAAGGGAAATACAGGAGGCTAGTAGCCCTTAGGAGGGGTACTTATCCCAGAGTTGGGAATCAAGGATGTCTTCGTAGTAGAGGAATTGATATCTAAATTGAATGGTAAACAGGTATTAGCAAGGCAGAGGTATTTATATGTGTGTGTGTGTTTGGTTGCCTCGCTGAAAAGTTAGATGGGGTAGGATCAACAGGGGAGAAAAAGCATTATAGGGCTATGTTTACCTTAAAAAATGGGAAAATACAGTATAGCTTAAGTCTAGGGTGTAGGAGGTAGTACTCATGGATGAAGGCGAAAAGCTAAGCAGGGACTAGATCTTATAAGACATTGGAAGACATGTTAAGGAGTTTGAATTGTATCCTAGGAGAACTGGGGACCTCTTAACCCTGTGCCTTAAAGCTAAAGACTACCTATATCAGAATCACCTAGAGGTCTGGTTAAAAATGCTCATTTCGGTCGGAGCCGCTGCCGTAGCCATGACGCGGTAACCAGCGTGAGCTCGCCCGCCAGAAGAATATGAAAAAGCAGAGCGACTCGGTTGAGGGAAAGCGCCGAGATGACGGGCTTTCTGCTGCCGCCCGCAAGCAGAGGGACTCGGAGATCATGCAGCAGAAGCAGAAAAAGGCAAACGAGAAGAAGGAGGAACCCAAGTAACTTTGTGGCTTCGTGTCCAACCCTCTTGCCCTTCGCCTGTGTGCCTGGAGCCAGTCCCACCACGCTCGCGTTTCCTCCTGTAGTGCTCACAGGTCCCAGCACCGATGGCATTCCCTTTGCCCTGAGTCTGCAGTGGGTCCCTTTTGTGCTTCCTTCCCCTCAGGTAGCCTCTCTCCCCCTGGGCCACTCCCGGGGGTGAGGGGGTTACCCCTTCCCAGTTTTTTTATTCCTGTGGGGCTCACCCCTAAGTATTAAAAGTAGCTTTGTAATTCAAAAAAAAAAAAAAAAAAAAATGCTCAATGCTCATTTCTATTTTCTGCCCCAGATCTAAAAATCAAAATCACTGGAGTGAAGTCCCCAACTCTATATTTTTAACAATACTCACAAGTAATTTCTTTCTTTCTTTCTTTCTTTTTTTGAGACAGAATTTTGATTGTCTTCCATGCTGGAGTGCAAAGGCTCTCAGCTCACTGCAACCTCCACCTCCCAGGTTCAAGTAATTCTCCTGCCTCAGCCTCCTGAGTAGCTGGGATTACAAGAGTGCGCCACCACGCCCGGCTAATTTTTGTATTTTTAGTAGAGACTGGGTTTTGCCATGTTGGCCAGGCTGGTCTGGAACTCCTGACCTCAGGTGATCCATCTGCCTCGGCCTCCCAAAGTGCAGGGATTACAGGCATGAGCCACCGTGCCCAGCCCCAGTTAATTTTTTTATTTTTGTAGAGATGGGATATCAGAATGTTGCCCAGGCTGTCTTGAATTTCTGGGCTCAAGTGATCCTGCCTGGCCTCCCAAGGCACTGAGATTATAGGCATGAGCCACCACGCTCAGCCAGTTCATCCCTTTTTTTTTTTTTTTTTTTTTTTTTTTGAGACGGAGTCTCGCTCTGTCACCCAAGCTGGAGTGCACTGGCCAGATCTCAGCTCACTGCAAGATCCGCCTCCTGGGTTCACGCCATTCTCCTGCCTCAGCCTCCCGAGTAGCTGGGACTACAGGCGCCCACTACCTCGCCCGGCTAGATTTTTGTATTTTTTAGTAGAGACGGGGTTTCACCGTGTTCGCCAGGATGGTCTCGATCTCCTGATCTTGTGATCCGCCCGTCTCGGCCTCCCAAAGTGCTGGGATTACAGGCTTGAGCCACCGCGCCCGGCCCATCCCTTTTTAATGCCAAATAATATATTCCATTATAGGTACATATCGCAATTTACCGATTCACCAGTTAATGGACATTTGTGTTGTTTCTAGTTTTATGCTATTTATTAATAAAGCTGCTGTGAACATTTACATAACAGTCTTCATATGGACGTGTGTTTTTATTTCTCTTGGATGAGCTAATACTGGAATCGGTAGTTCCTTTTACTCGTTTTTGTATTTTTGTAGAGACGGGTTTCACCGGGTTAGCCAGGATGGTCTCGATCTCCTGACCTCGTGATCCGCCCGTCTCGGCCTCCCAAAGTGCAGGGATTACAGGCTTGAGCCACCGCGCCCGGCCAACACACACATTTTTTTTGAGATGGAGTGTCGCTCTTGTTGCCCAGGCTGGAGTGCAATGGCGCGATCTCGGCTCACTGCAACCTCCGCCTCTACAGTTCAAGTGATTCTACTGCCTCAGCCTCTCAAGTAGCTGGGATTACAGGAATGCGCCACCATGCCCCACTGATTTTGTGTTTTTAGTAGAGACGGGGTTTTCCACGTTGGTCAGGCTGGTCTTAAACTCCCAACCTCAGGTGATCTACCTGCCTTGGCCTCCCAAAGTGCTGGGGTTACAGGCATGAGCCATCGCACCCTGCCCAAATGAATGGTTTCTAATGCAATTTCCTGATTCTTTTTTTTTTTCTCCTTTAACTACCCATAATATAGTTTTGGAATGTATACTTTTTGATTTATATTTATTGAAAAATATTATTTCTAAAAATGTTTTCATGATAGCTGAATCCACGAGAACAAGGGTCAGCAAATTATTTCTGTAATGGGCCAGTTGTTAAGTATTTTAGACTCTTATGGCCACATACAGTGTCTGTACACCCCCTACTATTCCTTTTTTTTTTTTTTTTTTGAGTCAGAGTCTTGCTCTGTTGCCCAGGCTGCAGTAGCACCATCTTGGCTCACTGCAAGCTCTGCCTCCTGGGTTCATGCCATTCTCCTGCCTCAGCCTCCCGAGTAACTGGGACTACAGGCGCCCGCCACCACGCCCGGCTAATTTTTTGGTGTTTTTTAGTAGAGACGGGGTTTCACGGTGTTAGCAAGGACAGTCTCGATCTCCTGACCTCATGATCCGTCCACCTTGGCCTCACCAAAATGCTGAGATTACAGATGTGAGCCACGGTGTCTGGCCTCTTCTTTTCTTTTTCTACTCTTCTACCTTCTCTTTTCAGTTTACAATCCTTTAAAAGCATAAAATCTATTTTAGCTTGTGGGCCACACAAAATAGGTCATGGGCCAGACTGACTCACAAGCTACAGGTTGCCAAACCCTGTACTAGAACATATGCTCTGAGTTCTGTAGATTTTGTTGAAATGAGCTCAGCCAACATTAAATCATTAATTGCTTAATGTAACCTGATAATGCCGATTAAATATTACTGTCGCCATTTTAGAAATTGGAAAATTGAAACAAAGAGAGGTTAGATGACTTACCTAAGACTATACTCTGTAGGAGACAACAGACTTGTTACTCTATTATGTCATATGTGTTTTAAATTGGCCCTTAAATATACAATTTTATATTTATTTATTTTTTAAATGAGACTGTGCTCTGTCACCCAGGCTGGAGTGCTATGGCACAATCATGCCCCACTGCAGCCTCAACATGCTGGGCTCAAGCAATCCTCCCCCTTCAGACTCCCGAGTAGCTGGGACTCCGGTGATGCACCACCATGCTTCAAAATATTCTATCTTGGTAAAGAAACTGGGAAAAGTAGAGTGAAAATAACTAAAAGTTTTAGTTATTGTAGTTATCAAAAACATCGTCAACATTTTCCAGATCCTAACATTAAAAGACCACCACAGAGCTAGGTCTATCGGGTAAGAAGACTATGTGGAACACTGAACCATATTAAAGAATGTTGGCAGCCGGGCACGGTGGCTCACACCTGTAATCCCAGCACTTTGGGAGGCCGAGGTGGTCAGATCACCCGAGGTCAGAAGTCTGAAACCAGCCTGGCCAACATGGTGAAACTCTGTCTCTACTAAAAATACAAAAAGTAGCCAGGCATGGTAGCATGTGCCTGTAATCCCAGCTATTCAAAAGGTTGAGGCAGGAGAATCACTTGAACCTGGTAGGTAGAGGCTGTAGTGAGCCAAGATTGAGCCTTTGCATTCCAGCCTGGGCAACAAGAGTGAAGAAAGAAGAAAGAAAGAAAGAAAAAAAAAGAGAGAGAGAGAGAGAGATAAGGGGAGAAAGGAGGGAGGAGAGGAAAGCATAGGAGGGTTCTCCTAATCGGTTTCCTTCTTCCCCTTCTCTTCTCCTTCCTCTTCCTTCCTTCCTTCCTGCCTTCCCTTCCTCCTTCCTTCCCTTCCTTCCTCCCCTCCCTCCTCCCTTCCTTCTTCCTTCCTTCCCTTCCTTCCTCCTTCCTTCCTTCCTTCCCTCTCCTTCCTTCCTTCTCCCT